>NC_053390.1:412642545-413244468 GCF_905171765.1 Bufo bufo
TCCATTTCCTGTAATGTGTGCCGTCAAAATTGAGATAGCTGTTGCTATCTACCTTTTTGAAAAAGGTACGGGTTTTTATTTTATTGTTTAGGATAAAGATCTCCAGATCTAAGAATTCTATTTTCTTCCTATCTGATGTGCCTATAAATGAGATGCCCCAGTTGTTGGCATTGAGGTGGAGTATGAAATCCTCAATTGTAGATTTCTCTCCATCCCAAATAAAAATGAGATCGTCAATATATCTTTTAAAAAAGACGATATTTCCCCAGAATTTACTATTATATATGAAAGTTTCTTCAAACATTCCCATAAAAAGGTTTGCTAGGCTTGGTGCGAAACGCGTCCCCATCGCGGTCCCCCTTGTCTGTTTGTAGATCTGGTCCTGGAAGGTGAATGTGTTGTGAGTAAGAATAAATTCTATACCCTTTGTAATAAAGGTTTTTTGTTCCGTAGGCATTTTGGGATCGTTATTTAAAAAAACGGAAACACATTCTAATCCCAGTTTATGCGATATGTTAGTGTATAAGGCTGAAACGTCTAGGGATAGCCAATGGTAACTCTCTCTCCATTCTAGATCTTTGGTGGATGTTATAAGGGATGTAGAGTCTTTTAGATATGATTTTAGGGTTAAAACATATTTCTGGATATGAATGTCAATATAGTGGGAGAGATTGCGGGTGAGTGACGTCACTCCAGATATAATGGGTCTGCCTGGGGGATTTTTTGCATCTTTGTGAATTTTCGGAAGATGGTAAAAGGTCGCAAGTGTAGATTCTTTTACTAGGATGTACTCTTTCTCTTTCTTATCAAGCACTTTAGCTCCTGATTTGATTAGTCCCTCAAATTCCTCTCTATCTTTGGCAGACGGATCATTGGCGAGTGGTTCGTAATAGTTGGTGTTTGAGAGTATGTTATGGGCTTCTTTTAAGTACTCCTCTCTATTTTGAATTACAATTCCACCTCCTTTGTCGGCGTTCCTTATTATTATTTCTGTGTTAGACTGTAAATTTTTGAGGGCTATTCTCTCGCATGGTTTGAGGTTGTGCTTTTTCTGGGGGTCTACTGACGTTCCCTGGTTGATTTGTCTAAAATCATTGGACACTAGGGAATAAAAAGTGTCCAAGAAGTTACCCTTATGGTGTATGGGATAGAAGCTGGATGGTGGATTGAGGCCTGATGGTATGGCTTTCACTTCATCTCCCTCAGGTTTTGGAATGATGTCGGTTATTGTACTGGGGTTTTTTGTTCTGTTCTCTAACATTTTGAAATGTCGTTTCAGGGTGAGTTTTTTTATGAATCGGTTTAGATCCAGGAAGAGATCGAATTCATTGATTTTATTTGTTGGGCAAAATGACAGGCCTTTGGATAATACTGAAATTTCTGCATTTTTTAGAGTGTATGATGACAAATTGAAGATACCCGTTGGGTTTTCAGTGTTATTTGGATTTTGTTTTCCAATCAAGTTTTCCTTTTTATTTTTGTTTTTGTTTTTCCCTGCTCGGCATCCTCTTCTGAATTTTTTCTTTTGGTCGGTTTTCGGCCTAGTGGGTGAAAAAAATGTGTGATATTGATTGTTTTGGGGCTTTTCATGATGGGGTATGCTGCCGTGGGGTGTATGAGAGGTGGTAGAGCCATGGTGGTATTGGGGCTTTCCATGATGGGGTGAGCTGCCGTGGGGTGTATGTGAGGTGGTAGAGCCATAAAAGAGGGGCCTGCTATAGATAGATCTTCTATAGATTCGCGGTCAGGATGATTGGTGTTGGTATGTGTATTGGATACTAAAGGATCAGGTGTAGTGAAATGCACAGGGGGAGTGTATGTGTGTACGGTAAGGAGTGAATCGGCTTCTACATCTGAAGAATTGGAGGGGGTAGAGCACCTAGATAGGGCTGTGGAGATGGATGGTGGGTGGGTGGGAAAGAAGGTGGGCGGGAGGTTGAGTGGTCCACACTCTGCCATGATCTTTTCAGGGAACACTATTGATGGAGATGTGGTGGGGATCGTATTATTAGAGATGGAAAAATTACTTAGCTTGCTAGGGGTGAGTAATGGAGTGTGAAATTCCAATTTAGAGGAGTTAGGTTGTGAGATTGGGGTGCCCCTATTGGGTGGGATGGTGTTAGTATAGCGTTTGTCCGGATTGAGTGTATTATTATGAATTTTGGATTCACTTGTTCTGGTGGGTATGAAAGCTGGGCGAGTGGGTGGTTCCCTAGAGTCGGATTTGGGATGTGACTGGGCATGGGGATTTCTTGTATAATTGTTACTATTTGAATACATTTTACGCCCACTTCTTGGACACTTTTTATTCCCTAGTGTCCAATGATTTTAGACAAATCAACCAGGGAACGTCAGTAGACCCCCAGAAAAAGCACAACCTCAAACCATGCGAGAGAATAGCCCTCAAAAATTTACAGTCTAACACAGAAATAATAATAAGGAACGCCGACAAAGGAGGTGGAATTGTAATTCAAAATAGAGAGGAGTACTTAAAAGAAGCCCATAACATACTCTCAAACACCAACTATTACGAACCACTCGCCAATGATCCGTCTGCCAAAGATAGAGAGGAATTTGAGGGACTAATCAAATCAGGAGCTAAAGTGCTTGATAAGAAAGAGAAAGAGTACATCCTAGTAAAAGAATCTACACTTGCGACCTTTTACCATCTTCCGAAAATTCACAAAGATGCAAAAAATCCCCCAGGCAGACCCATTATATCTGGAGTGACGTCACTCACCCGCAATCTCTCCCACTATATTGACATTCATATCCAGAAATATGTTTTAACCCTAAAATCATATCTAAAAGACTCTACATCCCTTATAACATCCACCAAAGATCTAGAATGGAGAGAGAGTTACCATTGGCTATCCCTAGACGTTTCAGCCTTATACACTAACATATCGCATAAACTGGGATTAGAATGTGTTTCCGTTTTTTTAACCACCTCAGCCCCCAGTGCTTAAACACCCTGAAAGACCAGGCCACTTTTTACACTTCTGACCTACACTACTTTCACCATTTATTGCTCGGTCATGCAACTTACCACCCAAATGAATTTTGCCTCCTTTTCTTCTCACTAATAGAGCTTTCATTTGGTGGTATTTCATTGCTGCTGACATTTTTACTTTTTTTGTTATTAATCGAAATTTAACGATTTTTTTGCAAAAAAATGACATTTTTCACTTTCAGTTGTAAAATTTTGCAAAAAAAAACAAGATCCATATATAAATTTTGCTCTAAATTTATTGTCCTACATGTCTTTGATAAAAAAAAAATGTTTGGGTAAAAAAAAAATGGTTTGGGTAAAAGTTATAGCGTTTACAAACTATGGTACAAAAATGTGAATTTCCGCTTTTTGAAGCAGCTCTGACTTTCTGAGCACCTGTCATGTTTCCTGAGGTTCTACAATGGCCAGACAGTACAAACACCCCACAAATGACCCCATTTCGGAAAGTACACACCCTAAGGTATTCACTGATGGGCATAGTGAGTTCATAGAACTTTTTATTTTTTGTCACAAGTTAGCGGAAAATGATGATTTTTTTTTTTTTTTTTTTTTTTATTACAAAGTCTCATATTCCACTAACTTGTGACAAAAAATAAAAAGTTCTATGAACTCACTATGCCCATCAGCGAATACCTTGGGGTCTCTTCTTTCCAAAATGGGGTCACTTGTGGGGTAGTTCTACTGCCCTGGTATTCTAGGGGCCCAAATGTGTGGTAAGGAGTTTGAAATCAAATTCTGTAAAAAATGACGAGTGAAATCCGAAAGGTGCTCTTTGGAATATGGGCCCCTTTGCCCACCTAGGCTGCAAAAAAGTGTCACACATCTGGTATCTCCGTATTCAGTAGAAGTTGGGGAATGTGTTTTGGGGTGTCATTTTACATATACCCATGCTGGGTGAGAGAAATATCTTGGTCAAATGCCAACTTTGTATAAAAAAATGGGAAAAGTTGTCTTTTGCCAAGATATTTCTCTCACCCAGCATGGGTATATGTAAAATGACACCCCAAAACACATTCCCCAACTTCTACTGAGTACGGAGATACCAGATGTGTGACACTTTTTTGCAGCCTAGGTGGGCAAAGGGGCCCATATTCCAAAGAGCACCTTTCGGATTTCACTCGTCATTTTTTACAGAATTTGATTTCAAACTCCTTACCACACATTTGGGCCCCTAGAATGCCAGGGCAGTATAACTACCCCACAAGTGACCCCATTTTGGAAAGAAGACACCCCAAGGTATTCACTGATGGGCATGGCGAGTTCATGGAAGTTTTTATTTTTTGTCACAAGTTAGTGGAATATGAGACTTTGTATGAAAAAAAAAAAAAAAAAAAAAATCATCATTTTCCACTAACTTGTGACAAAAAATAAAAAATTCTAGGAACTCGCCATGCCCCTCACGAAATACCTTGGGGTGTCTTCTTTCCAAAATGGGGTCACTTGTGGGGTAGTTATACTGCCCTGGCATTCTAGGGGCCCAAATGTGTGGTAAGGAGTTTGAAATCAAATTCTGTAAAAAATGACGAGTGAAATCCGAAAGGTGCTCTTTGGAATATGGGCCCCTTTGCCCACCTAGGCTGCAAAAAAGTGTCACACATCTGGTATCTCCTTATTCAGTAGAAGTTGGGGAATGTGTTTTGGGGTGTCTTTTTACATATACCCATGCTGGGTGAGATAAATATCTTGGTCAAATGCCAACTTTGTATAAAAAAATGGGAAAAGTTGTCTTTTGCCAAGATATTTCTCTCACCCAGCATGGGTATATGTAAAATGACACCCCAAAACACATTCCCCAACTTCTACTGAGTACGGAGATACCAGATGTGTGACACTTTTTTGCAGCCTAGGTGGGCAAAGGGGCCCATATTCCAAAGAGCACCTTTCGGATTTCACTCGTCATTTTTTACAGAATTTGATTTCAAACTCCTTACCACACATTTGGGCCCCTAGAATGCCAGGGCAGTATAACTACCCCACAAGTGACCCCATTTTGGAAAGAAGAGACCCCAAGGTATTCACTGATGGGCATGGCGAGTTCATGGAAGTTTTTATTTTTTGTCACAAGTTAGTGGAATATGAGACTTTGTATGAAAAAAAAAAAAAAAAAAAAAAATCATCATTTTCCACTAACTTGTGACAAAAAATAAAAAATTCTAGGAACTCGCCATGCCCCTCACGAAATACCTTGGGGTGTCTTCTTTCCAAAATGGGGTCACTTGTGGGGTAGTTATACTGCCCTGGCATTCTAGGGGCCCAAATGTGTGGTAAGGAGTTTGAAATCAAATTCTGTAAAAAATGACGAGTGAAATCCGAAAGGTGCTCTTTGGAATATGGGCCCCTTTGCCCACCTAGGCTGCAAAAAAGTGTCACACATCTGGTATCTCCTTATTCAGTAGAAGTTGGGGAATGTGTTTTGGGGTGTCTTTTTACATATACCCATGCTGGGTGAGATAAATATCTTGGTCAAATGCCAACTTTGTATAAAAAAATGGGAAAAGTTGTCTTTTGCCAAGATATTTCTCTCACCCAGCATGGGTATATGTAAAATGACACCCCAAAACACATTCCCCAACTTCTACTGAGTACGGAGATACCAGATGTGTGACACTTTTTTGCAGCCTAGGTGGGCAAAGGGGCCCATATTCCAAAGAGCACCTTTCGGATTTCACTCGTCATTTCTTACAGAATTTGATTTCAAACTCCTTACCACACATTTGGGCCCCTAGAATGCCAGGGCAGTATAACTACCCCACAAGTGACCCCATTTTGGAAAGAAGACATCCCAAGGTATTCGCTGATGGGCATAGTGAGTTCATGGAAGTTTTTATTTTTTGTCACAAGTTAGTGGAATATGAGACTTTGTATGTAAAAAAAAAAAAAAAAAAAAATCATAATTTTCCACTAACTCGTGACAAAAAATAAAAAATTCTAGGAACTCGCCATGCCCCTCACGGAATACCTTGGGGTGTCTTCTTTCCAAAATAGGGTCACTTGTGGGGTAGTTATACTGCCCTGGCATTTTCCAGGGGCCCTAATGTGTGGTAAGTAGGTAAATGACCTGTGAAATCCGAAAGGTGCTCTTTGGAATGTGGGCCCCTTTGCCCACCTAGGCTGCAAAAAAGTGTCACACATCTGGTATCGCCGTACTCGGGAGAAGTTGGGGAATGTGTTTTGTGGTGTCATTTTACATATACCCATGCTGGGTGAGAGAAATATCTTGGCAAAAGACAACTTTTCCCATTTTTTTATACAAAGTTGGCATTTGACCAAGATATTTATCTCACCCAGCATGGGTATATGTAAAATGACACCCCAAAACACATTCACCAACTTCTACTGAATACGGAGATACCACATGTGTGACACTTTTTTGCAGCCTAGGTGGGCAAAGGGGCCCAAATTCCTTTTAGGAGGGCATTTTTAGACATTTGGATACCAGACTTCTTCTCACGCTTTGGGGCCCCTAAAATGCCAGGGCAGTATAAATACCCCACATGTGACCCCATTTTGGAAAGAAGACACCCCAAGGTATTCAATGAGGGGCATGGCGAGTTCATAGAAAAAAAAAAATTTTGGCACAAGTTAGCGGAAATTGATTTTTTTATTTTTTTTCTCACAAAGTCTCCCTTTCCGCTAACTTGGGACAAAAATTTCAATCTTTCATGGACTCAATATGCCCCTCAGCGAATACCTTGGGGTGTCTTCTTTCCAAAATGGTGTTATTTGTGGGGTGTTTGTACTGCCCTGGCATTTGAGGGTCTCCGCAATCATTACATGTATGCCCAGCATTAGGAGTTTCTGCTATTCTCCTTATATTGAGCATACGGGTAATGAGATTTTTTTTTTTCCGTTCAGCCTCTGGGCTGAAAGAAAAAAATGAACGGCACAGATTTCTTCATTCGCATCAATCAATGTGGATGAAAAAATCTCTGCCAAAAAAAGAAAAAGGAGGGGAAAGGCGTCTGCCAGGACATAGGAGCTCCGCCCAACATCCATGCCCACTTAGCTCGTATGCCCTGGCAAACCCGATTTCTCCATTCACATCAATCGATGTGGATGAATAAATCATTGCCGGGATTTTTTTTTTTATATATACAAAGTGTTTGCCAAAGTATATGAACACCGCCACCTCCTCAGCTCATATGCCTCGGCAAACGTATCTTTTACTGCAGAGGAGAAATCTCGTCTTGCAGCGCCGCATACACCGACTTGCGTGTAATCTGACAGCAGCACAATGCTTCTGTCCGAATGCACATCAGTGCTGCAGCTGGTCGATCGGTTGGTCCACCTGAAAGGTAAAAAAAAACAAAACAAAAAAGAAAAAACCAGGCCGCAAAGCAATAACTTTATTAACTTTAGAACAGAACATATTAACTTTTTTTAACTTTTGTAACTTTTTTACTTACCGGTAATTTTTTTTTTGTTTAGTTTTTTTTACCTTTATAGAACAAACCTCTCCTTCCCCATGGGACAATGTGCAAAGCGCAAATCGCCCAAAGATGTGGCGAAGTACGTTATGCACTTTATCCCAGGTGAAAGGAGAGGTTTGCAGCAGCTGTGAGTAAAAGGGCCCTAATAGCCCTGTGTGCCTGTCCTGTGAGATGCAATCCCTATGCTAGGTGTACCTGTGTGTGGTACTTCCGGAAACACTCACCTAAGCATAGGGCAGGGTGGTCAGGGCAGTCAGGACAGAAATAGCGGGTGTCACGCCTTATTCCACTCCTGCTACAGACACGACATTTTTTTCGGGGTGGCGGTTGGGTTGAGGTACCAGCAACGACACTGGGGAAATGTCGCTCGTGTAGACGGCTAACTACACTGGTGGATGGGGCCACGGAACCTCCTGGGTAAAGGAGGTTCGCGATGATCTCTTCCTGGAATTTGAGGAAGGATCCTGTTCTCCCAGCCTTACTGTAGAGAACAAAACTATTGTACAGCGCCAATTGAATTAAATATACAGACACCTTCTTATACCAGCGTCTGGTTCTGCGGGAAACTAAATAGGGAGCCAACATCTGGTCATTGAAGTCCACCCCTCCCATGAGCGCATTATAGTCGTGGACTGAGAGGGGCTTTTCAATGACACGGGTTGCCCTTTCAATTTGGATTGTCGTGTCTGCGTGAATGGAGGAGAGCATGTAAACGTCACGCTTGTCTCTCCATTTCACCGCGAGCAGTTCTTCGTTACACAAGGCAGCCCTCTCCCCCCTTGCAAGACGGGTGGTTACAAGCCGTTGGGGGAAGCCCACGCGACTAGTTCGCGCAGTGCCACAGGCGCAAATCCGTTCTAGAAACAAATGCCTAAAGAGGGCCACACTTGTGTAAAAATTGTCCACATAAAGATGGTACCCCTTGCCGAATAAGGGTGACACCAAGTCCCAGACTGTCTTCCCACTGCTCCCCAGGTAGTCAGGGCAACCGACCGGCTCCAGGGTCTGATCTTTTCCCTCATAGATCCGAAATTTGTGGGTATAGCCTGTGGCCCTTTCACAGAGCTTATACAATTTGACCCCATACCGGGCACGCTTGCTTGGGATGTATTGTTTGAAGCCAAGGCGCCCGGTAAAATGTATTAGGGACTCGTCTACGCAGATGTTTTGCTCAGGGGTATACAAATCTGCAAATTTCTGGTTGAAATGGTCTATGAGGGGCCGAATTTTGTGGAGCCGGTCAAAAGCTGGGTGGCCTCTGGGACGGGAGGTGGTGTTGTCGCTAAAATGCAGAAAACGCAGGATGGTCTCAAATCGTGTCCTGGACATAGCAGCAGAGAACATGGGCATGTGATGAATTGGGTTCGTGGACCAATATGACCGCAATTCATGCTTTTTTGTCAGGCCCATGTTGAGGAGAAGGCCCAGAAAAATTTTAAGTTCGGAAACTTGGACTGGTTTCCACCGGAAAGGCTGGGCATAATAGCTTTCCGGGTTTGCGGTTATAAATTGTGTGGCATATTGGTTGGTCTCTGCCACGACTAAGTCCAAGAGCTCCGCAGTCAAGAACAGCTCAAAAAATCCCAGGGCCGAAGCGATTTGAGCCGTCTCAACCCGAACTCCAGACTGGGCGGTGAAAGGGGGAACTACAGGTGCGGCTGAAGTTGGTGACTGCCAATCAGGGTTTGCCAGCACCTCAGGGACTCTAGGGGGTCTACGGGCCTGTCTGCGCGGTGGCTGCGACGGGGTAACTACTGCACGTGCCACCGTACCAGCTTCAACTGCCCTTCTGGTGCTCGCTACTTCACCAGGTTGTACGGCAGTGCTGGTACTAGGTCCAGGAAGGGCTGCGCTGCTGGTGTATGCCTCACCACGTGATCCGGCAGCGACAGCCCCACTCTGCTGCTCTTGAAGCGGATCCTGCGTAACCTGTGGTCTAGCGACACGGGGCCGGGTACGCCTGGTGCTGCCAGGGACCTCAACCTCCTCGTCCGAACTTTGGGTCAGAGAGCCACTGCTTTCTACAGGTTCATATTCTGACCCGCTAGATTCGTCAGATGAGGGTTCCCACTCCTCATCCGACTGGGTCAGAATCCTGTAGGCCTCTTCAGAAGAATACCCCCTGTTTGACATTTTGGACTACTAAATTTAGGGGTATTCCCTGAGACTACCCAAGAAAAAAAGCAAACCTGTCTTACAAAGGGGAGGCTAGCGAAGTACCGGAGGCCGCTGCGGTTGATAAAAAATATCAAAACTGATTTTTTTATCGCCGCAGTGCGTGTAAAGTGAATGTGCAGTGATCAAAAAATAATAATTTTTTGTCACTGCGGTGGGGCGGGCGTGGGTGAACGCACGTGTGGGCGACCGATCAGGCCTGATCGGGCAAACACTGCGTTTTGGGTGGAGGGCGAACTAAAGTGACACTAATACTATTATAGATCTGACCGTGATCAGTTTTGATCACTTACAGATACTATAAAAGTACAAATGCTGATTAGCGATACGCTAATCAGCGAATAAAAGTGACTGCGGTGTGGTGGGGTGGGCGCTAACTGACGCTAACTACCTAACCAAGGGGCCTAAACTATCCCTAAAACCTAACAGCCAATACCAGTGAAAAAAAAAAAGTGACAGTTTACACTGATCACTTTTTTTCCTTTCACTAGTGATTGACAGGGGCGATCAAAGGGGTGATCAAAGGGTTAATTGGGGTGCAAGGGGGTGATCTGGGGCTAAGGTGTGCTGTTTGGTGTACTCACTGTGAAGTCTGCTCCTGTGCTGGATCCAACCGACGAAAAGGACCAGCACAGGAGCAGAGAAGCCATATAACAGATCATATTTACTAATATGATCTGTTATCTGGTTTGTGATTCGATTTTTTAAAAATCAGCAACCTGCCAGCGACGATCATTGGCTGGCAGGTTGCTGATGCAACTCTCCTCGAACTTTTGCCGGCCCGCGATGCGCATGCGCGGGCCGGCTGTGACCGAAATCTCGCGTCTCGCGAGAAGACGCGCCGGCGCGTCCACTCGGAATGAAACAACCACCTCCAGGACGCGTCTGTGCGTACAGCGGTCCGGAGGTGGTTAAATAACGATCCCGAAATGCCTACGGAACAAAAAACCTTTATTACAAAGGGTATAGAATTTATTCTTACTCACAACACATTCACCTTCCAGGACCAGATCTACAAACAGACAAGGGGGACCGCGATGGGGACGCGTTTCGCACCAAGCCTAGCAAACCTTTTTATGGGAATGTTTGAAGAAACTTTCATATATAATAGTAAATTCTGGGGAAATATCGTCTTTTTTAAAAGATATATTGACGATCTCATTTTTATTTGGGATGGAGAGAAATCTACAATTGAGGATTTCATACTCCACCTCAATGCCAACAACTGGGGCATCTCATTTATAGGCACATCAGATAGGAAGAAAATAGAATTCTTAGATCTGGAGATCTTTATCCTAAACAATAAAATAAAAACCCGTACCTTTTTCAAAAAGGTAGATAGCAACAGCTATCTCAATTTTGACAGCACACATTACAGGAAATGGAAGGCAAATATCCCTTTTAGCCAATTTAAACGCATTCGGCGCAACTGTACCCTGGATACGGATTTCAATATGCAAAGTAATATTCTTATATCCAGGTTCAAGCAAAAAGGATACCCAAATAAAATCATTATGGGCGCCAAAGATAGAGCCAAAAGCCTAACACAACTAGAATGCCTGGCTCCAACAAAGAAAAAAAAGGAGAATACCGACTTTGGGCTATATTGCTATAATTTCGTGACCACCTATAACCAGAAACATACTGCCATAAAGGCAACCCTGGGGAAATACTGGTACATCTTGAAAAGAGACCCCATACTAAGCCAGATCATTCCAGATACCCCCCGGTTCACATATAGAAGAGCAAAAACCCTGAAAAATCTTCTGGCTCCCAGCAAACTAAGACCAACTACACAACCTAATAATGATCAGGACACAGACACTAGAGCCCAGAAAGGAAGTTTCAAATGCGGTCACCAAAGATGCCTATGCTGCAATAGTATCCTTCAAAGATCATCCTTCCATAGCCATATCACTGGAGAATCT
Organism: Bufo bufo; assembly: GCF_905171765.1. Lineage (NCBI taxonomy): Eukaryota > Metazoa > Chordata > Amphibia > Anura > Bufonidae > Bufo > Bufo bufo. The sequence continues at coordinate 412,654,092 of NC_053390.1, forward strand.
TTCCCAATACAACACCACTTAACCTGCAACTCCAGTTATGTAATCTATGTACTAGAATGCCCATGCCATTTACAATATGTAGGCCGCACCATACAAACCCTACGGAACCGTTTTAATAAGCACCGTTCAAATATAAAGAAAAAATTTATGAAACATAGCGTGTCTAGACACGCGGCTGAACACCACGATGGCACCAGTGTTGGGTTTACTGTAACACCCATTGAATTCATACCAATCCACCTCCAAAAAGATGTCCAGTATCTCAGACGCCGTGAGATGTACTGGATTTTCAAACTTAATAGCCTGAATCCTTATGGGCTAAATGAGGCTTTTGAAATCAATTTATAAAAACCTATATACCACACACATATACAAAAATACGAATTTTACTTGTCTATTAGCTTCATTGTGTTTATCTAGTATCGTGTTGAAATATCTAATTTATTAATTTATGGTTTCATTGGAATAATATATTTAATGTCACTATTGGATAGCACTGTGGAAATAACATACAGAGCAGCCATTATTTTTATTTTTATTTATTCTTCTAGAATTGTATCTGAATACCATTCAACTATTTATTGTTTATTTTATCATCAATACCTTTATCTATGTTTTTTATCCAATTTTTAGCATTTTTTAGCCATATGATTTACTATATGTATTTTTGTATGAGCTATCACAATATCTAGCAGAGTCCATATGAATAGCCACAGCCAATATATACCAACCTATGGCCACGATCGCTGAGTAAAAACCTAGTACCGGCAAATAGAATTAGGTGACTGGAAACAAGCGATCATGTGACATCAGACGTCACAGTAACCAGTGGCCGCTCCGAAACAAACTCCTGCGCATGCGCAACTTACCCTGTATAGACAACGGGGAGCTGGTTTCCCCTAGCTATAGGAGGTGTACACAAACACTAGAGGATGCTGCCGCTTCCGGTCTCCGAGGTCATGTGACCGCTTGCAATCACATGACAGAACTTCTCTCGAACAATAATAATATTATTAAGAAATCAACTTGTAATAAAATTTATTGCACAAACTGATTGGCGATTCTAGCCCTAACCTCTAAAACGGCTATATATCCACATTTTTTTACAAAAACTGAAGCTGCATATCGGATGACACCTGGGGGTGGCCCCTCCCCTTAGGGGGCGTCACCCAGGTGCGTCTTTTTGGCGGTTTTTTGATATATTTTATCTATAAATGTCTTCCTTTTTGTTGTATTTATTGTATCACTATGAAACCTGATGAAGGGGAGTCTGTAATCCCCGAAACGCGTTGTTTCTATTAAAACCAAGAATTCCTCTTGCACCAAGATTGTCTTCTCCAGTAACTTTGCGCCGAGGCAGAAATTTTCCTTCTTCTTTTACCATGATAAAGTAAGGTCATGACAGTTGCATATGTTGTGTTGGAGTTTTTTCATCTTTGTAAAAGTAACTAGTTAATAAAATGGTGAAGGTTGTACATTTGACTGTGAAGCTTTTTAAATTCACCCCTGTCCAGTCCAAGTTATATTTGTCCCTAGTGCATGGTTGATAGTGACAAAAGAGGACTTTCTCTTTGTTCCCTTGTCTGGCAATCTCATCTTTCATAACTCCTCCTTAGAACAAGCCAGAAATAGACACTATGCAACATTCCAGTCTTTTTGCTATTCACATTTGTCGTGGTCCTTATCTCTTAGGCCTCTTGCACACTAACTTTTTTTTTTTCTTCAGTTTACGTTCCGTTTTTTTGCGTTCCGTATGCGGACCGTATACAGAACCATTCATTTTAATGGATCCGCAAAAAAAACGGAAGGTACTCCGTATGTCTTCCGTTTCCATATTTTTTCCGTTCAAAGATAGATCATGTCCTATTATTGTCCGCATAACGGACCGCAAGATACTGAAAATGCCATACGGTCGTGTGCAAGAGGTCTTAGGGTCCATTCACACGTCCGCAAAATGGGGCCGCATCCGTTCCGCAATTTTGCGGAACAGGTGCGGACCCATTCATTTTCAGTGGGGCCGGAATGTGCTGTCCACATCCTCATTTGAGGATCCGCACTTTCGGATTCGCACTTCCATTCCGCAAAAAAATAGAACATGTCCTATTCTTGTCCGCAATTGCGGACAAGAAAAGGCATTTTCTTTGAGAGTGCCGGCGATGTGTGGTTTGCAAAATTTGGAACGCACATTGCCGGTGTCCGTGTTTTGCCGATCCGCAATTAGTGGATCCGCAAAACACATACGGACGTGTGAATGGACCTTATCCTGAGGATCCCATGATACACAACTCTTATCTTACTTTAAAATGCACTTCAAATGTTTCTAAAATTTCTTCAGTCTGTGCATTTTATATGCTTGTAAAAGGATTTAAAGATTGTCTGCTATATTATAATATTATCTGAAATAAATGAATGACAGAGAACCTAACGATATGTTCAGGCTTTAAAAAATGTTAGCTGCATATACCACATAGTAAAAAAAAAAATTCCCACCTCTAAAAGTGAATGTATCCCCTATACTTACTTTTACTCATTAAAACTTTATCTTTTTGTCTAATCTGTTTTTATTGGTGTCACGATCCCTACTCAATAGGTCATGTCACTGGGGTGAATTATACTAGTGAGCTCATCAAGTTACCACATAAATTCCCACCCACCTATTCTAGATGACGGAATTATGCTAACTTACTCCCCTAGATTCTAACACCCCAATATTTTCTATCACAATAGCTGCTATACTCAACCCAAATTTAACACAGTAAAACAGGTTATCTATATGGGACCTAAAATCCTCTGAAACACTACTGGTAACGTTATTCCCTCCGAAAGAGCAAGTTCTATAAGACCACAAGGAAGGGACTTATTAACGTTTAAATTTAATACACAATAGTGCAGTGCAATACAAAAAGAAAGTGTCAGATAAAAACAAAATATACATACAATAACAATGCAGTGAACAGATAAAAAGAACGGAATATTGGCTTACTGAGATGCAGCAGTTAAATTCCGGCTGTGGGGACAGATGAAGATATGGGCAGTCACTCCAAACGATGTGGATCCCCAAAATGGCTGACACCTACCTGTTCCCAAACACCCAGTTTTATTCCCCGTCAGCTGAGGGGTGGGCTGTGAGGGAACCTACCTCCTTTCGGTCCGGCCTTCTGGGACGTCTGATATTATTCAGGTTTCTGCCCCACCTTCCCAGAAGACTGACTGAGGTGGCAATATGAATCACGGCGATTCCTTGCTGTATGACAGGGACTGCGGGTACAGGTATGATCCCATAATCTGAGTCCCTTTATCCCAGTCATACAGACACCAAATATGATTGAGTTATGAATTCCAGAAGACCAGATCCTGGATACAGAGAAATGCCTCCTGTCCAGTATGGCGTGCATAGACTCCACCCGAAACCCATGTCAGGCTGAACACAATTATTAGGGTTCTGAAGCTGTGGGTGCCATGAGGTCGGAGTTATGGCTTCTGATATTATTTCATTCATCTACTGAATGGGTTAGACCACCTACTGGTATAGCAGCCAACATGTCTAGGGTGGCTGTGCATTTTAACCGCCTCCGGACCGCCTAACGCAGGATTGCGTTCCGGAGGTGGTCGATTCATTCTTCCTTGACGCGCCGGCGCGTCATCTCGCGAGACGCGAGATTTCCTGTGAACGCTCGCACACAGGAGCGCGCGTTCACAGGAACCGAAGGTAAACGAGTGGATCTGCAGCCTGCCAGCGGCGATCGTTCGCTGGCAGGCTGTAGATGCGATTTTTTTTTTAACCCCAAAAAGGTATATTAGACGCTGTTTTGATAACAGCGTCTAATATGCCTGCTACCTGGTCCTCTGGTGGTCCCTTTTGCTTGGATCGACCACCAGAGGACACAGGCAGCTCTGTAAAGTAGCACCAAACACCACTACACTACACTTCCCCCCCCTGTCACTTATTAACCCCTTATTAACCCCTGATCACCCCATATAGACTCCCTGATCACCCCCCTGTCATTGATCACCCCCCTGTAAGGCTCCATTCAGACGTCCGTATGTGTTTTGCGGATCCGCGGATCCGCAAAACACATACGGACGTCTGAATGGAGCCTGACAGGGGGGTGATCACCCCATATAGACTCCCTGATCACCCCCCTGTAAGGCTCCATTCAGACGTCCGTATGTGTTTTGCGGATCCACAAAACACATACGGACGTCTGAATGGAGCCTTACAGGGGGGTGATCAATGACAGGGGGGTAATCACCCCATATAGACTCTCTGATCACCCCCCTGTCATTGATCACCCCCCTGTAAGGCTCCATTCAGACGTCCGTATGTGTTTTGCGGATCCACAGATCCGCAAAACACGGACACCGCGGATCCGCAAAACACGGACACCGGCAATGTGCTTTCCGCATTTTGTGGATCCTCACATTGCCAGAGCTATATAGAAAATGCCTTTTCTTTTCCGCAATTGCGGACAAGAATAGGACATGTTCTATAGGCTCTACAAAAAACGCAGTGTTCGCCCGATCAGGCCTGATCTTGTGCGCACACTTGCGTTCAGTCCGCCCCACCGCAGTGACAGAATATATTTTTTTTTCTGATCACTGCAAAAACACAGTAAAATCGCTGCGGCGCTATAAAGATCACTTATGAGGGGCATAGCGAGTTCATAGAAGATTTATTTATTTTTTGGCACAAGTTAGCGTAAATTATTATTTTATTTTTATTTATTTTTCTTACAAAGTCTCATATTCCACTAACTTGACAAAAAATAAAATCTCACATGAACTCACCATACCCCTCACGGAATCCAAATGCGTAAAAATTTTTAGACATTTATATTCCAGACTTCTTCTCACGCTTTAGGGCCCCTAAAATGCCAGGGCAGTATAAATACCCCACAAGTGACCCCATTTTGGAAAGAAGACACCCCAAGGTATTCCGTGAGGAGTATAGTGAGTTCATGTCAAATTTTTTTTTTTGTCACAAGTTAGTGGAATATGAGACTTTGTAAGAAAAAAGAAAAAATCATCATTTTCCGCTAACTTGTGCCAAAAAAAAAAAATTTGAGGAACTCGCCATGCCCCTAACGGAATACCTTGGGGTGTCTTCTTTCCAAAATGGGGTCACTTGTGGGGTATTTATACTGCCCTGGCATTTTAGGGGACCTAAAGCGTGAGAAGTCTTTGGAATCCAAATGCGTAAAAAAGGCCCTGTGAAATCCTAAAGGTGCTCTTTAGAATTTGGGCCCCTTTGCGCACCTAGGCTGCAAAAAAGTGTCACACATGTGGTATCGCCATACTCAGGAGAAGTTGGGCAATGTGTTTTGGGGTGTCTTTTTATATATACCCATGCTGGGTGAGAGAAATATCTCTCTAAATTGACAACTTTGTATAAAAAAATGGGAAAAGTTGACTTTTAGAGAGATATTTCTCTCACCCAGCATGGGTATATGTAAAAATACACCCCAAAACACATTGCCCTACTTCTTCTGAGTACGGCGATACTACATGTGTGACACTTTTTTGCAGCCTAGGTGCCCAAAGTGGCCCAAATTCTAAAGAGCACATTTAGGATTTCACAGGGCATTTTTTAGGCATTTGGATTCCAGACTTCTTCTCACGCTTTAGGTCCCCTAAAATACCAGGGCAGTATAAATACCCCACAAGTGACCCCATTTTGGAAAGAAGACACCCCAAGGTATTTCGTGCTGGGCATAGTGAGTTCATGGAAGTTTTTTTTTTTTTGTCACAAGTTAGTGGAATATGAGACTTAGTAAGGAAAAAAAAAATCATCATTTTCCGCTAACTTGTGACAAAAAATAAAAACTTCTATGAACTCACTATGCCCATCAGCGAATACCTTAGGGTGTCTACTTTCCGAAATGGGGTCATTTGTGGGGTGTTTGTACTGTCTGGGCATTGTAGAACCTCAGGAAACATGACAGGTGCTCAGAAAGTCAGCTGCTTCAAAATGCGGAAATTCAAATTTTTGTACCATAGTTTGTAAACGCTATAACTTTTACCCAAACCAATAAATATACACTTATTGCATTTTTTTTTTATCAAAGACATGTAGAACAATAAATTTAGAGAAAAATTTATATAGAAATGTAGTTTTATTTGAAAACTTTTACAACCGAAAGTGAAAAATGTCTTTTTTTTTGCAAAAATTTCAGTAAATTTCGATTAATATAAAAAAAAGTAAAAATGTCAGCAGCAATGAAATACCACCAAATGAAAGCTCTATTAGTGAGAAGAAAAGGAGGTAAAATTCATTTGGGTGGTAAGTTGTATGACCGAGCAATAAACCGTGAAAGTAGTGTAGTGCAAAATTGTAAAAAGTGGTCTGGTCATTAAGGGGGTTTAAGCTAGGGGAGCTGAGGTGGTTAAGTAACCCCTTCCCAGGTGTTCATTAGGATGTCCAAATGGTTTTCAATTAGCAGGCCTGTGCTAAATGGGGCTTCCACTGATAATGTGGAGCTTCTCACCTAGTCTTCAGACGCGCTGGCATCGAGAGGCACCATGTGCATTTGCCTAATAGATCAATTAGCCACTGCTATACATTTATTATCGATAATGTAAGTCTAGGAGAATATGAGATCTATCTATATATCTATCTATCTATATATCTATCTACTTGGCTACAAAAATTGATTAACAAGAGATACATAAATGGCAAACAATTGTAAAATAAAAAGGAGAAAACAAAGAAAGTTCTAATACTTAACATTTGTGTGGTAAAAGTCCTTTCCTTTCAGGAGATTTGGGCAGAGTAATGGTGCACAAACCAATTCGATTGCATCTCCCACTTTGTGACACCCAAATATCCAGGGATTGCATGTTTATGCCTTTCCTCCAGGGGCAGGCCTGAGGGGGATTTTCCCTCCCACCTCTGACTCAGCCCCTCTGGCCGAGCTTCATTACCCATGCAGCCGGCCCACTGGCCATCTAGGGAACAGGTATGAAAATATCAAAAAGATATCTTCACCAGGGCAACTGGGAAACTACAGACTCCAGACCTTCTTCATAATTCATATCTCATCATTCCGAGTCCTAGCATATCAAACAAGACACGTCCAGGATGCTCAGAAGATGAGATCCTTATATACCAGATATGATGAGCTGGGTTTGGGAGACGTCAGCCTCATCCTGAACAAGTTATTAAGGATTACAACTTATTGTTCATTCTCTGGTATGAAGCTCCCATGCTGACACACAGCGCCGGAGAGTCTGCTGTCCCCTGTCCTGACTGTGACCAGCAAACGAGCCCATCCTGGTTAGCATCTCTGTGCTAACTAACCCCCTGGGGAGCAGTTTGCTGTTTTCACAGATATGAGGCAGACATCTCAGCCTATATGCAGCCTTCAACCAATTCATCAATGGCTGCTGACCTGGCAATACAAATACATAAATACATACTGTATATGAATGTGAATCACACTGGACTATGTTACATTACGACATATACCCATAAAACACATATTGCAGCAATCATAATAACTAGGAATAAGGCGGTCCTTATTCCTGACAATTGGTTGTAGATTTTTTAATTCTGTTTTCTGCATGTTGATATGGGGTTGCTGTCTTGCTGAAGCTGCTGTTAAACACATTTAAGAAATGACTTAATGCAGGCATATGAATGACAGTGCCTTGAGTAAGTATTCACACCCCTTGAACTTTTCAAATTTTTCACGTTAGGCTACTTTCACACTAGTGTTTTGGCTTTCCGTTTGTGAGATCAGTTCAGGGCTCTCACAAGCGGTCCAAAACGGTTCGGTTTTGCTCTAATGCATTCTGAATGGAAAAGGATCCGCTCAGAATGCATCAGTTTGCCTCCGTTCTGTCTCCATTCCGCTCTGGAGGCGGACAAGCGGAGCCAAACAGATCCTGGCACACAATGTAAGTCAATGGGGACGGATCCGTTTTCTCTGACACAATCTGGCACAATACAAAACACAATCTGGCACAATACAATACAAAACTGATCCATCCCCCATTGACTTTCAGTAGTGTTGAAGACGGATCCGTCATGGCTATAGAAGACATGATACAACTGGATCCGTTCATGACGGATGCATGCGGTTGTATTATTGTAACGGAAGCTAGCCTTACACCCGCAAACTTAAAGGGGTTGAGCTAAACCCGGACATACCCATAATTTCACCCAGGCAGCCCCCCTGATGTTAGCATCAGAGCATTTCATGCTCCGATGTGCTCCCTTGCCCTGCGCTGGATCGCACAGGGCAAAGGCTCTTTTATTTACAATAACACACTGCTGGGCAGAGGCCTCCGCTCAGCAGTGTGTTTGGTGACGTCACTGGCTCGGATGGGTGTGCTTTAGCGCTGCCCTAGCCGTTTTACAGGCTAGGACAGCGCTAAAGCCCTCCTATCAGTGCCGGTGACGTCACCGGGCTCACTGCTAGGCGGAAACCTCCGCCTGGCAGCCCCATGGAGAGCCCGGTACGTCACCGGAACTCCAGAAAATGCCTTTGCCCTGCGCGATTTAGCGCAGGGCAAAGGAGAGCATCAAAGCATGAACTGCTCTGATGCTCAAGTCAGGGAGCCTGGGTGAAAATGGGGATATGTCCGGGTTCAGCTCTGAACCCGGACAAACCCCTTTAACCACCTCCGGACCGCTGTACGCACAGACGCGTCCTGGAGGTGGTTGATTCATTCCTCCTGGACGCGCCGGCGCGTCCTCTCGCGAGACACGAGATTTCCTGTGAACGCGTGCACACAGGCGCGCGCGCTCACAGGAACGGAAGGTAAGAGAGTTGATCTCCAGCCTGCCAGCGGCGATCGTTTTGATAACGGCGTCTAATATACCTGCTACCTGGTCCTCTGGTGGTCCCCTTTGTTTGGATCGACCACCAGAGGACACAGGTAGCTCAGTAAAGTAGCACCAAGCACCACTACACTACACTACACCCCCCCCCCCCCCCCCGTCACTTATTAACCCCTTATTAGCCCCTGATCACCCCATATAGACTCCCTGATCACCCCCCTGTCATTGATTACCCCCCTGTCATTGATCACCCCCCTGTCATTGATCACCCCCCTGTAAAGCTCCATTCAGACGTCCGCATGATTTTTACGGATCCACTGATAGATGGATCGGATCCGCAAAACGCATCCGGACGTCTGAATGAAGCCTTACAGGGGCGTGATCAATGACTGTGGTGATCACCCCATATAGACTCCCTGATCACCCCCCTGTCATTGATTACCCCCCTGTCATTGATCACCCCCCTGTAAAGCTCCATTCAGACGTCCGCATGATTTTTACGGATCCACTGATAGATGGATCGGATCCGCAAAACGCATCCGGACGTCTGAATGAAGCCTTACAGGGGCATGATCAATGACTGTGGTGATCACCCCATATAGACTCCCTGATCACCCCCCTGTAAAGCTCCATTCAGATGTCCGCATGATTTTTACGGATGCACTGATAGATGGATCGGATCCGCAAAACGCATCCGGACGTCTGAATGAAGCCTTACAGGGGCATGATCAATGACTGTGGTGATCACCCCATATAGACTCCCTGATCACCCCCCTGTCATTGATTACACCCCTGTCATTGATCAACCCCCTGTAAAGCTCCATTCAGATGTCCGCATGATTTTTACGGATGCACTGATAGATGGATCGGATCCGCAAAACGCATCCGGACGTCTGAATGAAGCCTTACAGGGGCATGATCAATGACTGTGGTGATCACCCCATATAGACTCCCTGATCACCCCCCTGTCATTGATCACCCCCCTGTAAAGCTCCATTCAGATGTCCGCATGATTTTTACGGATGCACTGATAGATGGATCGGATCCGCAAAACGCATACGGACGTCTGAATGAAGCCTTACAAGGGCATGATCAATGACTGTGGTTATCACCCCATATAGACTCCCTGATCACCCCCCTGTCATTGATTACCCCCCTGTCATTGATCACCCCCCTGTAAAGCTCCCCCCCTGTCATTGATCAACCCCCTGTAAAGCTCCATTCAGATGTCCGCATGATTTTTACGGATGCACTGATAGATGGATCGGATCCGCAAAACGCATCCGGACGTCTGAATGAAGCCTTACAGGGGCGTGATCAATGACTGTGGTGATCACCCCATATAGACTCCCTGATCACCCCCCTGTCATTGATCACCCCCCTGTAAAGCTCCATTCAGATGTCCGCATGATTTTTACGGATGCACTGATAGATGGATCGGATCCGCAAAACGCATACGGACGTCTGAATGAAGCCTTACAGGGGCATGATCAATGACTGTGGTTATCACCCCATATAGACTCCCTGATCACCCCCCTGTCATTGATTACCCCCCTGTCATTGATTACCCCCCTGTAAAGCTCCATTCAGATGTCCGCATGATTTTTACGGATGCACTGATAGATGGATCGGATCCGCAAAACGCATCCGGACGTCTGAATGAAGCCTTACAGGGGCGTGATCAATGACTGTGGTGATCACCCCATATAGACTCCCTGATCACCCCCCTGTCATTGATCACCCCCCTGTAAAGCTCCATTCAGATGTCCGCATGATTTTTACGGATGCACTGATAGATGGATCGGATCCGCAAAACGCATACGGACGTCTGAATGAAGCCTTACAAGGGCATGATCAATGACTGTGGTTATCACCCCATATAGACTCCCTGATCACCCCCCTGTCATTGATTACACCCCTGTCATTGATCAACCCCCTGTAAAGCTCCATTCAGATGTCAACATGATTTTTACGGATGCACTGATAGATGGATCGGATCCGCAAAACGCATCCGGACGTCTGAATGAAGCCTTACAGGGGCGTGATCAATGACTGTGGTGATCACCCCATATAGACTCCCTGATCACCCCCCTGTCATTGATCACCCCCCTGTAAAGCTCCATTCAGATGTCCGCATGATTTTTACGGATGCACTGGATCGGATCCGCAAAACGCATACGGACGTCTGAATGAAGCCTTACAGGGGCATGATCAATGACTGTGGTTATCACCCCATATAGACTCCCTGATCACCCCCCTGTCATTGATTACCCCCCTGTCATTGATTACCCCCCTGTAAAGCTCCATTCAGATGTCCGCATGATTTTTACGGATGCACTGATAGATGGATCGGATCCGCAAAACGCATCCGGACGTCTGAATGAAGCCTTACAGGGGCATGATCAATGACTGTGGTTATCACCCCATATAGACTCTCTGATCACCCCCCTGTCATTGATCACCCCCCTGTCATTGATCACCCCCCTGTCATTGATCACCCCCCCTGTCATTGATCACCCCCCCTGTCATTGATCACCCCTCTGTAAGGCTCCATTCAGACATTTTTTTGGCCCAAGTTAGCGGAATTATTATTTTTTTTTCTTACAAAGTCTCATATTCCACTAACTTGTGTCAAAAAATAAAATCTCACATGAACTCACCATACCCCTCACGGAATCCAAATGCGTAAAATTTTTTAGACATTTATATTCCACTCTTCTTCTCACGCTTTAGGGCCCCTAGAATGCCAGGGCAGTATAAATACCCCACATGTGACCCCATTTCGGAAAGAAGACACCCCCAGGTATTCCGTGAGGGGCATATTGAGTCCATGAAAGATTGAAATTTTTGTCCCAAGTTAGCGGAACGGGAGACTTTGTGAGAAAAAAATTAAAAATATCAATTTCCGCTAACTTGTGCCAAAAAAAAAAAATTTCTATGAACTCGCCATGCCCCTCATTGAATACCTTGGGGTGTCTTCTTTCCAAAATGGGGTCACATGTGGGGTATTTATACTGCCCTGGCATTCTAGGGGCCCCAAAGCGTGAGAAGAAGTCTGGTATCCAAATGTCTAAAAATGCCCTCCTAAAAGGAATTTGGGCACCTTTGCGCATCTAGGCTGCAAAAAAGTGTCACACATCTGGTATCGCCGTACTCAGGAGAAGTTGGGGAATGTGTTTTGGGGTGTCATTTTACATATACCCATGCTGGGTGAGAGAAATATCTTGGTCAAATGCCAACTTTGTATAAAAAAATGGGAAAAGTTGTCTTTTGTGAGTTTGAAATCAAATTCTCTAAAAAATGACCTGTGAAATCCGAAAGGTGCTCTTTGGAATATGGGCCCCTTTGCCCACCTAGGCTGCAAAAAAGTGTCACACATCTGGTATCTCCGTACTCAGGAGAAGTTGAGGAATGTGTTTTGGGGTGTCATTTTACATATACCCATGCTGGGTGAGATAAATATCTTGGCAAAAGACAACTTTTCCCATTTTTTTTATACAAAGTTGGCATTTGACCAAGATATTTCTCTCACCCAGCATGGGTATATATAAAATGACACCCCAAAACACATTCCCCACCTTCTCCTGAGTACGGAGATACCAGATGTGTGACACTTTTTTGCAGCCTAGGTGGGCAAAGGGGCCCATATTCCAAAGAGCACCTTTCGGATTTCACAGGTCATTTTTTACAGAATTTGATTTCAAACTCCTTACCACACATTTGGGCCCCTAGAATGCCAGGGCAGTATAACTACCCCACAAGTGACCCCATTTTGGAAAGAAGAGACCCCAAGGTATTTCGTGATGGGCATAGTGAGTTCATAGAAGTTTTTATTTTTTGTCACAAGTTAGTGGAATATGAGACTTTGTAAGAAAAGAAAAAAAAAAAAGAAAAATCATAATTTTCCACTAACTTGTGACAAAAAATAAAAAGTTCTATGAACTCACTATGCCCATCAGCGAATACCTTAGGGTGTTTACTTTCCGAAATGGGGTCATTTGTGGGGTGTTTGTACTGTCTGGCCATTGTAGAACCTCAGGAAACATGACAGGTGCTCAGAAAGTCAGATCTGCTTCAAAAAGCGGAAATTCACATTTTTGTACCATAGTTTGTAAACGCTATAACTTTTACCAAAACCATTTTTTTTTTATCCAAACATTTTTTTTTTATCAAAGACATGTAGAACAATAAATTTAGAGCAAAATTTATATATGGATGTCGTTTTTTTTTGCAAAATTTTACAACTGAAAGTGAAAAATGTCATTTTTTTGCAAAAAAATCGTTAAATTTCGATTAATAACAAAAAAAGTAAAAATGTCAGCAGCAATGAAATACCACCAAATGAAAGCTCTATTAGTGAGAAGAAAAGGAGGTAAAATTCATTTGGGTGGTAAGTTGCATGACCGAGCAATAAACGGTGAAAGTAGTGTAGGTCAGAAGTGTAAAAAGTGGCCTGGTCTTTCAGGGTGTTTAAGCACTGGGGGCTGAGGTGGTTAAAGTGGTTGTCTCACTTCAGCAAATAGCATTTATTATGTAGAGCAAGTTAATATAAGACACTTACTAATGTATTGTTATTGTCCAAATTGTCTCCTTTGCTGGCTGGATTCATTTTTCCATCACATATACACTGCTGGTTTCCATGATTCTGACCACCCTGCAATCTATCAGCGATGCTTGCACTCTATAGGAAAAAGCACTAGCCTACGTCCACTCCCATGGTCCTGGCCACCAGAAAGGCCTGCGCCTTTTCCTCATAGTGTGCAAGCACGGGTACTGGATTACAGGGTGGTCATAACCATGGAAATGAGCAGTGTATAATGTGATGAAAAAATGAATCAAGCCAGCAAAGGAAGCAATATGGATAATAACAATACATTAGTAAGTGGCTTATATTAACTTTCTCTACATGATAAATTCTACCTGTTGTGTCACTTCAGCCCATTTAAATGTATTTTATCAGGATTTTATGTGATAGACCAACACAAAGTAGCAAGCACAGTGGATATAAAAAGTCTACACACCCCTGTTAAAATGTCAGGTTTCTGTGATGTAAAAAAATGAGACAAAGATAAATAATTTCAGAACTTTTTCCATATTTAATGTCACCTATAAACTGTACCACTCAATTGAAAAACAAACTGAAATCTTTTAGGTGGAGGGAAGAAAACAAAAAAAACTAAAGTAATGTGGTTGCATAAATGTGCTGGGGATGTAGCTCTGTTTAGAATTAGGCAATCACATTCAAAATCATGTTAAATAGGAGTCAGCATACACCTGCCATCATTTAAAGTGCCTCTGATTAACCCCAAATAAAGTTCAGCTGCTCTAGTTGGTCTTTCCTTAAATTTTCTTAGTCGCATGCCACAGCAAAAGCCATGGTCCACAGAGAGCTTCCAAAGCATCAGAGGGATCTCATTGTTAAAAGAGATCAGTCAGGAGAAGGGTACAAAAGAATTTCCAAGGCATTAGATATTCCATGGAACACAGTGAAGACAGTCATCATCAAGTGGAGAAAATATGGCACAACAGTGATATTACCAATGTCTGGGCTATGGGGTAGAGTGACAAAACGAAAGCCTTTTCTTATGAAGAAAAACATCCAAGCCAGACTACATTTTGCAAAAACACATCTGAAGTCTCCAAAAAGCATGTGGGAAAGGGTGTTATGGTCTGATGAAACCAAGGTTGAACTTTTTGGCCATAATTCCAAAAGATATGTTTGGCGCAAAAACAACACTGCACATCACCAAAAGAACACCATACCCACAGTGAAGCATGGTGGTGGCAGCATCATGCTTTGGGGCTGTTTTTCTTCAGCTGGAACTGGGGCCTTAGTTAAGCTAAAGGGCATTCTGAACAGTTCCAAATACAAGTCAATATTGGCACAAAACCTTCAGGATTCTGCTAGAAAGCTGAACATGAAGAGGAACTTCATCTTTCAGCATGACAATGACCCAAAGCATACATCCAAATCAACAAAGGAATGGCTTCACCAGAAGAAGAGTAAAGTTTTGGAATGGCCCAGCCAGAGCCCAGACCTGAATCCGATTGAAAATCTGTGGGGTGATCTGAAGAGGGCTGTGCACAGGAGATGCCCTCGCAATCTGACAGATTTGGAGTGTTTTTGCAAAGAAGAGTGGGCAAACCTTGCCAAGTCAAAATGTGCCATGCTGATAGACTAATACCCAAAAAGACTGAGTGCTGTAATAAAATCAAAAGGTGCTTCAACAAAGTATTAGTTTAAGGGTCTGCACACTTATGCAACCATATTATTTTATTTTAATATTTTTTATGTGTGTAGACTTTTTATATCCACTGTATGTGTGAAGTGAAAAGAAAATGATACATGGTTTTTGAAGTTTTTAATAAAAATCTAAAAAGTTTGAGTGCATTTGTATTAAGCCCCCTGTACTCAGACACCCCTAAATAAAATCCAGTATGACCAATTGCCCTCAGAAGTCACCTAATTAGAAAATAGAGTAATTTATGTGTGTGTGTGATTTATTCTCAGTATAACTAATGGAGTTCTGTGAAGGCCTCAAAGACTTGTTAGTGAACATAAGTGATCAAACAGTGTCATGAAAACCAAGGAACACACCAGACAGGTCAGGGTTAAAGTTGTGTAAAGCAGGGTTAGGTTATAAAAAAATATCCCAAGCTCTGAACGTCTCACCAAGCAGTGTTCAATCCCTTATCTGTAAATTGAAGGAGTATGGTGCAACTGCAAACCTACCAAGACATGGCCATCCACCTAAACTGACAGCCCAGGCAAGGTGAGTACTAATTCGAGAAGCAGCCAAGAGGCTCGTGGTCACTCGTGGTCAACCCATAATAAGTCCCATTTGGAGTTTGCCATAAGCCATATAGGGAACACAGCAAACATGTGGAAGAAGCTCTGGTCATATGAGACCAAAATTTAACTTTTTTGGCCTAAATGCAAAACGCCATGTGTGGCAGAAAATTAACACTGCACATCACCCCAAACACACCATCCCCACCATGAAAAATGATGGTGGTGGTAGAATCATGCTGTGGGAATGCTTTTCTTCAGCAAGGACAGGGAGGCTTGTCAGAGTTGATGGGAAGATGGATGGAGCTAAATACAGGGCAATCCTGGAGGAAAACCTGGTAGAGGCCACAAAAGACTTGAGACTGGGACAGATGTTCACCTTCCAGAAGAACAAAGACCCTAAACATACAGCCAGAGCTACAATGGGATGGTTTAGGCTACTTTTACACTAGCGTTTTGGCTTTCTGTTTGTGAGATCCGTTCAGGTCTCTCAAAAGCGGTCCAAAACGGATCAGTTTTGCCCTAATGCATTCTGACTTACAATGGTGTTGAAGACGGATCAGTCATGGCTATAGAAGACATAATACAACCGGATACGTTCATGACGGATGCATGCAGTTGTATTATTGTAACGGAAGCGTTTTTGCAGATCCATAAACGCTAGTGTGAAAGTAGCCTTAGATCAAAGCATATTCATGTGTTAGAATGCCCCAGTCAAAGTCCAGAGCTACATCCTAAGGGTTCATTCACACGTCTGTAAGTGTTTTGCAGATACGCAAATTCCGGACCTGCAAAACACCGACACTGGCAATGTGCAT
This sequence comes from Bufo bufo, assembly GCF_905171765.1. Lineage (NCBI taxonomy): Eukaryota > Metazoa > Chordata > Amphibia > Anura > Bufonidae > Bufo > Bufo bufo. The sequence continues at coordinate 412,670,482 of NC_053390.1, forward strand.
TCCGCAATTTGCGGACCGCACATCGCCGGCACTATAATAGAAAATGCCTAATCTTGTCCGCAATTGCAGACAAGAATAGGACATGTTCTATTTTTTTTGCGGAAACGGATGCGGAAGTGCGGATCCGCAAATGGGGATGCAGATCCGCGGATGCGGACAGCACATTCCGGCCCCATTGAAAATGAATGGGTCTGCACCCGTTCCACAAAATTGCAGAACGGATGCGGACCCATTTTGCGGACGTGTAAATGGACCCTAAATCCCGTTGAAAATCTGTGGCAAGACTTGAAAATTGCTGTTCACAATCTCTGTCCAATCTGACTGAGATTGAGCTATTTTGCAAAAAAGAATGGGCAACAACTTCAACCTCTAGATGTGCAAAGCTGGTAGGGACATAACCCAAAAGACTTGCAGCTGTAGTTGCAGCAAAAGGTGGTCCTACAAAGTATTTACTCAGGGGGGCGGAATACAAATGCACACCACACTTTCTAGATTTTTATTTATCAAACATTTTGAAAACCATATACTATTTTCTTTTCACTTCACACATAGTCACATAAAATATATTTAAGTTTGAGGGTGTAACATGAACAAATGTGGAAAAGTTTAAGGAGTGTGACTACTTTTTCAAGGCACTGTATAGGAAACGGTAGAAATGAGATGACTTCTTTTGGAGATTGTTGAAGGCATACTATGTGACCTGTACATAAAAAAATCACAAAACATTCTTAAAAATATATTTAACATAAAAACTTGATTTATTGTGTACCTCCAACAACTTTGCATAAATCTATATTAAGAATATAAAAAAAATTGTAATACAGATGCATTTTTCTCCAATTTTGAGTGACTACTTTTCCCTCCTCCCTGCCTCCTGCATTTATCATTTGTTCTCACTTCACTATTTAACATCTGTCTTCAGGAAGGCAGGGAAAGAGGAGATGGATTTTAAACTTCACTTAGAGATCAGTTTACAGCTGCTAACCATAGAAGTCTATGAAGAGGGGAGAACAAGAGAGCAACTGCAGCGTGAGAGAGAGACACACACACAGATGTAATGTTGCTAGTTCTAGTACGTTTTCTATCTCACCCCAGTACTTTATTCACCTCTAAACTGCTCAGTAATGCTATATAATGTCATCCAAAGTTATATAAGAGCAGGATCTTCTCCTCTCTCTGTCTACTGTGTATGGGAGACATCTTAAAGGGGACCTTTCACCTGATTTTATTACATTGAGATAAGTATACTTGCGGGGTACCCTCCGCTGATGCTGCCACCTTGCCTGTTTTGTTAAAATAGCGTTCCTACGCCGCACTGTGTCACCCGGTATTTTTCCCACTCAATATGCAAATACTGAGCATCGGAGCAATGGGGAGGAAACGCAGTCTTTCTCTGTGGGCGTCTCCTTCTCCCCTGGCTGTAATGCTGTCCAATCGCAGCGCAGAGCGTCACAGCCAGGGAGAAAAAACCTCCCTGGCTGTGACGCTCTGCGCTGCGATTGGACAGCTTTACAGCCAGGGGAGAAGGAGACGCCCACAGAGAAAGACTGCGTCTCCTCCCCATTGCTCCGTTGCTCAGTATTTGCATACTGAGCGGGGAAAATACTGGGGGGCACAGCGCGGTGTAGGAGCGCTATTTTAACAAAACAGGCAAGGTGGCAGCATCAGCAGGGGTACCCCGCAAGTACAGGTACTTATCTCAATTAATAAAATCAGGTGAAGAAAGGTCTCCAGGCTTGCCATGACTGTATGCCTACTAGCCTGTGCCACAGACACAAGGTAATAGACAGCCTGTGAGTTTTACATTTGTAGGCTATAATGCTTTAGTACTATTAACTATATCAAAATATTATATCAGCAATTAAATGATCACAATTTTAAGTCCCTTAGAGGGGCTAAAAAAAATATTAAATAATTTAATATAAGTATAATAAAAAAAATATATATAATAACAAAAACATAAAAGTGTTTCTTTTTGGTAAAAGTGGCTTTATTTTGTAAAAGTGGTAAAACACACAAACACATATGGTATCACTGTAATTATAACTACACACATATTAAAGTTAACATGTGCTAATTGGTTACCACTGCAGTCTGCGAACCTAACATAGCCCCCAAGGCCTGCCATGACGCTTTTATGCCCCTTAGGTTGTGCCACAGACATAATGTTTTGTGCAAAACTGTTCCTTCCAACAAATTCGACGAATGAAGTCTCCTGCACAAATGTGAGTAGAGCCCTAATTAGTCTGAATATTTGTTATCCTTTAGGAACATGGAAAACAACATCTAAACAGGTTTTGGACATGTGTAACATCTTGTAAACATATGTCACCATTTTTTATTAAATGGAGTCTGTCGCTCAGCTGATTGGTCAGCTGATTGATCTGGTCGCCACTCTATTCCGGCTTTGTGGCTCCCTTTACTGGACTTCCAGTCCCTGTCTGTCAACTTCGGCATGGATGGGGTCACATGCGCTGCTCCAGCCAGTGACTAGACTCAGAGTTAATTTCCATAAGCAGCACAGGACAACCCTTTTAAAGGATATGTACACCTTTGGGGACAATTTTTTTTAACATTATTGTATTGTACTTATTTTGAAAAATAATTTTTTTAGTTGGACTTTATAAAAAATATGGATCCTTTTTTTCTGTACATAGCTGAGATGCTCTAGTACAGGGATGCTCAACCTGCGGCCCTCCAGCTGTTGTAAAACTACAACTCCCATCATGCTCGGCTGCAGACTGATAACTGTAGGCTTTCCGAGCATGCTGGGAGTTGTAGTTTTGCAACAGCTGAAGGGCCACAGGTTGAGCATCCCTGCTCTAGTAGTTGCCTTTGGATTTTCTCTCTTTTTTGTCAGTCAGGGAGCTGCCAGGCTCTTTATCTCTGCTCTCTCACATGATACATGTTCATTTAAGCTCAGTTATTATGTTACTGATAAGAATGTAGCTTAAATAAGTGTTTATGACCCTTAGAGATAAGGGCTATTAGATGACCAAAGTGAAAGTACCAGTCACACAGCTAGAAAAACTGTTAAAGGGGTTATCTGACCCCTGTAATTCCCCCCCATATGCCCGGGCCCTCACACACAATGTATTGACCTCGCTCTCTGGCACCCGAGTCACTTCTGAAGCCACTGCTGCATCTCCCTTTCACGTGGATGAAAACATTGGGGAAGGGGGGTCATTTAATGCAGCCAATGGCAGGCGGTGATGAAAATGAGCCTCTCTAGCATTGCGGATGATGCTAGGGAGGCTCGTCCCCGTCACAGCCTGCTATTGGCTGATACCCCCCCCCCCCCTGCACGACGAAGGATCTTTTCATCCACGCGATGGGGAGTTGCGGCCGTGCGTGCTTCATAAGTGAAGTGGGTGTCGGGGAGCGAGGTAAGTACATTGTGTGTGATGGGCCCAGGCATATTAACTCTTTGTGACAGAACGGCTCAATATTTTTAATAAAGGCCAATTGAAAAAATTATTTTTAGCCAAAATGAGTAAAATGCAATCCTAAACTAAAAATGCCTCCAAAGGTGTACATAGCCTTTAAGTCTTAAAAAAAACCTTTAATCTTTAAAGGTGAACATATGCTTTAGCAACAAATACCTTTTAGATTCTTAAAATGTATTCACATATTGCCTCACAATCACACTGTGCTGTGGAACTATCCTTATAATCTGGAGGAAAATCTGCATATTTGATAATCCGAATATGAATCTAGTATGTTAAAATCCCCTTCATTTAAACATTGTACTGCAACTTTTTGCAAAACTCTTCAAAACCCCACTATTATAATTCAGCAACAAATATGCAGAGTCTGAACCAGCCATAGGCGTGACTCAGACAGCAATATTTTTAACCCAAGTGCACAATAGACAGTACATAGAAAGTACAGTACATTGATCCATAGAAGTAAATCATCTGTGTTTCACAGAACACAGATCTGGAGACCATTGGACACAATTGTCTCTAGCGATTTCCTATGCAAAGTGCAGATTAACCTTCATCTGTCTGGAGTTGTTTTTTATGCAGTTTAATAAAAGTTAGGCAGAACTAACTTTAGCCTCTCTAACACACACATTCTTATGAATATAAACCTCCTAGTTACTAACATAATTCCAAAATTATTCATGTAAAATCCAAAATAAGATATAGTAGTCCCTCAAGTTACAATATTAATTGGTTCCAGGACCAGGGCCGTCTTTAATATTGAATGGAACCTGGGCAGGAATTTACTTGGGCCCCCTGGATCCCGCCTTCCCACACCCTAGCATGCAATCACGCCCTCCACCATAACACACACACACACACAAAAATACACACACCTCGTAGAGTAGTAAACTTTAATAATGATGAGTGGCCACTAGAGGTGTTCCTTGGCAGTAATGTAAACACTGCCTTTTTTATGAAAAGGCAGTGTTTACATTAAAAAGCTTTCAGAGATATGCTATAGACACCAGAACTACTACGTTCAGCTGTTATGGTTCTGGTGACTATAGTGTCCCTTAATATAGAGGGGGAAAAAAGAATCAGCACAAAAGTATCAAATAAAATGGCTGTATCATTATTCTAAAAATGTTAAATAAGCAGATAACTAAGACAGATTAAACATGTCCTTACATATAACAGTCAGGAATAGCTGCTAACTAGCAACTAATATAGCTGTTTTACCAGAGAAATGGTCTTGATTAGTTGGATCTCAGTCTGAAACATTGTATGTTAAAGGGACACTGACAGGCGAAATCAGCATATATAGTTAGATATATCACATTACAGGTCTTATAGAGTCTTTTAAAAGCATATAACTATCCCCCCTGTCCACCTTATAAAGAGCGAAATATAAAGTTTTATAACCTGCATCTGCGGTCAGCAATCTGCCCAAGGGGCGGCGTTTCATGTGAAAATGCGCCCAGCCAGCCTTCCCAACTGCCGTTCTTAAGCCCCGCCCAGCTCATCATTATTCACTTCGCTGGGCGGGGCTAGAACTCTCCCCAGTCCCGATCCTGCGCCTGCGCAATTCAATCCTCCGGGCATTGTTCATGCCCAATCTTCTGCGCCTGCGCCCCGCCGTGCCGTCGGACGCACTATAATTAACCCCTTATATGATGTGAGTGAGCAGCGCTCTGAAGCGCTGCTCTGAACAGTGCATGGCTGAGGCTGCACTGAGGATTTCGCCTGTCACTGTCCTTTTAAGTCTAGTTTCAATTTACGATGGGTCAGAAAAGACCATTGTATGTTGAAAATATTGTATCCTGAGGCCATTGTATCTTGAGGGATCACTGTATTTTTATCATGACTAGTGGATGATTGAGGTTAAGAGTGTGTTTCAGTAAGTAACTAAATCCAATTCTTGATGTCTGTTTGTAAATAGGAGCATTTGTCAGTGCAACTGAATAATGTTTATATATGTTAAGAAGGACATTTATACATATAAAAGTAAGTTTATTATTATTATTTATTATATTATTCTTATCTTCAGGAAAACCTTGGATTCCCAAGATGAAACCAGTAGATCCTGTTTTAGAAAGTGTCACTCTTGAACCAGAACTGGAGGAAGCATTGGCCAATGCCTCTGATGCTGAGTTGTGTGACATTGCGGGTGAGTATGAGCCTAATCTTTGAAGAAAGCAAAGACTGTGAGAGAATTTAATCTACAACGTAATAGTATGTTGCATTGGGAAGGTAGTTAATGCTTGCTGACTGTTACAGCTTGGGCCCAGGAGCTGTGCTTGCGGCATCACTTGGGTGCTTGCTGTGTAACGCTGCTCTAACGGCCTTTCGCAGGGTTGACATAATTCACTGCAATACAGGGGCATTCGGATGATCTGGTGTTCAAGTCCCCTGCTAGGAAAAAGGTAAAAAAAAAAAAAAGTGCTTGGAAAAAAAATCAATTAATAGAAATTAAAAATCACTTTTTTGCTTACAAGCAACTACCTTTTTTTATTTTTGTGAAAAAAACAATATTGATATTGCTGCTTCTGTAATGACCCGTACAATAAAACGATAACATTATTTAACCCATATGGTGAACATTGTAAAAAAAAAAAGACATAATTCTGAAAACAACTCCATAAACAAATCAAGCCCTCGCACAACTCCATTGACAGAAAAAAAATGTTATAGGTCTTTGAATGCAGCGACACAAAATGTAAATTATTTTCAAAAATAAAGTTTTTATTATGCAAAGTAGGAAAACAGGATTTAAATTAGTTATTGCCAGGATTGTGTCATGTTATTTATACCGCACAGTGAAAAAACTAAATCCAATACACAATGGTGGAATTGCTGTGTTTTTCCATGCCATCACCTCCCAAAAATATCTAAAAATCATACAATACCTTGATGTAACCCAAAAATGGTGGCAATTAAAAATACAACTCGTCCTGCGAGATACAAGCCTTATGTGTCTTATAATGTCAATTTAAAAATAAAAATGTTCTGGCTTATCAAATGTGTAGAAGAAAAAAATAAAAAAAGAGCCACGGCCCAAAGTGCAGAGTGACCAGCCACTTTAGGGTAATTATTTTAGTATCTGTTTATACAATAATCCTTGGCTACGAACAAGAAAGAGAAAGCCGGGGAATAGCATAGACAGACAGTAAAAACTTCTCAAATCCACAGTAGCACTTATGGCCATTTAATGGTGAAATGGTGATCAGTGGATTGTAAATTTATTACCAAGGATCAGCACAAACCTTGCTGCTAACGTAATTAATCAAAGCAATAATTGGCCAGTGTATGCAGGACCACGGCCGTGTGCATTCGGCCTTACAGTGATAGACTGTAATGCATTGGTATATAAGGTATCCAATGCTTTAGAAAAGCTAATTTTCACATTGTAACTCTCCCTAGTAGGACTCAAAAATTTAATAATTAAAGGTTAAGGCCTCTTTCACACTTGCGTTGTCCGGATCCGGCGTGTACTCCACTTGCCGGAATTACACTCCGGATCCGGAAAAACGCAAGTGTACTGAAAGCATTTGAAGACGGAACCGTCTTCCAAATGCTTTCAGTGTTACTATGGCACCCAGGACGCTATTAAAGTCCTGGTTGCCATAGTAGGAGCGGGGAGCGGGGGAGCGGTATACTTACAGTCCGTGCGGCTCCCGGGGCGCTCCAGAGTGACGTCAGAGCGCCCCATGCGCATGGATGACGTGATCCATGTGATCACATGATCCATGCGCTTGGGGCGCCCTGACGTCACTCTGGAGCGCCCGGGGAGCCGCACGGACGGTAAGTACACTGCTCCCCCGCTCCCCGCTACACTTACCATGGCTGTCAGGACTTTAGCGTCCCGGCAGCCATGGTAACCACTCTGAAAAAGCTAAATGTCGGCTCCGGCAATGCGCCGAAACGACGTTTAGCTTAAGGCCGGATCCGGATCAATGCCTTCCAATGGGCATTGATTCCGGATCCGGCCTTGCGGCAAGTGTTCCGGATTTTTGGCCGGAGCAAAAAGCGCAGCATGCTGCGGTATTTTCTCCGGCCAACAAACGTTCCGTACCGGAACTGAAGACATCCTGATGCATCCTGAACGGATTACTCTCCATTCAGAATGCATTAGGATAATCCTGATCAGGATTCTTCCGGCATAGAGCCCCGACGACGGAACTCTATGCCGGAAGACAATAACGCAGGTGTGAAAGAGCCCTAATAAAGGTTATAGAGAACACAAAAAGTTAAAAAGTGTAATCATTTTTCTCCAGAAAGTGTTTTGTAAATGACAAAAAAAGCAACACACAAACACATACTGTATTTTCTGCTTTATAAGACGCGGGGGGAGTTGGGGGGAAATGGCAGTGCGTCTTATAAAGCAAATACTAATGAGCGTTTCCATTATGGAAGCGCTCACTAGTATGCAGGAGTCTCGGCAGTGTAGAGTATAGCACTGCTGGTACTCACCTTTCCCTGTCTGATCTTCTCCGAGCGCCGCGCTGCACTGTCCTAACTGCGTACACTGTCAGGATGTCACAGTGCAGCGCGGGCCTAGAGAAGATGAGGGAGCGTCACTGCAGAAGAGACCACTGGAGCAGGAGAGGTTAGTGAATTTATTTTATTTCTGATGGGCATCTGAAGTCTGACATGGGAGATGTGATGTGAGCTCTGATGGGGGTCTCATCTGAGGTCTGACATGGGGGTCTGATCTGCTTCCCCCCTCCAAAACAAATGCTCATCAGTAATTTCTATGTACCCAATAATGGTACCAGTGAAAACTACATCTTGTCCTGCAAAAAACAAACCCACATACGGCTACATTGACAGAAAAATGAATAAATTATGGCTCCTATAATGCGTTGACAAGAAAAAATTATTTTGCACAAAATTATAAATATTTGGTATCACTGTAATAGTACTGTCCCATACAATAAAAGTGACATAATATTTATATCGCACGGTGAACATCGTATATTTAAAACGCAAAAACAATGGGGAAATTGCATATTTTTCCATTGCTGCGCCCAGATCAAAATAAATGGCCACCAAAGAGGGTTATCAGACAAACCTGTCTCCAAATCACCTGGATTAGGCCTCATGCACACGACCGTTGTGTGCATCCGCGGCCGTTGTTCCGTTCTCCATTTTTTTTCGCGGACCCTTTGACTTTCAATGGGTCCGTGGAAAAATCGGAAAATGCACCATTTTTCAGCCGCATCCGTGATCCGTGTTTCCTGTCCGTCAAAAAAATAGGACCTGTCCTATTTTTTTGACGGACAACGGTTCACGGACCCATTCAAGTCAATGGGTCCGTGAAAAAACACGGATGCACACAAGATTGGCATCCGCGTCCGTGGTCCGTGGCCGTAGGCTACTTTCACACAGACGGATCCACAGATCCGTCTGCATAAAAGCTTTTTCAGAGCTGAGTTTTCACTTCGTGAAAACTCAGATCCGACAGTATATTCTAACACAGAGGTGTTCCCATAGTGATGGGGACGCTTCTAGTTAGAATATACTTTGAACTGTGTACATGACTGCCCCCTGCTGCCTGGCAGCACGTGATCTCTTACAGGGGGCTGTGAACCGCACAATTAACCCCTCAGGTGCTGCACCTGAGGGTTTAATTGTGCGTATCATAGCCCCCTGTAAGAGATCACGTGCTGCCAGGCAGGAGGGGGCACCCCCCCTCCCTCCCCAGTTTTAAATTCATTGGTGGCCAGTGCGGCCCCCCCTCCCTCCCCTGTAGTACTGTAAATTCATTGGTGGCCAGTGCGGCCGCCCTCCCTCCCCTGTAGTACTGTAGATTCATTGGTGGCCAGTGGGCCCCCCCTCCCTCCCCTGCAGTACTGTAGATTCATTGGTGGCCAGTGGGCCCCCCTCCCTCCCCTGTAGTACTGTAGATTCATTGGTGGCCGGTCACAGACATCGCAGCTCGCAGGTAAGTATAATGCTTATAAAAATTGCTAAGTAACCATGGCATCCAGGACTGCAGTAGCGTCCTGGTTGCCATGGTTACCGATCGGAGCACCAGCGATTAAACTGGGACTCCGATCGGAACTCTCCGCTGCCACCAATGATAGGGGGCGAGATTTTAATTAGGAGGGGGAGGGAGGGGGGGCCCACTGGCCACCAATGAATCTACAGTACTACAGGGGAGGCAGGGGGTGCCCACTGGCCACCAATGAATCTACAGTGCTACAGGGGAGGGAGGGGGTGCCGCACTGGCCACCAATGAATCTATAGTAATACAGGGGAGGGAGGGGGGCCCACTGGCCACCAATGAATTTAAAACTGGGGAGGGAGGGGGGTTTGCCCCCTCTTGCCTGGCAGCACATGATCTCTTACAGGGGGCTATGATACGCACAATTAACCCCTCAGGACCTGAGGGGTTAATTGTGCGTATCATAGCCCCCTGTAAGAGATCGGGTGCTGCCAGGCAGCAGGGGGCAGTCATGTACACAGTTCAAAGTATATTCTAACTTGAAGCGTCCCCATCACTATGGGAACGCCTCTGTGTTAGAATATACTGTCGGATATGAGTTTTCACGATCTAACTCAAATCCGATGGTATATTCTAACATAGAGGCGTTCCCATGGTGATGGGGACGCTTCAAGTTAAAATATACCATCGGATTGGAGAAAACTCTGATTCGATGGTATAATAGGGACTCCTGACTTTACATTGAAAGTCAATGGGGGACGGATCTGTTTGCAATTGCACCATATTGTGTCAACGTCAAACGGATCCGTCCCCATTGACTTGTATTGTAATTCAGGACTGATCCGTTTGGCTCCGCACGGCCAGGCGGACACCAAAACGACTTTTTTTTCATGTCCGTGGATCCTCCAAAAATCAAAGAAGACCCATGGATGAAAAAACGGTCATGGATAACGTACCTACGGACCCCGTTTTTGCGGACCTTAAAAAAAAAACGGTCGTGTGCATGAGGCCTTAGTGAAATACACTGGATCAAAGAGGTGATCCCGCTGAGCAAAAGTACATTATAATCTACTTTTAATGATGATATTAAAATCAGTCCCACAGTGCAATTTCCACAAACACAGTTAAGGCCCCATGCAGATGAGCATGAGCGGATTAGGTCCGGATGCGTTGTGGATGCGTTCAGTGAAAAATGCGCGATTTCGCAAGCAAGTTCATTCAGTTTTGTTTGCGATCGCGTTCAGTTGTTTTTTCCATTTTTATTGCGCGGGTGCAATGCGATTTAATGCGTTTTGCACGCGCGTGATAAAAAACGGAATGTTTACAAACAACATCTCTTAGCAACCATCAGTGAAAAACGCATCGCATCCGCAAATGCTTGCGGATGCGATTTTCACACATCCCCAATCTACTTGGTTGCAAATCCTTTGCAGTCAATTACAGCCTGAAGTCTGGAACGCATAGACATCACCAGACGCTGGGTTTCATCCCTGGTGATGCTCTGCCAGGCCTCTACTGCAACTGTCTTCAGTTCCTGCTTGTTTTGGGGGCATTTTCCCTTCAGTTTTGTCTTCAGCAAGTGAAATGCATGCTCAATCGGATGCAGGTCAGGTGATTGACTTGGCCATTGCATAACATTCCACTTCTTTCTCTTAAAAAACTCTTTGGTTGCTTTTGCAGTATGCTTTAGGTCATTGTCCATCTGCACTGTGTAGCGCCGTCCAATGAGTTCTGAAGCATTTGGCTGAATATGAGCAGATAATATTGCCCGAAACACTTCAGAATTCATCCTGCTGCTTTTGTCAGCAGTCACATCATCAAAAAATACAAGAGAACCAGTTCCTTTGGCCGCCATACATGCCCACACCATGACACTACCACCACCATGCTTCACTGATGAGGTAGTATGCTTAGGATCATGAGCAGTTCCTTTCCTTCTCCATACTCTTCTCTTCCTATCACTCTGGTACAAGTTGATCTTGGTCTTATCTGTCCATAGGATGTTGTTCCAGAACTGTGAAGGCTTTTTTAGATGTCGTTTGGCAAACTCTAATCTGGCCTTCCTGTTTGTGAGGCTCACCAATGGTTTACATCTTGTGGTGAACCCTCTGTATTCACTCTTGTGAAGTCTTCTCTTGATTGTTGACTTTGACACACATACACCTACCTCCTGGAGAGTGTTCTAGAACTGGCCAACTGTTGTGAAGGGTGTTTTCTTCACCAGGGAAATAATTATTTGGTCATCCACCACAGTTGTTTTCCGTGGTCTTCCGGGTCTTTTGGTGTTGCTGAGCTCACCGGTGCGATCCTTCTTTTTAAGAATGTTCCAAACAGTTATTTTGGCCATGCCTAATGTTTTTGCTATCTCTCTGATGGGTTTGTTTTGTTTTGTTTTTTCAGCCTAATGATGGCTTACTTCACTAATAGTGGCAGCTCTTTGGATCTCATCTTGAGAGTTGACAGCAACAGATTCCAAATGCAAATAGCACACTTGAAATTAACTCTGGACCTTTTATCTGCTCATTGTAATTGAGATAATGAGGGAATAACACACACCTGGCCATGGACTAACTGAGAAGCCAATTGTCCCATCACTTTTGGTTCTTTAACAAGTGGAAGGCATATATGCAAACTGTTGTAATTCCTACACCGTTCACCTGATTTGGATTTGAATACCCTCAAATTAAAGCTGACATGCTGCAGTTAAAGCACATCTTGTTTGTTTCGTTCAAAATCCATTGTGGTGGTGTATAGAGCCAAAAATGCTACAACTGTGTCGATGTCCCAATATTTATGGACCTGACTGTATGTGGAATTGTGGATTCACTCAGGGCAGTGATGACCCAATTCATTAACCATCCATCAACCAGCCTCAGATAAAACATGTCAGCCACATATAAGGGTGGGGGGAGAAGGAAATAAAGGGACAGTCTTAACCCCTTCAGGACCCTGTCATTTTTCACCTTAAGGACCAGGCCACTTTTTGCAAATCTGACATGTCACTTTATGTAGTGATAACTTTAAAACGCTTACTTATCCAAGCCATTCTGAGATTGTTTTCTCATCAAATATTGTACTTCATGACAGTGGTAAATTTGAGTCAAAATATAAAATACCAAATTTACCCAAAATTTTTAAAAATTCGCAATTTTCAAAATTTACATTTCTCTGCTTTTAAAACAGATAGTGTTGTCTCCTAAAATAGTTACTATAAATAACAACAAATAAATAAATGTAAATAATTACTTTACATGTCCTATATGTCTACTTCCTGTTTGGATCATTTTGTAAATGACATTTTCTTTTTTGGGGACATTAGAAGGCTTAGAAGTTTAGAAGCAAATCTTGAAATCTTTCAGAAAATTTCCAAAACCCACTTTTTAATGAGCAGTTCAGGTCTGAAGTCACTTTGTGGGGCTTACATAATAGAAACTACCCATAAATGTCCCCATTTTAGAAACTACACCACTCAAGGTATTCAAAACTGATTTTACAAACTTTTTGTTAACCCTTTAGGTGTTCTACAAGAATTAAATGAAAATGTAGATGAAATTTCAGAATTTCACATTTTTGGCAGATTTTCCATTTTAATACATTTTTTCATTAACAAAGCAAGGGTTAACAGCCAAACAAAACTCAATATTTATTACCCTGATTCTGTAGTTTACAGAAACACCCCATATGTGGTCGTAAACTGCTGTACGGGCACACGACAGGGCGCAGAAAGGAAGGAACGCCATATGGTTTTTGGAGGGCAGATTTCACTGGGATCATTTTAAGTTGTCATGTCACATTTGAATACCCCCTGATGCACCCCTAGAGTAGAAACTCCAAAAAAGTGACCCCATTAAAAACTCAATATTTATTACCCTGATTCTGTAGTTTACAGAAACACCCCATATGTGATCGTAAACTGCTGTACGGGCACACGGCAGGGCGCAGAAGGAAAGGAACGCCATATGGTTTTTAGAGGGCAGATTTCACTGGGATCATTTTAAGTTGTCATGTCACATTTGAATACCCCCTGATGCACCCTCTGAGTAGAAACTCCAAAAAAGTGACCCCATTTTGGAAACTACGGGATAAGGTAGCAGTTTTGTTGGTACTATTTTAGGGTACATATGATTTTTGGTTGCTCTATATTACACTTTTTGTTATACGTGGCGATACCTAATATGTCTACTTTTAAATTTTTTAAATTTAACACAAGAAAATAATTTTAGTGTCTCCCTATTCTGAGAGCCATAGTTTTTTCATTTTTTGGGGCGATTGTCTTAGGTAGGGACTCATTTTTTGTGGGATGATGTTTAGATTTGTACTATTTTGGGGGGCATACGCCTTTTTGATCGCTTGGTGTTGCACTTTTAGTGATGTAAAGAAACAAAATTATTTTTTTTTAAGTTGTTTTTATTTTATTTTTTTGACAGTGTTCACTTGAGGGGTTAGGTCATGTGATATTTTTATAGAGTCAGTCGATACGGATGTGCCAATACCTAATATGTCTACTTCTCTTTTTTTTCCCTAATTTTTTTTTTTTTAAATTACTTTCTTTTGGGAAAAGGATGCTTTTTTTCATTTAAAACCAAAAAAAAAATTAGTAAAACTTTTTTATTTAACTTTTTTTTTTGCACTTTTTTTTTGTCCCACTCTGGGACTTTAACTTTTGGGGGTCTGGCCCCCTTTACAATGCATTACAATACTTTTGTATTGTAATGCATTGGCTATAAGTGTATTACACAGTGTAATACACTTACAGCCTTCCTGCCTGTGAGATCAAGGGGGCTGGATCTCACAGGCTGTCATGGAAGGCAGCCACGATGCCTAAGGAAGGCATCGGGCTGCCTTCCCTGCTATCGGGTCCCCGTCACAGCAGCGCGGGGACCTGATGGCAGCTCCCTCCCTCCCCATACATCGCACGTGCCACGGTAAGCGCTGTCCACGGCAGTGCGAGGGTTAATGTGCCGGCATCTGTGTTTTTACAGATGCCGGCGCATACAGCAGGTGTCCAGCTATCAGTGACTGCTGGACCCCTGCCGCTGATCAGGCGGGCGCAGCTCCTGCACCCGCCCGATCACCATGCAGTACACGTCACTGGTCCTTATGTCCCGGCCACATATGACGTACATGTACATCATGGGTCCTTATGGTAAAGTTGGATTTAGACGCGCAGATAATTGTTTAAGCGATCACCGACACGTGTGACTACGGACCGAACGTTCTAGTAGACAACTAGCATTTAAATTAAAGAGCTTTTTTGTAAAATTTGGGGGGGGGGGGGGGGTTTCTATCGTATAATCGTTGATACACCTGCCTACACAGGGTTCTCTAATGATGATTGTACTTGTTCGCATCAACAATTTCACAGGCGTTGAACGAGCATTTTTGGTCTGATGGCTCAGTCGTTAGAAACATTTACATGCCATGATTCTCTTCCATCGCTTGTGTTCAAATCGTAACAGTTAACTGCTCGTCTAAATCCACCTTTACTGGATTCTGTAGATCTTTATGTGTCCCCATGGGTGGTAATCAAACCAATATCATGCAGGGAAGGAAAAGAAACATTCCCTGTCCAAGCTCATAAGGGAAACAAGCCCCCATCGGGAACCTACCCCTAGTATGCAATCCTCGGGGATGCCTGTACTGGGGGAAACAGTAAATCCACACTAGGAATCTGTCACGGTGGGGAGTGGGGGAACAGT
Source organism: Bufo bufo (assembly GCF_905171765.1). Taxonomy (NCBI): domain Eukaryota; kingdom Metazoa; phylum Chordata; class Amphibia; order Anura; family Bufonidae; genus Bufo; species Bufo bufo. The sequence continues at coordinate 412,685,556 of NC_053390.1, forward strand.
ACAATGTGGAGCAGACCGACAAGCAACTAGGCCAGAGGCTGGGATAAGGGAGCAGGTCACCTCCTATTGCATCCCTAATCCTCGCCCTAACTCCTCACCATATAAGCGGACCTGGATGGTAGGATGGCTCATACCCAGGAAACCTATGACCCTGAGTCGCCCTGATAATCCCTCAAATAAAGAAAGGGCAGAGACGACCTGTTCATCCCAGACACGGATGAACAGGAGTTTCCACCGGCCTAGCTGCAAGGAAAAAGTGGAGAACGTATACAGTAACTGGATCGGCAGGTAAGCACAAAATACAACACACTTACCTGCCGCAGCAACACCGACTGGAACCCGAGCATGAGTACTGGTGCCCACACACCATACAGGACACAGTACAAACAACCACACCCAGGTATCCAGCACACCAGTTACTGCCTGGACCCCTATGCAAACAGGACGCATGGAGGCCCCAGGCAGAGCTGCATACAGACTTGTGGTTCCCCCTCAGGGGAACCCTGACACCCCCTTTCGGAGGAAACAATGATAGACAGGGGAATGTCTAGCAAACATGCTGGACACCAAACACCACCAGACATGTAACAACGACGAGACATAACACCTACCCATACAAACGACACCACACATAAAGTAGGGTAGTGAAGGGAATAAGACACAGGGATGACATAGGAGAGACATTGCTGAGACCTTGATGTTCCACAAGGTGGCCCTCAAGAACTGGGCAGATGGAATAAGCTGGACAAGAGCAAGCTCCAGCACACACCAAGGCTGGAGGACAACTGACTCCAGCCTGTGAGCCACAGGATATATACCGTAAACACCAAATGGCCACACCCAGCCAGGAAGTTAACCCCTCCAGCACTAGTCAGGGAAGGAACTAAGATATAAGGGGTAGTGCACACACATGCAGACATACCAACATGTTGCCCCTGGCAACAGCATGCACGGCTAACGTGTCACGGCGTACAGCAACAAAACCATGACACAGCTGTGAAAGAATCTAAAAAGATGGTGTGTCTAAGGCTAGTTTCACAGGCTGTTCCGGCAGAGATTAGCCTGCCAGAGATGTCGGGATTTGTCGCTGTCGGGCGCTCTCGGCATGTTTGCCGGATTGCGTCTGGATGTCCACCAGACCCCATTATAAATGGGGCCAAATGGAATTCTGGCAGTGACAGATCTGGCCAAATGCAGATGTGAAACAGGCCTAAGTTCCTACATGTTTCATCTGAGTAACCTCCCAGACTGATCAGGAGACAGAGTAGACCACAGGGTTTCTCAACTCCGGTCCTCAAGAAATCCTGAAAACATTACTGGTCGGTGGGTGAGGACCAGAGTTGAGAAACATGCCATTCATTCCCTGATATTCCTGTGTGCAGGGGTACAATTTGTCCAGCTCAAATGTCAGACCACTCCTTACCCAGCTATGTTGTGTGCCATATCTGTAACAGCTTGTGTCAGATACAGTGTAGTTAGGGTTAAAGTGTTATAGTACAATACAATTTTGTGTCTAGCATCCCTCTACGGATGGATATCTGGCTTGGCTTTTTCCCTCAGTTATATTCCAAGGCTTGTTAAAAAGTCGGATTTTGACTCATAGGGAGCCACTTCCACAAGGTGGCACTAGCTAGATGGTTCTCTTTCCTTGGGAGATACCTCTTTGCGTGTTTACCTGGAGAATGGCCTGAATGGTGGGCAGTACTAAACAGATAGTTTACAGCAATAAGTAAAACTCCAGTACACTGCATACCAGCGGATACAACTTGCAGATAAGGCTACTTTCACACTAGCGTTCGGAGCGGATCCGTCTGATGTTTCATCAGACGGATCCGCTCCAATAATGCAGACGTTTGCATCCGTTCAGAACGGATCCGTCTGCATTATTACTTAGAAAATTTTCTAAGTCTGAAAGTAGCCTGAGCGGATCCGTTCAGACTTTACATTGAAAGTCAATGGGGAACGGATCCGCTTGAAGATTGAGCCATATGGTGTCATCTTCAAGCGGATCCATCCCCATTGACTTCCATTATAAGTCAGGACGGATCCGCTCGCCTCCGCACGGCCAGGCGGACACCCGAACGCTGCAAGCAGCGTTCAGGTGTCCGCTCCCTGAGCGGAGCGGAGGCTGAACGCTGGCAGGCGGATGCATTCTCAGTGGATCCGCCTCCACTGAGAATGCATTGGGGCCGGACGGCTGCGTTCAGGACCGCTCGTGAGCCCCTTCAAACGGAGCGCACGAGCGGACACCTGAACGCAAGTGTGAAAGTAGCCTAAAATATTATTTTAGCACAAACAGGTTTTTTGTTAGCGTTTAGATTGTATTATATAAACAGTATAACTATTGAGTGTAATAAACTGCTGTTGTTACTTTTTGTCTGTGTGAAGAAATAAAGCAAGTAGTGAACAGGGAGGAATGACCTAAGTCAGGCATGCTCAACCTGCGGCCCTCCAGCTGTTGTAAAACTACAACTCCCACCATGCCCTTCTGTAGGCTGATAGCTGTAGGCTGTCCGGGAATGATGGGAGTTGTAGTTTTGCAACAGCTGGAGGGTTGCAGGATGAGCATGCCTGACCTAAGTGAAATGCACTATGTTCTTTTCTTTTCGGCCTGAAGAAGAGTCAGAGTGTGATTGCCAAGATCTTAATTGATCTTTAATGTGATGCTAAGTTTAATAACATTAGCAGAAATGTGAATATTATCTCATGCGGCTTGTGTTTATCAAGCATTGCTATATCTCTCTGAGAGCCAAATATCTCATCATAAGAAATGGGTTTTCTTCTGAGGTTCAGTAAGTGTTATTTTGTGTGACTTGCCGTCTTGATTGGAATGTCAAGAGCCATGAATGCTATCAAATGTTCACGGCAGATGTGGGCTTGTACAATAGAATGTCAGATAATCAGCACAGAGCAACCAATGTACAGTCCCCAGAACCTGAGTTTGGGAGTGCTGTCGTCCCTCCTGCAGAACATTAGTGTGGTTCCGTCAGTCATTACAGTCAGTCTCTTCCAATAAGGGGTGGTGCTGGAGAACACTTCATTCACTGTTTCAACTCTTCGTAGGAATTGTATATGCAATTTGTCTTATTAATGTGCAACACTAAGCAGATTACTTTGTGGGATAACATTTTTGAGGACAGTCTACACAGTGGCTCACTGGTTACCATTGTTGCTCCATTGTAGAGCAGGTATATGGTCAAGGGCAATAAGGGTTTGCTATGAATTCTCTAGTTTCTTCTTATTCTCCAAACATACATACTGGATAGCTACCTGGCTTCTTGTGAAATTGATCTTAGTGTGTGAGGATTACATTTTCAATGTCCTGTGGATGGGGAATGATGACTATATAACCACTGAGAAATTTTAAGAAAAATGAATAAATAGTCCAGTAAAATAAGGTAGAAAGGTGAAGTAAAGGTCTGGCTAACCCCTAACGGTATGGCCACATGTGCAGGTTCTTCACAGTGGTATGTCGCATGGAAAATCAACAAGATTTAGAGCAGCAGCAAGGTTTCAATCCGCAGAATGGTTTTTACGGTGATGGAGTTCAGCCAGATCAACCAGATCCATAGCAGGACATCTGCAGCAAACTCGCTACTCATGGCTGTACCTAAAGAGTTTGCATGCATTACATATTCCACTCTTCTGTAGCTCTCCCAAAAATGCAAATAAAAAAAAATCTGCATGTGTAGGTTGTGATTGAAGGTCCCTGTAACAAAGGGCTCATACATATGGGACGGCAGATAGCACGTATTTACATGCAGCTTTCCTCTGCCACCTGCGCCCTGCCAACCCTGTGTGTCTCCACCCGTATGCAGTAAGAATGATCCAACACCAGATGCAGGTTATTCTTGTAATCTTTTGATAGGTGTGATACATTTTTAAATGTCCTAGTGCTGTGTCCACTTCCCAAGGATTTCAAAACGCAAATCATATCGCCTTGTATGAGGAATAGCAGATGATCACGTCTGTTATTACTGCTGTTTTTAGTCTGGGATTATGAGTCACAGTTGTTATGTGAGCCGTATTGATTTGTTGCTATTTTTGCTAGCATTGAATTATATTTGTCTCTTTCTGTTCGAGGTAATAAGCTGGATAGGGGATATGTGGTTCTATTGTGCTCTTTATTTGTGTGCTATCTCATGTTATCTGTTTTATTTTTCTGGAAAGGGGTAAAAATGAGTAGAGAATAAGGTTCTGTCCACAGCTTCCATGTTGACATGATCCAGACAGGAAACCAAAATATCGCCAAGAAGAGCATGACCCAATCGCTCATGTGTGGACGCATGAAAGCCTCTCTACCAAATTACATAGACCACACATGTAATATAACAAAGCATCACTTTATTGAAACACAATGTAACAATAACAATAAACAAATATATAAAATCTTGCGGATGAGTACTGTGATCCCAAGGAGGGATCCCTTTGAAAAAGCTTGGTGAGGCGCATCTGTTTATGTCTATTTTTGTATTTATGCATTGACTGTGGCTGCACCAGTAGACTGTATTGATTACTATTTACATTTTGATACCCGTATGGGCCAAATAATGTGGGTTCAACCTTTTACTCAGTTAGTAGTCTGAGTTGTTTTTTCTACAGTAATCCCTGGTTCTTGCCATCTTGCACTGGTCACTTTATCATTATGTAATTATTGGATGCACCTTACTGGCCAAGGGGGGTGTCACGCCTTGCCCTGTGAATGTGCGGAGATCTGCCAGGCTGGCTGCACATGTTTGACTCGTCTCTTTGTTTTGGTTTGAGTTGAGCTGGATCCACCTTCCCTCAGGTGTACTGGGTTGATTGTTAGCGAGGCTATTTATTCCTCCTTCTCCCAGTGGCCTGTGCAGGTTATACTTCATTCCTGTAGGCTTTTTATGTGTTGTGGATTGTCTGCTCCAGCTCAGCTCAAGATAAATCCTCTCTGTTTCTTCCCTTGTTGTCTTTTGTCTAGGCCTCTAGGGAGATGCTTGCTTTCTCCTGCTTGAGGAAGCAGGTCGCCTCTTCCCCTTTCCCTTCTGCTCAGGGTTGTCCCAGGGTATATAGACATAGACACGAGGGCATGTGCATATCCACCATAAGGGTATGTACATGTGCACAGCAGTATAGGGAAAGCTTCAGGGATCGCAAGGAGGTGACCCTTTCTCCCTAGCTTTTGGGCCCTGTCTATTGTTCTGTTTGTTTTCCCTGTGTTTGGTTATTTCCCTGCTGATATACCTTCCGTGACAGGGGGTTTCTTTCACAATACTCATCCGCAAGATTTTATATATGTGTTTATTGTTATTATTACATTGTGTTTCAATAAAGTGATGCTTTGTTATATTACATGTGTGGTCTATGTGATTTGGTAGAAATGATCCAGACAGGCATGAATATGACAAGTCCTTTATGATATATGATGATCCAGTGGTAACCATGCTTTCTTCTACATTGACGTATAACAGGTCCATCAGGTTTCCTTTTTTCTACTAGCTAAAATACCTCAGCATACTATGCTGTTCCAAACTTTAAAAAGCAGTGAATCCTTAGTTAAAAGCAAAAAAAAAAAACACAAACACAAGTATGAACAAAACCTAAGATATGTTTTTTGGAATACATTGAGAAGCTATTTTTTTTTCTTTATATTTTCCAATTCACTTCTTAAAACCTCCATTCCTGGGAAGTCTCAGTGGGGGTTATAAGTGCATATTGTACACTATGTCTATGTTCTTTGTTATGTGCTTTTCCAAAAATAAGATCACAGCTGTCTTGGGGTCTTCTGTTGCTATGATGGGACATTAGCCCAGCTGAAGTTCTGCATTCGAGTGCTATGAAGTTACAGCCTCATAACAATCCTCCTCCTCAGGCTGGGATTGCAGTATTGTGACGTGTGGCCAATTGCTGTGGATTTTAAAAGTTGTAACACGTTAAAAAAAAAATTGAAAACTGACGGCCAAAACCCACATCGCAAAACCATAACAATATAGGTTTGCAGTATGGTAATTGCCTACGTGACAAAATACAAAAAAATGTTAGGCTAGGTTTACACTATGCAGTTTTTGTTGTGATAAAAAAAAAACACAGCAAAAACCACACTGGGAAAACCACATGTTTGTTTTCACCAGTCTTGTGTACATTCTTGTACATGTGACCACAGAAGCCAGTAACTGGCTGCAGCAGTCACATGAACCACACTGGAAAAACCACATGTGTTTTCACCAGTTACGTGCCCATTCTTGTATATGTGACCACAGAAGCCAGTAATTGGCTGCAGCAGTCACATGGATGGGAATAGAATGTCATCCCTTCTGGTCTAGTAGGTACTATAAACTTGTATAACAACAATCTATGGACTTCACCTTGTGGCTTTCTCAAGAATAAACCCACAGATTGCATTCTGGGGAAACATCTAGAATGCCCCTATTTTTGGGCATATTAACTTATACTGATGAATGTATACAATGTGTGGGTTTCTGCATATCTTTCTGTCTCTTTTTCAGCTATCCTAGGAATGCATACTCTCATGAGTAACCAGCAATACTATGGAGCCCTTGCAAGCACCAATATAGTCAACAAGGAAGGACTGAACAGTAAGTTTGCTTCCGTGGTTTTGTATTTGGGTCCCCACACCCATTGCTAAAATTTGTTTTATTTATATATATATATATATATATATATATATATATATTTTGTGGGGTTTCGCTCTGGTTGAAAGGGTAAGCGGGCGCAGTACAGAGGCAAAATACAAGTTCTTAACTCAAAACTTCAGTGTTTATTCACACTTGAGGCAATTCTACAAAACAGCACGTATCTTTGCAGTCTTGGTGTTAATTCACACACAATGGAAAGTTCATATAACACAAGTCACCTTGCAGGCAGTTCTGCCTCCAGTAGTCCACAGCAGGCTTTAGTGGGGCCTGTTTCCCCAGGGTGCGGCTCTGCCCTCCAGTGCGGCACAAAGGCTCAGATCCCAAAAAACAGGCATCTCTGCTGAGCACAACCCTTCACTGTGTCACAATATATATACACTGCTCAAAAAAATAAAGGGAACACTTAAGCAACACAATGTAACTCCAAGTCAATCACACTTCTGTGAAATCAAACTGTCCACTTAGGAAGCTACACTGAGTGACAATCAATTTTACATGCTGTTGTGCAAATGGGATAGACAACAGGTGGAAATTATAGGCAATTAGCAAGACACCCCCAATAAAGGAGTGGTTCTGCAGGTGGTAACCACAGACCACTTCTCAGTTCCTATGCTTCCTGGCTGATGTTTTGGTCACTTTTGAATGCTGGCGGTGCTCTACTCTAGTGGTAGCATGAGACTGAGTCTACAACCCACACAAGTGGCTCAGGTAGTGCAGCTTATCCAGGATGGCACATCAATGCGAGCTGTGGCAAGAAGGTTTGCTGTGTCTGTCAGCGTAGTGTCCAGAGCATGGAGGCGCTACCAGGAGGAAGGCCAGTACATCAGGAGACGTGGAGGAGGCCATAGGAGGGCAACAACCCAGCAGCAGGACCGCTACCTCCGCCTTTGTGCAAGGAGGAACAGGAGGAGCACTGCCAGAGCCCTGCAAAATGACCTCCAGCAGGCCACAAATGTGCATGTGTCTGCTCAAACGGTCAGAAACAGACTCCATGAGGGTGATATGAGGGCCCGACGTCCACAGGTGGGGGTTGTGCTTACAGCCCAACACCGTGCAGGACGTTTGGCATTTGCCAGAGAACACCAAGATTGGCAAATTCGCCACTGGCGCCCTGTGCTCTTCACAGATGAAAGCAGGTTCACACTGAGCACATGTGACAGACGTGACAGAGTCTTGAGACGCCGTGGAGAACATTCTGCTGCCTGCAACATCCTCCAGCATGACCGGTTTGGCATTGGGTCAGTAATGGTGTGGGGTAGCATTTCTTTGGAGGGTCGCACAGCCCTCCATGTGCTTGCCAGAGGTAGCCTGACTGCCATTAGGCACCAAGATGAGATCCTCAGACCCCTTGTAAGACCATATGCTGGTGCGGTTGGCCCTGGGTTCCTCCTAATGCAAGACAATGCTAGACCTCATGTGGCTGGAGTGTGTCAGCAGTTCCTGCAAGACGAAGGCATTGATGCTATGGACTGGCCCGCCCGTTCCCCAGACCTGAATCCAATTGAGCACATCTGGGACATCATGTCTCGCTCTATCCACCAACGTCACGTTGCACCACAGACTGTCCAGGAGTTGGCAGATGCTTTAGTCCAGGTCTGGGAGGAGATCCCTCAGGAGACCGTCCGCCACCTCATCAGGAGCATGCACAGGCGTTGTAGGGAGGTCATACAGGCACGTGGAGGCCACACACACTACTGAGCCTCATTTTGACTTGTTTTAAGGACATTACATCAAAGTTGGATCAGCCTGTAGTGTGTTTTTCCACTTTAATTTTGAGTGTGACTCCAAATCCAGACCTCCATGGGTTGAAAAATTTGATTTCCATTTTTTATTTTTTGTGTGATTTTGTTGTCAGCACATTCAACTATGTAAAGAACAAAGTATTTCAGAAGAATATTTCATTAACTCAGATCTAGGATGTGTTATTTTTGTGTTCCCTTTATTTTTTTGAGCACACAGGCAATGCTTCTACTCCACAGCACCACTTCCACTGCACTACATTGTAATTGGCTCCAAGCTCTGTTTCTTTGATAACAAGTTTGTTTCTAAGACACATATTTGTTAAAGGGGCTTGTGTGGCAGAGCTACAGTACCAGACAGATACCAATTTGAACTTTAGCTTGAACTACTGGCAAGACATGACTGCATCCTCTGAGAGGTTTCTTTATTACCAGCAGCCCAAATGAGAGTTCTGCATCTGTCAACACCCATTGACTTGTTTCCCTAAGAGCATCTAAGGCCTCATGCACATGACCATAGTTTCGGTCTGCATCCAATCCGTATTTTTGTGGGTTGGATGTGTACCCGTTCATTTCAATGGGGCCACAAAAGATGCAGACACCAATCAAGGTGCTGTCCTCATCCTTATGTCCATTCCGCAGCCCCACAAAAAAATAGGACATGCCCTATTCTTGTCCGTTTTGCGGACAAGAATGAGCATTTGAAAGATACTATGGGACCTGCAGAGGGAAAAATGGGGGATGCCCATGCCCATTATCCGTGTTTTGTGGATTCGTAATTTGCGGACTGTAAAAACACAGGAGGCCAAATAGATGCTTCTAGTTAAAAAGGTCCGCCCTGGTGACATCACATGAACAAGATAAATGTCCTCCTAACCCTGGGAAAGAAGTGGAGAGTTTGCTCATAACAACGTATAAAATCATTCTTTTTTTTTTTTTTAACTATGTGAGGAAAGGAATAACTAGGGTCTCATTTGTGCAGAAGTCACACTTTTGTGTGCACTAGTTATGCATTAAATAAAGCTTAATAACAGTAGTTACCTCCAGGTCAAGATTTATAAAGACACAGCTTAAGCAATGTTATAGCCAAATGTTCAGCTATTTTTCCCTTTATACAGGTGTGATTAAGCCAACGCAATATAAGCCGGTTCCTGATGAAGAACCTAATTCAACTGATGTGGATGAAACATTGGAACAAATAAAAAACAATGATCCTGACTTGGAAGATGTTAATCTCAACAATATAAGGGTATGTAATCATAAGGTAAAATGTACTTTATATATTTTGAACGGTAAAGTAATGAAAGAGTAACCCCTTAATGACGAACCTGTTTTGGGTCTTAATGACCATGAGATTTAAAAAAAAAATTTCATTGCTGCCTTCCAAGAGCTATAACATTTTTTTTTTCTATCAATGTAGCCATTTTATTGTGTTTTTATTTTTTTTGCAGAACAAGTTGTAGTTTTTAATGGCACCATTTTTGGGTACACAAGTTACTGATTAAATTTTATTAACTCATTCTGGGAGGCAGAAAAAAGAGAAAAAAACAGCAATACTGTCACAGAGTTTTTGAGGCGCTCATTTTTTGGCATAAATAACATGATAACTATTCTCTGAATCAGTATGATCACAGCAATACCAAATACATATAGTTTTTTTTATGTTTTGCACAATAAAACCCCCTTTTTTTTAAAAGAAGGAAATATTTTTGTATCACTGCATCCCAACACCCATTGCATTTTTATTTTTATTTTTATTTCTACATAACTGTGTAAGGGCTTTATTTTTACAGAACAACTTGAAGTTTTCATTGATACCCTTTTGGGGTACATAAGATGTTTTTTTATTCCTTTTTTTCTTCTGGTAACTACCGTAATAAGCAAAAATTAGCAATTCTGGCTTTTTTGCAGTTTTTTTTTCTGGGTTCACCATACGGGAAAAATTATATGATAATAGTGTAGTGTGGGTTTTTACAGATGTGGCAATACCAAATATGCGGAAGAGATTTTATTTTTGCAGTTTTTTTTCCATTGAAATTTTTTTTTTTCCAAAAAGGGTCTACGGTATTTTTTTAAATTTAATATGTTTTTTTTTTTTACCATTTAATAGACTTATAAGGGGACTATATTAGGTGATCTTTACATTACACTATTCCTGTAGTGAAGTGTATTTTAATGTCAGTACTGACATTCACCAGTAGGCTGCACCAGAGAGGCACAACCTGCTGGAAAAAGGCTGGAGACAAGCCTAGGGCCTTTACTAGATCCCGGCCTGCCTTCACTGATACCAGCACCCTGCGGTCTCATTTGCTGGGTGCCGATGGGAGGCAGAGGAAGTCTGCTCCCTCTGTAACTGCTTACATGCTACTGGCTCTATTGCCCACAGCTTGTCAGGCGGTTAAACAGTTTGAATCAGTGCTCCTGCCAGTCAGGGCCATTAGAGCAAAAGTAAGGCTGTCATGGGAGAGCCAAGCCCCACCTCTCTGCCACACGGGAGACTCATGCAGCGCATAGACTGGCCCACCGTAAGAAGGCGACGACCCAGCCTAAGGCTTCTTAGTGGCTGCCATAAAAAAGGTGTGTTGGTGGTCACTAAGGGTTTAAAGGTTATTGCCTATGCATAATATGTTTCTTTATTTTTATATATTGTATTTACAAGCAACCATTTTTCCATTGTGTTTAGGTGACCACCTTTCAGTATATATAGCTAAAATATGCTGTTATTTTTATATTGCTTACATATGCTGCAGCACTGTAGCTGCCAGAAGTTATCTACTGTAAGCAACTGAGGCATATTTACTAATCCTATATAATAGACGCTTTTCTGTAACCTATACAAACTGTTGTTAGTTTTACTTTGAGGCAGAATTTTATGCCAGAATAGTGACACAATTTTGGCGCAAAATGTTTAATCTTTGGACAGACCCTGTTCATGTAAGGATACCACCTCTTTCCAGTAAACCACACCTCTTTCAGACTAATCAAAGAAAATGTATGTAACCCTAGATAATCCAAACTGCACCACATTTTGGTGCAATCTACGTAAACTCACATTAGTAAATATTAGCTCTGTCTTCATGGTGAAGCTAGGTTCACACAGCAAAATTCACAGCAGAATAATCATCTGAAAACAGGTCATTTTTGGTGGTGGTTTTGTAATTTGGTGGCAGTTTTAGTAACGTTGTAGTATGAGTAAAGGGAAGAAAAGGTCATATGGTGTCTGTGTATAAAAATAGAGGATCATGAAGATATATTATTCAAATGCCAAAGGCTCTTCTCTATAAATATAATATAAACTAATAAATGATCTCCTTTTTAAATGAACTATGAAGCTGAGTGCTCTTTCTAGTGGAGCTGAGGTATGCTAATAGCTTCCATTAAAATAGTGGAGCCGAGAAGCTAAAAACTGTAAAATGTAAAAAATTATTGTTAACACCATTTATGGGTGGTAAATGTGGGTTTCGCCATCTGCCTGTTCATTCCTTATAAGGTTTTCTAGTTTTGCGTAAAGCTTAGTCAGTATATAAATTTTGTATGTTCAATATGGTTTTAAAGGGTATGTACACCTTTTGGGGCAATATTTTTTTATTATTGCATTCTACTTATTTTGAGCTAAAAATCTTTTTTTTAATTGGTCTTTATTAAAAATATGGTGTCTTTTTTTTCTGTACAGAGCTGACATACTCTTGTAGCCCCCTTTGGATTTTCTGTCTTTTCCGTCAGACCAGGAGCTGACAGGCTCCTTATCTCTGCTCTCTGACATTATAAATACTCATTATAGCTCAATCCTTATCTTACTAAGTGTTTTTTTTTACCTCTTAGTAGATTAGAGATAAGGTTTATTAGATGACCGGCACAAAGTGAAAGTACCAGTCACACAGCTAGAAAAAGAGTTAACCCTTTGGGACCGCTCAATATTTTTTAATAAAGGCTAATTGAAAAAATAATATTTAGCCAAAAGTTAGTAACATGCAATCATAAAAATAAATTGCCTCCGAAGGTGTACATAGCCTTTAAGTTAAAGTGGCCTAGGCAAGACCATAGGATGCTGAAAATATTGTAAACTGGGACCATTGTAACTTGAGTGATCACTTGTACATAGCTAGAGGTGCTATCAGGCAATGCTTTCATTTCCCTGTGTCCGACATGGATTCAGAAATCTCCCGATTCATTGCTTCAATTACTCTGCAATATTAATTTTCATATTTCTTCAGGTTGTCAGGTCAGGGGACGTGTGCTTTCTGCTGAAGCTCAGGGGTGTGTGTCTTTCTGTTATATATGTTGACTTGGCTTTTTATGTAAGATATTTATTCTAAATTAATACTGTGTTTGTCTCTCAAAAAAATATAGCTACATGTAAATATCATTCATTTCTTTTAACTTGTATTCCATTCTAGAACATTCCTATACTTATATTAAAAGATTATGCTGAAGCAATGAAAACCAATACCCATGTGAAGAAGTTCAGCATTGTGGGAACAAGGAGCAATGATCCTGTTGCATTTGTAAGTTAAGAGAACTGAACTGCCATTTTACAGAGGTCGTTCTTTTAAAGAGCTGCATGTTTGCCACACAGTTTCTCCTATTGATATATTAGATTATTAGATATTTAAGTGTTTTAAGTTCAAACTGTGGAGCTGATTAAAATATATATGAAAGAATTGAATAAGGCTACTTTCACATTAGCGGCAGCCTTCTCCGGCAGGTGGACAGCCTGCCGGATCCGTGCTGCACTAGAGAAGGCTGCCGCTAATGTGAAAGTAGCCTAAATAGCCTATCTTCAATATCAAAGATGCTTTCTTAAACTATAGGATTTACTGAATAATAAGCCACATGGAGTTTGTGTGCCACTGATCAATCAATAGACTACGGACGGTCATAAAACAGTTAAGTGTTTAAAGGGAATGTGTCATCAGAAAATGAGCCATTGTTTAAATTACGTTTTTTTTTTTAGAGAATAGGAATTTTTTAATATACGTGTATTTAACATTTTCCATGCAGACCTTTATTATATTCCCGCAGCTGCCTCCTTTCTAAAGAAAAAAATATTACATCCCATTTTAGTTCTGTGTAATGTATCCATAGGAGAGCGTTGAATAGTACTAAACATGGCATCAGTCATGCTACCCTCACACAAGTCATGTGACCCCTGTCATTTGGTTAACTGTCCAAATATGTAGCATGTGAATAGGAGTGTACTGAGGAGAAGGACATACACAGTATATACACTACTAATATCTGCAGCAGCACCTCAGCATATCTGTCAGTGTCTGTGTAGAAGCAGATCAAAAAGTTTTCTCTGTCTCCTCTGTGTGTGTTGTTTGTTTTTTTACACTTAATTTTATTAACAACACAACAGCATCACCTAGAGACAGGCAGCCGGTTTACAACTCACCTAGAGAGAGACAGCCATGTAAATACACACAGTAATATAATTATTGTAATAACCACAATAGAAATCATTATTCCATCACTAGTCCCATTTAGTTATCACATGGATGTGGATTCAGTGCTGCTTATTTTCTATTGATAAAAAAGTTTCGGTCCTTGGGATGTGAAATTATTTTGAGGATGTTGTGATGATTAGTGTTTTAATATATGTTTAAAGCAATCAGTGCTCTATTTTCTGATACAGAGCTCCAAATCGCAGAGGGAAGAGGGAGCCTAGAAGTTCACTGCATACTATTATACACTGAACTCAATAATAGACAGCTGCTCACATTTACTATTGTAGCTCTGCCTGACTTTTGCTGTAAATTGCTCCAAAATTTGATGCATTTTTGACACAATTTAGAGCATCTCACTTTAGCTATACACTGTGATTCTGAAAGAATGGTCCGAAATTATAGCCTCAGCATTCATAACTCAGAAAACATACATTTATTCACATGAAAAAACACACTGTCTATCCAAGTTTTATCTATACACTACAAATGTTCGATGTGAGCTCCGTTGGTGACACAGCAGATGTCCTAGTTCAGTGGTGCCCAATCATTTTTCGTCTGAGGGCCGCACTAGACTTGGTATAAATTTTGCGGGCTGGAACCAGGTAGCTTTGCCAGAAATAAATGCAAACGCTGTGAAGGGGCACGTGTGAGCATTACTACTGTGAAGAGGGCACATATCTGGCATAACTACTGTGAGGGGGCACATATCTGGGCATAACTACTGTGAGGAGGGCACATATCAGGGTATAACTACTGTGAGGAGGGCACATATCAGGGTATAACTACTGTGAGCTGTGAGGAGGGCACATATCCGGGCATAACTACTGTGAGGGGGCACGAGTGAGCATAACTACTGTGAAGAGGGCACATATCTGGCATAACTACTGTGAGGGGGCACATATCTGGGCATAACTACTGTGAGGGGGCACATATCTGGGCACAACTACTGTGAGGGGGCATGTGTGGGCATTACGTCTGTGAAGAGGGCACATATCTTGGCATTATTACTGTGAGGGGGCACATATCTGGGCATAACTACTGTGAGGGGGCATGTGTGAGCATTACGTCTGTGAAGAGGGCACATATCTTGGCATTATTACTGTGAGGGGGCATGTGATGTATACATGTGTGTAATGTATGTAGTGCAGTATGTGATGATCACACACTGCACTACATACATTACACACATGTATACATCACATACTGCGCTGTCACCTTCTTCTGCAGGTCTACCTTGATGTCTGGTCTTTAGGCTTCAGTCAGATCCTCCACCGCAATGCTTGCACCGTGTGCCCGACACCACCAGGAGCTGGCCCCTCCTCCTTTTATCTCCCGCTGGCTTCTCCTACAGTAGGGCGCTCTATCTCTCCAGTGCCCGCCCAATCTTAACAGTCAGGGGCGTAGCTAGAAATGACTGGGCCCCATAGCAAAAAAAATTATGGGCCCCTTCCTCCTGGATCTCCCTCCCCCACATACCTATCGGAGCTCCCACCCCTTCCAGAGCTCCCACCCAAACACCCCTCCAGGACCTCACACCCCAACATCCCCACAGCCCTCTCTAGATCCCCCTTCAGTGTCGTCCACAGATATCCCCCCTTCAGTGCCGTCCACAGATATCCCCCCTTCAGTGCCGTCCACGGATATCCCCCCTTCAGTGCCGTCCACGGATATCCCCCTTCAGTGCCGTCCACAGATATCCCCCCTTCAGTGCCGTCCACAGATATCCCCCCTTCAGTGCCGTCCACAGATATCCCCCCTTCAGTGCCGTCCACAGATATCCCCCTTCAGTGCCGTCCACAGATACCCCCCCTTCAGTGCCGTCCACAGATATCCCCCTTCTGTGCCGTCCACAGATATCCCCCCTTCTGTGCCGTCCACAGATATCCCCCTTCAGTGCCGTCCACAGATATTCCCCCTTCAGTGCCGTCCACAGATATCCCCCCTTCAGTGCCGTCCACAGATATCCCCCCTTCAGTGCCGTCCACAGATATCCCCCACCCAGAGCCGCTTCCTAGCTAATTTATTCACTGCACTTGCCTCTGTGAAATTGAAGAGAAGTGCCGTAATCTCGCACTGGCAGAGGCCAGGAAAACGGTGCATGCGCACTTCGATGCCTCTGCCAGTGCGCCTGTGTGAGATTACGGCGCTTCTCTTCAATTTCACAGAGGCAAGTGCAGTGAATAAATTAGCTAGGAGGCGGCGCTGGGCGGGGAGATTGCAGGCACAGGCAGCATCGCTTTCCTGCCTGTGCCGTTCGCAGCGCGCCCTGCGCTAGTGCACTGATAAAGTCCGGTCACTGCGCGGGCCGCATGACACGGCTTCGCAGGCCGCATTTGGCCAGCGGGCCGTAGGTTGGGCATCACTGTCCTAGTTGGTAGTCCAGTTCTGTGCAGATGCGTGGTAGCATATCCTCAGATATGGACTCCACTCTTTCAGTGATGCATCGTCTCAAGTCATTCAGATCCTGTGGCTGGGGGAGAGGGGGAGATACCAAATATATTCTTGATGTAGCCCTACAGAAAGAAGTTGCAGGGTGTTAGATCTGGTGATCGCTAGGATATGCCCCTATTGTCTGAGAGGTGCAGGTCCCACCTATCTTACAAACAGAGCTGACAAAGTTCCGGAGGGCATGTGCCGCTGTACTCCATTCATTACTATGGGGCTGCGATAAAAATAGCCCAGCCCTGGCTGGGCTATTTCCATCAGCCCCTTACAAAGTAACAGGAGCGGTGGCTCCCATTCATTTCTATGGGGACTCCGAAATCAGCCGAGTGCGCCGCTCAGCTATTTTCGTCGTGCCAATAGGAAGGCTTGGTGGTGGCCAGACCCAGCACCGCCAGCCACCACTTTGCTGGCCTCGTGTTAGGTTTTGTTTTAGAGATAAGTGTGGATTCCAGCGATATGCCCCCATTGTCTGAGATGGGAATACCCCTTTAATATTACAATGTAAATCAGCATTTTATGTATGTTATTAGATGATATTACTTTATTTGTTTTCACAAGTTCAACCTGGAATTACAGTGTCTAACTGGAGGCCGCAGTGAGTGCTGTATATTGATCCTTGGCTTTTTCTCTGTTGCAGGCTTTTGCAGATATGCTAAAAGTCAATACTACACTAAAGAGCTTAAATGTGGAGTCTAATTTCATCAGTGGAACAGGAATCTTAGCTCTTGTCGAATCTCTCCAGCAAAACACATCATTGGTTGAACTAAAGATAGACAATCAGGTAATGACAGAATTCTTCATATCAGTGTTAGGTGATCACTGGCCAATATCCGTAAAAAAACGGGAAAAAAAAAATGGAAAAAAGAAAAGAAAAAGGGATCTGCGGTGTGCTCTCCGCATCTTTTGCAGGCCTATTGAAATTAATAGGTCCGCAAAACTGCGGAATGGATGTGGACCTAGAACTACAGAACTACAGAAATGATGTTGATGTTCCTTCAAAGGTGCCACAGATAATCACTAGTTTCTACTTTCGTCTCTAGATAGTCTCCAAACTTCCTTTCAGCCCCTTCTAGAAATATAGAATACGGAGCAGGATAGTGAAGTACAGCGAGAAACAGAGTGTGAGAAAAGGTTTATTATACTCACAATTTTTCAGGGTAAAATTGCATGTATAAAAAGCTATATTCAGCCATTAATTGCCTGAGCCAGGTGTCATGGGAGGGCCTTTTATAGGTCCCATCCGGATAAGGTTGGTCCAGGGTGTCCGGAGGTCACCCGTAGAAGGGGGGGTACTGTCATGCCCCACTCTGACGATGTGCGGAGGTCAGCCAGGATTGCAGCACGAGTCTAGCATTTGTTTTGATGCTGTGCTGGATCCGCCTCACATCAGGTGCACTGGGTGGAGTCATTAGTTTAAATGGTCTCCAGCTAAAGTGCTCTGAGCGGATTATACTGTTCATTAGTGTCTGGGAAGTTTGGAAGGAAGGTTGGCTGTTTGTTCCTGCTCTCAGCAGATAAGTGTCTTTTCTTGTTTGGTTGTTTATGTCATCTTACCCATCCAGGTTCTGTGCGAGCTGGCTGCTCCTTTCTCCCCACTTCACCATCTCAGGGAGTTCAGGGTTCTGTTAGTTTAGGCTGGTGGACACAGCAAATCTACCATCAAGGTTTGTCTGTGGGCTGAGCATTGCAGGGAAAGAGGTCAGGGATAAATTAGGAGGTGACCCTTCCCCTGTCTCTCGTCCAGAGCCTGGTTGGTGTGTTGTCTGTTTAACTGTGCACGTCCGCCATGACATTATTATCCGCCATACTGTGACTGCCATTGCTCAGCGTTTATGTGATGGCGTCAATTGATGCACTGGTTGACCGCATGCAGGATTTGTCCCTGGAGGTTGCGGATCTACGTAGTACGTTCACACAGTGTCAGAGGGTGTTGGCTTCAGGTACAGGTCAAATTGTTGGGGAGCCTAAAGTCGCTCTTCCGGAGAAATTTGCAGGGGGTACTGATGATTTTTTCAGTTTCAAGGAATCATGTAAGTTGTACTTTCGATTGTGCCCATTTTCATCAGGTAATGAAGATCAGAGGGTGGGTATCATCATGTCTTTGCTGAAAGGGGACGCCCAATCCTGGGCTTTTTCCCTGCCGCCCGGTTCTCTGGCTCTCCGGTCGGTGGAGGAAATTTTTAAAGCCCTGGGATTGATTTACGATGACCCAGATCGAGTTTCGATGGCAGAGTCAAAACTACGTAACTTACTACAGGGTAAACATACTGCTGAAGTTTACTGCATAGAGTTTAGGAGGTGGGCTACTGAGTCAGGGTGGAATGACCCCGCGTTACGTAGCCAGTTTTGTCAGGGGTTATCTGAAAGGTTGAAGGATGCTCTGGCTTTTCATGAATACCCAGATACTTTGGAAAATGAAATGTCTTTGGCGATACGTTTGGATAGACATATCAGAGAGAGGTGTATGGGTCCCTCTGTGCAGGGGATTCCTCCCGCGTGTGGTTTTGTTTCACCAGCTGCCCAGGGAGATATTGCTTGTTATTCTGGAGTAGGAGAGGAACCCATGCAATTAGGTCAGATATCTTTCCATTCGGATAGTAGAGACTTTCGTAAAGCGCACAATTTATGTTTCTTTTGTGGAAAGAGGGGTCATTTTGTTTTTTCTTGTCCGTATGTTGAATCACAGGGGAAAGTGATAAAGAAAAAGAAAAAAAAACCTCCCTCACACTTGGTAGTATGAATAGTGTGGTAGAGCAGACTGGTATGCAAGTTCCCTGCAGTTCCCGTTTTCTCCTTTCAGCTATGGTGGCGCTAGAGTCTCGAAATGTGTTTGTTGATGTTTTTCTTGATTGTGGTGCTGGGGTAAATTTAATTGACTTTCTGTTTCTTGAGGGTTTGGGACTATGTATTTGCACGTTAGAGAACGAGATTCGTGTTTTTGCCATTGATTCTTCCCCTCTTTCTCAAGGGAGCCTTACTCACGTTGTTCATGATATTCATTTAAAGGTGGGTGATTCACATGCTGAGATTATTTCCTGTTTCGTCATGAAGGATTTGCCAGCTCCAATAGTTTTGGGGTTGCCATGGTTGTCTAAACATAACCCAATTATAGACTGGCAGGCGAGACAAATCATTGGTTGGAGCAAGTTTTGTTCGGATAATTGTCTTGTCACATCTATTTCTGAAGTGTCCGTTACGGCCTTGCCTCAGTATCTCTCAGATTTTTCGGACGTGTTTGCGGAGGGTGGGGCTCAGGGATTGCCCCCTCATCATGACTATGATTGTCCTGTGAATCTCATTCCGGGGGCTAAGTTGCCCAAGTTTCGGCTCTACAACCTCTCTCAACCCGAGAGAGAGGTCATGCGAAAGTATGTCGCCGAGAGTTTGACAAAGGGTCATATCAGACCATCTAAGTCTCCAGTGGCTGTAGGTTTGTTCTTCGTGAAGAAGAAAGATGGATCACTGAGACCGTGTTTGGATTTCCGGGAGCTGAATCGTATTACAGTCCGGGATCCATATCCCCTGCCTTTGATCTCTGATTTTTTTGATTAGATTGTTGGAGCCAAGGTGTTCTCCAAGTTGGATTTGAGAGGAGCATACAATCTGATCAGGATCAAGGAGGGGGATGAGTGGAAAACGGCCTTCCATACGCACGAGGGTCATTTTGAGAACCTGGTAATGCCTTTTGGGTTGACGAATGCGCCAGCGGTATTTCAGCGATTCGTCAATGATATTTTTCATCATTTGGTGGGGAGGTTCGTAGTAGTCTACCTTGATGACATTTTAATTTATTCTCCTGATCTGAAGACCCATCAGGATCATGTGAGACAGGTTTTGACGATCCTGCGGGAGAATAAGTTATACGCCAAATTGGAGAAATGTTTGTTTGCGGTGCAAGAGCTTCCATTTTTGGGATACATGCTTTCTGATTCTGGTTTTCGTATGGACCCCGAAAAGGTCCGGGCGGTTCTGGAGTGGGATCGACCTGAGAATCAGAAAGCTTTGATACGATTTTTGGGGTTTACGAATTATTATAGAAAATTTATTTTGAATTATTCCACGTTAGTCAAACCTCTTACTGATATGACCAAGAAGGGCGCTGATGTCTCTGTCTAGTCGGATGAGGCATTGCAGGCCTTTTCGGCTATTAAGGAGCGTTTTGCATCTGCTCCCATTCTGGTGCAGCCGGATGTATCTCAGCCATTCGTGGTCGAGGTTGATGCATCAGAGGTGGGGGTTGGGGCGGTGCTTTCGCAGGGTCCTTCTCCTGGCAAGTGGGTCCCGTGTGCCTTCTTCTCCAGGAAGCTCTCGGTCGCCGAGAGGAATTATGATGTTGGAGATAGGGAGTTGTTGGCGATCAAGTTGGCCTTTGAAGAATGGCGTCACTGGTTAGAGGGGGCTTCTCACCCTGTTACTGTGTATACAGACCATAAGAATTTGGCTTACCTGCAATCTGCCAAGCGTCTGAACCCTAGACAGGCCAGATGGTCATTGTTTTTTACCAGGTTCAATTTCGTGGTTACCTTTCGCCCAGGGGTCAAGAACGTCAAGGCAGATGCCTTTTCTCGCAGCTTCCCTGGGGGAGGTGATTCAGAAGATCCAGCGCCAATTTTGGCGGATGGAGTGGATGTCTCCGCTCTGTACCCTGAATTGGAGATGGAGGTGTTGGGAGCTCAGGAGGGGGCTCCTGGTTCGTGTCCCCCAGGGAGGTTGTTTGTTCCTGAGGGCCTACGATACAAGGTGTTCAAGGAACATCACGATACTGTTCTCGCTGGACATCCTGGTGGTAAGTCCACCTGTGATCTGGTGTCCCGGAGGTTCTGGTGGCCAGGTTTGCGTAAGAGTATTGAGAATTACGTGGCAGCTTGTGAAACCTGCGCTCGGTCTAAGGTTGCTCATACTCGACCGCCTGGTTCACTTCTTCCATTGTCTATTCCATCTCGTCCTTGGACACATTTGTCCATGGACTTTATTACGGACCTACCGAGTTCCTCCGGGAGAACAGTGATTTTGGTGGTAGTCGATCTTTTCAGTAAAATGGCTCACTTTATACCACTAACAAGTCTGCCTAACGCTAAGACTCTGGCGCAGATTTTTGTGGATAATATTGTTAAATTGCACGGTATTCCTTCGGATATTGTCTCTGATAGGGGCACGCAGTTTGTCTCCAGGTTTTGGAGGGCGTTCTGCTCTCGACTTGGCATTCAACTTTCTTTCTCGTTGGCTTTTCATCCACAGTCGAATGGTCAGACGGAGCGTACCAATCAAAACCTGGAGACCTACTTGAGGA
The DNA here is from genome assembly GCF_905171765.1 of Bufo bufo. Classification (NCBI taxonomy): domain Eukaryota; kingdom Metazoa; phylum Chordata; class Amphibia; order Anura; family Bufonidae; genus Bufo; species Bufo bufo. The sequence continues at coordinate 412,707,106 of NC_053390.1, forward strand.
GCTTTGTGGCTGAGAATCAGGAGAACTGGTCCTCATTCTTGCCCTTAGCAGAATTTGCATTGAATAACCGTAGGCAGGAGTCCACGGGTAAGTCGCCATTTTTTGGCGCATACGGTTTCCATCCTCAGTTTGGTACCTTTTCTGGGTCTGGTTCCTCCGGGATGCCAGAGGAGAGATTCTCTTCTGCCTTATCCTCTATCTGGCGGGGGATTCAAGGGAATTTGGAGAGGATGGGTGAGAGGTATAAACGAATGGCTGACAGGAGACGTGTGACTGGTCCGGACCTGTGTGTGGGTGATTTGGTGTGGTTGTCCACTAGGAATATCAAGTTGAGAATGCCATCTTGGAAACTGGGTCCAAGATTTGTTGGTCCATATAAGATTTCTGCTGTGATCAATCCTGTGGCATTTCGACTTGATCTGCCGCAGACTTGGAGGATCCACGATGTCTTCCACAAGTCTTTACTAAAAAAGTATGTTAAACCGGTGGTACCATCGCCATTGCCTCCTCCTCCTGTTCTGGTCGAGGGAAACGTGGAGTTGGAGATCTCCAGGATTCTCGACTCGAGAGTTCTGCGGGGTTCCCTCCAGTACCTGGTTCACTGGAGGGGATACGGTCCTGAGGAGAGGATGTGGGTTCCGGCGTCAGATGTCAACGCCAGCTGTCTGGTGAGGGCCTTTCATAGGTCCCATCCGGATAAGGTTGGTCCAGGGTGTCCGGAGGTCACCCGTTGAAGGGGGGGTACTGTCATGCCCCACTCTGACGATGTGCGGAGGTCAGCCAGGATTGCAGCACGAGTCTAGCATTTGTTTTGATGCTGTGCTGGATCCGCCTCGCATCAGGTGCACTGGGTGGAGTCATTAGTTTAAATGGTCTCCAGCTAAAGTGCTCTGAGCGGATTATACTGTTCATTAGTGTCTGGGAAGTTTGGAAGGAAGGTTGGCTGTTTGTTCCTGCTCTCAGCAGATAAGTGTCTTTTCTTGATTGGTTGTTTATGTCATCTTACCCATCCAGGTTCTGTACGAGCTGGCTGCTCCTTTCTCCCCACTTCACCATCTCAGGGAGTTCAGGGTTCTGTTAGTTTAGGCTGGTGGACACAGCAAATCGACCATCAAGGTTTGTCTGTGGGCTGAGCATTTCAGGGAAAGAGGTCAGGGATAAATTAGGAGGTGACCCTTCTCCTGTCTCTCGTCCACAGCCTGGTTGGTGTGTTGTCTGTTTAACTGTGCACGTCCGCCGTGACACCAGGTTTCTCGTTATGCATTAGGTAGGTAAGATAACCTACTTGAGAACCTGGGTCCTGGACAAGTACAGGCCTAATGCAAAAGCACATTTTACACAATTCCTAAATCTTTTGGGTTGTAATGGACAGTACATACATTTAAGGCCCCACCCCCGTAAAATGTGATACAAGTGTGGCAAATTTGTAGATCACTAGTGGATTTCTGTGATGTCATAGGAGATATACAGGTGTGGGATTATCCTGAACTCTGACATGTAAACTCCTTCCTAGACTGAAGTTTGGAGGTGATACAGTGTTTTTAATATTAGTTATCTGTTTACTGAAGAAATATTCTGTTAGTTTTAGCAAATGTTGAACTCCCACATACATTCTTCTATGCATATCTTCAACTGAGACACACAATGGCCAGCCAAATCCCTCACCCCAGATAGCCTGTTACATTGTCCATGACTCTGTCACAATATACAATTTTAATGGACACACATAAGAGTAAATCGAGTAAATAACTAATCAGTTAAATATCCATGACTGTAACATTCAGTATTGCTAATAGGACCTATTGTATAATATGTTATGCATGGTGTGCTCAGCACTGATGTTCTCTTTTTATGAAGAAATTGTAAGTTCCTGATGTACCTAAAGTTAATCTAGACTTATTTCAGCTAAATTTCAATCTTTAGCTATTTGGTCTCTGTGAAAAATAAATATAAGTGGGGGGCGGAGTTTCGCGGCCCAGCTGTATGCAGGCAGCACACTGAGCTCCGCTGCAGGCCAGCCCTAATCGGGCGAATTATAAATTTTTAAATCCCCTAAACATGGGCAAATCCTCACGGGACAGATTTAAAGACCCTCTGAAACCCTCCAAACCAAGCGCTTCTCAAGGGGAAATAGAGTGCTTCATAAGGAGAACACCAGCAACCCCGGCGCATGAATTAAGCAAGATGGCGCCGACAAGGCAGAGAAACTTACACGTGCCTCAGACTGAAGATTCGGAGGCTGAAGGGGGAAGTGAAGTGGAAGAGGCAACAGCAGAAGGAGATGATCAGAAGATATCTAAAGCTTTCCTTAAAGGGATTCTGTCATCAGAAATTAGGCCTATAACCTAAACATATGGCGATGTCCCTAGTAATACACAGAATCCTAAAGTGACTTTATCAAATGCCCCTGTGGCTCTATAATCGTAAAAAACAGGTTTATATCACCTGTCACTCACTGCAAAATGTGTCCAAGGGGACGTCTCATGGTCAAGGGTGCCGGCTGCAGCCATCTCGTTTAGGTGCCCAGGGCCGCCTTGTGAAGTGAAATCGCCGCCCTCCCTTTCATTAGATCCGCCTATCTCAGTTCATCGCCGCCTCTCTAACGTCCGCTCACTTCAGCCAGATCCCGCAGGTTCAAGCGAAGTGCGCCGGCCGGCGCATGCGCACTTCACTAAACGAGGCCGCTGCCAGTAGTCCGCACGGGGCGCATCAGGTTATACCTAGTGCGCACGCGCGGGATCTGGCTGAAGCGAGCGGACGTTAGAGAGGCGGCGATGAACTGAGGTAGGCGGATCTAATGAAAGGGAGGGCGGCGATTTCACTTCACAAGGCGGCGCTGGGCACCTAAACGAGATGGCTGCAGCCGGGCACCCTTTACCATCAGACGTCCCCTTGGACACATTTTGCAGTGAGTGACAGGTGATATTAACCTGTTTTTTACGATTATAGAGCCACAGGGGCATTTGATAAAGTCACTTTAGGATTCTGTGTATTACTAGGGACATCGCCATATGTTTAGGTTATAGGCCTAATTTCTGAATCCCTTTAAGGAGCTGATGACACATTCTCTAGAACCACTGGTACGTGAACTTAAAGATATCAAACAGGATCTAAGGCACATGTATTCTAGATTGGAAACAATAGAGACTACGCAAACATCCTTAGTAGACTTCAACAATGAAGTCTCTCCTAACCTAGATAACTGCCAAGCTCACATGAATTACTTATACTCTTTGATAGAGGATCAAAAAAATTGTGGACCTCAGGCTGAAAGGCATACCAGAATCTGTGTCGCCTGACATGCTGATAACCTCCCTCACCACCATCTTCTCAAATTTGCTCGGCCAAGAAACGGCAACCTTGAACTGGAGCGTGCTCACAGAGCGCTACGTCCCTCACCAAAGCAAAATGAAGCTCCAAGAGATGTCATCTGTAAGCTGGTTCATTTCCAGACAAAAGAAAAAATCCTTGAGACCTCCAGAACTACGGCCCCCATCACCTACGAGGGGTTAACGGTCACCATCTACCAAGATCTGTCCTCCATGACGCTGCGCAAGAGGAATCATTTAAGACCGCTGCTGGAAATTCTCAAAAGTCAAAAAAAATCACATACCGCTGGCTATACCCCTTTGGGTTGCTTATTAATTCTCCAGGCCGTAAGCTAGTGGTTCGGGTTTGAACGCACCGACAAATATGTAGATTCCTGAACAAGCATAAAGTAGGAATAGCTCTGTTGCAGGAAACACACTTTAGGCATAAGGCCTCTTTCACACTACTGTTTTTTTTTTCCGTTTTGCGGGCCGTTTTTATCGTTCCGTATACGGAACCATTTATTTCAATGGTTCCGCCTAAAAAAAACGGAATGTACTCCGTATGCATGCCGTTTCCGTATTTCCGTTCCGTTGAAAGATAGAACATGTCCTATTATTGCCCGCAAATCACGTTCCGTGGCTCCATTCAAGTCAATGGGTCCGGAAAAAAAAAACGGAACACATACGAAATGCATCTGTATGTCTTCCGTATCTGTTCCATTTTTACGGAACCATCTATTGAAAATGTTATGCCCAGCCCAATTTTTTCTATGTAATTACTGTATACTGTATATGCCATATGGAAAAACGGAGCGGAAACGGAAACAAAAAAACGGAAGAATGAATCCATGAAAAACGGACCGCAAAACACTGAAATAGCCATATGGTAGTGTGAAAGAGGCCTAAGCATGTTCCTAGTCTATCACACCTGCATTATAATCAGTGGTATCACAGCACTTCACCTGCCTCTGCATCAAAAGGAGCTAGCATAGCAATACACAAGTCGCTCCCCTTTGCCCTGCGTTCATCCCAAGTCGATTCGGATGAGAGATATGTTTTTTCTCAAAGGAATAATAGGTTCACAACTGATCACCTTGGGAACTATATATGCCCCAAATGTTCACCTGGCTGTGTAAAGTATTGTTTCAGTTTAGAGACTTTGCAGAGGGCTCCATAATCTTGGGCGGAGATTTGAATGTGACATTGGATCCGTCTCTGGATTCATCCGGACCCTCCACATCCATCACTAGGGTGGCTCTAGATAGGCTGTGGGCATCCGTGGCGGACTCTACGCTGGTAGATGCCTGGAGATTGATGCACCCTGGGGAACGGGATTACTCCTTTTTCTCTCACCTCCATCAATTTTACCATCGACTAGATTACCTGTTTGTCCCTCCTCAACAACTACACCTCTGCCTAAAAATAGATATATAGGTAATATGGAATTATCAGACCATGCATCGTTTTTTCTGAGCTATAATCTACAAAGTACTCCTAAACCTACTTACAAGTGGAGATTAAATTGCACTCTTTTAGGAGCAGATAAAAATGTGAAGCAAATTGAAGAATCTCTACAAGAATATTTTAGGCTGAATGACTCCCCAGAAATACCAAGAGGTTTATTATGGGAGGCTCACAAGCCAGTTATTAGGGGCTACTTCATAGCATTAGAGGCACATATTAATAAAATTAGACAACAAACCTGTTTAAATCTACAAAGAAAAATAGAAAATTAGAAAGATCCCACAAACATTAGATAACCCTAGATGTACTTGAACAATTAACCCAGGAACGTACTGAACTGAAAAATCTACTGAACGCTTAAACTGCTAAATTGTTCCTCTCCACCCAATTTAAATATTACGCCATGGAAATAAAGCTTTCAAATTATTAATGGCGCAGATGAAAAAGAGGAAAGCCACTATAGAGGTCTATACAATCTAAGGACTCAGTCCTCTCAATCGGAATTAGAGTTCCGTAGAGACACTATTGACACCTGGCTCTTCTCTCTCTCACTCCCTTCTATCACAGATAAACAAGCTTCACTTTTAACGAAACCTTTCAACATGACTGAGTTAGAGAGGGCCCTAAAGGAATCCCCAGTGTGAAAATCTCTCGGCCCTGACGGGCTGCCAATCCCCTATTATAAGACATTTTGGTCTATACTATTACCCCGTCTGCTGGAAGTTTGTAATACGGCCCTGAAAGGCTCACCACTCCCACCCCAAATGCTATCAGCTCATATAACTATAATACCAAAGGATGGAAAGGACCATATCATTATTGAACAACGATTTAAAACTTTTCGCCAAACTTCTTGCCAACAGATTGAAACCTTTCCTCCCATCCATAATTTCCCCCGAACAAGTAGGGTTCATCCCAGGAAGGGAAGGTAAAATGAATACCACCCGTCTCCTTCACTTAACCCAATTAGTGAAAAAAACAGCTACCCCCTTGGTCTTACTCAGCACTGATGCTGAGAAGGCCTTTGACCGGGTGGACTGGCTGTTTATGTCTAGAGCAGCTCTTCACCTGTTTGGGATCCCACCATGCTTCATCAATGCTATTATGTCCATGTACTCCTCTCCTACAGCCCAGGTTTGGGTAAATAGTACATTATCTCCTCCCTTCAACATTGGTAATGGAACCAGTCAGGGCTGCCCTCTGTCCCCCCTCCTGTTTGTCTTAACGTATGAGACGGTTCTGCAGGCCTTTAAGCAGGAGGAGAAGATACACACTGGGAAACACTCATCATCAACTGGCAGTCTTTGCTGACGATGTCCTTTTGTTCATTACTAATCCTGAAAAAGCGTTCCCAGCAGTTATGTTTGTATTGGACTTCTTTGGCCAGTTATCAAACTTCAAAATAAACCCCAATAAATCCCAATAAAGAGCCAATAAACTTCAACAATCAACCCCATTTATATGGGCAACCCACTCAATCAAATTCCTAGGCGTCAATATAACCCGGGAAATATCCATCCTATACAAGGTCAACTACCAAGACCTCCCTAAACAGGTTGAGACTACTCTACAATCATGGGACATACCCTACGTTTCATTGCCTAGCATACATCCAGTCTGCGTCTGGGGGGTCTCTCTCCTTTCCACCTCCAGCATCTCATCCACTATATTAAGCCTTTTGCCACTACTATATCTGCTAACCCGGAACACGTCGAAAAACTAGCGGCACAACAAAAAGATCCTAGTAAAAAGATCTCGACTCTACTCCCTGCTTTTACCTAAGATTCAGTTGAATGAATTTTGGTTTATTCCAAAATGGGAGATTTAGGGATTAAATTATCAGATGACAAGAAGATAAAACTGTCTTTGTCACCAAAAATTTCTAGATGTGTCAAATTGCAGGAAAGCTACTACAAGGTGCTCACAAGATGGCACTATACGCCCTCCAAAATCAATGCTCTTTTGCGTAATGGTGACCCAACGTGTTGGAGGTGCGGAGGTGAGAGAAGCTCTTACTTCCACATCTGGTGGCAGTGCCCCGGGATCAGAGATTTCTGGACACGGGTGTGTAGCCAGCTGTCTATAATATGCAAACTCCACCTCCCAGTTTCCCCTAAGATTTGCCTCTTATGCCTCATGACGGATATACAGGTCCCACAGGCGCAACAGCATTTAATTCAAACGTTACTAGGTGCAGCTCGGATATTCGTGACTGGTCAATGGAAACAGAGGGAGCCCCCCGCATTGGCACATTAGTTAAATAGAGGGGATCAGTTGTACCATTTTGAACAGCTGGCCCACTGGGAACTCCATTCCCCAAACAAATTCAAGGCCATATGAAGCCCCTGGCTGAAATACAGAGGCCTTGACCCAGATGTTCAAACACAGTATAACTAGCAGATGTACTCAAGTATATCCCACACCTCTCACGCTAATCTCAATAATCTATTGTTTCTGACAGGACTAACAACCCCCCCCCCCCTTCCCCGTTCGTGAGTCCTCTTAGTTGAGATATCTTGTTAAAAGGACAATAGTATGTTCATATGTACATGTTCTGTATTTAATATGATATGAGGGGAAGCGTCCTCTCTCTCAGTGATATGTCAATGAAAAGTCATGTTGACCAATTTCTGTACTTATGCTTATGTCTTATAAAATAAAAATTTGTTATAAAAATAAAAATAAATATATCAATAATTTCCCACAAAGCACTAATTATTTATTCTGAATATTTTCTCTAGAGTCAACCACTTGGTAATAAAGTGGAAATGGAAATTGCAAGTATGCTAGAAAAAAATTCAACACTCCTCAAATTTGGTTATCACTTCACTCAACAAGGACCGAGATTGCGAGCATCTAATGCCATGATGAACAATAATGATCTAGGTAAGATGGAGATCTGTGTAGCCAGATGCAATACAGAGTTTTACAAATGTATATATTTGACACAATTTATGCATTTCGCATCTACAAATGTTTGTTATATTGTTTTTTTTTTCTTTTCTATAAAATATAGACCTATTGTTTCTTTGGAGGTACTGAAGCCACCCGCCATTTTAAGTATTGTTATGGTAGATCTATACAGTAAATCTATAGTTATTTATTACGCCATCCTTCCAGCTGATTTTTTTTATACAGTTGCAAGAAAAAGTATGTGAACCCTTTGGAATGATATGGATTTCTGCACAAATTGGTCATAAAATGTGATCTGATCTTCATCTAAGTCACAACAATAGACAATCACAGTCTGCTTAAACTAATAACACACAAAGACTTAAATGTTACCATGTTTTTATTGAACACACCATGTAAACATTCACAGTGCAGGTGGAAAAAGTATGTGAACACTTGGATTTAATAACTGGTTGAACCTCCTTTGGCAGCAATAACTTCAACCAAACGTTTCCTGTAGTTGCAGATCAGATGTGCACAACGGTCAGGAGTAATTCTTGACCATTCCTCTTTACAGAACTGTTTCAGTTCAGCAATATTCTTGGAATGTCTGGTGTGAATCGCTTTCTTGAGGTCATGCCACAGCAGGTTGAGGTCAGGACTCTGACTGGGCCACTCCAGAAGGCATATTTTCTTCTGTTTAAGCCATTCTGTTGTTGATTTACTTCTATGCTTTGGGTCGTTGTCCTGTTGCAACACCCATCTTCTGTTGAGCTTCAGCTGGTGGACAGATGGCCTTAAGTTCTCCTTCAAAATGTCTTGATAAACTTGGGAATTCATTTTTCCATCGATTATAGCAATCTGTCCAGGTCCTGACGCAGCAAAGCAGCCCCAAACCATGATGCCCCCACCACCATACTTTACAGTTGGGATGAGGTTTTGATGTTGGTGTGCTGTGTATCTTTTTATCCACACATAGTGTTGTGTGTTTCTTCCAAACAACTCAACTTTGGTTTCATCTGTCCACAAAATATTTTGCCAGGTCTGCTGTGGAACATCCAGGTGCTCTTGTGCAAACTGTAAACGTGCAGCAATGTTTTTTTGGACAGCAGTGGCATACTCTGTGGTATCCTCACATAAAATCCATTCTTGTTTAGTGTTTCACGTATCGTAGATTCGCTAACAGGGATGTTAGTATATGCCAGAGACTTTTGTAAGTCTTTAGCTGACACTCTAGGATTCTTCTTCACCTCATTGAGCAGTCTGCGCTGTGCTCTTGCAGTCATCTTTACAGGACGGCCACTCCTAGGGAGAGTAGCAGCAGTGCTGAACTTTCTCTATTTATAGACAATTTGTCTTACCGTGGACTGATGAACAGCAAGGCTTTTGGAGATACTTTTGTAACCCTTTCCAGCTTTATGCAAGTCAACAATTCTTAATCGTAGGTCTTCTGAGAGCTCTTTTGTGCGAGGCATCAGTCACATCAGGCAATGCTTCTTGTGAAAAGCAAACCCAAAACTGGTGTGTGTTTTTTATAGGGCAGGGCAGCTGTAACCAACACCTCCAATCTCATCTCATTGATTGGACTCCAGTTGGCTGACACCTCACTCCAATCAGCTCTTGGAGATGTCATCAGTCTAGGGGTTCACATTCTTTTTCCACCTGTACTGTGAATTTTTACATGGTGTGTTCAATAAAAACATAGTAACATTTATTTCTTTGTGTGTTATTAGTTTAAGCAGACTGTGATTGTCTATTGTTGTGACTTAGATGAAGATCAGAGCACATTTTATGACCAATTTGTGCAGAAATCCATATCATTCCAAAGGGTTCACATACTTTTTCTTGCAACTGTGTATATATATATATATATATATATATATAAAATCAAAAGTTTTTCAAGGTATCAACAATATACAGTATATATATATATATATATATATACACAGTGGGATGCGAAAGTTTGGGCAACCTTGTTAATCGTCATGATTTTCCTGTATAAATCGTTGGTTGTTACGATAAAAAATGTCAGTTAAATATATCATACAGGAGACACACACAGTGATATTTGAGAAGTGAAATGAAGTTTATTGGATTTACAGAAAGTGTGCTATAATTGTTTAAACAAAATTAGGCAGGTGCATAAATTTGGGCACTGTTATCATTTTATTGATTCCAAAACCTTTAGAACTAATTATTGGAACTCAAATTGGCTTGGTAAGCTCAGTGACCCCTGACCTACATACACAGGTGAATCCAATTAGGAGAAAGAGTATTTAAGGGGGTCAATTGTAAGTTTCCCTCCTCTTTTAATTTTCTCGGAAGAGTAGCAACATGGGGGTCTCAAAACAACTCTCAAATGACCTGAAGACAAAGATTGTTCACCATCATGGTTTAGGGGAAGGATACAGAAAGCTGTCTCAGAGATTTCAGCTGTCTGTTTCCACAGTTAGGAACATATTGAGGAAATTAAAGACCACAGGCTCAGTTCAAGTTAAGGCTCGAAGTGGCAGACCAAGAAAAATCTCGGATAGACAGAAGCGACGAATGGTGAGAACAGTCAGAGTCAACCCACAGACCAGCACCAAAGACCTACAACATCATCTTGCTGCAGATGGAGTCACTGTGCATCGTTCAACCATTCGGCGCACTTTACACAAGGAGATGCTGTATGCGAGAGTGATGCAGAGGAAGCCTTTTCTCCGCCCACAGCACAGAAAGTGCCGCTTGAGGTGGGCTAAATCACATTTGGACAAGCCAGCTTCATTTTGGAATAAGGTGCTGTGGACTGATGAAACTAAAATTGAGTTATTTGGCCATAACAAGTGGCGTTATGCATGGAGGAAAAAGAACACAGCATTCCAAGATAAACACCTGCTACCTACAGTAAAATATGGTGGTGGTTCCATCATGCTGTGGGGCTGTGTGGCCAGTCCAGGGACTGGGAATCTTGTCAAAGTTGAGGGACGCATGGATTCCACTCAGTATCAGCAGATTCTGGAGACCAATGTCCAGGAATCAGTGACAAAACTGAAGCTGCGCCGGGGCTGGATCTTTCAACAAGACAACGACCCTAAACACTGCTCAAAATCCACTAAGGCATTTATGCAGAGGAACAAGTACAACGTTCTGGAATGGCCCTCTCAGTCCCCAGACCTGAATATAATTGAAAATCTGTGGTGTGACTTAAAGAGAGCTGTCCATGCTCGGAAGCCATCAAACCTGAATGAACTAAAGATGTTTTGTAAAGAGGAATGGTCCAAAATACCTTCAACCAGAATCCAGACTCTCATTGGAACCTACAGGAAGCGTTTAGAGGCGGTAATTTCTGCAAAAGGGGGATCTACTAAATATTGATTTCATTAATTTTTTGTGGTGCCCAAATTTATGCACCTGCCTAATTTTGTTTAAACAATTATAGCACACTTTCTGTAAATCCAATAAACTTCATTTCACTTCTCAAATATCACTGTGTGTGTCTCCTATATGATATATTTAACTGACATTTTTTATCGTAACAACCAACGATTTATACAGGAAAATCATGACGATTAACAAGGTTGCCCAAACTTTCGCATCCCACTGTATATATATATATACATAGTAGTTAAAAGGGTATTCTCATTTCAGCTACCAACACATCGTCCTTCATGTGAATGGGGCTGCCTGGTTGGGAATGTCTCTCTTCTGCAAAAACAACAGAAGAGGCCACAAAGCTGAATCAGGCCCATCCCCTTCTCTACCCATGCCCCTCCGACTTTTTTAAACCTGGCGTGAGCAGGGAAAAGTTGCAGATTGTGGCGCAAATAACCTTTGCTCCGCAATCTGCGCGAGAAATACGCCTAATATAGGTGTATTTCTTGGATAATAAATGACCCCCTATGTGTATCTAGTGCAAATAGTATATACACATGTGGACAAAATTGTTGGTACCCTTCCATTAAAGAAAGTAAAACCCACAATAGTCACTGAAATAACTTGAAACTGACAAAAGTAATAATAAATAAAAATTTACTAATTAGACATTGCTTTTAAATTGTGGTTGAACAGAATAATGAAAACGAATGAAACTGGCCTTGACACAAGTGATGGTACCCTTAACTTAATATTTTGCTGCACAACCTTTTGAGGCAATCACTGCAATCAAGCGATTTCTGTAACTCTCAGGCTGGGTTCACACCTGAGCGTTTTACAGCGCGTTCCTACGCGGTGTAAAACGCTCAACAGGCAAGAACCAATGCTTCCCTATGGGCATGGTTCTCACCTGAGCGTTTTACAGCGCGTACGAACGCGCTGTAAAACGCCCTACGCCCCAAGAAGTACAGGAGCTTCTTTGGGGCGTAGTGTCGCGCGTTCCCGTACATAGACTTCCGGGAACGAGCGACAATGGGCGTTCGCATACTTCCGGAGCCACGTATGTGAGACGCCCGGAGAATCGCGCATACAGAGCGCTCAGGTCAGTACGCTTAGGTCTGAACCGGCTGTCAATGGGACTTCTGCACCTGCTTCCTCATGAGCAAACTTCTCCAGCTGTCTCAGGTTTGAAGGGTGTCTTCTCCAGACTTCTCCAGACTGCATGTTTCAGCTTCATCCACAGATATTCAATAAGATTTAGATCAGGGCTCATAGAAGGCTACTTCAGAATAGTCTGATGCTTTGTTCTTAGCCATTTTTGGATATTTTTAGCTGTGTGTTGTGGGTCCTTATCTTGTTGGAGGACCCATGACCTGCCACTGAGACCAAGCTTTCTGATTCTAGGCAGCACATTTCCCTCCTGAATGCCTTAGTAGTCTTGAGACTTCATTGTACCCTGCACAGATTCAAGTCACCCTGTGTCAGATGCAGCAAAGCAGGCCCAAAACATAACTCAGCCTCCTCCATGTTTCACAGTAGGTACAATGTTCGTTTCTTTGTATGCTTCATCTTTTGCATCTGTGAACATAGAGCTGATTTGGCTTTGCAGAAATCTCCAGTTTTAACATTTTTTTTAATGTCCCACCCTTATAAAAAAAAACTTTACTGACAACTTGGCCTCTGTCTTGAATGGCAAGATTATATGGAACGCCCATAAGGCCTTTATTGGGGTGCTTTCATTAAATTAGGCTACCACTTTAAGCAAGAATGTTCACGCCAGATTGACTCATTGTTGCTCACCATTTATTCCCTGGGGGGCATCAATAAGAAAAACGAGGTCACAGACTCAATAGCTTCCCATCTGTGACAACAATTACACCGATGCCTAGTTGGGCCCTCCAATGAATATTATAAAATATTTCGAGAGTTGCTTGTCCCCCACCTATGTAATATGTTTCAGATAGCGGCTTCTTCTGGTTCCTTCCGAGGAAAGAACCAGGATGCTCTGATTGTCACCTTACCCAAACCTGGCAAACCCCCTGACATTCCTCAAAACTTCTGACCTATATCTCTGTTAAATACAGATCTCAAGATCTATGCAAGGCTTATAGTTAACAGATTATTGCCTTTTCTTCCTGGCCTGATTGGCGGGGATCAGGTGGGGTTAAAACGTGGGCATCAGGCACCAGATAACACAAGGAGGGTTCTTGACATTATACATCGTTTAGACCATTCTTGTGTTATCTGTTATACTGTCTTTAGGTGAAAAGGCTGTAACAGGATAAACTTGTCCTATGCCTTTACCACATTACATAAGTTTGGAATCTCTGGTAACTTATTTTAAACCATTACAGCACTGTATTTCCAACTTTCAGCTAAGGTGAAATGGAACGCTCTCTGACCCCTTTTTTTTATCACTAACTGCACCTGCCAAGGCAGCCCCAGCTCCCTTATCATTTCCATTCTATCCATGGAACCACTCAGTCCCTTACTTAGAAGGAATTCAGACATACATGGCGTCCCTATTGGAGACAGCACTCATACCGTATCACTCTATGCTGATGATATAATCCTCGCCTTAACACACCCTGAGACATCTTTAGAGAAGTGTGTGTCTATTATTACGGTAACTCATTTGGCAGACTATCTTACTATAAATTAAATACACAGAAATGTCAGATTTTGCCTATTCATTTGGATGGTCCCACCTTATATGCTCTATAAAATAGACATCCCTTTGATTGGAAATTAGATAAGATCAAATAATTAGGTATTTTCTTGGTGCCCTCATATAAATCCCTTTATAGGTGTAATTATGAGCCCCTTCTCCACAACCTACAAGTGGAAGCTGAAAGATTAACCTAAGTTGAGGTCTCTTGGCTCAGTAGAGAAGTGGCCTTTAAAATGCTTTTGTTACCCAGACTTTTATACCTTTTTCGCACACTACCAATCACAGTTCCTGCTGTTCTTTCTGCAATACATACCCTTCTCTCCAGGTTTACATGGGCAGGTCAGAAACCTAGATTGTCCTTTCATTTATTGTCTAAACCTAATTTTTTAGGTGGCCTTGGTGCTCCTGATATCAAGCTATATTACCTTGCTTCATAGATTTCCCCTCTCTCTTCTTGGTGGTCCATGGACCTTAAAAAACATTGGGTACATTTTGAGAATCATATGAGCACCCTCTTTTCACTGAAATCTCTACTACTGGTGTCATTTTGGGGTATTTCCCCTCCAAGCAAACTTTTACCTCTGTCCTCCGCTTCTCTAGCCAATTCTTTTCATAAATATAAGACCACTAGCCTCAATTTGATTTCACTCTTTCTTCTTTGGAACTAATCTTAGGGGCAATTCCCAATTTGGAACTTAAGGGATGTTTACAAAAAGGCATACCACTGTCTCACAGTTGTACTCAACTACCTCACTGCATGAGTTTCACTATTTACAACAATCCTACTCACTGGACTCCTAGATGTGTATAAATACCTTCAAATAAAACATCTTCTGCCTAAGCAAACCTCGGATTCAGTTCCTTTTAAACCTAAGATTTTTACCTTATTTGCAAATGGGTTCCAAGGTTTACAACTGCTCCTCCAACTTATACCACACCAAGTTACTTTTCATAAATCACATCCCTTAAGAACATGGAAAGCTGAATTGAATCAAACATTGAGCATCTCTGAAAGGTCCAATGCTTTTAAAAACATCAATAAATACCTTAAATGCGTGTTACGTATTGAATCTGCTGTAAAAACCATGTTGAGGTGGTACGTTTCCCTGGTCTGCCTCCACTCCATGTATCCTAACCCTATTTTTGTTGGAGGGGCTGTGGAGGGAGAGGTTCCCTTTCCCATATTTTGTGGCTCTGTCCTTTAATCTGGCCCTACTGGAACGAAGTACAAGATTTGTTATCTGCTCTTTCGAAGGCAAATGTGTCTTTGACCCCCCATATGGCTTTGTTATGTATGGACTTTAACCCTTTCACTACTGAGCCACTTTTCATCTTAAATCCCAGGCCGTTGTTTGCAAATCTGACATGCGTCACTTTATATGGTAATAACTTTGGAAAGCTTTTACTTATCCAAGCCATTCTGAGATTGTTTTCTCGTGACACATTGTACTTCATGATAGTGGTAAATTTGAGTCTATATATTTCACGTTTATTTATAAAATAATCCCAAATTTACCAAAAATGTTGAAAAATTCACAATTTTCTAAATTAGAATTTCTCTACTTTTAAGACAGATAGTAATACCTCATAAAATAGTTATCAATCAACATTCCCCATATGTCTGCTTTTTGTTGGCATCATTTTGTAAATGTCATTTAAATTTTTTTAGGAAGTTAGAAGGCTTCGAATTTTAGAACCAATTTTTCACATATTTACCAAAATTTCCAAAACCATTTTTTTAAGCACCAATTCAGTTATAAAGTGGTTTTCAGGGGTTTACGTAACGGAAACCACCTATAAATGACCCAATTTTAGAAACTACACCCCTCAAATTATTCAAAACTGATGTTACAAACTTTGTTAACCCTTGAGGTGTTCCACAAGAATTAAAGAAAAATGGAGGTGAAATATCAAAATGTCACTTTTTTGGTAGATTTTTTGGTTAACAGCAAAATAAACCTCAATATGCATTACTCTGATTCTGCAGTTTACAGAAATACCCCATATGTGGCGGTAAACTGCTCTATGGGCATGTGCCAGTGGTCATAAGGAAAGCAGCGCCATATGGATTTTGGAGGCAGATTTTGCTAGAATGGTTTTTAGGCACCATTTTGTATTTGAAGAGACCCTGATGTACCCCTACAGTGGAAACCCTCATAAAGTGACCCCATTTTGGAAACTACACCACTTAAAGAATATATTTGAGCCCATAAGTGTTTTACGGATTTTCGAAAGGGGTAACAGGAGAAAAAAGCACCCCATAATTTGTTACCCACTTTCTCCTGAATACGTCAACACCCCATATGTGGTGGAAAAACTGCTGTAGGGGCACAAGGCAGGATTCAGAACGGAAGGAGCACCATAAGGCTTTTGCAGCGCAGATTTTGATGGATTGGTTTACGGGTGCCTTTGGTTTTCATTTTTTGAGTGATTGTCTTATTTGGGGGCTCATTTTTTGCGGGATGAGGTGAAGTTTTCATTGGTACCATTTTAGGAAAACTAGAGGAATGGTCAAAAATCTGGCAACTAAAATTTAATGTTGATAAGTGCAAGATAATGCACCTGGGGCGTAAAAACCCAAGAGCAGAATATAAAATCAGTGATACAGTCCTAACCTCAGTATCTGAGGAAAGGGATTTAGGGGTCGTTATTTCAGAAGACTTAAAGGTAGGCAAACAATGTCATAGAGCAGCAGGAAATGCTAGCAGAATGCTTGGGTGTATAGGGAGAGGAATTACCAGTAGAAAGAGGGAGGTGCTCATGCCGCTCTACAGAGCACTAGTGAGACCTCATTTGGAGTATTGTGCTCAGTACTGGAGACCATATCTCCAGAAGGACATTGATACTTTGGAGAGAGTTCAGAGAAGAGCTACTAAACTGGTACATGGCTTGCAGGATAAAACTTACCAGGAAAGATTAAAGGACCTTAACATGTATAGCTTGGAAGAAAGATGAGACAGAGGGGATATGATAGAAACTTTTAAATACATAAAGGGAATCAACAAGGTAAAAGAGGAGAGAATATTTAAAAGAAAAAAAAACTGCTACAAGAGGACATAGTTTTAAATTAGAGGGGCAAAGGTTTAAAAGTAATATCAGGAAGTATTACTTTACTGAGAGAGTAGTGGATGCATGGAATAGCCTTCCTGCAGAAGTGGCAGCTGCAAATACAGTGAAGGAGTTTAAGCATGCATGGGATAGGCATAAGGCCATCCTTCATATAAGATAGGGCCAGGGGAAATCCATAGTACTCAGTATATTGGGCAGACTAGATGGGCCAAATGGTTCTTATCTGCCGACACTATGTTTCTATGTTTCTATTTTGGCGTACATGAGACTTTTTGATCTCTTGGTGCTGTGAGGCAAGGTGAGCAAAAAAATGGCTGTTTTGGCATAGTTTTTAAAAAAATCTTTTTTTTACAGCATTCACCTGAGGGGTCATCTCATGCAAAATTTTTATAGAGCAGGTTGTAACGGATGCGGCGATACCCAACGTGTTTTTTCATTTTTTTTATGTTTTCTGAGAGCCATTTATTTTTTGGGCGATTGTCTTAAATAGGGGCTCTTTTTTTGTGGGATGAGATGACAGTTTGATTGCTACCATTTTGGGGTACATAAGACTTTTAGATTTCTTGGTATTACACTTTTTTGTAAGGCAAGGTGTCCAGAAAATTGCTTTTTTGGCACAGTTTTTTTTTTTTTTTTTACGGCGTTCACCTGACAGGATGGATCATGTGATATTTTTATAGAGCCGTTCGATACGGACGCGGCGATATCTAATATGTCTACTTTTCTTTCTTTCCCTATTTTCTTCCAAGTTTTTTTTAACTTTATTTTGGGCAAATTATGCTTTTTATTTTATTTTATTTTTTTACTTGAAACTTAATTTTTTTTTGTAAAACTGTATTTTTTGTAACTTTTTTTTTCACTTTATTTTTTGTCCCACTCTGGAACTTCAACTTTTGAGGTTCTGATCCCCTTTACAATGCATTACAATACTTCTGTATTGTAATGCATTGGCTGTAAGTGTATTACCAGTGTAATACACTTACAGCTTCCTGCCTGTGAGATCCAGGATACTGTATCTCACAGGCTCACACGGATGGCAGCCACGATGCCTGAGGAAGGCATCGGGCTGCCATCCAAGCCATTGGGTCCCCGTCACAGCAGCGCGGGGACCCGATGGGTGCTCCCTCCCTGGAAGGACATTGCACATGCAGCGGTCAGCGCTGATCGCAGCACATCTAGGGTTAATGTGCCGGCATTGGTCTTTTCACCGATGCCGGCGCATACTGCAGGGGTCCGGCTATTAGTCACTGCCGGACCCCTGCAGCTGATCGGGCGGGTGCAGCTCCTGCACCTGCCCGATCAGCGCACCATAGTACTATGGCTCTGGTATCTAAGCCACAGCAGCCTGCGCCGTACATGTACTGCGTTGGTAGCGAACGGGTTAAAAAGTTTCCACCTCATATTCAAACTCTAGTCTGCAAAACCCTTATCTCCAAACTAATAATTACCTACCATTTGGAAAAGTTCCGCTCTTCTCACTATATCCGAGGTTTTTGCATCCCTTTATGAAACCTTTTCGTGTGAACACACCTTGGCACCAAGGTTGCCCTTGAATTGTTTATAATCTGTTTATGTTATGTTTTATTTAATTTGTTTTCTGTTCTTTGCACATCCCCGTTGCTGTGCTTTCATTTATATCCATACTGATGCATATTCTACACATTGTAACCATTTCATATGTCTGCTATATATTATTGTACCTCACAGCTCCTGCTGGGTATGTTGTACTGTGACTTGTTTATTTGTAAAAAGTTAAAACTCAATATAAAGATTAAACCTAATAAGCTCCAGTTTTGTCTTATCTTTCCAAAGGACATTCTCCCAGAAGCTTTGTGGCTTGTCAATATGCATTTTAGCAAATTCCAGTCTACCTTTTTTGATTTGCTTTCAACAGTGGTTTCCTCCTCGGTCTTCTTCCATTAAGCTCCCTTTGGCTTAGACAGCGACGGATCGTGTTATCCGACACTAATATACCTTGACTTTGGAGTTCATCTCTAATGTCTTTGGTAACCAAAAGATACCTGTGATGCTAATTACAGGAGACACATTAGTTTAACATGTCCCTATGGTCAAATCATTTGCAGTCTTTTTAGGGGCCCCATCATTTTTGTTCAGGCTATTTTCATTGGTTTCTTTTTTAACTGTATTCTGTTGAACCACAATCCAAAAGCAATGTCTGATTTTCATTAACTGATTTTCAATAAAGTTTTTATTTATTACTTTTGTAAGTTATTTCAGTGATGATTGTTTTTCTTTCTTAAACGGAAGGTTACCAACAATTTTGTCCATGTGTGTATGGGAGTGAACATAAATAAAATGTGTTATATGTGCCCCTTTAGGAAAAAAAATCTGAAAACTTCTTGTGCTTGATAACTTGGTACACACTCACAACAAATCAGACTGACAGCCATCTCATGCAGGGTTTTTTCTGTAGATCTACTCTAAAAAGCTTCATATGCCTGAAAGTTTTTACTAGAATGAACATTACAGTCAGTAGGTATTAGTAATAAATTATAATGGCATTTGATATATATCTCTGCAGTCCCTGTGTCCCTATTAGAATAAAGAATCTGCTTTACCCTATAACAGTGATGGGCAAACTGCGGCTCTCCAGCTGTTGTAAAACTACAAATCCTGTCATGCTCTGCTGTAGGCTGATAGCTGTAGGCAGACTGGGCATACTGGGAGTTGTAGTTTTACAACAGCTGGAGAGCCGCAGTTTGCCTATACCTGCCCTATAACATGTGATTTGTATACTTTTCATCATGTCTTTATGTATAACAAATAGATCAGTGTGATGTGCTTCTTGTTTACAGCTCGTATACATAGATCTGATGGGCCGTGGCATAACTTTTCAGCTCTGGACCTGGAGGATGTATAAGTATAGATACAACCTCTATACATTTCTCTTGGCAAAATTTAATTCTCTGTGCCACAGGCAGTGCTCTAGTCTGCCACCCTCTGGCTTCTCGCATCATTACTGTTCTCTTGCTTTTTTCATTTCATGACAATGCTTGTTCTACTTAGATCTTGATTCCTTTTTCTTTACTGTTTTTATTTTTTATTATTCTATGTTATTTGAATTGACATTGTACTGCTTAAACACTTAAATGATCACTTTCAACAAACTTGGCATACATAAATATTACAGATGAGTATCGGTTTGTATCATCAGATAAAATGGCTCTTTCTTCCTCTACCAGCTCATTCCTCTCCCCCTCCCCTCCCCATAGACTTCTATTAGCAGCATGTAATCTGATCCTTCAGTGAACTGACAGGCCATCTCTTCCAGAGAATGTTAGTATAAGAGGGGCAAGAAGAGAGGGATTTTTCTCTGATAAGATATATTACACAGTTTGTGATATTCTCCTGTAATATTGATTTATGCAGAGTTTGTTAAAAGAACAGTGACAATGAATCACCTGTACTCCTAACAAACATGGTTATAGAGCACAATACCTATACTCAGTAGACATAGAAGAAGAAATATAGCTACTATTTCAAGTATAAATAATAAGGGGGTCATTTATTAAAATCGGCGTTTTAGACGATGGTCTTAATAACCGCTATAAAAACAGGCGTAGAAAATTATGAATGAGATGGGCCTGCCGGCCCTTCCCCGCCTGCACCACGTCCACTTTTCTAAACCTGGCGTGAGCGGAGAAAAGTTGCTAGAAATACTCCTAATATAGGCGTAGACCTGGATAAGCAATGACCCCCTAAGTGTACAAAAATTTTGGGAAATTAATCTGATATATTTTATCTGCTTACCCCAAATATCAAGAAACTATGAACAATAAATAGGACAGAATTCCAAAAATCATAATCCTACTCTGATTGAAAATAGTTTATCAGATAGGTTACAGTTAATTGTCTTGGTTCCCTGTCCCTAACATGAACCTGCACTTTTGGGAACGATTAGGCCAAAATATGCCGGAGTGAAAAAAGCTGTTTTATAATAGATATGTAAGTTATTATCAAATGCAATGTTATTGGCCTCAAAGCCCTAGAACTTAGATATCAGTATAAGGGAGAAGGGTAACAATCTTTAAATTTCTTCCCTGCAAGTGCCTAAATTGCTGCACTAGTGCTGAAATATGCTGTTGTTGATGTGGACAGTTTAGTCTATTTTCATGGCTCTTTGAAGAAATTTACTTTAGGGGTATGTTCACACAGAGGTGTTGCTGTGCAGATTGCATGCCTTAAATCCACATGGAAAGCTCTCCTAATCTGCCTCCCATAGACCATAATGGAAATCCATGCCATAGTTGAAACAACACCATTTTGAAACCTGTGTTGTGGGGAAAAAATGTAATGTGTTTATTCTTGTCAAGTGTCTGCACACAGATAACCTCCTTCGAATCAGCAGTATGTGCAGCTGAAATTCTGCAGTGGAAATCTGAGGGTCAGCCTTGGATGTCTGCTATGGATTCAACGTCAGATCCGCTGTGTGAACATACCCAGAGGGATGGATATGCAGAGAAATTGCAGTTGGAGATTTGCATGTGGTAAATCCACAATGTATTACAGTACTAGCAAGGGGAGGAGATTATAGCAAATGTCATCCTCATTATGCTGAAATAATTCACAGTGTAAATTGACCTGTGGTGCTCATTTTAATCCCTTAATGATCAATACTTACATGTACATCACTGCTTACAAGGAATTGTAGGCGTTGAGAATACTCCATACACAACATAGTTAGTATTACCTTGTCCAAAATATTAAAATATCATGTTATTTAATCTGCACTGTGAATGCCATAAAAATGAAAAAACAAAAATAAAAAAAATCCTAATGGTAGAACTGCCATATGGGCAGCACACAGTGTGGGACAGAGTAGATGAGTACTCTGGCAGTTGTGCCCGCCTGGAGAGGGAAAATGCTGGTGGGCTTGAACCGCCAGCATCACAGTACCTCCAGCCCTAGTTACACTACCTCCTCTTTGGTCCAATATGTAAATATAATTTTTGGGGAAGAGCTGGTGCTATTGGCAGGCTTCAAAGATTCCTAATCAGAACCAAATCTTTTTCAATCCACCAAAAAGAAAGTCTTTTTTTCCAAACCTTCTTGACATCAAGCAGAGGCAGACTGGGAACTTAACCACCTCAGCTCCCCTAGCTTGAACACCCTTAATGACCAGACCACTTTTTACACTTCTGCACTACCCTACTTTCACCGTTTATTGCTCGGTCATGCAACTTACCACCCATATGAATTTTACCTCCTTTTCTTCTCACTAATAGAGCTTTCATTTGGTGGTATTTGTGAGGTAGTTATACTGCCCTGGCATTTTAGGGGCCCTAATGCGTGAGAAGTAGTTTGAAATCAAAATGTGTGAAAAATGCCCTGTGAAATCCGAAAGGTGCTCTTTGGAATGTGGGCCCATTTACCCACCTAGGCTGCAAAAAAGTGTCACACATCTGGTATCGCCGTACTCAGAAGAAGTAGGGCAATGTGTTTTGGGATGTCTTTTTACATATACCCATGCTGGGTGAGAGAAATATCTCGACAAAAGACAACTTTTGCCATTTTTTTTATACAAAGTTGGCATTTGACCAAGATATTTATCTCACCCAGCATGGGTATGTGTAAAATGACACCCCAAAACACATTCCCCAACTTTTCCTGAGTACGGCGATACCACATGTGTGACACTTTTTTGCAGCCTAGATGCGCAAAGGGGCCCAAATTCCTTTTAGGAGGGCATTTTTAGACATTTGGATCCCAGACTTCTTCTCACGCTTTAGGGCCCCTAAAATGCCAGGGCAGTATAAATACCCCACATGTGACCCCATTTTGGAAAGAAGACACCCCAAGGTATTCAATGAGGGGCATGGCGAGTTCATAGAATTATTTTTTTTTTGCCACAAGTTAGCGGAAATTGATTTATTTTTTTTTTTCTCACAAAGTCTCCCTTTCCGCTAACTTGGGACAAAAATTTCAATCTTTCATGGACTCAATATGCCCCTCAGCAAATACCTTGGGGTGTCTTCTTTCCAAAATGGGGTCATTTGTGGGGTGTTTGTACAGCCCTGGCATTTGAGGGTCTCCGCAATCATTACATGTATGGCCAGCATTAGGAGTTTCTGCTATTCTCCTTATATTGAGCATACGGGTAATGAGATTTTTTTTTCCGTTCAGTCTCTGGGCTGAAAGAAAAAATGAACGGCACAGATTTCTTCATTCGCATTGATCAATGTGGATGAAAAAATCACTGCCAGAAAAAAAAAGGAGGGGAAAGGCGTCTGCCAGGACATAGGAGCTCCGCCCAACATCCATACCCACTTAGCCCGTATGCCCTGGCAAACCCAATTTCTCCATTCACATCAATCGATGCGGATGAATAAATCATTGCCGGGATTTTTTTTTTTATATACAAAGTGTTTGCCAAAGCATATGAACACCGCCGCCCCCTCAGCTCATAAGCCTCGGCAACGCAATAAATTTTTTTAACTTTATAATAACATTTGAACGGAACATATAAACTTTATTTAACTTTTTGAACAGAACGTAAACTTTTTTGCTTACCAGTGATTTTTTTTTTACCTTTATAGGACAAACCTCTCCTTCCCCATGGGACAATGTGCAAAGCGCAAATCGCCCAAAGATGTTGCGAAGTACATTATGCACTTTGTTCCAGGTGAAAGGAGAGGTTTGCAGCAGCTGTGAGTGAAAGGGCCCTAATAGCCCTGTGTGCCTGTCCTGTGAGATGCAATCCCTATGCTAAGTGTATCTGTGTGTGGTACTTCCGGAAACACTATCCTAAGCATAGGGCAGGGTGGTCAGGGCAGTCAGGACAGAAATAGCGGGTGTCACGCCTTATTCCACTCCTGCTACAGACACGACATCTTTTTCGGGGTGACGGTTGGGTTGAGGTACCAGCAACGACATTGGGGAAATGTCGCTCGTGTAGATGGCTCACTACACTGGTGGATGGGGCCACGGAACCTCCTGGATACAGGAGGTTCTCGATGAACTCTTCCTGAAATTTTAGGAAGGATCCTGTTCTCCCAGCCTTACTGTAGAGAACAAAACTATTATATGCAGCCAATTGAATCAAATATACAGACACCTTCTTATACCAGCGTCTGGTGTGTCGGTAAACTAAATAAGGAGCCAACATTGAAGTCCACGCCTCCCATGTGAAGGTTATAGTCGTGGACTGAGAGGGGCTTTTCAATGACACTGTTTGCCCATTCTATTTGTATTGTCGTGTCTGCGTGAATGGAGGAGAGCATGTAAACGTCATGCTTGTCTCTCCATTTCACCGCGAGCAGTTCTTCGTTACACAAGGCAGGCCTCTCCCCCCTTGCAAGACGGGTGGTAACGAGCCGTTAAGGGGAAACCCCGGCGACTAGGTCGCGCGGTGCCACAGCAGCCAATCTGTTCTAGGAAAAAATGCCTGAAGAGGGTCACACTTGTGTAAAAATTGTCCACATAAAGATGGTACCCCTTGCCAAATAAGGGTGACACCAAGTCCCAGACTGTCTTCCCACTGCTCCCCAGGTAGTCAGGGCAACCGACCGGCTCCAGGGTCTGATCTTTACCCTCATAGATCCGAAATTTGTGGGTATAGCCTGTGGCCCTTTCACAGAGCTTATACAATTTGACCCCATACCGGGCGCGCTTGCTTGGGATGTATTGTTTGAAACCAAGGCGCCCGGTAAAATGTATAAGGGACTCGTCTACGCAGATGTTTTGCTCTGGGGTATACAAATCTGCAAATTTGTTGTTGAAGTGGTCTATGAGGGGCCGAATTTTGTGGAGCCGGTCAAAAGCTGGGTGGCCTCTGGGACGGGAGGTGGTGTTGTCGCTAAAGTGAAGGAAACGCAGGATGGCCTCAAATCGTGCCCTGGACATAGCAGCAGAGAACATGGGCATGTGATGAATTGGGTTCGTGGACCAATATGACCGCAATTCATGCTTTTTGGTTAGACCCATGTTGAGGAGAAGGCCCAGAACTTTTTTTAATTCGGAAACTTGGACGGGTTTCCACCGGAAAGGCTGGGCATAATAGCTTCCCTGGTTGGCGGCTATAAATTGAGTGGCATACCGATTTGTTTCTGCCACGACTATGTCCAAGAGCTCCGCAGTCAAAAACAGCTCAAAAAATCTGAGTGCCGAACCGATCTGAGCTGTCTCAACCCGAACTCCAGACTGGGCGGTGAAAGGGGGAACTACAGGTGCGGCTGAAGTTGGGGACTGCCAATCAGGGTTTGCCAGCACCTCAGGGACTCTAGGGGCTCTACGGGCCTGTCTGTGCGGTGGCTGCGACGGGGTAACTATTGCTTGTGCCACCGTACCAGCTTCAACTGCCCTTCTGGTGCTCGCCACTTCACCATGTTGTACGGCAGTGCTGGTACTAGGTCCAGGGTGGATGCACTACTGGTGTATGCCTCACCACGTAATCCAACAGCGCCAGCCCCACTCTGCTGCCCTTGAAGCGGATCCTGCGCAACAAGGGGCCGGGTACGCCTGGTGCTATCAGAGACCTCAACCTCCTCGTCCGAACTTTGGGTCAGACTGCCACTGCTTTCTACAGGTTCATATTCTGACCCGCTAGATTCGTCAGTTGAGGGTTCCCATTCCTCATCCGACTGGGTCAGAAGCCTGTAGGCCTCTTCAGAAGAATACCCCCTGTTTGACATTTCGACTACTAAATTTAGGGGGTATTCCCTGTGTTGTTGCAAATTATACGACACAACTTCTTCTTTTGTGTGGCTCCAAATCAGTTAGAATTATGAGCTCATACAGCTTTCTCAATGAGACCAATACAGGCTGGTATCATGGAAAATATGTAGTCCTTTATTACAGTTACATACACTTATATAGGCAATATGAGGTAGACAAAAGGGTGGTCCTAGATGAAAGTTTATTGGCTCTGTGACAAAAAGGGAGTAGTTTACTAACTTTATTCCTGAGTTTGATTGGCACATTTGAAACTAGCAACTTAACTCCTCCTTTCTTTCACTAATGATCTTAGAACAAAGAAAAATGTACACGAGGCTCCTAATTGATTTTTGCCATCTAGTGGAGACAAATGTGTACTACAGCAGAAAGAGTGAAATCAAATCTTGTCTCTCACACCTGAGACTACCCAAGAAAAAAAGCAAGCCTGTCTTACAAATGGGAGGCTAGCGAAGTACCGGAGGCCGCTGCGATTGATAAAAAATATCAAAACTGATTTTTTTTATCGCCGCAGCGCTTGGAAAGTGATTGTGCAGTGATAAAAAAAAAAATTCTTTTTTGTCACTGCGGCGGGGCGGGCGTGGGTGAACGCACGTGTGGGCGACCGATCAGGCCTGATCGGGCAAACACTGCGTTTTGGGTGGAGGGCGAACTAAAGTGACACTAATACTATTTTAGATCTGACTGTGATCAGTTTTGATCACTTACTGATACTATAAAAGTACAAATGCTGATTAGCGATACGCTAATCAGCGAATCAGTGACTGCGGTGGGCTGGGCGCTAAACGATCGCTAACTACCTAACCAAGGGGCCTAAACTATCCTAAAACCTAACTACCTAACCAAGGGGCCTAAACTATCCTAAAACCTAACAGTCAATACCAGTGGGAAAAAAAAGTGCCAGTTTACACTGATCACTTTTTTCCCTTTCACTAGGTGATTGACAGGGGCGATCAAGGGGTTAATTGGGGTGATGGTGGGTGATCTGGGGGCTAAGTGTGGTGTTGGGTGTACTCACAGTGATGTGTGCTCCTCTGCTGGAACCAACCGACCAAAAGGACCAGCAGAGGAGCACAGAAGCCATTTAACACCTTATATTTATAAATATAAGGTGTTATATGGCTTGTGATTCGTTTTTTTTGAAAATCGCCAGCCTGCCAGCGACGATCATTGGCTGGCAGGCTGGTGATGTAATACCCCTATAACTTTTGCGGGCTCGCGATGCGCATGCGCGGGCCAGCTTTGAGCGAAATCTCGCGTCTCGCGATATGACGCGCCGATGCGTGACTCTGCCTGAGACTGCCGCCTCCGGAACGCGATCCTGCGTTAGGCGGTCCGGAGGCGGTTAAAGTGGCCCTGGAAAAAAAAAGCGGCCCCATTTTCTAGGCAGGCCCAAATTAACAGAAGCGGGGCAACACAAGTAGATGGGGTCAACAATACCATAGTGCAAAATACCATCCCAGCAGAACCAAAAAACAGTTTAGCACAATATACTGCCCCAAAAGCTAACCCTCTGTGGTGGCCATCATTAGCTACCATCTTCTGTCCTCCTCCTCCAGTTGTCTATGGAGTAGGAGGCTTAGGAGGTGAGATGCGGGCCACAGCAGTTGAATTCAGGAGGGCATATGCAGTCGCTGGCCAGGTACATGATTCTCACAGCGTTAATTACTGTTGAGAGCTCATTATGTACCCGGTCAGCAGCAGAGAGGAGGACTTGGGTGGCCCCATTGGGCATCGGTACACCAGGAAATTTCCCTGTAGGGTCTATGGCCAATCCGCCAGGGTTTATCTGTTTCAAGACTTTAAAAGGAGGATGTTTCTGAAGGATAGCAAGACATGTTTCCTTGGGAGAAGTGCAGTGGTGACCTCCTCTTCTTGCTAGCAGTCACCTGGATCACAGAAGTTTTAGGGCCCATGCATGACCGTATGCCCCCTGAGAAATACAGAGCAGAGCAGCATTGATCCTGTGCACGGGAGCGCACAGCTTCATAGGTTACATAGAAACATAGAATGTGTCGGCAGATAAGAACCATTTGGCCCATCTAGTCTGCCCAATATACTAAATACTATGGATAGCCCCTGGCCCTATCTTATATGAAGGATGACCTTATGCCTATCCCATGCATGCTTAAACCCCTTCACTGTATTTGCAGCTACCACTTCTGCAGGAAGGCTATTCCATGCATCCACTACTCTCTCAGTAAAGTAATACTTCCTGATATTACTTTTAAACCTTTGCCCCTCTAATTTAAAACTATGTCCTCTTGTAGCAGTTTTTCTTCTTTTAAATATTCTCTCCTCTTTTACCTTGTTGATTCCCTTTATGTATTTAAAAGTTTCTATCATATCCCCTCTGTCTCGTCTTTCTTCCAAGCTATACATGTTAAGGTCCTTTAATCTTTCCTGGTAAGTTTTATCCTGCAATCCATGTACCAGTTTAGTAGCTCTTCTCTGAACTCTCTCCAAAGTATCAATATCCTTCTGGAGATATGGTCTCCAGTACTGAGCACAATACTCCAAATGAGGTCTCACTAGTGCTCTGTAGAGCGGCATGAGCACCTCCCTCTTTCTACTGGTAATTCCTCTCCCTATACACCCAAGCATTCTGCTAGCATTTCCTGCTGCTCTATGACATTGTCTGCCTACCTTTAAGTCTTCTGAAATAATGACCCCTAAATCCCTTTCCTCAGATACTGAGGTTAGGACTGTATCACTGATTTTATATTCTGCTCTTGGGTTTTTACGCCCCAGGTGCATTATTTTGCACTTATCCACATTAAATTTTAGTTGCCAGATTTTTGACCATTCCTCTAGTTTTCCTAAATCCTTTTCCATTTGGTGTATCCCTCCAGGAACATCAACCCTGTTACAAATCTTTGTGTCATCAGCAAAAAGACACACCTTACCATCGAGGCCTTCTGCAATTTCGCTGATAAAGATATTACTATGGTTACTATGACGCTGTGCACGTCGGGTCGCCTGTGGAACTACTGTAATGCACTTATAGAACTAGAGAAAGTCCTTGAGGGTAGAATCAGCAGCTGGTACCCCAGAGGACACTGACACAGAAAATGGAATCTGCAGATGTCCTTTTACAATGTAAAATGTAGAATTACTAGTAGATTCACCTCATTGGTTATTTTAAGACAATTCAGCCCAGGGAAGTTCTGGTACTTGGTCTTCATGATGAGAAGAAATGAAATGGCATAGCTAATTCTCCACTGTAATATCGTCAGTCCATGCACGTGGCATCTCCCTACAGCCGTTGGGCACCACTCGGGTTCTTAGGCAGTCCATGCCCACTGGCATCTCTCTACTCATTCCCACCTGGCATGGGCACTGGAGGCAGCAGCCTCTCTTTTCCAGCTTGCAATTCTTTCTGCTCGTAGATGGCGCACACTCTCTGGCACTTAAAGAGCCAGCCTGTGGCTACCCTTCCCAGAGTAATATAAGGCACTTTTTCATGTGGGAGCGTACCTAACAAAAAAGGTTCCCTAGCTTGCTAGTCTTTGTGAAGGTGTTTGTTGCCATCTGATCTTCCATGCCTGACCTTTGCCTGTTGCCTGCAGCAGAGACCAGACCCTTGGGATTAGCCCACTGCCTAAGGGCTCATTCACACGAATGTAGGGGCTCTGTGCCGTGGACCGCAAATTGCAGTCCACAATGCACGGGCACTGACCGTGGGGCAGCCGCAAGCGGATCGCAGACCCATTGAATTGAATACGGTCCGCGATCCGTCCGTTCCGCAAAAAGATAGAACAAGTTCTATTTTTTTGTGGTGCGGAGGCACAGACAGAAACACCACGGAAGCACTCCGTAGTGCTTCCGTGGGGTTCCGATCCATGCTTCCGTTCCGCATCTCTGTGATTGCGGACCCATTCAAGTGAATGGGTCCGCATCGTGACGCGGAATGCACATGGCTGGTGACCTGTGTATTGCGGAAACGACGTATGCGTTTGTGTGAATGAGCCCTAACAATCAGCACTTGGTTAACATGTTCTACCTGCCCATTAGATTAAGGATGATATGCAGGCTGTAGAGATTCAGCAGTCTACAGAGAGACGTCCTGAACCTGGACATAAATTGAACTTCCTGACTGAACATTATGTGCTGGGGCAAACGTTGCAGATGGAAAACGAGACCAGTTAGAGCAGGGTTTCTCAACTCCGGTCCTCGGGACCCACCTACCGGTCAGGATTTGAGTATATCCCACAGAATGAATACCTGTGGTAAGTCCTGATGCATGGACACTAATTATATTACCTGCTCAATACCAAGGAATTCCTGAAAACATGACTGGTAGGTGGGTCCTGAGGACCGGAGTTGAGAAACCCTGAGTTAGAGGAACAAAATGAGCCATTTTGGAGAAACAATTATAACTACCCAGATTAAGATACAACCAATGGATTAAGGAAGTTCATGATAAAATCCATAGCAGTATCTTGCCACGAGAAGTCTGCATCAGGCAAAGGGAGGAGAAGGTTTTTGCAGAGAGGACTTGTTTTGGGTGCATGTGGCCAGAAGGCAATATAATAACGGACATCCCAGGATAGTGTAGGCCACCAATAGTATTGGAAATTAAAGAGGTTTTCCAGGCTCATGACATTGATGACCTATCCTCAGAATAAGTCATTAATATCCGATCAATGAGGGTTCCGTACTCTGCTCTCTCACCAATCAGCTGTTTTCTGCAGCCTCCAGTGCTGGAACTAGAACTTAAATGAAGAAGTAAGCCGTTCAAAGTGTAGTGGCTGTGGAGTGTAGTGGAAAGTTCAGCTTTTTCAGACTCCCAGTTTTGTCTCCTGTTGGCTGTGAAAACAAATATATTTCTTGAAGAAATGTCTTTAACCATGACAGGCCAGCATTGCTCCAGCTCCTCCTGAAGATGCATCCACCTCCATTAACAATTCCCTGGTGATGTTTTGGTAGCACAAAATGCAGAAGACAGAGACAGAAGAGAAGGCTTGCTTTAAAGTTTGAAATGCAGCTTCTGATTCAGGAGTCCAATCCTTGGCATTGATCCTTCAGTCCGGCAAGAAAATCAGGATGTGATCAAGATATACCACCATGCAACCATAGATCAGATCAAGGAAGTTGTTGAAATCCTGGAACACAGCTGGGGAATTACTGAAACAAAAGGGCATGACGAGATATTCGTAATGGCCATCATGGGTATTAAAGTCTGTATTCCATTTGTCATCCTCATGAATGCAGATCAGCCATCACATTTAGTCAGGTTATATGTACCTCAGCAATCTCTCTTGGTGAAGACCTTGATGTGCAGGAACTGCAGCTTGAGGAGGCAGAGCTGGAACAGAGACAATCATGGAGTTCAGACATGCGGAGATGCTGTTCATGTACTGTAGGAATTGGTCCTGGTGATTTTGCTGAGTAGTCGGCTCCCTAAACAGATCCTGTAACCCCAACTAGTGGATACCAGTAGGTTACATGGTCTGAGCTAATTGTAAGGCAACAGGTGTGAAACACAGGTACATTTTTTAGATTTTTTTTTCGTATTGTGTGGATCAGATTTATTAAAATCTCATCCACTTTGCTGTTACTGTAAACACTCCAGATTTGCCACATACAAATAAGCAGCATATCTCCACATGCGAACATACCGTTAAGGTATGTTTTTCTAAAATACTGTCATACATACGGTAGTTCTAATAATGTAGCACTTGTCAGATGACAGGTAAAGAGAATTTTAATATAGTGAAACTATATAGATTACTTCAGTAGAGCTTAAAAACACCTCATTACTTTATGTAAAACTGAATATTTAAAAAAGAAAATTCCCACATAAAGTCTCAAATGTGTTTTAGTAATGAGCTACTAACATTTTGTAGAAATGTGAGGAAAGAGTACTTTATCATTAAGACAGTAATCAGAATATGGGGAAACAGATATCCATATACAGTCAGGTCCATAAATATTGGGACATCGACACAATTCTAACATTTTTGGCTCTATACACCACCACAATAAATTTGAAATGAAACGAACAAGATGTGCTTTAACTGCAGACTGTCAGCTTTAATTTGAGGATATTTACATCCAAATCAGGTGAACGGTGTAGGAATTACAACAGTTTGCATATGTGCCTCCCTTGCATATGTGCCTCCCACTTGTTAAGGGACCAAAAGTAATGGAACAATTGGCTTCTCAGCTGTTCCATGGCCAGGTGTGTGTTATTCCCTCATTATCCCAATTACAATGAGCAGATAAAAGGTCCAGAGTTCATTTCAAGTGTGCTATTTGCATTTGGAATCTGTTGCTGTCAACTCTCAAGATGAGATCCAAAGATCCAAAAAAAAAAAAAAAAAACAAAGCCATCAGAGAGATAGCAAAAACATTAGGCGTGGCCAAAACAACTGTTTGGAAAATTCTTAAAAAGAAGGAACGCACTGATGAGCTCAGCAACACCAAAAGACCCGGAAGACCACGGAAAACAACTGTGGTGGATGACCGAAGAATTCTTTCCATGGTGAAGAAAACACCCTTCACAACAGTTGGCCAGATCAAGAACACTCTCCAGGAGGTAGGTGTATGTGTGTCAAAGTCAACAAACAAGAGAAGACTTCACCAAAGTGAATACACAGGGTTCACAACAAGATGTAAACCATTGGTGAGCCTCAAAAACAGGAAGGCCAGATTAGAGTTTGCCAAACGACATCTAAAAAGCCTTCACAGTTCTGGAACAACATCCTATGGACAGATGAGACCAAGATCAACTTGTACCAGAGTGATGAGAAGAGAAAAGTATGGAGAAGGAAAGGAACTGCTCATGATCCTAAGCATACCACCTTATCAGTGAAGCATGGTGGTGGTAGTGTCATGGCGTGGGCATGTATGGCTGCCAATGGAACTGGTTCTCTTGTATTTATTGATGATGTGACTGCTGACAAAAGCAGCAGGATGAATTCTGAAGTGTTTTGGGCAATATTATCTGCTTCAGAACTCATTGGACGGCGCTTCACAGTGCAGATGGACAATTACCCAAAGCATACTGCAAAAGCAACCAAAGAGTTTTTTTAGGGAAAGAAGTAGAATGTTATGCAATGGCCAAGTCAATCACCTGACCTGAATCCGATTGAGCATGCATTTCACTTGCTGAAGACAAAACTGAAGGGAAAATGCCCCAAGAACAAGCAGGAACTGAAGACAGTTGCAGTAGAGGCCTGGCAGAGCATCACCAGGGATGAAACCCAGCGTCTGGTGATGTCTATGCGTTCCAGACTTCAGGCTGTAATTAACTGCAAAGGATTTGCAACCAAGTATTAAAAAGTAAAAGTTTGATTTATGATTATTATTCTGTCCCATTATTTTTGGTCCCTTAACAAGTGGGAGGCACATATGCAAACTGTTGTAATTCCTACACCGTTCACCTGATTTGGATGTAAATACCCTCAAATTAAAGCTGACAGTCTGCAGTTAAAGCACATCTTGTTCATTTCATTTTAAATCCATTGCGGTGGTGTATAGAGCCAAAAATGTTAGAATTGTGTCGATGTCCCAATATTTATGGACCTGACTGTATGTCTAAATATCTTTGTGCATAATTCCCATATTTTCTGCCATCAAAGGCTGTCGATAGGCATATTAATTTTGTATCTATCCTTTTTTCTGGTTAGATTTTTTGGTAATCATGTAATTGTTGTGCAATCATGATATTTTTATTGCTAAAATAAATATTAAAAAAGAGGGAGGAAGAAAAAAAGGGGAAGGGAAAAAAGGCTGTAAT
This sequence comes from Bufo bufo, assembly GCF_905171765.1. Classification (NCBI taxonomy): domain Eukaryota; kingdom Metazoa; phylum Chordata; class Amphibia; order Anura; family Bufonidae; genus Bufo; species Bufo bufo. The sequence continues at coordinate 412,740,302 of NC_053390.1, forward strand.
AGTCAAAATGCATGCACCTAAAATAAAGGAGGAGATACAGTGATTGGTCATTGAATGCTACATGATATATACATTAACGTAGAAAATAAACTTGACTGAAGCTTGTATAAATATACACTTATACACTTGTATAAATAATATGTTTTCCTTAACAGTGAGGAAGAGAAGGCTGGCCGACCTGGATGGCCCAATTTTACCAAAATGCCGAAGCGGGGTGTAAAGAGAAGGTGAAAACAGCGCCACACAGCAGGAGCCTTTCCATGAGAGTTTGTACCAGGGTGCAGAATCCTTATACCAGAGTGAAAGCCCATGAACTCTGTTTTATACCTCAGTACTCTACAGTGTCAGACATTATGCACCCAAACAGTGCAAGATGATGTCATCAAGGTGCAGAAATACAGAAAAACATATCGTTTGGTGATTCTTAATTGCAGACCAACCTGATATTGATACTTATTTTCCTGTTGGTGTTTCTTGCACATTGGTCATCCTCGTATCTACAGCACAATACAGAGCATTGCACATGATTTACCAGGGAATAACTTCCACCAATCATACATCTCAAAAAAGCACATTGTGCCTCGCCAGCAGAAAAGCACTGATAATAGTTTGTTTTAACCTAATCACATTACAGCAAGTCACATTCTTTGGATTGAGAATCCACATTTTTTCAGATTACCGGTATGTCAGTTTTAAAAATAGAATTTCTTTACACAGTGTTATATCTTTTCATAATAATATCACCCAATACAAACTCCCTTTTCCACATTCCACATCTTTTACGAGCCCAAATTAACACTTGATAATACTGCATATAATAATGTAGTTTTGCATGGCATAAAGTTCCACAAACCCGTATACATACACACACTCATCTGTAAAATCATTAGTATGATCATTACTACTTTTGGACTACCGTAGCTATCGCCATTAGTCCAATGGACTTTGAATTGAAAAGTAGTGCACATGTTTGACCACCCTTCATTTAAACTCACATTGAGGGGGGACTGAGAGCCCCAAGTAGTCAGACATTTATCACCTATTCTGTGGATAAGGGGTAAATATCATTTGTGGGTAAGTCCCTCTACTCTGTACTGTAGTATAAGAGAGGCCTCATAAAGTCTGAACCTTTAAGAGAATATGTATCATAGTAGAGTCTTCTCTACTTGGACCCCTTTATTAGCAAGAATAGAAAGCACTGCAAAGACCAGGTTCCTATCTGGAGGACCCAACATGATAACGTGTGGGTGCCTACAGTTCCCCTACAAATAACAGCTAGATATTTCAACCGCTTATATAATACGTAGGCTGCCATGTATCAATAATCTAAAAAGGCAGCAGCAAGCTTAACAGGAGCACTGGGAAGAGCAATAAAGGGCTGTCCCATTACAACAACTTATCCTCTTTCCCCAGGGAATAGAGGAGTAGGGTCTGACCGCAGGGGCACCCACCAATCACTAGAATGAGGCCTTTTTGAATAGAATGGTGGACATGCATGCTTACTGCCACTACAATCAACTCTATAGGAATGCTGGAGATAGCTTGTACTTATCTTCAGCAGCCCCATAGAGCAGCAATGTTACATAGGGGAACACGGGCTCCCATTTTAGTGATCGGCAGAAGCCCAAGCGGTCAGACCTCCACCCATCGGGATAGGAGATAAGTCGTTGTAATCAGACAACACCTTTAATGTCTACACAGCAGTGCCAGGCAATATGCTGTTTCCATATATATTATTCTTGGGTACAATTTGTTGAGGTTTTTCATTATGTGCCTTTAATTTTACTGTTCTGTTGTTTACTGAACTAAATCAGATTTTCAAATAATGCTATATTTAATAAATGTTACATCCAAAAATGATGAATATCATTGCTGAGCAATGCCTTACGACTGCTGTGTATTCTCTTCTGCCATACATTTATTGTTGTGAACCTCTGTTTGCATAGTGTTCTAATTCAATGTCTGTTTTTATATATTACACTAGAATATATGAAGTAGTAGTAGTAGATGAAACGGACAGTGTTTGATACCAAAATCGTACTAACCACAAGATTGTTGATGACAATTATTAGTTCAGTTTGGTTCAACTGATTATGAGCCCATCTAAACCCTTTACCGGTCAGTCAACAATCATGCAAATGCTCTTTTGTTGACTAGTCAGATCTTATATGCTAGGGATGGAAAATTTATGCAGGCCGAATGATCATAGTAAAAATTGTTTACTTCCCCCCCCCCAATACAATTTGATCACACCAATCAGAACTCTTTATAGCCTAACATTGGGCCACATAAAAGGACCCTTAAGACTTATTCACATGTCAATGTTTGGTCAGTGATTGTGAGCAAAAACCAGAACTGGAGGTTACACAGAGATAAGACGTAACGGAAAGATCTGCACCTGTTCTCTGTTTAGAGCTGCACCAGGTTTTGGCTCATAATTAGGGATGAGCAAATCGACTTCAAATAAAACATCCGAAGTTGATTTGCATAAAACTTTGTTCTAATACTGTACGGAGCAGGATCTCCGTACAGTATTAGAATGTATTGGCTCCGATGAGCCGAAGTTATTGCTTCGCTAAGTCTCTTGAGACTTCGCGCAATAACTATATAAATTAATTTATACCAAGGTACCACTTGGTACCACTGAGCTCGGGAAACGTTTTTTACAGTACAAATTAATTTATGAAGTTATTGTGCGAAGTCTCAAGAGACTTAGCGAAGCAATAACTTTGGCTCATCGGAGCCAATACATTCTAATACAGTACGGAGCTCCTGCTCCATACAGTATTAGAACAAAGTTTTATGCAAATCGACTTTGGATGTTTCATCCGAAGTCTATTCGCTCATCCCTACTCATATTCACTGATGGAAATCAATGACTGAACACTGAAGTGTGAATAAGGCATTACTCTACTTTGTTCTGAGAAATTCTGCTCCAGATATTTTCTTCAGCAAAATGCTAGTAATGGAGATATTGGCAAGCTATGACTATATTCATTAATAAGCATACATGTGTATGGGAAAGCTTTCAAATTATATGTACAAATTAACCATAAAAACAACCACATAAAATCAAGTGAGAGTTATTAGAACTGGTGCAAAGGAATTGTAAAGAAACGACCCATAGCAACTGGCTTCCAGTTCTGATTTTACAGAGACCTTTTCTTAAATAACAGCAATACCAGTAAGGATTTATCTCCCCATATGTCAAAAGAAACTATGCATGTCCTTGCCACAGTGTATGTAAAAACAAATGCACGGTGTGCTGTGTTTCAGTGTTTAACAATATACATGTACCAATGCCTCAATATCTTTTAAATATACAATAAAGTGTATGCCTGGGTATGTTTGTCATTGTTTTCATGAATGATTACTGCATTTTCATTCTATGTAAGGCAGCACATAGTCTATAGTTTGTACAACTTAAGGCTGTATTACACAGCCCGATGTGGCAGAGAATTGTCCGGAGGCAACCGTTCCCTCGTAGCAATCACCTACTCGCTAGCGGAGGAGACCACTGCTACTATATGCAGCGATCTCCTCCACAGCATGGGGAGGTGCGATTGCTATGCCATCACTCATCCCCATGCTGTATAGTGGTTTGCCGGCAGAAAATCGTAATTAGACACCATGATCTGCTGCCTAAAAAACTATATTTTTTTAACATGTCAAAAGATTTGGATTGCCTGAACGAGTTTGCTCGTTCATCGGGCAATCGGCGGCAGTATTACACTGCAAGATGATCGCTAACGAGCATTCATACGAACACTAATTAGCGATCATCTGCCAAAAAATCAGCAGGTATAATACAGGTTTTAAGGTTGTATACAGTATGTGGCAGACGATTGTCAGGATGGAAGCGTTCTCACCAGCAGAGGAGACCGCTGCGATTACATGTAGCAATCTCCTCCTCAGCATGAGGAGGAGGGATCGCTATGCCATCCAGTAATAATAAATCTTCAACATATTCTTCTTTAAATTTCTTTCTTTCTGCATATTACTCTCTCAATACTCTCTTAAAGGGAACCTATCACCATGATAATACAGTGTAATCTGCAGGCAGCATTTTATAGAACAGGAGGAGCTGAGCAGATTGTTATATCATTTATTTGGAGAATATTTTTTTATTTATTGAAATCACTGCACAATCTGGGCTTTTTGTCAAGGAAGTAGCATCATTAAAGGGGTTGGCCCATCTGAGACATTGATGTCCTATTGCTAGTATAGGACATCAATATCACATGTGCGGCATGCTCTCCATTCACTGCTATGGGAGTTTCAAAAATATCCGAGCAAGAGAACGGTTACTTTCAGAAGTTCTATAGCAGGGAATGGAAAGTGCATTGCACATGTGCAGCCACTATTCCGGCACTATAATGTACAGTATAGAGGTCAGACACCAAATTCAACATGACAGAGGCATGGTTTGATATTTTTTCCACTGTATGTGACTGCAAAATATTCCAGAAAGAAAATAGAAGTGAAAAGACTTTAAGCATGCATTTTGTAATGTATTCCAAGAATCTTCAGATGCAAGCACACTAACAGAAATCAAATACCTTACAGTAACAGAATAATGATCCATCTTAAGGGGTTGTCCCATCTTGCCATTTACAGGGCCAGACGGGACTAAGCCCAGGCCCCATTCACTACAATGGGAGTTACGAAAAGAAAGGAGCACCAGTAGGCTCTTCTGTTTCTGTAAGCTCGACAACCTAGGACGGGCGCTTAGTCCCATCTTGCACTGGAAACGGTGAGATGGGACAACTACTTCAAACTTTGTAAGGATGAAACAGTAACACTGTGTTTTCACAAGAATTGGCATTCATTGTGATCTTGTTCTATCATCCAGTAAATGTCAGCAGTGCATGAAAAGTTTAGAGACACAGGATTAATAATTTCATTTAATTAAAAATAAAAAGTATAAGCATTGCACAAGTGGAAGGCTGAACCCTGTAAATATTACTGTTTTCTTTATAGCAATCAGTATATTAAAAGCATTCGTCCCTTCAAAACATACTGTTTTACACTCAGAATACAATATTTTCAGTTTATTGAAAATTCTTAGTGGTATAATATTGATGACCTATCCTCAGAATAAGTCATCATTATCAGATCGGGGAGGGTCAAACTGCTGGCATGAGCGCCGCAGTCCCTTCAAACAGCTGATCTCCTGGATTGCAAGGAGCTGGACACCCGCTGGCACCTTTGGACAGCCGATCTGATATTGATGACCTATCCTGAGGATAGCGCAAAAGACAGAAAGAAAATGCTCTACAAAGTTATGTCACAGTTTATCAAAATTTATCAAAAAGAAAGAGCAAGGCACTTGCTCACATTGTTAAAGGGAACCTGCCACCTAGAAAACGTTTGATTGATAGGATGCCAGATTCCTTCACTGCTGGTTGCTTGAATGTAGTCTCGCGCATGTTCAGGCTCTCGTGTGCGAGTGCCTGAGCGTTGAGCTTTTGAACAATACCTCATAGCAGAATGGAACAGTGTGCCGGCGCCGGTATTGCAGGGACACAGCGCATGCGCAAGACTACATTCAAGCGTCCAGTAGTGAAGGAAATCCTATTAATCAAACGCTATGGGGAGGTAAAGGGGGTGGGGCGCGCTTGACTTCAGGCGAGAAAGCCGCTGCCCCCTTGACTTAAAGACAATCGTTTACATAGCGTGGCCAGTTGAATAAAAGTATTGTTTTAGACTTTTGCCGCATTGCACAGAAAAGACACAGAGACTTTTATAATCATGCTATAGGCTGCAATAAGGTACTGTCACGGCAGACAGGATATAGAAACACAGATAAATAAACAAACAAGTATCTAAGCGAGAAGCTGGGGATCAAGGTCACCTCCTGATAAATCCCTACCAGCTCTCCCTATACTGCTAAGCCCACGTTCAGACCCTTAAGGTGGGAATAACGTGTCCTCGTGCCTGGGCTGAGAATACCCTAGAAATCCCTAAGATGATGAAAGGGGGAATAGAGGCAGCCTGCTCCCTCCAAACCTGGAGGGGCAGGCGTCTCTCTAACAGCCTAGACTGAAAACCACAAGAGAACAAAAAACCAACTTATCTTTTGAGCAGGAACAGCCAAACCTTCCTTCCTTGCAAACACAGAGCCAGACAGAAGTTATAACCCGCAGGGAACACTGGGAGTGGGTGAGATTTAAACTGAAACCAACGACCCCACCCAGTGCACCTGAGGGAAGGCGGATCTAGCTTGACTCCAAAACAAAACAAAAGGCTAGACACGTGCTGCTAATCTGGCAGACCTCCACACATAGCCTGAGCAGGGCATGACAGGTACTGCTGGCGGTTTAATATGCATTTTCTAGGTGACAGGTTCCCTTTAAAGATGTTCATCCTTTGTTCCCGATGCTGCCAAAGGTTCTTACATGTTTATGGGCAAGTAGCCATGGAAAAAAACTTAAAAGTGGCCCCGTGCTGTAGGTGGGTTCAAATTGGCAGAAGGCAGGACCAACATAAGTTGGCAGTGTCAGTAAACCATTAGTCATGGTCACATTTGCTGGTAGGTAGGGCCAATGCAAAAGTGCAATGGTAGACAGAGCCTTTTTAATAGGAGGGTCTAATTGCACTGGTAGAAATCTGCATCATAAATGGCCACACTGAGGGATTGAAAATCTGCACCGCAGGTCAAATCCACAGCATTTACAGTAGCAGCAAGGTGGAAAAAAAAAAGCTCTTCCACACTTTACTGAATGTATGCTAAGTAAAATCTGCACATAACGTTAGGTGCAGATTTTAAATTACAATACCATACTGTGGATCACAGCTACAGATTTACCTCTTTGTAATGCAGAGGGTAAAATCTTTAGCAAATCTGCAGCATTTTCAAACCAAAACCTGCAGTAATATCATCCAGAATATCTGCAGCAAACCCACCAACTGCGGCCATTCCTGTGCTCTTCCCACATGATGTCAAGATGCTGGCAAGTGAGCAGTGGCAACCTGTGACACACAGGCTGAGAATGTGACAATATCAGAGGTGAATTTTTATAGGTTGGAGTGAGTTCAGCTCAGTGGACTAGTCTCCGGATTTGATTCCCTAACCTGACCATACCTCTTTCCACCACACCACATACAACTTTTATATGTATTATAATAGGATTTTTTGTGGTTACCTGTAAAATCCTTTTCGAGCTGAGTTCATTGGGGGACACAGAAGACCATGGGTATAGCTGCTGCCACTAGGAGGTGACACTAAGCAAAAAAAGTGTTAGCGCCTCATCTCAGCTATACCCCTCCTGCAGACACTGAGCTAATCAGTTTGTACAAAAGCAGGAGGAGCAGCTCGGAAATGCCAACAGAAAACAATAGTAAGCTAGAGATGGGTCAGAACCAAGAACAAGTGGGACCCATCAGGAAGAGCCAGCAATGTACTTACTGGGTGGGAGCTGTGTCTCCCAATGAACTCAGCGAGAAAAGGATTTTACAGGTAACCACAAAAAATTATATTTTCTTGATCGTATTATTGGGGAACAAAAAAAACATGAGACATTCTAAAGCAGTACCATGGGGAGGGAACAAAAGACCAGAAAAAAACTAAGGCTGGACATGAATTCCCGCTCGGAAATGCAGAAGAATGATGGAGAAGAAACCCTGACTAGGACAAGAAGAGCATGTAACAGGAAGGCCAGCCAGAGAGCGTAGAATATGCAGTATCTTAAGCCGGTGAAAAAGAGGATAGCCCAGTTAAACGAAGCCAAAGGGCTCGGGAGACATCAAAAGACGTGGATAGCAGCACAGAATATCCACAAGAAAGATGAGCATGAAGAAGAATCTGTCATCGAAAACCAATATATAGACTACAGAAGATGCAGTAGAGAGGAGACATAGCCAGGGACCAGAATACTTAGGGTCCATTCACATGTCCGCAATTCTGTTCCGCATTTTGCGGAACGGAATTGCCGACCCATTCATTTCTATGGGGCCGCATGATGTGCTGCACGGATCCGGAATTGCGTATCTGCACTTCCGAGTCCGCAATTCCGTTCCCGAAAAAAATAGAACATGTCCTATTCTTGTCCGCAATTGCGGACAAGATTAGGCATTTTCTATTGAGTGCCGTTGATGTGCGGTCCGCAAATCGCCGATGTCCGTGTTTTGCAGATCCGCGGATCTGTAAAAAACACACGGACGTGTGAATGGACCCTTAGAAAGGAACAGATACCAGAGGACCAGAAACATAGGAAAAATTCCCTGGAGTCATCAACTATGACAATATGGGATGAGATATAAAAAGAAGTCTGGGCTTGAAACCCAAGATGTCTTGCATGACAATAGACCCTGCAAGAAAACTGAGGGGGGGGGGGGTCAACCCAAAGAATTGGGTCCGTAGAATATGGGTACTAATGAGACACGCTTAAACCTAGCGACAGACGAGTCTAGACAAAACTTTACCAAACGTTCAAATACCAGGAAGGGATATGTCAATACAGGAAAAAACTTGGTATATCTGGAAGGAATCAACTGAGCTGTGGAACAGTCCTGGAATGACCTTTCAGGTAGATTATGAAAACATTTGCAGGCCGCAACTCCCTTGTAAAAAAAAAAAACAGCACGAGAAGAGGATAAAAAAATAGTAGAGCTCCATAAGGAGAATGTTAATGTGGTAGGCAGATATCCTGTGGTAAATACTAAAACAAGAGAGGAGAGTAGCTGCCTGACCCTCCACAGAAAAACTGCCTGGATTGGGCAGATTTAACAGTAAGCTGAAGAAAAAAATATCTTAGAGGTAGGTAGAGGGGATGCCGACGCCTGAAACATCAGAAGTCCGTAGACTCGTCAGAGACTATCTACCGTCATAGTGTAGCATTACCCTCTGAAGAGGAGAATGTGGTTGTCAGAAGAAGGCACAAGTGGCCAGACAGCGACCAGGCATTGGCACCAGTGGGGGACTGTGATGTGGATGACCATCACCATGAAAGTCCGAAAAAAATATATATATATAGCGTCAGTGCAGGCACTCCAGAGCAGTAATACACTAACCCAATGCTTCTCAGGGTGTTGCTTCTCAGCAATGAATCAGCTATTAGCAGTGACAGCACAACGGTTCCGTCTGGTGAGGGGGAGCAATGTGGACTGAATAAGTATGTCCGCCACAGCAGGACATGTCAGTGTCAGTCATGCCAATGTCCCACTTGTGAAGGGAATAATGTGGTACATAAGAAATGAGCAGGTATTGCCAGATGAAGAACCCCATACCAGTGCACACCAGAAGTGAGTAGACTCATCAGTTATGGCATCCCATGCTTTTACAAATACCTGGTCTGTTGATGGAAGTACTGCAGATGACCAATACCATCAGGAATGAGTGGAACAAGTGCCAGCATAAATACAATACCTGTTGGAGCTGCAGCTTTCATTCGTAGCGTAAAATGAGAAAGAAGGAAAAGTAGATACAATCACCACACCTAGGACCAGCGTGAAGGCTCCACCTAAAGAAGGGGGAATACAATAGAATCTACAGCATGCAATGCCAAGGCTGATACTCCGCATGGAGAAGGTAATGTGGTAGAAACTACAAATCCAGCGCCCAGTGCAAATACATCATGTGAAGAAGAAAGTAACATAGTTGCCATCACCACTTTTGGGGAGAATGCTAATCCTCCACCTGAGAAGGGGGCCATACAGTAGTAGACACCGTATCTAGGGCTAGTGCAAATGTTGCACCTGAGAAAGGGGGCTATACAGTAGTAGCCACAGTATCTAGTGCAATAGTCCACCTGAGTGGTGGATACAGTATTCAGAGTCAGTGCAAAACTCGACCTGCTGCCAGGTAGTAGTAACCACAGCATGCTGTTCAAGTGCAGATGCTCCCCTTATTTAAGGTGCCAAGGACAATAACTAACATTGTAATGTGTTTTCCTTACTGGGACTCAAGGCACAAGACGTTGTGTTGTGGGGCAACTTCCTGGGAAGACAGGGGCTGCCCTGTAGGCATTTAACACCAACACACAAAGGGTTTACCTGATGAAGGGGACAGTGCGGTGTGTACATGCACTTGTAGAGGAGAATAACGCGATAGTAAGTCTTGCAAACACTCCACCTGTGAAAAGGGAGGTAAAGTGATAGAAGGTACAGTATCCAGTGATAGGGCCAATTCCACTGTGGCTTGAAGTAATGCGGTAGTAGCCACAGTATCCAATGGTAGTAGAATTACTCCACTTGTGGAAGGGGGTAATGCAACAGGATGTACAGCATCCGGTAGTGCAAGGACTCCTCCTGTAGAAGGGGTAATGTGACAGCATGTACAGCATCCAGTTAAGTGCAATTACTCCACCTGTGGAATGGGGTTGCAAATACACCACCTGTAGAAAGGGTGAAAGTGCACCATGGGTTAACTGGGCTATCTTTTTTTTTTTTTGAGTGGGGGCAGAACTTCCAGGCTTCTGGAGGAGGAGGAAGTATGGGGCCGGTTCCAGCCCCACCCCCTCCCAAAGCAGCCCGGAACCTCGGGTAGGAGCAGGGCCGACCGGAAGGACTTCGAGTTCCAAGTGGGGATTGGCGTTTGAGTTGGAGCATGGAGTTCCAAGTGGGGGACAGAGGAAGGCCTGAGACAGGCATACTGATGCCTGGAGTGATGTGACCGCTGGGAATGCACAGACAGGTCCAGGAGGAAGGTAGTGGGGCCTACAGGATGGGTGGGATGACCCCAAAAGTTCTAGGGAAAACCTATTCCCTTATATTCAGTAGAGGAGAGAAGAGGGTCCAGCAGGGAACAGATTAACCCTGTAGAAATTAGGGCCAGGAAACAAGGAGAAGGTAAAATACTTAACTATCCAACAGTTTCTGCCCACTTTGACTCCAGCCGTGTCACCTTCATCATGTCACCTTCATCGGTGTGTTGCCCTTTGGGGGGAGCAGCTACACCGGTAACAGGGGGACTGATCACTGGTGGGTAAACAGAGGATTGGAGATCTGCAGTTCTTCCTTGCCTTCTAGAGGTGGGGAACGAGCAGCAGGCTTGGTGACCCACTGGTCTCACCACTCGTGTGGGGGGAAGACAGACGGTTTAAGCCCGCCTGTAGTCCAATCAAACTTAGAACCTTGGCAGACCTGCAAAAAAAAACCGATTAGCTCAGTGTCTGCAGGAGGGGTATAACAGAGGAGGAACACTTTTTAGCTTAGTGACGCCTACTAGTGACAGCAGCTATACCCAAACAATACCAGCAAGAAAGGATATATATACAGTTGCAATAAAAAGTATGTGAACCCTTTGGAATTATAAACCTACGATTAAGAATTGTTGACTTGCATAAAGCTGGAAAGGGTTATAAAAGTATCTCCAAAAGACTTGCTGTTCATGAGTCCACGGTAAGACAAATTGTCTCTAAATGGAGAAAGTTCAGCACTGCTGCTACTCTCCCTAGGAGTGTCCGCCCTGTAAAGATTACTGCAAGAGCACAGCGTAGACTGCTAAATCAGGTGAAGAAGAATCCTAGAGTGTCAGCTAAAGACTTACAAAAGTCTCTGGCATATGCTAAAATCCCTGTTAGCAAATCTACGATACTTAAAACACTAAACAAGAATGGATTTCATGGGAGGATACCACAGAGGAAGCCACTGCTGCCAAAAAAAAACATTGCTGCACGTTTAGTTTGCACAAGAGCACCTGGATGTTCTACAGCAGTACTGGCAAAATATTCTGTGGACAGATGAAACCAAAGTTGAGTTGTTTGGAAGAAACAGACAACACTATGTATGGAGAAAAAGAGGCACAGCACAACAACATCAAAACCTCATCCCAACTGTGAAGTATGGTGATGGGGGCATCATAGTTTGGGGCTGCTTTGCTGCGTCAGGGTCTGGACGGATTGCTATCATCAAAGGAAAAATGAATTCCCAAGTTTATCAAGACATTTTGCAGGAGAACTTAAGGCCATCTGTCCACCAGCTGAAGCTCAACAGAAGATGGGTGTTGCAACAGGACAACGACCCAAAGCATAGAAGTAAATCAGCAACAGAATGGTTTAAGCAGAGGAAAATACGCCTTCTGGAGTGGCCCAGTCAGAGTCCTGACCTCAACCCGATTGAGATGCTGTGGCATGACCTCAAGAAAGCGATTCACACCAGACATCCCAAGAATATTGCTGAACTGAAACAGTTCTGTAAAAAGGAATGGTCAAGAATTACTCCTGACCATTGTGCACGTCTGATCTGCAACTACAGGAAACGTTTGGTTGAAGTTATTGCTGCCAAAGGAGGTTCAACCAGTTAATAAATCCAAGGGTTCGCATACTTTTTCCACCTGCACTTTGAATGTTTACATGGTGTGTTCAATAAAAACATGGTAACATTAAATTATTTGTGTGTTATTAGTTTAAGCAGACTCTGATTGTCTATTGTTGTGACTTAGATGAAGATCAGATCACATTTTATGACCAATTTGTGCAGAAATCCATATCATTCCAAAGGGTTCACATACTTTTTCTTGCAACTGTATATACACTGCTCAAAAAATTAAAGGGAACACTTAAACAACACAATGTAACTCCAAGTGAATCACACTTCTGTGAAATCAAACTGTCCACTTAGGAAGCAACACTGAGTGACAATCAATTTCACATGCTGTTGTGCAAATGGGATAGACAACAGGTGGAAATTATAGGCAATTAGCAAGACACCCCCAATAAAGGAGTGGTTCTGCAGGTGGTGACCACAGAGCACTTCTCAGTTCCTATGCTTCCTGGCTGATGTTTTGGTCACTTTTGAATGCTGGCGGTGCTTTCACTCTAGTGGTAGCATGAGACGGAGTCTACAACCCACACAAGTGGCTCAGGTAGTGCAGCTTATCCAGGATGGCACATCAATGCGAGCTGTGGCAAGAAGGTTTGCTGTGTCTGTCAGCGTAGTGTCCAGAGCATGGAGGCGCTACCAGGAGACAGGCCAGTACATCAGGAGACGTGGAGGAGGCCGTAGGAGGGCAACAACCCAGCAGCAGGACCGCTACCTCCGCCTTTGTGCAAGGAGGAACAGGAGCACTGCCAGAGCCCTGCAAAATGACCTCCAGCAGGCCACAAATGTGCATGTGTCTGCTCAAAGGGTGATATGAGGGCCCGGCGTCCACAGGTGGGGGTTGTGCTTACAGCCCAACACCGTGCAGGACAATTGGCATTTGCCAGAGAACACCAAGATTGGCAAATTCGCCACTGGCACCCTGTGCTCTTCACAGATGAAAGCAGGTTCACGCGGAGTACATGTGACAGTTGTGACAGAGTCTGGAGACGCCGTGGAGAACGTTCTGCTGCCTGCAACATCCTCCAGCATGACCGGTTTGGCATTGGGTCAGTAATGGTGTGGGGTGGCATTTCTTTGGAGGGCCGCACAGCCCTCCATGTGCTCGCCAGAGGTAGCCTGACTGCCATTAGGTACCGAGATGAGATCCTCAGACCCCTTGTGAAACCATATGCTGGTGCGGTTGGCCCTGGGTTCTTCCTAATGCAAGACAAGGCTAGACCTCATGTGGCTGGAGTGTGTCAGCAGTTCCTGCAAGACGAAGGCATTGATGCAATGGACTGGCCCGCCCGTTCCCCAGACCTGAATCCAATTGAGCACATCTGGGACATCATGTCTCGCTCTATCCACCAACGTCACGTTGCACCACAGACTGTCCAGGAGTTGGCAGATGCTTTAGTCCAGGTCTGGGAGGAGATCCCTCGGGAGACCGTCCGCCACCTCATCAGGAGCATGCACAGGCGTTGTAGGGAGGTCATACAGGCACGTGGAGGCCACACACACTACTGAGCCTCATTTTGACTTGTTTTAAGGACATTACATCAAAGTTGGATCAGCCTGTAGTGTGTTTTTCTACTTTAATTTTGAGTGTGACTCCAAATCCAGACCTCCATGGGTTTCAAATTTGATTTCCATTTTTGTGTGATTTTGTTGTCAGCACATTCAACTATGTAAAGGAACAAAGTATTTCAGAAGAATATTTAATTAATTCAGATCTAAGATGTGTTATTTTTGTGTTCCCTTTATTTTTTTGAGCAGTGTATATATATTTATTTAATAAATAGGGGGGCTCACATTAGTGCATATTGGAGGGTTCACAATCGGTTTAGGTCACCCAATCCCAATCTCCCAAAAAATAAATGTAAATAAGATAGGAACTCCTCCTTCTAGTATGTATGTAGGATAAAAAATGTATTAACGTCAAAAGGATAAAAATATTGCATCACCAATTGTACATTACATGCGCATTTATAAATGACAACAAAAATTTTGTAAGTAATTCATTGTTATTCATAACCCATTATTCCACATGATTAAACAGTCCATAAAATATATTTCGTCAAATAATAATTCATGAAAGAAAAGGGTATCAGATCCTTTATGTTATGTTTTGGTTGCGTTTTGAATGATTCATACCACTTACAAGTGTTTCTAAAGAGGACATCTAAAGGTAGGGGTAAGTGCACAGCCCCAGATACCTCTATTTGTGGTTCAGAAAGTAAGTGCTATAATACGTTGCTGGTGGAATTCTTTACAACGTTCAATCAAGTGGTGTCTGTAATATTTGTATCTATGGGCGTCATTATCAAATCATGAATTGGCATAGCAGAGCTTTATTTATATCTAGTGACCCTAATTATATCATTTGGCTCCAGAGACTTTGAATATACTCATTTCCATATTTGAACTGTTCAAATAATAATCATGGAGATCTATTACTAATCATGTTTACAAAGATCAAGTATCGATTATATTTATGGGAACTTTATTTTTTTAAATTAACTTTTGGGACATTTTCATCTATTACATTTCTTTTCTCATCTGATGGATAATGGATTCTGAAAAACAATTAATTACTAACTACATTTTTATTTTTATTATTCTTATTTTTAGTTGTAATTTATAAATGTGCATGTAATATACAATTGGTGATACAATATTTTAAAGGGAACCTGTCATCTGGATTTTTGGTATAGAGCTGAGGACATAGGTTGCTAGATGGCCGCTAGCACATCTGCAATACAAAGTCCCCATAGCTCTGTGTGCTTTTATTGTGTAAAAAAACCGATTTGATACATATGCAAATTAACCTGAGGGGAGTCCTGGACAGGACTCATCTCACCTACAGGACTCATCTCAGGTTCATTTGCATATGTATCAAATCGTTTTTTTACACAATAAAAACACACAGAGCTATGGGGACTGGGTATTGCGGATGTGCTAGCGGCCATCTAGCAACCCATGTCCTCAGCTCTATACACAAAATCCCGGTGACAGGTTCCCTTTAATCCTTTGGACGTTAAATTAGCTCCACCTCTGCACTATGACTGTCACACACTGAGCACTCTGACACTTGTGTCAGGACCTTGTGATCCATCGTGTCCGGATACTGGGAGATTCTGGACCTTACGTACCCAGCTGGCAGCCCTGGAAATCTATTAGGCCTCTTTCAGATGAGCGATTTGGATAGTGTCCGGAAAGGGTCAATGAAAAACTGATGCTTTAGCATTCAAGTCCAATCAGTGTCGTATGTGTTTGCATTCAGTTTTTTTCCGTCAGGATTAGAGATGAGCGAATTTCAGGTTATGAAATTCGTTCACGCTTCGTTTACTGGTAAAAGGTAAATTGTGTTATGGATTCCATTACCACGGACCATAACGTAATTCTATGACGAAATGCATAACGGCATGCTTTTAGAGGCATTCCGTTATTCATTCCGTCACAATAGAAGTCTATGGGCTGCAAAACGGATCCATCCCGTTTCCGTTATGCAGGGGAGTCCTCTACTGATCCCGAGTCCTCTCCTGCATAACGTAAATGGGACGAATCCGTTTTGCAGCCCATAGACTCCTATTATGACTAAATGAATAACGGAATGCCTCTAAAGGCATTCCGTTATGCATTCCGTCATAGAATTGCGTTATGGTCCATGGTAACGGAATCCATAACGCAATTTACCTTTTACCAGTAAATGAAGCGTGAACGAAATTCAAAATATGAAATTCGCTCATCTCTAGTCAGAATGGCATCCATTTTTCATGCACGTTAAGAAAAAGTTAAGAATAACACGGACAAGGATAGCACTGTTCTATTAGGGGCCAGCTGTTCCATTCCGCAAACTACGGAATGCACACGGATGTCATCCGTATCTTTTGCGGATCCATTTTTTGCGGACTGCAAAAATAGATACGGTCGTGTGCCTGAGCCCTTATAGTATTAACAACAGGAAGGAACTGAGCAGGGCACAGATTGTCCACTATGCAACGTCCCATCAGGAATTTTTCCTGTACAGTCTCTTGCTAGTCCATCCCCGTGTACGAAGTAGTAGGGAGGAACAGCTGACAGCTATCTAAGGGTACTTTCACACTAGCGTTATTCTTTTCCAGTATTGAAATCCGGTAAAGGGTCTCAATACCAGAAATAAACGCATCAGTTTTGTCCTAATGCATTTTGAATGGAAAGCAATCCGTTCTGTAAGCATCAGGATGTCTTCCGTTCCGTCCCCTGTACGGTATTTGACCGGACAAAATACCACAGCTTGCTGCAGTATTTTTTCCGGCCAAAATCTCTGAACACTACCGCACTTTTTGGATCTGGCATTCATTTCCATAGAGATGTATTAATGCCGGATCCGGTACCAAGTGTTCCGGAAACTGCCGCGTTGCTGGATCCGGTTTTCCGGTCTGCGCATGCGCCGGGACATAGGAGTAGCTATTTTTGCTTTTGATCTTTGAAAAAAATGAAAGGGTTTCTGTCACCCCACTAAAGTGATTTTTTTTTTTTGGGCTAGTTAAATTAGTTATATAGCGATATATTAAAATATAATAGTGTTCCTTACTTTGATCCAGCAGTTTAGTCAAAAAACGAAGTTTTATCATATGCAAATCCGGTCTCTACCAGCAAGTAGGGCGTCTACTTGCTGGTAGCTGCTGCAGAAATCCGCCCCCTCCTCTTGTTGATTGACAGGGCCAGCCGGGATCTCCTCCTCCGGCCAGCCCTGTCGGCATTTCAAAAATCGCGCGCCCGTGTTGAATCTGCGCAGGCGCTCTGAGATGAGGAGGCTCGTCTCCTCAGAGCTCCCTCAGTGCGCCTGCGCCGATGACATCATCGAAATAGAAGACGTCATCGGCGCAGGCGCACTGAGGGAGTTCAGAGGAGACGAGCCTCCTCATCTCAGAGCGCCTGCGCAGATTCAACACGGGCGCGCGATTTTTGAAATGCCGACAGGGCTGGCCGGAGGAGGAGATCCCGGCTGGCCCTGTCAATCAACAAGAGGAGGGGGCGGATTTCTGCAGCAGCTACCAGCAAGTAGACGCCCTACTTGCTGGTAGAGACCGGATTTGCATATGATAAAACTTCGTTTTTTGACTAAACTGCTGGATCAAAGTAAGGAACACTATTATATTTTAATATATCGCTATATAACTAATTTAACTAGCCCAAAAAAAAAAAATCACTTTAGTGGGGTGACAGAAACCCTTTAAATACCGGATCCGTTATTCTGGATGATACCGGATGAGACTGATCCACCATATCACCGGATCCTGAAAAAACATATTTCCGTTTGCATACGGTTTGCCGGATCCGGCAGGCAGTTCCGTTGCCCGAACTGCCTGCCGGATCCAAACAAGTCTAGTGTGAAAGTACCCTCAGATGTAGTGGATCTTAAAAGCCGTAGATCTTTATTAAAATGTCTCACTGAGACCATACAGAGTGGAATGAATCCATACACAGTGAGCGGACTCCACGCACATTACATTTCAGTATAATACACGGCCCTTTTATTCACACTCCATCATCTTTACAAGATGCAATATTAATGCTTCTAAAAACTCTGTAAGATATTATTTAGAGGAGACTAAGAAATTGCACCTATTCTGAAGAGTCACAATTCTTTATTGCATTCTGGTATAAATCCATTGAGTGTGGAAAAGCTCTTTGATTAGTATCCACCTGAAACATGTATTTTAAATGCTAAGAAACCAACAGCATGATTGATTTTAAGTGTTTTTTCTTGCATACTAGATCAAGTTATGGAAATTCATTTCTACAAAGCACCATTCCTGATTACCACGAAAAGCATAAATCTCTTGGCTGCTTGTTTCCACCACTTAGGGACTGATCTTTGTCTGGCACAGGAGACATTTACAGTTGAACAGATTGGCCCCATAGACATAAAAACAAGAAGAAAGATTTTTACAGTGGGGTAAGGTGTGCTGCATTAAGGCCCAAGTATACTCTTCAGATCATGTAAGTATAAGGCCCCTTTCACACGAGCGAGTATTCCGCGCGGATGCGATGCGGGAGGTGAACGCATTGCACCCGCACTGAATACCGACCCATTCATTTCTATGGGGCTGTTCACATGAGCGGTGATTTTCATGCATCACTTGTGCGTTGCGTCAAAATCGCAGCATGCTCCTCTTTGTGCGTTTTTCACGGAACGCAGGCCCCATAGAAATGAATGGGGTTGCGTGAAAATCCCAACCATCCGCAAGCAAGTGCGGATGCGGTGCGATTTTCACGGACGGTTGCTAGGAGACTATCGGGATGGAGACCCGATCATTATTATTTTCCCTTATAACATGGTTATAAGGGAAAATAATAGCATTCTGAATACAGAATGCATAGTTAAAAATAATTTAACTCACCTTAGTCCACTTGATCGCGGCCCGGCATCTCCTTCTGGCTTCATCTGATCTCTGTGCAGCAACAGGACCTGTGGTGACGTCATTCCGGTCATCACATGATCTTTTACCATGGTAATGGATCATGTGATGACCGGAATGACGTCACCAAAGGTCCTGTTGCTGCACAGAGATCAGGTGAAGCCAGAAGGAGATGCCGGCTACGCGATCAAGTGGACTAAGGTGAGTTAAATTATTATTATTTTTTTTAACCCCTCCAGCGCTGTTTTACTATGCATTCTGTATTCAGAATGCTATTATTTTTCCTTATAACCATGTTATAAGGGAAAATAATACTATCTACAGAACACCGATCCCAAGCCCAAACTTCTGTGAAGAAGTTCGGGTTTGGGTACCAAACACGCGCGATTTTTCTCACGCGAGTGCAAAACGCATTACAATGTTTTGCACTCGTGCAGAAAAATCGCGGGTGTTCCCGTAACGCACCCGCACATTTTCCCGCAACGCCCGTGTGAAAGAGGCCTAAGAAAACATGTTCCATTAGGCACGCTGTAAGGTACAGAGAACACAGATATTTTGCCAGGATAAGAATACACCTGATTTGCCTTGCTTAGATCAAAAATCTATAGTCTTTTTCTGACAATTAATCATATTATCACCGATATAATGCATTAATTCCATAGAGGTACACTACAATATTTTAGGTTTGTAAATGGCCACATAGGACACATTGATTGGCGACCTGAGCATTATTGATTTGATTCCATTTTATCGTTTTACAATCCTCTATGCCAGGCATCCTCAAACTGTGGCCTTCCAGCTGTTGTAAAACTACAACTCCCACAATGCCCTGCTGTAGGCTGATAGCTGTAGACTGTTCGGGCATGCTGGGAGTTGTAGTTTCGCAACAGCTGGAGGGCCGCAGTTTGAGGATGCCTGCTCTATGCACTTCAGATTATATAGAGGGACCACTTACAATGATGCAGCTTCAGAACTTTTACCACCCCTGTTATTTGCTGGTGAAATAAAAAGGCCATGTTACAAGCTGACAATCTGCCTGGTCTCATTAGATTAAACCAAGAATTGGAGGAATGGCATCATTTCTGGTACAATGAAGTTATTAGCTGGTGCCATCAGTATATTCATACATATTTGCAGTCCTGAGAACCTGTCATTGAGCAGAGCTGCTTATATTGTATTAGATGGACTGATACAGACCTTCCAACATGTGGATGAACAGGTTTAAAAAGATACTGTTAAATGGAGACCTGCTTCTTTCATTGTAATTCTTACATATTGTACTAAACCAGATCTCATTATCTGTTTATGGCTTGCTAAAGGTATTACATTGGATATTGTTTTATACACCTTAAATATTCAGAAAGTTGTGCGAACTTGTAAAAGCACTTAAATTTATTCTACAGTTTAGGTTAAGTAGATCACGTAATTATATTTGTTTCTTCACGTTATGATTTCAAAAAGGCATGTGAATACTTATGTAAAGAAGAGCCACTTAAAGCTGCAGTAGATGGATACATTTGTTCCTGCAGCTCTGTAACTTTGGCTGGCAATTCATCTTTGTATAAAAAAAAAACTGCCCCGAAAACCCAGGAATCAACAACTCTAGTTAGACTTTTTCTATTGGAATCTTGGGTCTCGTTTCTGTACATTCACATTCTTCTTTGAATTGTTGCTGGCACAAACTAGTCTTTAGCCCTTTCTCCTGACAGGTAGGACAGCATGCAGTAAGGCCTCCCTCATGACAAGTCAAGCACGTCAGGACAAGCTGGCAGCATCGAGGGGTGGAACATAACTTGTACTTGTCCCATGCGGTGCCACAGTAACGACAGGCTGAGCAAACAAATGCAAAGAGAAAATTCTAAGTTAGTCAAATGGACCACACAAATATATCACAAGTGCAGCTCTAGGAATTTCCCCACTACTAAACATCTGAAAGTATCACCTCTGGAAATCATAGCTATGTAGAGAATGGTGGTCTCTTGACTTGCCTGCTAAGATGACAAAGTTCTCCACATAGTTGGTCACCAGAGGTGGGACTCACACCTATCAGACATTTATGGCATATTCTGTTAATATGCCATGAATATTTGAGTTGGGAATATCCATTTAACCCCCTAGCACATTAACATAGGAAAACCCCTCCTGAAAATATCTTCAGAATTTACGTCTGGTACATTAAAGTTGCCGCATAACTCAGGTGCCTTAAGTGCTCATTTAGCCCCTTAATGATCTGGTTCATTTTAGCCTTAAAGGGGTTGTCTCATTTATTATGTAGAGAAAGTTAATACAAGCCACTTACTAATATACTGTGATTATCCATACTGCTTCCTTTGCTGTCTGGATTCATTTTTCCATCCTATTATACACTGCTCGTTTCCATGGTTACAATCCATCAGTGGTGGTCGTGCTTGACCACTATAGGAAAAAGCGTCAGCCTCTCTGATGGCCGGGACCATAGGAGCGCACATAGGCTGGTGTTTTTTGCTAATTGTGCAAGCACAACCACCACTGATGGATTGCAGGTGGTCTGTAACCATGGAAACAAGCAGTGTATAATGTGATGGAAAAATGAATCCAGCCAGCAAAGGAAGCAATATCGATAATAACAATATATTAGTAAGTGGCTTGTATTAACTTCCTCTACATGATAAATACCACTTACTGAAGTGAGACAACCCCTTTAAGGTGTGAAAAAGTGGGATTCTATTATTGAATAGAAAAGCGAGGAGGCATGGAAAGAATGTGAGGAGACACGGGAGCGGGAGCAGAGAAAGCATACATTTTATTACTGAAGAGACGACCGGGTCAAGGAGAAGAGTTTAGGAGGCTGAAGCACACTTCAGTATGAAAGGGAAGATGGAAAGGAGGCATGGGGGGGGGGGGGGGGGGGGGCCATAATATATTTTACTACCGAGCATGGAGCTGAGGGGTGCACTGCACTGTTGCCCAACCTTTATTTTACCTTATCTCCAGACACCCTGATCTGACAGGAGAAGGTGCAGACTGAACCAGCTGCTACTAAAATTGAGAACCGAACAGTGTTCGGTCAAAACAGGACCTTTTCTACTTGAAGAAACACAGTTCGGAAAAATCAGTGTAGGGGTTAACAAGAAAACGTGCCTCGGAAAGCAATGGCTGCAAATGACCATCAAATCTTAATAAAGGGTTATCAGAGAAATTTTTCAATAAAATATGTATCACATTTTCTAGAATTTTTACCTAATATTAGAAACTAAAGCTAGTTTTTTATGATAGGTATGAGATTTTTATTCACTCTACCTCACTGACATAAAGACTACTTCTCTGCCAGAAATCAGTACTTACTAGATATGATTTCATCATTAGAAGATATTGTGAAGCGTCCATCAAAGACAAACAGCTTCCCTCTGAAAAATCCATCTGGAAATTCTTCTAGGTATTTATGAATGCCTCCTTTGAGTTGGTACACTTCTTTGCACACAGCCTATTATAGAGATAAATAGAAAACAATAAAGCATGTGCTGTACATGGGTATTCCGTTGTGTGAAGTTATTCCTAATCCACAGGTCGATGGGGGTCCCATCGCTGGAACCCACCAATCACAAGAACGGGAACCCCGTGCCCTGTGGAGCCCTCTGAAATGAATGGTGCAGGTGGTTGAACAGGCACGCAGCCTCTTAAATTCATTTCTATGGGAATTTCAGAAACAGCCTGGTATAGCGCTATTTCATCTGTATGAACCATGTGACTGGTAAACGCATTGTAAGACCACTGCACTTTGTGGTAATCTGCAAGCAGTTTTGCTCCACGGTAGTAGGTCATGCAGCACAGTACCGCAACATGTGAACCCAAGCCTTAAAAGGGGTTGTGGCACTTCAGCAAATAGCATTTATTATGCAGAGAAAGTTTCCATGGTTACGACCACCCTGCAGTCCAGCTGCATGGCTATGCTTGTACACTATAGAAAAAAGCACCAGCTTACATGAGCTTCCACGGGCCCGGCCACCAGAGAGGCTGGCATTTTTTCCTATAGTGTGCAAGCACGAGCACCACTGCTGGATTACAGGGTGATTGTAACCATGGAAACGAGCAGTGTATAATGTGATGGAAAAATGAATCCAGCCAGCAAAGGAGACAATATGGACAATCACAATACATTAGTAAGTTGCTTGTAGTAACTTTCTCTACATGATACATGCCACATGAGACAACCCCTTTAGGACCGGGCTCATTTTCACCTTAGGACCAGGCCATTTTTTGCAAATCTGACCAGTGTCACTTTATGTGGTGATAACTTTAAAACGCTTTCACTTATCCAGGCCATTCTGAGATTGTTTTTTCGTCACATATTGTACTTCATGACACTGGTAAAATGGAGTAAAAAAAATGCATTTTTATTTATAAAAAAATACCAAATTTGCTAAAAAAAAAAAATTAAATTTGCACATTTCCAAGTTTCAATTTCTCTACTTCTGTAATACATATTAATACCTACAAAAATAGTTATTACTTTACATTTCCTATATGTCTTCTTCATGTTAGGATCATTTTGGGAATGACATTTTATTTTTGGGGGACGTTACAAGGCTTAGAAGTTTAGAAGTAAATCTTGAAATTTCTCAGAAATTTTCAAAAACCAACTTTTTAATGACCAGTTCAGGTCTGAAGTCACTTTGTGAAGCTTACATGATAGAAACCACCCAAAAATGACCCCATTCTAGAAACTACACCCCTCAAGGTATTCAAAACTGATTTTTACAAACGTTGTTAACCCTTTAGGTGTTCCACAAGAATTAATGGAAAATAGAGATACAATTTCAAAATTTCACTTTTTTGGCAGATTTTCCATTTTAATATTTTTTTTTCCAGTTACAAACCAAGGGTTAACAGCCAAACAAAACTCATTATTTATGGCCCTGATTCTGTAGTTTACAGAAACACCCCATATGTGGTCGTAAACTGCTGTACGGGCACACGGTAGGGCGCAGAAGGAAAGGAATGCCATACGGTTTTTGGAAGGCAGATTTTGCTACTGTTTTGTTGGACACCATGTCCCATTTGAAGCCCCCCTGATGCACCCCTAGAGTAGAAACTCCAAAAAAGTGACCCCATTTTAGAAACTACGGGATAGGGTGGAAGTTTTATTGGTACTAGTTTAGGGTACATATGATTTTTGGTTGCTCTATATTACACTTTTTGTGAGGCAAGGTAACAAGAAATAGCTTTTTTGGCACAGTTTTTTTTTTTTTGTTATTTACAACATTCATCTGACAGGTTAGATCATGTGGTATTTTTATAGAGCAGGTTGCCACGGACGCGGCAATACCTAATATGTATACAATTTTTTTATTTATGCAAGTTTTACACAATGATTTCATTTTTGAAACAAAAAAAAAAATGTTTTAGTGAGAGCCATAGTTTTTTCAGTTTTTGGGCGATTATCTTAGGTAGGGTCTAATTTTTTGTGGGATGAGATGACGGTTTGATTGGCACTATTTTGGGGTGCATATGACTTTTTGATCGCTTGCTATTACACTTTTTGTGACGCAAGATGACAAAAAAATGGCTTTTTTTACACCGTTTTTATTTTTATTTTTTTACGGTGTTCATCTGAGGGGTTAGGTCATGTGATATTTTTATAGAGCCGGGCGATACCTAATATGTATACTTTTTTTTTATTTATGTAAGTTTTACACAATGATTTCATTTTTGAAACAAAAAAAATCATGTTTTAGTGTTTCCATAGTCTAAGAGCCATAGTTTTTTCAGTTTTTCAGATTATCTTGGGTAGGGTATGATTTTTGCGGGATGAGATGACGGTTTGATTGGTACTATTTTGGCGTACATGCGACTTTTTTGATCACTTTTATTACCTTTTTTGGGAAGTAAGGTGGGCAAAATTTCCATTTCCTCATAGTTTTTATTTTTTTATTTTTATGGCGTTCACCGTGCGGGGAAAGTAACATGACCGTTTTATAGATCAGGTTGTTACGGACGCGGCGATACCTAATATGTGTAGTGTATTTTATTTTATTTTTTTAATTTTTATTCAGTGATAAATGTGTTTTTTTTTATCTTTACTTTTTCACTTTTTAATTTTTTTTTTTGACCCAGACCCACTTGGTTCTTGAAGATCCAGTGGGTCTGATGTCTGTATAATACAGTACACTATATAGTGTATTGTATTGTATTTTACTTACACTTTGTCTGAACAGATCTCTGCCTTTAGCACAGATTTGTTCAGCACCATGGACAGCAGGATGCCATGGGAACCTTCCCCGTGTGCCACAACTGAGCAGACGGGGAAGGAGGGGGGCTCCCTCCCTCTGTGACACCATCCTGTCTGGGGGCTGCAAAGGCACAGCAGCCCCCCGATAGGAGAGGGAGGGAGCTCCCTGACTGTCAACCTTTTCCATACAGCGGTCCGTACGGACCGCGGTATGGAAAGGGTTAAACGGCTGACATCACAGCACAGATGTCAGCCGTTTATACCAGAGTGTCAGCAATGTGCTGACACTCTGGTATACCCACTGGACGCCAATGAATATTCAAAGGAGGTGGGCTGCACCGCCCGCCTCCCGCACCGCCTGCAACCCCCCCCTCTGCACCACCCGCCGGCATAAAATCATTCAGGGGTGCAGGGGGGGGGGGGGGGGTGAAAAAATCTTTATTTTGGGCATTTTAAAGTTTCTGATCCCCGCGGATCAGAAACTGCAGAAAGCCCTGCAAACCGCAGGTCTGAATTGACCTGCGGTTTGCTGCGATCGCCGATACGGGGGGGGGTCACGTGACCCCCCCCCCAGCATTGTGACAGGATGCCCGCTGAATGATTTCAGCGGGCATCCTGTTCCGATTAACCCCCGCCGCGCTGCAATCGCATTTTAAACCCATGACGTACCAGTACGTCATGTGTCCTTAAGGACTCGGGAAACATGCCGTACCGGTACGTCATGTGTTCTTAAGGTCAAGTGACAGAGTTATGTACACATGTAAAGACACTTAGGCCTCATGCACATGAACGTATTTTCGGTTTGCATTTTTTTACAAATCAAATGCGGACCCATTCATTTCTATGGGGCCGCAAAAATGAATGTTATATATGTGCTGTCCGCATCCATTTATCATGTAGAGAAAGTTAATACAAGCCACTTACTGATGTATAGTGATTGTCCATATTGCCTACTTTGCTGGCTTGGTTCATTTTTCAATAACATTATACACTACTCACGTAAGCTGGTACTTTTTTCTATAGTGTGCATGCACGGCCACCGCTGATGGATTGATGGGTGGTTGTAACCATAGAAACTTTCCCTGCATAATAAATGCTATTTGCTGGTGGAAAAACGCCTTTAATAGCGCCAACAGGGAAGCAAGGGAGAATTTCCATCTGTTTCCTGCTCTATAACTACAACCAGCACAATTGTGAAGGTGCAAATTGCAATCATCGCATTAGCGATATGTTTAGCATAAAGTTGAAAATGGTTGTTGCCTATGGCACCGAATATAGATGACCATATAATATAGATAGCCAAAACATAGCAGCACATTTTGTGTATAAACTCGGATTTTGTTACCATTCAGCAGCATTTTCATCTTTATATGAAGAATTGGGGGAGATTTATCAAAATTGGTGTAAAGAAAAACAGGCTTAGTTGCCCATAGCAACCAAACAGATTCCACCTTTAATTTTCCCAAGGAGCTGTGAAAAATCTGTTTGGTTGCTATGGGCAACTAAGCCTGTTTTTCTTTACACCAATTTTAATAAATCTCCCCCAAATGTCTCTCTCTTTATTCCTAGCATCACTGGTTTACATTAGCAAAAGCAAATATAATGATAGCTGGATAAAGACAAAAAATAAGAGGAATTCATGAAAATGATAACGTCACCTTTGACCTGAGATAAGCAGAACCACGCTCACAGCGAATTCCTCCAGTACAGTACATCAACACAGTTTTATCTTTAAACAAGTCCAGATTTTGATCAATATAGTTTGGAAAGTAGCTGAATTTTCTGATGTCGGGAGCTAGGCAGTTCTGAAACTGACCCTGAAATGAAACACAAGTAAATGTAACAATTGTTCATAATGATGACAGCATCAAGAACTAAGGCTACATGCACACAACAGTGAACGTGATGTACATTTTTTTAACGGCCATCCGACATCTGTTTTAAGACCAATGGTAGTCTATGGGGTTATTCACACAGCTGTTTTTTTTGACTGTCAGTGAAAAACGGACGTCAAAATATAGAACATGCTCTATCTTGTCCATTTTTCCCTGACTGACAGCCCCCATATAATTGAATGGGTCCATTTTTAACATCCGTTTCTCAAAAAGGCATCAGTGGAATAAACGTCTGTTGCC
Organism: Bufo bufo; assembly: GCF_905171765.1. Lineage (NCBI taxonomy): Eukaryota > Metazoa > Chordata > Amphibia > Anura > Bufonidae > Bufo > Bufo bufo. The sequence goes on from NC_053390.1 coordinate 412,767,295, forward strand.
TAAATGTCAATTTAATGTACATATAATACAATGCATTCATATTTCTAGCTCTCCAAGTGATAATACTCAAATTTATCAATGATAAAAGTAGTAATATTGGCCATTCCTACATAGCAGATATTACTATGGTCTGTCTAATTGTTCACACTGGTCATCAATAGGTCCTGTGAAAACAGGATTCATGAATGATGTTCAAAAGGACCTATTGATAATGAATCCATCAGGTTTCCTTTAACAGGGCAGAATATTTCAGTAGACTACATTATTACGCCTGAGCAAGAGTATACCTGGAGGGAAGGGGAAGCTGACATCACAGTTAGGCCTCATGCACACGAACGTGTGCCACCCGGGCCTGTGCGGTCCGCAATGCATGGGCACCAACAGTGGGACCGCCGCATGCAGATCGCAGACCCATTCACTCCGTAGTGCTTCCGTGGACTTCCAATCCGTGCCTCCGTTCCGCACCGCATCTCCCGGATTGCGGACCCATTCAAGTGACGGCAACGGTGCCGTGTGCATGAGCCCTTAAAGGGGTATTCGCATTAAAGACACTCTCCTATCTCCAGGATGGACTCCCCAAGGTGAAGGAGAATCACTGCGCAAGCGTGACCACTATCATTCACCGCTATGGGAGTCTGAAAATAGCCAAGCATCGGCTTAGCTATTTCCGGCAGTCCCACAGAAGTGAATGAAGAGAGGTGGCCACCCATGCGAGGTGTCTCTCCTTCACTTTGGGGAGCCCGTTCTGGAGATAGGAGTGGGTCCCAAAGGTGGGACTGGAGGTTAGCTGACATTGGTGGCATATCCTAGTGATATGGCACCAATGTCTGAGATGACATAACCCCTTTAATATGATCAATATACACAAGAGTAGCAGGGATTAAAGGGGTTGTCCCTGTATAAAAATGAAAATAACCATTATCTACCTTTCCAGCCACTCCAGCGCTCACTGCTGGTATTCCTGTAAAGCAAACGTGTCCTGTCACAATACAAATGCAGTGCAATCTGCAGGCAGCGTGTTAAAGACCAGGTAAACATGGTGTTTGAGCTGAAGGCAACATGTTCTAGAGTGGGAGGAACTGAATAGATTGATATATACAGTAGTTTTGTGGGAAAAGATTCAGTATAGTCTGCATTTCATTCATTTTAATTCTAAGATTTTTTTAAAGGGGTTATCCAACCCCTAAAATGCCTCCCAATACGCCCTGGCCCCTCATACAGATTGTACTTCCCTGGCTCCTGGGCGCCAGCATGGCTTCTAACACTCACACCTCTGCCACTGCATCTCCCCGTCGAGCGGATGAAAACATTGGGCATTCAGCCAATCACAGGCTGCGACGGGAACGAGCATCCCTAGCATCACCCACGATGCTAGGGAGGCTCATTCCCATCGTGGTCTGCTATTGGCAGCATCCCCGACACCGGATGTTTTCATCAACATGATGGGGAGATGCAGTGGCGGCCGTGTGGGCGTCAGAAAGGACGCGGGTGCTGGGGAGTGGGTTAAGACCTCTGTGAGGAGCCCAGACTTATGGGGAGGCATTTTAGGGGTTCGATAAACCCCTTTAAAGTTACTGAGGCGGTCCTATCAGTGACTGACAGCTATCTCCGTATGCAGTTATAGGAGGGCTCTCAATCACTCCTCCACTTCAAAGGTCAGAATGAGTACGAATATAACCCTTTTAGACATGGTGATTTTCTGTTTTTGCGTTTCTGTTTTTTTTTACTCTGTCTTCCCGGAGCAATAAACTTTTTATTTTTCCATTCACATAGACCTATGATGGTTTGTATTTTGGAATTGGAAAGAAAGCAATTCCATCATAGTTGTATGGGTTTTTGTTTTTACGGCGTTCTCTGTGCAGTAAAAGTGACCTGTTCACTTGTAACATAAGAAAAACTGTAAATTGTTGTTATCGCACTGACCTGGAGAATTAACACTGAAAAAGAACCTTTGGTAAAAAATATATTTTCTTTATAGCGCCAAATTCTGACTAAGTTTTTTAGATTTATGTCTATCAAGCTGTGTGAGGGCTCATTTTTGCGGACCAATCGGTGGTTTTCAATGATATCATTTTGGAGTGTATATAACTTTTTGATTGCGTTTTCAATTTTTTGGGGGGAGGTGAAGCAAGGAAAAAACTGCGAATCGCCCATTTAGATTTTTTTCCATTAAGGAATTCACTGTACAGGATATATATATATTACAATTTTAATAGTTTGGGCATCGTGGGATGCAGCAGTGCATACAATCTCTTTTTTTAGAGAGAATTAAATGTTACCATGCTTTTATTGAACACACCATGTAAACATTCACAGTGCAGGTGGAAAAAGTATGTGAACCCTTGGATTTAATAACTGGTTGAACCTCCTTTGGCAGCAATAACTTCAACCAAACGTTTCCTGTAGTTGCAGATCAGACGTGCACAACGGTCAGGAGTAATTCTTGACCATTCCTCTTTACAGAACTGTTTCAGTTCAGCAATATTCTTGGGATGTCTGGTGTGAATCGCTTTCTTGAGGTCATGCCACAGCATCTCAATCGGGTTGAGGTCAGGACTCTGACTGGGCCACTCCAGAAGGCGTATTTTCTTCTGTTTAAGCCATTCTGTTGTTGATTTACTTCTATGCTTTGGGTCGTTGTCCTGTTGCAACACCCATCTTCTGTTGAGCTTCAGCTGGTGGACAGATGGCTTAAGTTCTCCTGCAAAATGTCTTGATAAACTTGGGAATTCATTTTTCCTTCGATGATAGCAATCCGTCCAGGCCCTGACGCAGCAAAGCAGCCCCAAACCATGATGCCCCCACCACCATACTTCACAGTTGGGATGAGGTTTTGATGTTGGTGTGCTGTGCCTCTTTTTCTCCACACATAGTGTTGTGTGTTTCTTCCAAACAACTCAACTTTGGTTTCATCTGTCCACAGAATATTTTGTCAGTACTGCTGTGGAACATCCAGGTGCTCTTGTGCAAACTATAAACGTACAGCAATGTTTTTTTTGGACAGCAGTGGCTTCCTCTGTGGTATCCTCCCATGAAATCCATTCTTGTTTAGTGTTTTACGTATCGTAGATTCGATAACAGGGATGTTAGCATATGCCAGAGACTTTTGTAAGGGCTCTTTCACACTTGCGTTGTTCTTTTCCGGCAGCTTTCCGGCTTTTTCTGGAAAGCCAGAAGAAGCACATACACGCGCGAAACGGCTGTTGCTTACTTGCTGCTGTATCTGCAACCCTTGCACCCCCCTCCTGCCATGGAATAAAGTTACCTGCCTATCAACGGTGAGTGCCGCTCGTTTTGTTCTCTTTTTCCTTTTATCGTATATATACACTCACCTAAAGAATTATTAGGAACACCATACTAATACGGTGTTGGACCCCCTTTTGCCTTCAGAACTGCCTTAATTCTACGTGGCATTGATTCCACAAGGTGCTGATAGCATTCTTTAGAAATGTTGGCCCATATTGATAGGATAGCATCTTGCAGTTGATGGAGATTTGAGGGATGCACATCCAGGGCACGAAGCTCCCGTTCCACCACATCCCAAAGATGCTCTATTGGGTTGAGATCTGGTGACTGTGGGGGCCATTTTAGTACAGTGAACTCATTGTCATGTTCAAGAAACCAATTTGAAATGATTCGAGCTTTGTGACATGGTGCATTATCCTGCTGGAAGTGGCCATCAGAGGATGGGTACATGGTGGTCATGAAGGGATGGACATGGTCAGAAACAATGCTCAGGTAGACCGTGGCATTTAAACGATGCCCAATTGGCACTAAGGGGCCTAAAGTGTGCCCAGAAAACATCCCCCACACCATTACACCACCACCACCAGCCTGCACAGTGGTAACAAGGCATGATGGATACATGTTCTCATTCTGTTTACGCCAAATTCGGCCATTTGAATGTCTCAACAGAAATCGAGACTCATCAGACCAGGCAACATTTTTCCAGTCTTCAACAGTCCAATTTTGGTGAGCTCGTGCAAATTGTAGCCTCTTTTTCCTATTTGTAGTGGAGATGAGTGGTACCCGGTGGGGTCTTCTGCTGTTGTAGCCCATCCGCCTCAAGGTTGTGCGTGTTGTGGCTTCACAAATGCTTTGCTGCATACCTCGGTTGTAACGAGTGGTTATTTCAGTCAACGTTGCTCTTCTATCAGCTTGAATCTGTCGGCCTATTCTCCTCTGACCTCTAGCATCCACAAGGCATTTTCGCCCACAGGACTGCCGCATACTGGATGTTTTTCCCTTTTCACACCATTCTTTGTAAACCCTAGAAATGGTTGTGCGTGAAAATCCCAGTAACTGAGCAGATTGTGAAATACTCAGACTGGCCCGTCTGGCACCAACAACCATGCCACGCTCAAAATTGCTTAAATCGCCTTTCTTTCCCATTCTGACATTCAGTTTGCAGTTCAGGAGATTGTCTTGACCAGGACCACCCCCCTAAATGCATTGAAGCAACTGCCATGTGATTGGTTGACTAGATAATTGCATTAATGAGAAATAGAACAGGTGTTCCTAATAATTCTTTAGGTGAGTGTATATATATATATATATATATACACATATATACAGTACAGACCAAAAGTTTGGACACACCTTCTCATTCAAAGAGTTTCCTTTATTTTCATGACTATGAAAATTGTAGATTCACACTGAAGGCATCAAAATTATGAATTAACACATGTGGAATTATATACATAACAAACAAGTGTGAAACAACTGAAAATATGTCATGTTCTAGGTTCTTCAAAGTAGCTACCTTTTGCTTTGATTACTGCTTTGCACACTCTTGGCATTCTCTTGATGAGCTTCAAGAGGTAGTCCCCTGAAATGGTTTTCACTTCACAGGTGTGCCCTGTCAGGTTTAATAATTGGAATTTCTTGCCTTATAAATGGGGTTGGGACCATCAGTTGCTTTGAGGAGAAGTCAGGTGGATACACAGCTGATAGTCCTACTGAATAGACTGTTAGAATTTGTATTATGGCAAGAAAAAAGCAGCTAAGTAAAGAAAAACGAGTGGCCATCATTACTTTAAGAAATGAAGGTCAGTCAGTCAGCTGAAAAATTGGGAAAACTTTGAAAGTAAGGGCTATTTGACCATGAAGGAGAGTGATGGGGTGCTGCGCCAGATGACCTGGCCTCCACAGTCACCGGACCTGAACCCAATCGAGATGGTTTGGGGTGGGGGCGGAGCCTGACCGCGCTAGATGGTGGAAGCTTGAGAGCAGAGCTCCCGCCACCAAGCCTCTACTAAGCCTCTTTATCTGCAAACTAACACATCGGAATGGTGAAAATCCAGCCACAGAATCTTCTGGACTACGCGGCACCCACCTTGGAGGGCTCACATCAAAGAATGGAGAAATTTGTGAGCCGTCAGTCCCAGCAGCAGGCCGGACGCGCTCCTAAGATGGCGCCCCAGCCGAAAGAAACGCCGCTCCCTCGCCCCGATTCTCCGGTTTCAGGCGCCGCTGATGCAAGGGATCCCTTCCTCTCGCACCCTGAGGTGAGCGATGCGGCAACCCTTACCAAGAGCTATCTAGATAAGGCTTTGTCTAGGGCTCTGGCCCCTATAGCTGCCGACCTGACAGTTATCAAGACGGAGGTCCGCCATATTGGTGACAGAGTGGAGACCCTGGAGCATAATCAAGATGAGTTGCTTACTTTTAACGCGGCAGTCAGGGCCACTCTGGACTCCCATCGTACGGCCATAAATAGCTCCCTTCTGCTCCTAGAAGATCAGGAGAACAGAAGCCGTAGGAAAAACCTGAGAATCAGGAACCTCTCAGAAGCTGCGGACACAGAAGATTTATTTAAAGTTATGGGGTCCCTTTTTGAGCTTCTACTCGGCCCTGACAGGGCTAACAAAGTAGTAGTGGAGAGAGTCCACAGGGCCCTGCGCGCGAAACCTTCACCCTCTGAAAATCCCAGAGACGTTATCTGTGGGCTGCTTAGCTTCAGAGACACTGAGGCCATCTTACAGAGAGCCAGATCGATGGGTGAAATACAGTTTATGGGCTCAAAAATCCAGTTTTATCAGGACATCGCCTCCTCTACTTTGCAGAAAAGGCGGCAGTTGAAACCTCTCACTGACACTCTGCGTACCTCAAAAATCGCTTATCGCTGGCTATTCCCCTTTGGCCTTCTTATTACTCATGGGAATAAGCGTTTCACGATTCGCAAACCGGAAGACCTCCGGCTGATTTGGGAGCCACTAAACCTGGAGCCTATGGCCCTGTCCTCATTTATGCCGATCCCACTAGAGGAAGATTTACCACTGCTGCTGCTCCCGTCAAAATGGTCCACAGTTAAAAAGCAAAAGACCAGAAGAAATGGAGGCCCCTCAAGGATGGACGCTAATGATTGATTTAGTTCTGTACTATCCTTTGTTTATTCTCTTTACTGAGTATAGCACTTTGATGTGCCCGTTTTCTCATACCTGATTTGACCGGCTGCACTTGTTTTTGTAATTCTGGTTTATTCTGTGCCAGTCTCTAATTGCCCCTTCCCTCCCCCCCCCCCTTTTTCCCTCATTCTTTACCTTTTCTCCATTTCCCTTTCCTCTGGACACCCTGCAGCTAAGGTCTTTTTGTAATATGTCTAGATTGGCAAGTCAAGTGTTCTGGTACTATACCTGCTCACTGTTTCAATGATGGTGTTGGTTCATTTGCCTAACCTTATGTTATAGGCTTAGGTTCACACGAGGCTTGGGCAGATCAGGCTATTATTTATGGTCGTTCTCCCCAACCCACATTTTTATGCGTATAATCGAGATGCGCATAAATGGAGTCTAAGTTTCAATAGGCTCCTTTTGAGTGTTGTTTGGTTTTCTTGTTGGATCATAGAGCAAACATCAGATAGCCTGCTATTTAGTTTAAATGTCACGGATGGCTGACCTAAAACTTAATGTGACCACCTTTAATGTCAATGGGGGTAATAATCCTATCAAGAGAAGCCGCATCTTTCAGTTGCTGAGGGCGAATAAGACACAGATAGCTATGCTGCAGGAGACGCATTTTAGAAAGGGTCGGGTTCCCAATCTGGTTCGCTCCTCTTTCCATCATTGGCATCATGCTTGCAACTCTTCGGTGGCTTCTAGAGGGGTTAGTATTGGATGGCATAAAAGTGTTCCCCTTTGTGTAGCGGCAGAGATAGCGGACCCTGAAGGGAGATATCTACTCTTAAAAGGTACCTTGGGGGGCGCTGAAGTTACCCTATGTAATTTATATGCTCCTCATATCCACACTTCTAAATGGCTATCCAAGATCTTACATAAAATTTCAATTTTTGCCTCTGGTTTGTTAATAGTAGGTGGGGATTTGAACTTGACGTTGAACCCCCTTCTGGACTCCTCTACTCGCAAATCTGCGGTCTCTGCCGGTGTGCTGAAGGGGATTCTCAATAAGTTCAGGAATATGGGTTTGTGGGATGTGTGGAGAACCATGAATGCCGATAAACTAGATTATTCCTACTACTCACATCCCCATAAATCCTTTCAACGCCTAGATTACATATTTGTCTCTGACAGGCTACTGCCCCAGATTAGAGGTACTACTATTCATAATATCACAATTTCGGATCATGCTCCGGTCTCCTTTTCGTTTATAGTCCCTGGGGTATCTGGCAGGGAGTGGGTTTGGTCCCTAAATCCCACTCTTCTAAATTCTCAGGCGGACACTGACTCGTTTGAGGGAAAGTTGACAGACTATTTCTCTATTAATGCACAAGCTGGGACCTCTCCAGCTTTCGTCTGGGAGGCTCATAAATCCGTTGTGCGAGGTGAATTTATAGCATGAGGCTCTTTTATAAAGAAGAAGCGTGACAGTCGTCTAAATACTCTACTTTCCGAGATCTCATCCCTTGAACAAGCTCATAAAAGATCTATGTCAGAATCTGATCTGGAGGCTTTGTCAGTTCTACGGAAAGAGCTGAAGGACCTTTTGAATGTCAAAGCTGCTAAGGCTTATCTCAAAATCCGTCACCGGCAATATGCTCATGGGAATAGAGGTAATAGATTATTGTCAGCTCAAATCAAACAGAGGAGTGATCAATCCTACATTGCTAAAATGTGCTGTGATAAAAATAAGACAGTTTCTGACACCCCGGGTATAGCCAAAATTTTTACATCCTACTATTCTGCACTATATAATATACGTGGGAAGGAGTCTCCTAATGCTATCCAGGACAGGAATACCCTTACCAATTCTTTCCTTTCCTCGCTTAATTTACCAAAATTGTCATTAGCTGACAGCGAATCTCTGACCTCCCCCACATCCCTTTCAGAGGTTCATAAAATCCTCTCTTCCACTCCCTCGGGTAAGAGCCCCGGCCCCGATGGCCTTCCAATTGCGTACTATAAGAAATTCCTCCGAGTACTTGGCCCCCATCTGGTGTCTTATTTTAACTCTTTGTTAGAGGGTGCTCCTCCTGCAAGGCAGGCTCTGGAGGCTGACATTGTGGTCCTTCCAAAACCTAATAAAGACCCAGAAATCCCTTCTAGTTACAGGCCCATATCCCTTTTAAATGCAGACATAAAATTATGGGCCAAACTGTTGGCCTACAGGATATCCCCCTTTTTAAAGACCCTTATTTCCCCTGACCAATCTGGCTTTGTAGGAGGGCGTGAGTGCAGGGACAGCACGTTCAGAGTTCAGATGCTAATTCAACATGCTCTGCGATCTAAGAGGAGTCTGACTTTATTAAGTACTGATGCCGAAAAGGCTTTTGATAGAGTGGACTGGGGTTTTATGGAGGCTACTCTTATCAGATTTGGTTTCCATCCTAGATTTGTGGGTGCTGTGCTGTCCTTGTACTCAGCTCCTCATGCCCGAGTAAGGGTCAATGGTGTTCTTTCCCCTTATTTCGCCATCTCAAAATGGTACTAGACAGGGGTGCCCTCTGTCCCCATCCCTCTTTATTCTTTGCCTGGAAACCCTCATTCAGAAAATTAAGCAGAGTAGCATCATTAAAGGGTTTAAAGTTGGTTCCTCCTGTCATTCTGTAGCGGCCTTTGCAGATGACATGCTGCTAATTATGTCGGATCCGGTCACTGCTTTTCCTGAGGTTTTGAAATTATTGGATGAATTTGGACATCTTTCTAATTTCAAAATTAATTTAGCCAAATGCTCAGCCTTAGGCAGTAATCTCCCTCAGAAGACTGTGTCAGGCCTATCTAACTCTTATCCCTTTCATTGGTCTACATCTCATATTAAATACCTAGGCGTCAATCTAACGCCCTCTCCCAGTCAGCTGTTCCGCTCAAACTATCTACCCCTGTTATCAGATATTAAAGCACAATTAGAGAACCTCAAAATTCCCTTCCTGTCCAGGATAGGGAGGAAAAACCTTTTGAAGACGTATGTCCTCCCTGAACTACTATACCTCTTCCAGACCCTGCCGATCTCCCTCCCTGCCTCCTACCTCTCTCAGGTTCAGAAACTTTTTTCTACCTTTGTGTGGAAGAAATCGAAACCGAGACTTTCTTATAGCCTTCTGTCCCAACCTATTGCCAGAGGGGGCTTCGGCCTCCCAGACATCAGAAATTATTACGTAGCCAACCTGATTAGACTTCATTCAGAAATTCTTAACCCTCATTCCCAAAAGCTAGGCTGTCAATTAGCTAACACATCATGGGACCCCTGGGAGTTGACTAGACTTTGGGAGACCTCTTCCTCTACAGTTGGGGATGACAGTTTAATTAACCCCTCATTTACTGGGATCTGTAAGGAATGGAAGAAATTTGCTTCTCTATTATCACTTCCAAAGGGCCTACCCCCTTTCACACCTATCCGCCTAATCCCATATCACCTGATTCCAGGTTATGTTGATGTTTTTAACTTATGGTCTGGGTTTGGTAACGTTGCTGTAGGCGACGTGTTGAAGGGTGATAAGGTTCCGGACTTAGAGTCAATGAAGAAGTCCTACATGATGAGCAATTGGTCTTATTTGCATTATCTCCATTTCAGGAAAATTTGCGTAGCCTACTTAAAAATCGCCTTTAAAGATTATATTCCCTCCTGGTATAATGCCATCCTCCAATCTCCCAGCCCTAGAAGTAAGCTGCTTTCTAGTATATATAACAAAACATTGGATCTGAGGGACAAGGGAAGGCCTCATTACATCACCCAGTGGGAATCCGAACTCAACACGCTTTTCTCAGATGGCGATGTAGCGAGGATACTAAACCACTCTCACGGTTTCTCCCGCTGCATATCCATACAAGAAAAAGCTTTTAAGATAGTCTCTAAATGGTATCGCACACCAGATCTGTTGAGCAGAATGTTCCCTGAGGTATCTGAGAACTGTTGGAGGTGCTTAGCAGAAAAAGGCACAGCTTTGCATGTTTGGTGGTCCTGCCCGGGCATCCGCCCTTTTTGGGATGGTGTGGCTAGTGAAATAAGGAAAGTATGCCCGGCCAGTATGATCCTCACACCTACAGCTGTTCTCCTAAATTTGCCGGATCTCCATTGCCCCCTTCGTAAACATTCCTTACTGTCTCACCTTATTGCAGCAGCGAAACTACTAATACCATTAAAATGGCTTTCGGTTCAGCCTCCTACTGTGCAGATGTGGAAGGAGAAAGTACATGAGATTTGCAGATTTGAGGAATTGTCTAGTTGGGAGACACTGTCCCATGATAAATACTTGACAACATGGGCAAAATGGCTAGATAAACCTTAAGGGTATTTTGTGCAAGACCTTTCAGATTCTTTGGAAAGGCAGGGTCACCTCTTCCTCCTAGTGGTCTATATAAGTGTCATGTTTCACCTGTGATACATTATGTAACACATTTCTTAAGGGCTTTGTAATGTTGTGCTTTCTAGTTATGCTCAGCTTTATGATCCTGGGACATGTTGTCCCTTATTGTTTTTGAATGTATATTTTGACTTAATATGCTTAATAAACAGAAATTTGAAAGAATGAGATGATTTGGGGTGAGCTGGACCGCAGAGTGAAGGCAAAAGGGCCAACAAGTGCTAAGCATCTCTGGGAACTCCTTCAAGACTGTTGGAAGACCATTTCAGGGGACTACCTCTTGAAGCTCATCAAGAGAATGCCAAGAGCGTGCAAAGCAGTAATCAAAGCAAAATGTGGCTACTTTGAAGAACCTAGAATATGACATATTTTCAGTTGTTTCACACTTGTTTGTTATGTATATAATTCCACATGTGTTAATTCATAGTTTTGATGCCTTCATAGTCATGAAAATAAAGAAAACTCTTTGAATGAGAAGGTGTGTCCAAACTTTTGGTCTGTACTGTATATAATATATATATATATATATATATAAAGCAAAAAAAGGGCCACAGCAGCACAAGACCAGGGAAGGTGGGTGCAGGTAATCCTCACAGCCGCAGGCTCACAAGGCTATCGTAAGTATAGCATCAAAGGATGAGGCAGCACTCCAAATAAAGTGAAAGAATGGTGGATCTTTTATTCCCCTTGCAACGTTTCAACCGCTCAATGCGGAAAGACCGCATTGAGCGGTTGAAACGTTGCAAGGGGAATAAAAGATCCACCATTCTTTCACTTTATTTGGAGTGCTGCCTCATCCTTTGATGCTATATATATATATATATTATTTTTTAAATCTTTTTTACTTCCTATTTTAACCCGTTCGCTACCAGCGACGTACATGTACGGAGCTAAAGGCAAACATGGCGTCCTCTCGAACGTGCAGTGGGTGTCCTAGTCGGCAGCAGAGATCTGCCGCTAATTACCGTGACCAGCAATAATGCCGATTGCAGTAATTATAGGTTTTAGATGCCGTGATCAGGTGAGATCACAGCATCTAAATGGTAAAAAAGTTACCTACCGACACCCCCTGCAGGCAATGGGGATGTCAGTAGTTGCTTTTAATACTGTGAGTCTCGCTGACGAGACTCACAGTATTCATGCTGCAATTCTTATTTTGGCCACCAGATGGCAGGCCAACATAAGAAATGAGCAATTCCCAGTAATAAAGTACATGATTGTTCAAAATTAAAAAAACTGATTTTATGAGCTTCAAAATCATGACTTTTTTTTTTAAATGTTAAAAAATATATATAGATTTTTTTAAATATATAAGTTTAAATCACCCCCTTTCCATATAATTAAAAAAAAAATACCTAAATAACAAAAAATATAAACATCATGGGTATCACCACGTCCGAAAACACCCGTACTATTCAAATATAAAAATATTTTTCCAATACGCCAAATGGCGTAACGGAAAAGATGATAATTACTCTTTACAGTAATTGGATTTTCGATATAGCCTCCACAATGCACTAAACAGGAGGGTACCCCACCTCCCAGGGACAGGAAACAACGTGGAGAACAAAGATTTAAAAGCCTCCTCCCCTTTACCTTCTCCGGTAAATATCCAAGAACTCAGGAGGATGCTAAATAAGTACGGCATTTTATCTGGGTGAAAGAATGTAACACAGACAAAATTCAAAATCAGAATAAATTACAGCAAACATAATTAGGGTGGGAATTCCCAGTGCCGCTGTGGAGGCTATATGAAAAATCCAATTACCAGTAAGAGTAATTATCATCTTTTCCATATGCCTCCCCAATGGCACTAAACAGGAGGATTAAGAAAGGAATCAATCTTAGGGTGGGACTGCTGCAGACAACACTTTTCGTCCGAAGGACAAGTCCCTGTTAGCCATCACATCTAGTCTGTAGTGCTTAAAAAAGGTGGATGGACTAGACCAGGTTGCACATGTTATCTCACTCATTTGGTCGTGAATCGCGATCATGTGACCTTCTCTTGTTATGCTCCATCTTCTGGCTGTTGTGCTGGTGAAGATCATGTGATCGCGACTCCCTATGGGAAACACCTCCATTATTTGAATTACACTATTCATTTGATCGCGATTCGCGATCATGTGACCCCCTTTCCTTACACTCCATCTCCCGGCTATTGTGTTGTTGTGGATCATGTGATCCCGAGTTGCGATCATGTGATTCACCCCCCTGACTTCGCCGGCCACGTGACAGGCCATCATGTGACTGCCGAACATCTCGTGGGATTATGACGTCACCGAAGGTCCTTGAACGGTATGTGCGGCTGTACCTGTGCGACTGGCCATCGCACGGCCAACCCGCGCCTTTACCCCTTAGAAGGACAGCGATAGGTCAGTGAACCTAATTGCACTTCACATTTGAGCCCTGATTGGTGGAGCACCCATTTAAATATAGCCTCTCCAGTAGGAAGACTGTACCCCCAGAGGAAGGTTTCAATCGAAACGCGCGTCGGGGTGTGCGGTCTTCCTGTGGATTTGTTACTCTCAAGATACGGTATGTGACCCTCCCTCTTTCCGCTCATTTGATGTATTTTATTGCGGCTTGAGCCTCCTGAACAAACGTTTAGTATATTTCTTTGCCAATTTTATGTGGTTTGCACATGCACTTTACTATGGTGCTGCATTTGATTGAATAGATATATATCCAATTAAAGATTCACACCTGAGAGTTGCCATGGTTTTTCTGCTTATACTGCAGCTTGCACATGCACTTTATACTTGATGACATTATCTGCACTCTCATGGATAGTGGATATCTTTTTAAATATATATCTTATATAGCAGCTTTCTCGGTTACAGGCTCTTGTGCTTAGGTCACTTGCTTCATTATATTGTTCTGTACTCTATAAACTCTCCCAGGATTGTACCGCATTTTTTGCATTTGTCTGTCATCTCCCTTGTATTTTTAATTATGTATTTAATAAAATAACATTTTTATAGCTTAGTAGCTCTCAGTGTCCGTTTATAGGTTCTCTAGTCGTTTCTGAGTTAAGCTCGTGTGAGGGGCTTTTTCTGCTATACCATTGCTTCACGCAATTCTTTTGTAACCTATTTTTGTATCTAGACCAGGTTGCAGCCTGACAAATCTGGGTTAATGATGCTGAGGCGGCTTCTGCCCATGAGGTTGACACTGCTTTAGTTGAGTGCACTCTCAGATTTAAAGGGGGAGAAACTCTTTTCTTTATAGGCTATGGAGAAATATTAATCTTCGACGCCCCTTGACCTTTATTTTGTCCTGCGTACTGAACCAGTAGACAATCTGACTTCCTTATTTGCTTGCAGTTATATTTTCTGCTGGCAGTGAAATTTGGAGAATACTTTTGACAAAAAAAGAAGGTTCATGTTTTAGCACAATTCTGTCGTCTAGAACCGTAAGATAAGGAGGTCTACAAAATAGAGCTTGAATTTCCTCTATTCTTCTAGCTGAGGTAAATGCTATTAGAAAGGCTGTTTTCATGGATAATAACCTAAGAGAGATTTCATTAAAAGGCTCAAAGGGAGGATCCATGAGGACTGAGAAGACCAGGTTAAGGTCCCAGGGAGGGACCGTGGACCTAATAGTAGGATATAATTTGTACGTCCCCTTAAAAAATCTTCTGATCAAGTCTAGGTCAGCAAGTTTGACTTCCATAAAGGCACTAAGTGCTGCAACCTGGACTTTTAGGGTACTGACTCTCAATCACTACAAGATCTTCCTACAAAAAGTCTAAAATTACCTTGACATCAGGAGATAAGGTGGGATTCCAAGAGTCCCCAAGGAAAAGGAGAAAAGCATTCCATGTCCTAAGATAGATTTTGGACGTAACCGGTTTTCTACTGCATAGAAGGGTGTTAATGACTGCATCAGATAACTCTTTTGATCTCAAGATAGACCGCTCAATCTCCAAGCTGTTAGATTCAACTGACGAATATCTGGGTGCCGGGCAGGACCCTGCAGCAGAAGATCCAGGATCTGAGGAAGAGTTCAAAAATCCCCTTTTAAGAGGCTTAGAAGTAGAGGGAACCATGTTCTTCTTGGCCAGTATGGAGCTACCAAGATCAGCTGAGAACCTTCTTCCACTACTTTCGTCAGGACTCTTGGATTTAAATGGATTGGAGAAAAAGCATACAGAAGTCCCGCAGGCCAGGGACCTGAAAATGCATCCACTCTCTTTGGATTGTCCTTGTATGAGAAGGAATAAATTTGATTTATCTGTCTGTTCTTCCTGGACAAAAATCAGAAAGTGAAGTAAAGAGGTCAGATCAGGGTATATCTGCGCTCTGGATTATCTAAGGTATATGCAAAATTCTGAAAGAATAATCCTAAAACATAACATTTAATAATTTATGCTAATAAAATCCTAAATGGTGTGTGCAAAAAAAACGTATACAGGGATGAACATGGAGGTAAACCACTAAGTGCAGTGGTCCATGGTCATCCCGGTATCAGAAATCAAGATGATTAAAGTGCACGGCGGCACTGAGTTGGTAACCAGTATGTCCTACCGGTACCCAGGGAAAGTCGTCTGATGCTTCACCACACGATGTTGTAGTAGTAGTTCATCCTGTATAGATGGTCGGATGAATCACAGGGAAAAAGGATAATTACAGTCAAACACATGCATGTAGGGTCCCTAGGGTGATCCCTCTACAACTGTCTTTCGTAAGACCACGGCCACGAACTCAGTCCTGCATTGGCAGAGTAGCCATCCCCTGCCACTAAAGAGAGGTATACCCTACGGACAACACCTGCGCTTACGCAGGAACTGCTCTGATGAGGAAGAGTTCTTACATCAGGCAGCCGACCTTCGACAAAGGTTTAGGGCTAGGGGTTACCCTGACAAGGTACTGAGAGGGGCCTTTCAGAGAGCAGCTAACACCGCCAGAGAGACTTTACTTACTCCTAAGACCAGACAGGAGGGTGACAGGAAGGTGAGATTTATTACCACCTTTGACGGCTCTGCCAAAGAATCCAGAGAGATTTTGGCACGACATTGGCCTATCCTACTTATGGATCCAGATGTCCGAGAAGTACTGCATGAACACCCACAGGTGACGTTCAGGAGAGGCCAAAGTCTTAAGGACTTATTGGTGCATAGTCATCTTGCACCACCAGTCAGGCCTAGTATGTGGCTGAGTCGTCGCCCTGTGGGTTGCTTCAGATGCAGTGGCTGTGTGGCCTGTAGCAATATTGACCAAGGAAAAATCTTTCACAGCACCAATCTCCAACGTAGTTTTGACATTAAAGATTTCATTTCATGCAGAACTGTTGGTGTGATATATAAAATCACATGTATTTGTAAAAAAGAATACATCGGCAAGACTAAGCGCGAGCTGCGCAGACGCATAGGAGAACACCTCCTGGATATTGATAAGCGTTGCGATACCCCAGTGGCCCGCCATGTCTGTGATTCGCAACAAGGTAACCCCAAGGTCATCAGAGTCATGGGCATTGAAGCTGTTAGTTCCCCCAAAAGAGGTGGTGATTGGGACAAGATCCTTTTACAACGCGAGTCACGGTGGATATTTCTTTTGAAGACTGTTACACCAAATGGCCTAAACGAGCAGCTGAATTACAGCTGCTTTCTGTAGAATGATTTTTTGTCGGTCTTATCACCGTCACCACCGGTCTATGTGGTGGTAATTGACCAAACCATCACCTTTCTGCACTAACTGTCACCTCTCGGTCATCAGTAATTCATTATGTACGTCTATGTGTAGTATGAACATGTTTTGGATATCACCCCTTAGTACCATAATTCTGCACAGCCAGTTTCTAGGTCAATAATCAATACTGACCAAGACCCTACATGAGATATTAACCTACTTTTCATGATCACCTACTTTGACTTGTTTCCCTGATTGTATCTCTATCCTTTAGCTGTACCTATCCAACATAGGATAAATGGCCACAAATATCTTTAAATTAGAACCGATTGTGGTTCAGTATATTCAGCCGTACTCCCGTTTGTCCAATCGACTGTACTCCACTGAATATTAAGAAGCAATCGATACTTTAATTGCTTCTTATTTCTCTTGCTGTTCTGCACAGCCTCCGCGATCTCGCGACATCTAATGCGAGTTCGCGCATGCGCAGGAGTGCAGTTTGTATCAGGCACTCTTTCTGCGCTGCAGGCCTCGTTTCCATTCTGTGATGAGCGCATGCGCTGCGCTCATGTGCAGGCGGGCAAGCACGCTCATTGGCCTCTATTACCGACGGCAGCGGCGGGAACCGAGGTGTATTTAAACAAGGAGGGCATACCAGGTTAGTTGGCGTCCCATATGCAGTCACTCTCATCTGTATACTGCATTTCTCTTTAACCACCTACCTATGAGGTAGCCCACGTAGGGGCCGAATATCTTCGTGCACCTCATGACCATATGACTGATCGTGACCATATGACTGATCGTGTCATTTTTGGTCTGCAGGCTTGACCGCTTTATCTATGATTGACTTGCCTGATTTCTCACCATCTCCCCTGATGAACTGCCCCATGTCCTGGCAGCGAAACGTGCATGTAGGGATTTGCCTATGCATATTTAGGGACATATAGTATTCTAGAGCCAGGGACAGGTTCCGGACGGGGTCGTCCTTTTAAGGACGAGTGCCCTGTGGTCAGGTTGCTACCATACTTTTAGTATCAGGGTCTACGGTTAGACAGCTATAGGGATCACCGTAGGGACCCTACATGCATGTGTTTGACTGTAATTATCCTTTTTCCCTGTGATTCATCCGACCATCTATACAGGATGAACTACTACTACAACATCGTGTGGTGAAGCATCAGACGACTTTCCCTGGGTACCGGTAGGACATACTGGTTACCAACTCAGTGCCGCCGTGCACTTTAATCATCTTGATTTCTGATACCGGGATGACCATGGACCACTGCACTTAGTGGTTTACCTCCATGTTCATCCCTGTATACGTTTTTTTTTGCACACACCATTTAGGATTTTATTAGCATAAATTATTAAATGTTATGTTTTAGGATTATTCTTTCAGAATTTTGTTCTTCCTGGGGGCAAATAGATCTAGCCTTGGAGGACACCATCTCTTGCAGATTTCTGAAAAGATCATCTTCTTCAGGCTCCATTCTCCTGAATATAACTTCTCCCTGCTCAAGAAATCCGCCAGGGTATTTTTTTCTCCCTTCAGATGGACTGCAGAAATTGAATTTATGTGTATCTGAGCCCAGGAAAAGATCCGGAATGCGGTGTGACAGAGATTCCCGTTTTTTTTTGTGCCTACCTGTTTGTTTATGTATGCTACAGCGGTTCTGTTTGTCAGAATTTTGATGTTCTGTGAATGGATGATTGGAAGAAAGGCCTTTAGGGCTAGAAATACTGCCAAGAGCTCCTTTGAATTTGAGGAAAGAGAAAAGAGATCTGGATTCCAGACTCCCTGCAACAGTTCATCTTCTCAGTGGGCCCCCCAGCCTGAGCCGCTTGCGTCTGTAGTGATGATAATCTGATTTCATGTACGCCTCTGAACCCCCTGGCTTGGGTTCTTCGGATTTAACCACCACCATAGAGAGAGTTCTTTATTCGAGAAGGAAGAGACACTACTTTGTCTAGAGAAAGTGGACTTCGGTTCCAAGACTCCAGAAGAAACTTAAGAATCCTCCTGTGGAACTGGGCCCATTTAGCCACTGGAATTGCTGAAGTCATCAGCCCTAAAATCCCCATGATCTTTCGAAGAGATACTTTTAGGAGAAGACGAAATGACGAGATTCTTGCTACCATGTCTATCTTCTTCTGTTCTGGGAGAAAGGATGTCATCTAATTTGAGTCCAACAAAATTCCCAGAAATATTTTCCTCTTGCTGGGAACTAAGTCCGATTTGTCCAAATTTAACTTCCACCATAGAGACTGAAGGGTATTTTTCACTATTTGCAGATGTCTCTGAAGCAGATCTTAGATGAGAAAATCGTCCAAATATGGGATAAATAATATTTCCTTCTGATGAAGAAAGCTTGAGATCTCTGCCACCAACTTGGTAAAAATCCTCGGAGCTGTCGAGAGGCCAAAAGGTAGGACCTTAAATTGCAGATGGACTAGGCAGTTTTTTAGAAAGACCGCAAACCGTAGATACTTTTGGTGACTGTTGTGTTTGGGGACATGATAGTAGGCATCCGCTAAATCGAGAGTTATCATGTAACAATCCCGAGCCAGCAAGTTGATGGTTGATCTCACGGTCTCCATCTTGAACTTTTTGTATAAAATGAATTTGTTGAGTTGCTTCAGATTGATAATAGTTTGGCTTTTTTACAAGGAAAACTGGGGAGTAAAACCCCCTTTCTTCTTGGTCCTGCTGAACTGGAATAACAACTTCCTTCTCCAGCAATAACAGGATCTCGGTTTCTAGAAGATGATCTTTTTCTTTCAGTTTTCTGTTTATTAAGAATCTTTCTGGAGGGGGAGAGGAGAATTCTAGCCTGTAAACCTGACAAATTTATTTATGTCTAGAATCCAAGGGGATTTTGTGATATTTTCCCAGGTCGTGATGGATCTTTTTAATCTTCCCCCTACTGGATCTCTGGCGTCATAGATTGGACTGCTTTGCGGATTTATCTGGGTTAAGCAGGAAACCCCTACCTGTACCTTTTGAGGGCTGCCAAGAACCTGAATTATCTTTTTTCTTTTGCTCCGGTCTGTTCCTTTTTTGATTCCGTTAGTGAAAAAAAATCGGGATTCTGTGGGAATCCCTTTTTTCTATCAGACGCCTTTTCTAATATGTCATCCAATACTGAACCGAAGAGTCTGTCTCCTTCACAGGGAATGCCACACAGTCTACTCTTAGAAGTTGCATTCCCTGACCAGGATCTCAACCATACAGACCTTCTGGCAGTATTGGAAAGAGCCGCAGACCTAGCAGAAAGTTAAACTAAATTGGCCGAGGGGTCAGCTAAAAAATTCAAGGCCTGTTTTAAGACCGGCAGGAAAGATAAAATGTCTTCCTTAGGAGTAACAGATATTAAATGTTCCTCAAGCTGGGACAACCACAAGGAAAGGGTTCTAGCAGTGAACTATACTGGGTCTTAGCATAGATGTATTTGTCTCCCAAAATCTCTTGAGAACAGATTCACATTTTTTTTATCCATGGCGTCTCTAAATATACCCACGTCTTTGAATTATAAAGAAGACTTTTTGGATATCCTAGCTATGGGGGCATCTACTCTAGGGGTTTTATCCCAGTGGGCTAAATCGGCCTCATTAAAAGGATATTTCTTTTTAAAAAAATTGAGACTCACGATCTCTTTTCTGGGTCTTTCCACTCTTCAGAAATGATTTTTTTTTATGTTATCATGGACCGGGAACACTTGCCTTTTCTTATCTCCTAACCCCCTGAACATCTGGTCCTGAATCGTGCGAGTTTCTTTAGATTCTTCAAGATTAATAGTAGCCCTAATAGTCTTTAGAAGTGATTCAGGCTCCTTAATAGAACATAAGGGTCTTCTTGACTCATCTTCAGAAGAGGTAAAGTCAGAGAAAAATTCTCTCTCATAAAAATCAAAATCCATATGCATTTCTGGATTTGGTCTGGATGTAGAGGGTTTCTGTGGCATAGTGGCCATTTTAGCTTCTATGGCCGAGCTAACCTCCTCTTTTATCAAAGTTTTCAGACTATCCACCAGCAAAGGTGCCTCTTCTGACATATTTTTTTCTGAGCACTTCTGAGGCTACTTTCACACTTGCGGCAGGACAGATCCGACATGCTGTTCACCATGTCGGATCCGTCCTGCGGCTATTTCACCGTGCCGCCGGACCGCCGCTCCGTCCCCATTGACTATAATGGGGAGGGGGCGGAGCTCCGGAGCAGCACGGCGAAAGCCGCCGGACTAAAAAACCTGACATGCAGTAATTTTAGTCTGGCGGCCTTTCGCCGTGCACCGCCGTGCTGCGCTGGAGCTCCGCCCCCGTCCCCATTATAGTCAATGGGGACGGAGCGGCGGTCCGGCGGCACTGCGAAATAGCCGCAGGACGGATCCGACACGGTGAACAGCATGTCGGATCCGTCCTACCGCAAGTGTGAAAGTACCCTTACAAAGTTATTTTTTTACTGTGACCAGCTAACTGTTTCTTGCAGATAGCATATTTCTTCTTTTGTGCAGGTTCCCCACTTTTACTGGCATCCCTGCCCTGAAAATTAAGAATAATTCCTTATTAAGGAGCTAACTATTATAAGGAGAACCTCCACCAGGGAAAAAAAGTGAATATATATATCACCCAATTGTGCATATAAAAAAACTATCATTTCACCCAGGAGGAGGCTTACCGGGCTGAGGACCTTGGGCGGATCGATAGACTTCTCTGGAGGTAGAGACATGCTTCCTTCTGGATTCAGGATGCGTCCGATTCTGAGAACGCCGTCCCGATCCCATGCCGGCATTCTTAAGGCCCGAACTTCTGGGTCATGTGGTACGCGGCCACACGCTACGCCGGCGTGCATTCCCCAAGCCGCACCCACATGACCAGTTCCCATGAGACTCCGGCACTCCAGGAGAAACGCAATGCTGGCATACCTTCCTTTCATAGCCCCCGCAGGAGCGTAATAGTCCGGGGCTGCCTGCAGAGCAGGACTTAGGCCAAAGCAGACGGAGGGAGCAGTCTCTTGTGCCAGATCCCGCCGCTCTGCATCAGCCCTCCTGAACATCACCAGGGACAACTTACCAAAGGCTGAGCGGTATCCAAGCAGGAGGGAACCCCTGCTAGTCTCGACTTCATCCCAAGGGACAGGAAACAACTGGAGAAGGTAAAGGGGGGGGGAGGAGGCTTTTAAATCTTTGTTCTCCACATTGTTTCCTGTCCCTGTTTAGTGCCGTTGGGAAGGCATATGGAAAAAAGGGCAAAAAAAAGTCCAATTTTACATTTTTTTTATTGCTTTTCTTACCGTAAAATCTTTTATAAAGTGTGATCAAAAAGTGACACACACTCCAAAATGGTATCAATAAAAAGTACATATTGTCCCGCAAAAAATGAGCCAATATACAGCTCAGTAGACATAACTATAAAAAAAAGCTATGTGGGTCAGAATATAGTGATGTATAAAAAAAATTATTTTTTTTCAATTTGGAAATTTATTTTTACACAATTTAGATATAAAAAACCTATACATATGGGGTATCGTTGTACTGACCCAGAGAATGAAGGGCATGGGTCAGTTTTGCCCCAAACAAAACGCTGTGGGAACAAAACCCGTAAAACGGTGGAGGAATAGTTTTTTTGTTCCCAATTCCACCCCATTTGGAATATTTTTACCGCTTCACACTACACTGTATGCCATAATTAATGGTGGCATTAGTAAGTACAACTTGTCCTGCAAAAAATAAGCCCTCATACAGCTATATGAACAGAAATATAAAAAAGTTATCGCTCAAGGAATATAGGGAAGAAAAATTTAAACGCAAAAATGAAAAAAAACACCTGTATCCTAAGGGTTAAGTCCCCCTAGGGGAATTGAATATATGGTCTTCAGATTGCTTCTCCCTTACACTGCAATGAATTAGAACTGCAGTGTGTGGCTATGATTGATAGGTAGTGGCAAGGCAGGGACGGAGGAGCTGGTCACACAAAGTAGTGGAGCTTGGGTGCAACAAGAGTAATAGCGACGCCCTAATTGCACCAAACACCTAATTTGCATATTAAGCAAAAGCATCTTAACTCAGGAATGGAGCCTCAGATCAACAAAATAAAAACAGCATTTTAATGAGTTGAACCACAGCTATGTATCTATGCAAACAGTTTTATAGGGAGATCGCTTGTAACAGATTCCCTTAATAATATGGAAATTATTTTGGATTTTAAATAAAGACAAATCAATTAAAACTGTGTCGATAATTATTCTTACAACCATGTGCTCAAATAAAATATTTTCATGGAAAATCTCCCTTTCCATAGTTATAACCTATATGTCGCTGGTCACTATTGAGTAGCTGAATGGCTACGGTTATCAATTGTACTTTCCCCTCCAGTATTGAGTTTCTTTCCTAAAACACTTGCTCACTCATGCATGATGACCATATGTGACCATCAGTGTGATGACAGCAGAACTTGTGAAGCTGCTCTTCTCCAAACACCCTGCACATTCTCAGTATACTATCCAGCACAGGGCATGCAGAGAATGTCAGATTTTTGTCCCTTATTATTCTGTATATATCTGGTACAGCAGAAAGTGTATCACACATGTATGACTGACTTGTGTCAGTTTAACTTGGTTTGAAACTGATCACATATATAAAAGCTAGAGCTCTGGATGGATGGATGGATGGATGGATGGATGGACACTGAGCAAATAAAGGAGAAAATCTCACCATTCTGGATAGAAATACATACTATTTTGCTTTCATAAAAGTTGCGGCAGTCCAATAAAATTGTGTCCTTTTCTTCCTGTGAGGCAGACAAATACTGTTCCACTCTTATATGAAACTCCTCTGGAGTAAGATGCATGGCTAGTAATAAGTAATAAGAAAAATTAGGCATACATACAATAAGTTACATATAGGATTGTGTTAAACATATTCACAAGTTTAACCATGATTATTTAAATCTTTAGGTTTACATTATATGAACCACTCTAACCTCTACAATCGGCAAAAAGCTAGCTTCACATACAGTGGATATTAAAAGTCTACACACCCCTATTAGGCCTCTTTCACACCGGACAAGATGCGGGTGTGTTGCGGAAAAATGCGTGTTTTTTCCGTGCGAGTGCAAAGCGTTTTAATGTGTTTCGCATGCGAGAAAAATCGGCATGTTTGGTACCCAGACCCGAACCCGGACTTCCTCACAGAAGTTCAGGTTTGGGATCGGTGTTATGTAGATTTTATTATTTTCCCTTATAACATGGTTATAAGGGAAAATATTAGCATTCTTAATACAGAATGCTTACTAAAATGTCGATTGAGGGGTTAAAAATAATAAACAAATTTAACTTGATCGCGTAGCGGATCTCCTCTTCTTTCTACTTTCTTCAGGACCTGGCTAAAGGACCTTTGATGACGTCACTGCGCTCATCACATGTGATGGACCATGTGATGAGCGCAGTGACGTCACCACAGGTCCTTTTCATCAAAAAAGAAAGAAGACATGCCAGGCTGAGCGTTCAAGTGAATTAAGGTAAGTTTATTAATTGTTGTTTTTTTTTTTAACCCCTCCATCACTATTTTACTAAGCATTCTGTATTAAAAATGCTATTATTTTCCCTTATATTTTCCCTTATAAAGATCGGGTCCCCATCCCGATCATCTCCTAGCAACCATGAGTGAAAATCGCACCGCATCCGTACTTGATTTACTTCTATGGGGCCTGCATTACGTGAAAAACGCAAAATATAGAGCTTGCTGCGATTTTCACGCAACGTACCAGTGATCACTTGTATACAGCCCCATAGAAGTGAATGGGTCCGGATTCAGTGCGGGTGCAATGCGTGATTGCCGGGATTCAGCTGGTCAAAAACTAGTGCAAGCACCATCACTATCCTAAAACACCAGGAATATTAGATTCTAATGATTAAATCACCTGATAGGTGACTATATAAGTCAAAAGCTTCTATCTTCCAAGGGCATATCAATACATTGTAATGGACTTTTTACCCACATACCTGTTTCTTTATAACTAACTTCCTGTGAATCGACACCCATTGGCACAATTTCACGGAAAACCCCAACACGAAGATCAGGAAAACAGTGGGCTCCTCCATCACTTCTCTGAAAAATAGAAATTATTATTAAAAGGGTTGTCTGAGTTATTTTTTTGTTCTTTGTATGTTTCTAACTAGGCAAATAGAAGGACTTTACAATTCAATTAACTCACTTTATCTCCAGTGGCTGGTTTCTCAGATTTCACTGAGGGTCACATGACCTGTGATGTCAGCTTCTCTCCCTGCTCTTATGATGTTTAGTGCACAAGCCTGAGAGATCAGATAGGAGTCTGTACACAAGATGACACTGTGCTGGCCACGCCCCCCTGCACTGCCATCTGCTGCTGTCTGCTCTCTCCCTGGATTCTTAACCCCTTCAGCAGCACAAACTCAGGACTGAAGGATTTACTGTGTAGCTGCAGGAAGTGAGGAGACAAATGCTGGGCAAAGGAGCTGACAGAGGAGTTCTGCAGAGCATTGCACAAGAACAGGTAAGGGGAAGGTCCTGGGTGTATCAGCAGTGTCATTACACAGCTGGGACTTGTAGTCCTACACATACAACATGCTGCTGAGTCTCCCAGAAGGCAGACATGTCACTCAAGGCAGCACTTGTGTTCACTCCCTTTGCAGAGCAGGGGGAGGGGCAGAAATTGTTTTATTGCAGGTAAACTAAGGGCCAGAAGAGAACCAGGGAAATGAGAAAATAATTTTTTTTTGCTGAAAACTTGCTTAGCTTGTATTGCTGACCATCAGATTTACAGTGCTATAATTTTTTTTTTCATAACTCAGAAAACCCCTTTAAGGCTGTATTACACCTAGTGATCATCTTGCAGTGTAACATTGCTGCAGATTTTGCTCGTTTATTGGGCAATTCTGATTTTTTTTTTTTATACATAAATTTGTATTGAGTAATCATATGCAATAGTATACGGTCATGTATAAAAGTTGTACACATAATTCATGCATATGAGTGGAGAGAGCGCACAGAATTCCCTTCAAAAAGCCTCCACCGGGTGGCCCCCCTCGATCCCTCCTGATCAGAATACTATCTTCGAGTGACAGAGACTGGGTGCTCCGGCGTAAGAGGGAATTAAAGGAGATTGTCCTTAACGGGAATTCGATACAAATATACCCAGACTTCTCTAGGGACACCCAAAACAAGCGCAGGGATTATTTTGATATAAAGAAAAGATTACGAGATGCCAACATCAAATACTCCATGTTATATCCCACCAAACTAAGAGTGGTCTATAGGGACATTGTAATGTTCTTCCATACACCTAGAGAAGCCTTAGAATGGTTGGACTCTGTTAGGGAATAGATAACATGATGTTGGTTGGTGTGGTGGGAGGATGCTTGGACGTAGGGGGCGGGTGGGTGACGGGGGTGGGCCCATGGACGGATGGGCGAAATGTGAGAGGTTGACAGGATGCTTCGCATCAGTGAACCAGTTTGGGGGATAGGGGGCGGGGGGGCCTAGGAGCTGCCTGGCTACGGCTGCCTTTGGGGGGCGGCGGGCGACTCTTTTATAGCTCCATAACATTATGAATGATAAAGTAATAACATGGAATGTTCGTGGTTTGGGAGATAGAACAAAACGGGTTGTGGTCTTTGACCTGATTATTCGACACCTTCCTGCAATAGTTGCTCTATTGGAAACACATGCCCCACCAGAGATCCCAGAATACCTAATAAAGAAATGGGCGGGGCATCAGTTCCACTCCGGATTCTCGAGGGATCAGAGTATACGTACATCAGAGCATTGATTTTATCCCCTTGGATCAGTCGATTGATAGAGATGGGAGATTCATTTTTCTTTATGCCCGATGGAATGGTAGAAAGTATGTTTTAGCTTTCTTGTATATCCCCCCTCCATTTGCAATGACAGTTCTTAACCAGTTGACGACCTTTATGTATAATAGAGAGCGGTGCCCGGTATTAATATGTGGAGACTTTAACTGCGTACTGGACCCCGCGCTGGATAGAATATCTACTGTGGGGAAAAGTGGGCAGGGAAAGCACTCCCTATTTCAAGGGTTCTGTGAGGAGATAGGATTAAAAGATGTCTGGCGATGGCTTTATGGTAACAAACAGGTGTTCTCCTGTTTTAGTAAAACATATAGTGCCATGTCCAGAATTGATATTGCTTTGGCCAATAGCGAGATGCTTGACTTTGCCTTAAAAATGAAATACGAGATCTACGGAATCTCTGATCATTCACCGATCTTACTGGCTATGAAGTTTGGGCAACAATCTGTTATTGCTAGACCGTTCAGACTGAACGAGCACTGGTTAACCATAATAAACGATACTGAGGGGATAGACAAGGAACTTACACAATTTTGGCAAGAAAACATTGGTACAACGCATATCCACTTTGTGTGGGATGCCATGAAGGCGTTTATGCGTGGGTTATATTATGGTAGAATAAAAAAAAAAAAAACGAGTTCCTTAAAGAGGAAAAAAGCCTGGAAGTAAAGATCGCATACTTGGAGGGTAGGATGCGAACAAATAATGATGTGAACATGCGGGCTAAGTTAAAATCTGCTAAGGATCACTATATAAACTTCATGAAGAAAAAAGCTCAGAATCAACTATTTTTTCTAGGTTATAAGCACTTTTGCGAGGGAGGTACCCCGGGTAAATTACTGGTTTCTATAATAACGAACCAAAATGCCCCCCAAAAGATTAGACAAATTCTGACAGGTGATGGTCGAAGATTGGAAAACGGAGTGGAGATTGAGGGAGAATTTTTAAAATATTTTAATAATCTTTATTGTTCCGGGTCGGACGATACGGGGACTAGTATGGAAGATTTTTTGAAACAGGTCAAGATCCCGGTGCTGTCGGACCCGGACTCGGCTCTCCTGTGCGCCCCCATTTCTCTGGGGGAGCTACAGGTGGTTATGCAGGGGGTTAGGGGCTCTTCAGTGCCCGGTTCAGACGGGCTTCCGTTTGGTATATATAAGAGCCATGCGGGGGTCCTTCTGCCTGGGTTGCTGCAAGTCCTGAATGAATCCAGTAATTGTGGAAAGTTGCCCCCGTCTTTGACGGAGGCAATCATTACACTGATTCTGAAGAAGGGGAAAAATGGAAACAAAGTTGAGGCTTATCGCCCTATATCTCTGCTCAACGCAGATTATAAGATAATCGCAAAAGTCCTTGCTAATAGGCTAAAAAAAGTAATAACTGGCCTAGTCCATACAGATCAGACAGGGTTTATCCCCGGGCGACAAATCCAGACCAATATACGCAGGACCATTCTTAATGTTCAGATTGAGGGGGGGGAGGACCGCTCCATCCTGTCCTTGGACGCTGCTAAAGCGTTCGACCGGGTGGAGTGGTCCTTCCTCTGGCGGATTATGCACAAGATGAATCTGGGCCAAAAGTTTATTGGCTGGGTTAAACTGCTATATAATGGACCAACGGCCAGAATTAATATTAACGGGGTGATTTCCCCTGCTATCTGCTTACAGCGTGGGACACGACAGGGCTGCCCACTCTCTCCACTCCTTTTTTCAATCTTCATGGAACCCCTCGCATGCAGGATACGAGCTGAGCAGAGTATTGTGGGATTCGGTGGCAGGGGGACGGACGACAAGATCAGTTCGTACGCGGACGACGTATTGCTCTATTTGAACGATGGGTGGAGAAGTGTCCCATGTATCATGCAAATAATAGAGGAGTTTGGTAGTGTCGCCGGATACGAGATAAACTGGGCGAAGTCCGTCCTCTTTCCCCTGAACCGTGCACCTCCTCAAAATGATTTAAAGGTCAGAATTATTGCCCCATCGGATCACTTAGAATACCTAGGGATAAAAATTGGCAGTTCTATTAGGGAATATAATATACTTAACATCACCCCCATGGTTAACAAAATAAGGGAGAAGATTAGGGTTTGGCAAAAACTACCGCTTTCACAGGTGAATAGAATTGCTTTGATCAAAATGATTCTATTGCCCTGGATATTGTACACGGTCAGCTCTTGTCCTGCCTGGATCGAAGACAGCGTTTTCAATTTGATTGACAGGCTGATTAACGATCTGATATGGGGCAGGAAAAGGGTCCGTATCAAGTTACAATATTTGCGTTTGGCTGGAAGTAATGGTGGTCTTGGCCTCCCCCATTTTCAAAGCTACTATTTATGCTCACAGCTACAGTGGTGTATCAATACGGGGGATGGGTTACTAATATCCTAAATTTTAGGACAACATCAACAGTCTACACAGAATATATTTAGCATATTGGAATCCGGATTTTTGGAACGTGAGGGTTACACTTGCCCTATTGGTTCAACGTTACAGAAGGTTTGGAACAAAACAAAGGCACTTATCCAGGTCCCATATGCCCTGGAGTTTACCCCGCTATGGGATAACACCTCGTTAACAGAGTTCTTGGCCCTTAATGAAAATGACTACTGGACCCGGAGAGGCATTACGTTAATCTCACATATATGCACTAAAGGGAAAATTAAACCAATAGGGGAAATGCTCCATCAGACACCAATCCCTGCATTAGAATACTATTGATATTTTCAATTACAACACGCATTAGCACACACGCTTAATAAAACGTCTCAGACAATAGGCAATCAGCGATTTATATCATTTTGTTATAATTCAGTAGGGAAAAAAGTTAGGGTTTCACTAATCTACAGGAGATTAATAGAGGAACTAAGCACTGTCACTAAATTTAAAAGTGTAGATAAATGGAAAGTGGATATAGGGGAATGTAATCCTCTTCAATGGCAGGAAATATATCAAAATATCAAGAAGGCCTCCCTTTCAAGACAGCACTGCTTGACCCAATTTAAAATAATACACCGGTTATATGTTACTCCGAGTCTTTTAACTAAAATGTATGGTAACAAGGGAAAAGAATTCTGTTGCTTGAAATGCTCTCTTGTAGCTGCAGGTCATGTTCATATGTTATGGGGTTGTCCAGTCATTAAGACCTTTTTGGGATAGTATATTTCATGAGTTGGCGGCATTAACTGGGAACAACCCCCCTTTAACTATTCAAGTAGCTGTACTTGGACTCCTTCCCCCCCGAGTATAAAAACAAAACAATCAAAAGTGAGCAGGTTTGTTGGCTGAAGGGACTCCTATTGGCCAAGGTAATAATCCTTAGACATTGGGTGAAGGATAGATCACCCACAATACATGAGTGGCAAAGTTTAATGGCAAGAGTAACAGATTTTGAGTGCATGAAACGTCGTGGGGAGAAATAACAGAAATAGGTGTATAGCCGGGGATAAATGATTGAAACAGATGTACAGCCGGGCTGGAACTGATGACCTATTGCCACTTGAGCATAACCCCTAAATAAACAACAACCACTATAACTGGAGCAATCTAAACAGTAACTTGTTTTATGACAGTCTGGGAGATACCCAGAATGAGGGCGTGAGTCGCCCGCCGCCCCTCGTGGCGGCCGTGCCAGGCCAGGTACATTGGGGGGGATGGGGGGGGGGGGAGGATGGTCTTGTTTTGATACGGGAGATAGGAAAGTGGCACCAATTCGGGGTGTTCTCGATCTTGATGTTTGTGTCTATATATGTGAGGCCCGACACCAAGGAAAATACTGTAGAAATGTATCTGTTTTGTGTGCTATTCTCTGTGACTACATATCCTTTCACATTGTTTTGTTTTAAGAAAATTAATAAAGATACTTGAAAGAAAAAAAAAAAAAAAAAAGACAATTATTATCCAATAGGCAAAATACAGGATTATTGCACAAGTCATATACAAGATTTATACATAAGATCTGTACACATGACACTTAAAGGGAGTCTGTCATCAGCATTTCACGTTTGTAACCCTTCCCATAGCTTTCAACCATGCTTACAGTTAATAAAAACTTTACCTTTAGCATTAATCCTGGACTTATAAAACCGTCAAAAAACATCTTTGTAGCATATGCAAATGAGGGCTCGCAAGTGCCCAGGGGCGGCGTTACGCTCGTAGGTGCCCTGCTAGCTCAGCCTTTTCTTCGCTTCCCCCCCGCCCCTTCCTTCCCTCCGCCTGCCCATCCTTTCCCTCTGACCGCCTATCTACTAACTTGTTGTTTCGCCGAGATGCGCACCTGCATCTATAGCCACAATTGCTGGGGATGGATGTGCCTCCGGATGCATCTTTATCTCATCCAGAACTCCCAACACTTTACGAATATTGGTAACCCCCGCTCTGCCCTGGACAAACCCCACCTGGCTGGGGGAGATTAGTTTAGGCAAAACAGCTGCCAATCTGTCTGCCAGGATCTTGGATGCTATTTTCAGGTCAACATTTATTAGTGATATCGGACGATATGAGGAGGCTAAAGTGGGGTCCTTGCCTGGCTTTGGTAATACCTTGATATGGGCTGTGTTCGTATATGTAGGGATACTCTTCCCCTGCATATAACTAGTGAAAATGCACGAGAGAATAGGGGCTATGTCTTGTGCTAGAATGCAGTAAAACTCCCCTGTAAACCCATCCGGGCCTGGCGCTTTCCCCATAGTGAGGTTTTTGACCGTATGCAGGACTTCCTCAGTGTAACGGTCACGTCCACACACACACAGGGGGAAGGGTAGTGACCACTGCGCTCCACCCTCACCCCTGGCCCTGCCTACTTGCCTCACGAGTCCGGATGACAGGGGACAACTGGACGGCAATCCCTAACTTAGGATATGTGCAGGGAAGACAGACAAGACAAAATACGGAACATGAACGGACCGGGTCAGAACCAAGAGAGCTACGCAGTGCAACGGATTAAGCAAAGAATGGTCAGGAGAAGCCGGGGTCAAATACCAGGAGAGTAGCGAAGTACAAGAGGAGTCCTAAGAGAGTAGTCAGGTGGGAGCCGAGGTCACAATACCAGGATGTATGCGCAGTACAGGAGGAGCAGGCAGAGGATCGTCAGGGAACAGGATCAGGTAAATATTCAGTAGTCCAACAAATAGCCAGGAACCTAGAAATTAACAGGCAACCTGTAGCCAGCAGGCTGCCTGTATTTATAGTGGGGAGTGAGGGTCATGTGACGTGGCCAGCATCACATGACCGACAGACCAACCAGTCGAGCACCGATTGATCAGCTCGGCGCTCAAGGCAGACTAGGAGCAGGGAGCCACCCAGCTAGTAAAGCCGCCCTGGGAATGAGGTCAAACACAGAACCTCATTCCAAAAGCTAAGCAACAGTTCTGCGGGCAATGGGGGACCGAGTGCACCTTCGGAACCCCGTGACACTCAGTAGTAATTGGGGAATTGAGAATGGCTCTGTCAGCTTCTGATATCTTTGGTAACATGACATCTCCCAACCACTCCTGGACTCCTCTAGTCTGGCGACCCGAAGTGTCGTATAGTTTGGTATAAAAGTCCTGTAGAATTCCATTTATCTCCTTGGGGCGTGTACATGTTCTGCCTGTGCTATCTAAGAGACCATGGATATGTGTCTGACCTCTTTGCCCTGCAGCCAATCTAGCCAGGAGTTTGCCAGCCTTATTCCCAAATTTAAACATGTGGGCCTCCCATTTAGATTGTATCAGTTGTTCCCAGTGGAGAAGCCATGTGTCATAATTCTGCTTGGCTTGGCGCCATTTTTGTTGAGAAATTGTGTCAGGATTACTTTGAAAGGTTGAATATGCTAACCTCAACTCATCGCTCAATTGTGTGAGTTTTACTTTGATTGTACGCTTTTTGTTATACATATATGCCATGACTTTTCCCCTGAGAACAGCCTTCCCAGCATCCCACAACAACTGGGGGTCGGTGGTTCCCTCATTATCTTGCTTATATTCCAGCCACCAGCCATGAAGCATATCACAGAAGTTTTCATCTTTCATCAAACAAGCTGGGAATCTCCACAAGAAATCTGATCCCCTTGGTATTCCGTCTTGGAATAAAATCGATACCGGGGCGTGATCCGAGATCACCATATCCTCAATTTTTGGTTCTGTGAAACGACCCAAGGTTTCCCTGTCAGCCAGAATATAATCAATGCGGGACCAAGACTTATGAGCGGCAGAAAAAAAAGTTAACTCTCTTCCCTCGGGATGAATCAGGCGCCAAATATCTACAAGGTTAGCATCCATTAATAGTCGCGCTAGGTTTAGGTTCTCCCCTCCCTTCTTGCCTGGTGTGTTTGGTTCCCTCTTTTTATCCTCTACTTGACTGACAACAGTGTTCATATCTCCCCCCATTATTCGTAACGCCACAGGATCCCTAGTTATACGTTGCCTCAAGGCATCAAAGAAAACGGCATCAGTTTAATTCGGCCCATATACATTGTAAACACTTAAGTCCCCCTTCACCGAGGTAAGATGGAGATGAGATATTCGACCCCTGTCATCTTGGTCATGCATTAGTACCTTATATGGCAGGCCCCTCTTCAGCAAGGTGAGGACTCCTGCTTTCTTCCCCATTGCCTCTGAACAAAAAACTTCCCCTACGCACAGCTTTTTCATGCGGTGGAAATCCTGAGACGTCAAATGTGTCTCCTGCAATAAAGCTATATCTGCTCCTAATCTTTTAAGGCATCTTAAAATCATCATGCGTTTACTCTGGGATCTCAACCCTTTTATATTCCAGGATACAA
Source organism: Bufo bufo (assembly GCF_905171765.1). Taxonomy (NCBI): domain Eukaryota; kingdom Metazoa; phylum Chordata; class Amphibia; order Anura; family Bufonidae; genus Bufo; species Bufo bufo. Next base: position 412,800,284 of record NC_053390.1, read on the forward strand.
TTTTCAACGGGTTAGCCATTGGGGGGTAGATTATTGATTTTGTTGTATATACCTGTGGACTTGAAGCGGCACCAAAAATTTCCCTTCTCCCCAGATCCCCAACCCCCAACAAGGACAAACTGTCTAAGATGAAACCATCTAATACAGCAAAAAAATATAACATTATCTCACATATTCGGACTTCACTTTTTTCCAGCATAGCAGTATAAGTGATAGCTAAATAATAGAAAAAAAATTAGAACAGTTCTACCTAGAAGCAATCATATCATAAAACCATGTCGGACTTCAGCTGGTAGCAAAGGTGCCCTGCGTGGGTACCTTAGAGATCCCTGGATCAATATATCAGGTGACCAGGATGCTTCCTGCGTTCTCCCCCACCGTCGGATCATTTCCGGGATACCATATGGCAGTGGTTTAAGCTACTGGCCACCTATTATATAACACTGAGCTGGAATCAATAATGAACCATTAAGCCATCTTAACATATTCTACAACAGTGATGAATATACTGTAGGGACTCGCCCTTTGTAGTGTATCAAAGGGTTACTGCCCCAAGTGAACTTCTCCCCTTCGGTGTATTTAGAAGGAATGGGTATATATTGTCGAACAACTCCGGGGAGCCATCCGTAGTAGGTAAAGTTTTGACCAGTACCGATGGGCAAATAAGAACAGGAATTATAACCGTGGATCCCCCATTAGATTGATCACCTACAGTTCGTATGTGGATCCATACAAATGGAGGTGATTCCCGCCACTGGCGGCTTGACTGTTGTGGGATACGCCAATCATCAGTTTATATATTCAGGAATAGTGTAGACCGCGTCCCCTAATAAAAAGAAAGAAAGGCTCGACTGTGTAAATTCAGGTGTTCGGACGCCCCCAGTCTTGGTCATCTCCGTTAGCAGGGAGTTCATTATGGCGGGAAGAAGACAACTCATCTCTTGATGTTGTTTTCCTAGGCTGTCTGTGTGGTTTGGGAGTTAAGGAACTCTCCGGGTACTCCAAGGCTGGTAGTAGATGTCGATCCGAGAGAGTCTCTCCGAGATGTATCTTCATCTCATCTGGGCTATCAAATGATACGGATGAACCGTCAGGCAGTGAGACCCGAAGAACAGCCGGGTACAATAAGGCAAAGCGAATTTGATTCTTATGGAGCGCTGAACAGATTGGGGTGAATAATCTCCTCCGTTTTGTGACCTCGGCTGAGAAGTCCCTGAATATTAAAATGTGCTAACCTCTTAGCGATACTCCATTGCCTTTCTGCTTGTATGCTCTCAGCAGTGCGGCCTTGTCAGAGTAGTCCAGGTACTTAACTATGACCTGTCTGGGTCTTGCGTTACGGTCCGAGCGCACTTGTGTTTTAACTGATCTGCCTGAAGGCTCTGGAGGTATCCCCTGGCCCACCCTGTGTGCTCGTTCAACCCTGCAGCAGGAAGATGGTCCCAGGGCCCTGGGGAGCTCCAGTTCACAAATGGTTATAAGCTCTTTTGCTGGGATTTGTTCTGGCAAACCCACTATGCGCAAGCTACTCCTTCTGGAGCGGTTTTCTAAATCGGCAATTTTCGCCCATAGCATAGTGTTCTCATCAACCACCTGGGAGAGGTGATTCTTGATCACAGCGTTAGGGCTGTTTCACACGAGCGGATGCCGTGCGTGACATCCGCTCCGTGAATGACAGCCAAGACCCGATGCAGACTGCAGAAGCACGGAGCATTAACATGATTGATAATGCTCCGTGCCTCTCTATGATCTCTTTACTACGAAATCACAGTGACAACTTTATCTCACTGTGATTTCGTAGTAAAGAGATCACAGAGAGGCACGGAGCATTATCAATCATGTTAATGCTCCGTGCTTCTGCAGTCTGCATCGGGTCTTGGCTGTCATTCACAGAGCGGATGTCACGCACGGCATCCGCTCGTGTGAAACAGCCCTTATCTGTCTCCACCGCCACCAGTCTTGTCTCCAAATCCTCCAGGTGAGCTGAATGTTGTCTGATCTCAGCCTGTAGTGCCCCAAGGGATTGGGCTACGGTGGAAGAGAGGGCTTCCTGGAGATCTGGTATTATGCGAGTGGCAACCTCCAGTGCTTGATGTTTATAGTCGATGTTCGGCTTATTAGAGTCCTGGAAGAGATTACCAGGATTGTCTGCCGGCTGTGCCGGAGATTGCGCGCTTCTGGTGGGGCCGCCATCTTGGAATCCACGGTATGTTTGTCAGCTTTCGCCGGGTTCTTTTTCGCTTTGCTCCCCATAGGAATCAGGAATCGGTCCATAAACCGAAGGTCTGGAGTCAGAGTGTTTGTGTCCAGCCGCACGTTTATTCCTGTAGCTGGGGAAGGGAGGGGAGCCGTGTTCCGATTGCTTCTGGTACGGAGCTCCTGTTACACGCTGCCGCTCATGCTGGCGCCGGAACCGGAAGTCCCCAATTCTGCTTTTTAAAGGGGTTCTGCACTTTCATTTAACTGATGATCTATCCTCTGGATAGATCATCAACTTCTGATCGGCGAGGGTCCGACACCCGGGACCCCTGCCGATCAGCTGTTTGAGAAGGCAGCAGCGCCGCGGCCTTCTCACTGTTTACCGCCAGCCGAGTGACGTCACGACTAGTATCAACTAGCGTGGGCGCGGCTAAGCTCCATTCAAGTGAACAGAGCTTAGCCCTGCCCACGCTAGTTGATACTAGTCGTGACGTCAGTGGGCCGGCGGTAAACAGTGAGAAGGCCGCGGCGCTGCTGGAGTGCCGCTGCCTTCTCAAACAGCTGATCGGCGGGGGTCCCGGGTGTCAGACCCCCGCCGATCAGATGCTGATGATCTATCCAGAGGATAGATCATCAGTTAAATGAAAGTGCAGAACCCCTTTAAGCATGCTTAAAAATTGTTTGCCGGCGGCAGATTGATCTGCCACCGCCAAGCCACTAGATAGCAAGGGGACGAGCGATGGCATAGCGATTGCTTTTCCCCATGCTGCGGAGGAGGTCGCTGCAAGTAATAGCAGTGGTCTCCTCCACTAGCTAGCAGGCAATTGCCGGGAGAAAATGCTTCCCTCCCAACAATCGCTTGCTCAATAGGCCTGTGTAATACAGGCTTTACTCTACATATACATTACACTGACAGAAGAGGTTAGTATGGTATTCAGTTTTTAACCCCTTAAGGACTTATGACGTACCGGTACGGCATGTTTCCCGAGTCCTTAAGGACCCATGACGTACCGGTACGTCATAACTTTAAAACTAGATTGCGGCGGGGGTTAATAGGAACAGGATGTCCGCTGAAATCATTCAGCGGGCATCCTGTCACAAAGCCGGAGCCAGGGGCCCCACATGCTAGGGATCCTGTGGCCCACCCTAGTACGAGCAGCCCTGGGGCTCATACTGGTTTCCCGGCCCACCAAATAAGCCCACCGGAGCCCCCTACCGGTGAACTTAGCTGGTGACCCCCAGTGTATTTTGAGCCCGAGATTCCAGATTTTGTTGGCAATCCAGGAATCCAGATTCCCAATAGTGGGCTTCACTGAAATTGACTTTTTTAGTTTTTTTTTCAGTGACCCATTTGTGAATCTGATGGTGGAGCAGATGAACCTGTACGCCCAACAGTTTGTTGCTCAGCACCCGGGCTCCTTTTTGGCTAGACCCGGTGGCTGGACGCCGGTCAGTGCAGCCGAGATGAGGACGTTTTAGGGCCTCGTGCTGCACATGGGTCTAGTGCAAAAACCGAGTGTCAGGCAATACTGGAGTGGGGACGTCCTCTACCAGACCCCACTCTACAGTATGGCCATGACACGCCCCCGGTTTGAGGCCATCTGGAAATGCCTGCATTATGCAAAATATGCAGCATGTCCCCCCCAAGGTGATCCTGCCTATGACAGTCTGTATAAGATACGGCCGGTCATCGATCACTTCGGGGCCAAATTTGCGCAGGCCATATGTACCTGGAAGGGAGGCGCGGTTGATGAGTCTCTCGTTGCTTTCAAGGGGAGACTCAGTTTCCGCCAATACATTCCCACTAAGCGGGCGAGGTATGGCTTGAAAATTTACAAAATTTGTGAGAGTACCTCAGGGTACACTTACAAATTTTGTGTGTACAAGGGGCGAGATTCCTGTATTGAACCCCCAGAATGTCCCCCCACTCTGGGTGTTAGCGGGAAACTCGTGTGGGACCTTATGCACCCACTGCTAGATAAGGGTTACCACTTGTACGTGGATAACTTTTATACTAGCATTCCCTTGTTCAGGTCCCTTGCCGCCAGATCCACGTCCACTTGTGGGACCGTGCGGAAAAATCAGTGCGGCCTCCCTGCCCACCCCCTCCAGGTACCTATCCCCAGGGGTGAGATCCGTGCCCTTACCAGTGGAAACCTGTTGCTGGTCAGGTTTATGGAAGGCAGATTTTGATGGACTGGTTTATTTCCACCATGTCCCAGTAGAAGCCCCCCTGATGTAGCCTAGACTAGAGAAACTCCAAAAAAGTGACCCCATCTAAGAAACTACACCCCTCAAGGTATTCAAAAGTTACTTTACAAACTTTGTTAACCCTTTAGGTGTTCCACAAAACTTAATGGCGAATGTAGAAACAATTTTAGAATTTAAATTTTTTGTTACCTTGCCTCAAAAAAGTGTAGAATAGAGCAACCAAAAATCATATTTACCCTAAAATAGTCCCAAAACAACAACCACCTTATCCCGTAGTTTCCTAGATGGGGTCACTTTTATGGAGTTTCTACTCTAGGGGTGCAGCAGGGGGCTTGAAAGGGTACATGGTGTAAATAAACCAGTACAGCAAAATCTGCCTTCCAAAAACCATATGGCGTTCCCCTTTTCTATGTCCTGCCGTTTAGCCAAATAGTAGTTTACGACCACATATGGGGTGTTTCTGCAAACTACAGAATCAGGGCAACCCATATTGAGTTTTGTTTGGCTGTAAACCCATTTTTTCCAGTAATAAAGTAAGGGTTAAAATGGAAAATTTTCCATAAAATAGAAATTTCTAAATTGTTTCTCCATCTGCCATTAACTCTTGTGGAACACCTAAAGGGTTAACAAAGTTTGTAAACCCAGTTTTGAATACCTTGAGGGGTGTACTTTCTTAGATAGAGTCACTTTTTTGGAATTTCTATTCTAGGGGTGCAACGGGGGGCTTGATATTGGAAATGGTATAAACAAAACCAGTCCTGCAAAATCTGCCTTCCAAAACCCATATGGCATTCCCCTCCTTCTATGTCCTCCCGTTTGGCCAAACAGTAGTTTAGGGCCACATATGGGGTGTTTCTGCAAACTACAGAATCAGGGCAACCCATATTGAGTTTTGTTTGGCTGTTAACCCTTACTTTATTACTGGAAAAAATGGATTATATTGGAAAATTTCCCATCCCCCCAAAAAAAAAATCGAAATTCTTACATTTTATGTCCATTTGCCATGAACTCTTGTGGAAAACCTAAAGGGTTAACAAAGTTTGTAAAATCAGTTTTGAATACCTTGAGGGGTGTAGTTTCTAAAATGGGGTCATTTTTGGGTGGTTTCTATTATGTAAGCCTCACAAAGTGACTTCAGACCTGGACTGGTCCATAAATAGTGGGATTTGGAAAATTTCTGAAAATTTTCAAAATTTGCTTCTAAACTTCTAAGCTATGTAACATCCCCAAAAAATAAAATGGCATTCCCAAAATGATACAAACATGAAGTAGACATATGCGGAATGTAAAGTCATCACAATTTTGGGGGGTATTACTATGTATTACAGAAGTAGAGAAACTGAAACTTTGAAATTTGCAAATGTTTCAAAATTTTTGGTAAATTTGGTATTTTTTTATGCAAAAAAATTTACTTTTTTGACCCAATTTTAGCAGTGTCATGAAGTACAATATGTGCCAAAAAAAATCTCAGAACGGCCTGGGTAAGTAAAGGCGTTTTAAAGTTATTCACACATAAAGTGACACTGATCAGATATTCAAAAAATGGCCAAGTCCTTAAGGTGAAATAGAGTCCTTCAGGGGTTAAACCTCACATTCATCAATTGAAAGTCATTTTGCATGCACAGTCATAGGACTTCTCATTCTTGAGTTTAGAGTTGGGGTCCTAGCAAACTCCTCTTATAAGGCTTATATAACATGTCTAACTGACGAACATTAAGCAGAAAAAAGGCTTTAAAGAGGCTCTGTCAGCATGATCAACCCTATTAAACCAGATTACTGCCTGGTAGGGCTCATCATGATAATTAAAATAATATCTTTCTTTTGTCTGTATGATAAATAGCTGCAGAGATATCTACGTTTTTATTCATATGCTAATGATCGATTTGGAGCACCAGAGGGCAGGGCTGAATCCTTTAGCACTGTTTTGTAACACCTTAGTGCTTTGCACATTCCCCCTTTCTTTGATTGACAGGGCTAGACATCAGCATGCTGAGGGTAGAGCTGTGTCCTAGCATCTACATATCTTATACACTACTTAGTGTAGCTTTTCCACACTGAGATATACTCAGAAAGCTAATATACATATTTCTGCTTTATTCACAGACTCAATATATGATTATAATGATACCAGTAATATGTGTTAGCGTCTAAGCATACAAAAAACATTCTTCTCTGCATGGAAAGGCTATAGCTTAGTGCTAAGTGGTCAGCCTTGTATGTTGAGATACTATGTTCAAGTCCCAAGAGAGATTTATACAAGTTTGTTTCTGTTATTTTTTCCCCCCCTCATTAACCTGTAATAAAATGTTATAATGTTATACTATAATAAATAATATATAACATATTAATAAAAGCCCTTATTATATTGAGAATAGTGTTGTTTGTTTGTTTTTTTGCTTGACAACCTAAAACCTATTACTGCCGCATTTCACAGGCACAATATATGATTATAAAGAAACCAGCAATATTTATTAGCTTTTTAAGCATAAAAATAATTATTCTCAATATAAGGCCTCATGCACACAGCCGTTGTTTTGGTCCGCATCCGAGCCGCAGTTTTGGCGGCTTGGATGCGGACCCATTCACTTCAATGGGGCCGCAAAAGATGCGGACAGCACTCCGTGTGCTGTCCGCATCCGTTGCTCCGTTCCGTGGTCTGCAAAAAAATATAACCTGTCCTATTCTTGACCACGCTTTGCGGACGAGAATAGGCAGTTATATTAAAGGCTGTCTGTGCTGTTCCGCAAATTTGCGGAACGCACACGGACGCCATCCGTGTTTTGCAGATCCGCGGTTTGTGGACCGCAAAACACACAACGGTCGTGTGCATGAGGCCTAATAAGGATAGAGGGTCATTTATCAAACTGGTGTAAAGTAGAACTGGCTTAGTTGCCTATAGTAACCAATCAGATTCCACCTTTAATTTTGGACAGCTTCTTTGGAAAATGAAAGGAGTAATCTGGTTGCTATGGGCAACTAAGCCAGTTCTACTTTACACCAGTTTGATAAATGTACCCCATAGGCTTTTAGTATGGGTTAAATGCACTAGAAAAAAATCCCAAGAATCAAACCTGGGATTTCTACATACAGACCTAAGCATTTACCATTAAGCCATAGCCTTTTCACTTTTCACTTTTTCTATGCTTATAAGCTAACACATATTACTGGTGTCTTTATAATCATACATTGTTCTTGTGAATAAAGCGGTAATATATAGATTAGCTTTCTGAGCAGATCTCAATGTGGTAAAGCTATAGTACATAGTGTATATGATATGTCATTGCTAGGACACAGCTCTAGGAAACAGCTCTGCCCTCAGCATGATGATGTCAAGCCCTGTCAATCAAGGGGAGGGCAGAGTGTACAGAGCACAGGGGGTGTTACAGAGCAGTGCTCATTTGCATATGAATAAAATGCAGATCTCTGCAGCAGTTTAGCATACAGCATTTTAATAGGCATAATGAGCCCTACCAGCTAGTATGCTTGGTGCGATAAAGTTAATCATTCTGACAGAGCATCTTTAAACTCCCGGCATTTTAAAAGCCCATGGAGCTTCTTTTTTTTCCATGAAAATGTCAAGAATTTCTTGAAGTGGTTAATAAAAGCATTCAGTGTATCAATAGGGGGAGCTAATTACAGTAAACACAGAGGCCCAGATTTACTAAGCCTGTAGACAGAGTAAGCTTAGACCTGATGTTTATATCTGCACCAGGTCTATCACACGGGCTCAGGCTGGATGATACATCTGGTGCAGGGACAGACACTTTTCTCTGACTCTACACCAGCTATTGGATGGCTTACTTTGAGACAGATTTTTACACCAGAATGGCACATATTAAGCCCAAACACCTTTCCCATGAAGTTCTGTCCACCTTTAACTAAGCCCTGCCCCTTTCTAAGCATGTCAGGGGAAAATAAGTATAGAAACCCCAGATGAACCAACTTGCGCCACTTTTATTGACAGATTGTGGCACAGCCACATTAGTAAATCTGGGCCAGAATTTTAGATCTAACTATGGAATGGTGCTCAAAGGTGGATACTGTGCACCACTAATTTGCCTCTATGACAGTTTATGTGCCGTTACCTAGCAAAATGTATGCATAACTTTCTATTGTATAGAAGTGGCCTAAATCTAGTACCTTGGGCCCCATTCACATCCCATGTTTACATTTAATGGGTACGCTAGGAAAGCTCCTGGCGTACAAGCTAGACTTGTACATAAAGATCCATTGGTCAGGTGGAGACTAAAAGAGTGTCCTTTGGGTGTCTGTCTGGCCAGTATACCACAAAAAAGAGGCATTGAATAGCCCGTGTAGTCCAGTAAAGTAAGTTTACCGTGCAGTATAGGAGTGTCTTTTTTAACATGGAAGCGCCTGTATGGGAACTGGCATTAATAGGCATCAATAAAAGGGGTTATCTGGAATTTTGATATTGATGGCCTATCCTCAGTGACGAAGTGAGTGACCGGCCGGCCAGCCTGCCTGCTAGTACGGGAGTTTCATAGTGAGTACTACGTGGATTGCGCTACCGCAAGAGGATTGCTATACTTTACATATGGATTGCATACACTTTACATATGGATTGCCTACACTTTACATATGAATACTACTGTGTGCGGGGCCCGGTGCAATAGAGTACAGTGACTGCACTGGGCCCCGCCGTGATTTCAACACCAGTTGCCGACCTCCACCCCCTGTAATGGGGGGTCACTATTTACACAGGGACACTGTTATGGGGGGGGGGGGGGGGAATCTGTAGATGACACATATATAGCATAAGCTGCTATATATGTGTATATATGTGTCATCCACAGATGCCCCCCATAACAGTGGGTCATCCACAGATGCCCCCCATAACAGTGTGTCATCCACAGATGCCGCCCATAACAGTGTGTCATCCACAGATGCCCCCCATAACAGTGTGTCATCCACAGATGCCCCCCATAACAGTGTGTCATCCACAGATGCCCCCATAACAGTGTGTCATCCACAGATTCCCCCCATAACAGTGTGTCATCCACAGATGCCCCCATAACAGTGCCATCCACAGATGCCCCCATAACAGTGCCATCCACAGATGCCCCCATAACAGTGCCATCCACAGATGCCCCCATAACAGTGTGTCATCCACAGATCCCCCATTATAGTGTAATCCACAGACCACCATTAGTTCAAAACCCACCAAAAGCACACCTTTTGGTTCAAAATATTTTTTTTCTTATTTTCCTCCTCATAAACCTAGGTGCGTCTTATGGGCAGGTGCGTCTTATAGGGTGAAAAATACGGTAAGTCATGACCTCTTTTATGAAGTTTTCATGCTACTTCCATTAAACGGATGTCAATATAGCCTATTGGGTGAAGGGTCCCTTAGATAGATTCCCAACAATAGCATCCATCACCCATAGGCTATATGGTATCCATTTAATGGATACATCATTAACTGCTCATGATATATCAGTTAAAAAAATGCCATTATATCCTATGGGAGATGGATGGCATCCATCCTAGCAAACATTTAACAAATCATGTCAGGAACTGTCAGCATATAAATTATTTGGAGGCCAAAAATATGTTACCTTAAAATCTTCCAAGCACACATGGTTGAATAAAGGGTGTGAGAGCATTGCATCAATGTAGAGCTTGGTAGAAACTTTGCTTCCTCCCACTGTTCCATTAATTCCTTCTGAAGCTATGCGGATCTAAAACAGCAAAGAAAAGACACATAGCAAAAGAACTAAATCTAAAACAGACAGACAGGATCTTCATTTAGCCTGATAGCACACGCAGAAAGACTCCCAGTCTCACAACCCAGTTGAGCCACTTCCAAGTGAATTCAAGCACTTGGGCAGAACCATACTACAAAGTCTATGAGCCGACCTGCACACCTGTGTACGTGATTTCCAGGGATCCGGTGAAACATGTAGAGGGGGCAGCGCATGAGAGCATTTTATTAGCTGACTAGCGTTGGTGAAAGATAATGTGAGAACAATCCACATGCAGAGAGGCACAGACGAGGAAGAAGCAGGTGATGGCGGCCATCACCGCTGTTCCCTGTCCCTGACACAGGTCTTAGGTTGAGTTTTAATTTGAAAGAATAAAGAATGATTTTATAATTTAGTTTATAGGATAAATACAAATTGGGTATGATTAGCCTCTGGGCTGCCAGTTATACCTAAGTGGTGAATAGATAAGCACTGGGCAGAGCTGGAGGCACGGCTTTAAGGCCCCTTTATAGTGGCCGAGCATCGGGGCAGATAATCGCTAACAAGCATTTCTAGGAACACTAATTAGTAATTATCTGCCTGTGTAAAGGTGCCACCTGTTACCTGATAAACGAACGAAGCGGGTAATAAGATCGTTTGTGCGGTCACCAAAATCATTGTTTGCCGGTTCAAACAGCCCTCTGCTGCCAGGACGAGTGATGGCATTAACGAACGCTCCTCTCCATACTGTGGAGGAGATCGCTGCATGTAAATCCAGAAGTCTCCTTCACTGATTGTTGGGAAGGAATACTGCCTTCCTGACAATTGTCTACTCAATGGAGCAGGGTGAAGAATATCTACATAGTATGGTACATGCATACATACATAGTATGGAGCTACAGGGGTTCATGTACCAAAGCCCTGCACAAGGACTGAGGTCCAGGCTACCAAACACCAGAGTTTACCTGTCCTGGGATCTTTTTCCGTTCCAACTCAATGTGAATAATATTATGTGACATTACCCACTCAGGTCTTGGAGTTGAGAGGTTTCAAGAAAACACTACAGATGACAGCAACACTTGTGAGATCTACTTTGATAGTTGTTTTTTGCTATTCTAGGTGTGAAACTTTGGATGTCATGTTTCAGTAGGAGTTTTAAAGGGGTGGTCCAAGTTTATTTTTTTTTTTTTTATGTTTGTGGTACCTGTGTAGAAATTCATTCTTACCTGCTCCCCACCGCTCAGTTTCGGCTCCATGGATTCTGGGCTATCTTCCGGTTTCAAAACTTCTGCAGCAAATGACTGACCTCAGTTGCGAGGTGTAAACCAGCCCTGATGTGCAACTTTGGGACAAGTCACTGCTGAGGTCAGGCATTGGCTGCCGCGGCACACATGACTCTGTGCGGCATTTGACAGACAGGGACTGGAAGTCTGGTAAAAAGGGCCAGGAGCCATTGAGCTGCAAGTGACCGGCAGGAAGCAGGTACAGTAAGCATGGATTTCTTCACAGCTATCACTGGCTGGGGATTTGAAAAAATTATTGACAACCACTTTAAAGTTTGTTTAGTCTAAGCCAAAAAAATGAATTTGCAATGCTGCAATTATCTCCATAGACCGCAGTTAACAGCTGAAATATCCAGGAGCTTTCTCAGCACATCCAAGAGGCATCCCTATCTCAAAGCAAATGTTAACAGCGGGGGACCCGAGTGAGGCAGCCAAGGTTGAGTACCGAAGGAGCCAGGACCCAGCAGGAAGCATACTTTTACTTGTAGGTCTGCCCCCCAAACGGTGGCCAGAAACGGATAAGAACTGCTTACTTTTCCTGTGAGATGCAGCAGGTTACACAAAGTCCTTTGCCAGTCACAGATCCACTGTGGATCACTTATATCACAGTAGCAGTAATACAGAAGAACTTCCCCAGGCTCACTGCAAACCAAAAGGAGAGAAAGAAATGAATAGACAAAATCTTCAGCTGTAATTAACAAATTATTCTCAAATTTCAATTCCATGATTCTGGGAGAATTAGAAATATTTTTCATTATAGGTCATGAGTTTCTGGGGATGGATTTGGCTTTTAGGGAGAATGAACTGAATACAGTTTAAATAAAACAAAATAATGTTTTCCTTATTTATTATTTCAAAAGTCTTAGGCTGGGTTCACACGAGCGTGTCCGGATTAGTTCCGGATGCGTCCCGGTGTGTTGCGGCAAACCCGCGCGAGTAGGAATGCAATTGCAGTCAGTTTTGACTGCGATTGCGTTCCGATGTTCAGTTTTTATCGCGCGGGTGCAATGTGTTTTGCACGCGCGTGATAAAAAACCGACTGTGGTACCCAGACCCGAACTTCTTCACAGAAGTTCAGGTTTGGGTTCGGTGTTGTGTAGATGTTATTATTTTTCCTTATAACATGGTTATAAGGGAAAATAATAGCATTCTGAATACAGAATACTTAGTAGGTGATCAATTGAGGGTTAAAAAAAAAATAAAAAAATTAACTCACCTTCTCCTCTTGTTCGCGTAGCTCCCTGTCTCTTTACTTCTCAAAAGATGAACTATGGGCTAAAGGACCTTTGGTGACGTCAGATCACATGCTCCAATCACATGGTCCATCACCGCCGTGATGGACCATGTGACTGGAGCATGTGATCTGACGTCACCAAAGGTCCTTTAGCCCATAGTTCATCTTTTGAGAAGTAAAGAAGAGACCGGGAGCTACATGAACAAGAGGAGAAGGTGAGTTAATTTTTATTTATTTTTTTAACCCTCAATTGATCACCTACTAAGCATTCTGTATTCAGAATGCTATTATTTTCCCTTATAACCATGTTATAAGGGAAAATAATACAGTTTATAGACTGTCACCTAGCAACCATGCGTGAAAATCGCACCGCATCCGCACTTGCTTGCGGATGCTTGCGATTTTCACGCAACCCCATTCACTTCTATGGGGCCTGCGTTGCGTGAAAAACGCAGAATATAGAGCATGCTACGATTTTCACGCAACGCATAAGTGATGCGTGAAAATCATCGCTCATCTGAACAGCCCCATTGAAATGAATGGGTCCAGATTCAGTGCGGGTGCAATGCGTTCACCTCCCGCTTTGCACCCGCGCGGAAATCTCGCCCGTGTGAACGCAGCCTTATTCTCTGTCAGTTTTTTTCAAAAAGACTTCAGTAAGGCCAGGTTCACATCACCATTTCAGTTTCCGTTCTTCTGATCCGTCAAAATCCGTTCTTCTGATCCGTCAAAAGAACAGAAAACAACGACTAAAAAAACGGATCCTGTATTATAAGCATCCATTGTGCTCAGTTATGCACATTTTGCATCCATTTTAGCCATTTCTGTCTAAGATCCGTTATTTTAGACGGGGAAAAAAGTCCTAGACAAAGTTGTTGTTTTTTCAGTCTAAAATATCGTATCTCAGGCAGAAATGGCTAAAATGGAAGCAAAATGTGCATAACTGAGCAGAATGAGGTTTTTGGTTTTTTTTCTGTTCTTCTTTCGGATCAGAAGAATTGAAAACGAAAGGGTGATGTGAACCTAGCCTAAGGAGAGTAAGAAGTAAGACACTTCAGGAGCTGATACAAAGGATCAGCCATGTTTATCAGTTTATCTCTCAGTATTTCTACATGACCTTATCTAACACAAAATAGAAATGTACTTTTCAAGATATGATTCTATTATTTTTATATAAAACTCTGTTTAAAGAATAATTCCCATCTGGACATTTATATCTAGGATATGCCATAAATGTCTGATAGGTGCAGTTCCCACCTCTGGGACCCCATTATTGAGAAAGATGCAGGTCTCAGAGGTGAAACTTGCACCTAATGTTCATTTATGGCATTAATGTCCAGATGGTAATAAAAAATATATACTGAAAAGTGATCCAAAATTCACTGGATATAAATATATACACAACGTAACCTGTAATCATATTAACTTATAAAATAATTGGCCCTCATGATAAATAATACAAATAAACTAATGAAAACAGAGACCAAAAAACGTCTGTCAAAATAAATCGTCACAAAATCTATCTACAAGTAAAGGCAAGAAGCTTCACAAGTAGTAGGGATAGTAGTGCACGGCGGCACGTCAAACTGAAAACCATTTGTCCTACCACTCAGTTGTAAAGTTCCAGAATGCCTCAATTCTCCCAGCAGGCAAGGTGAAGATATCCATGTGGAGAAGGAAGGGAAGGACAGAACGGGGACTGAGACTAAATGTCCCTAATGTTGCCCTATAATGTGGGTTCTATACTGGCCCTGATAGCCTAACCACAGAGCACCCACCCTGACAAGGGCGACCCCGTCCGGAACCTTTCCCTAAATAAACTTCCCCTAGTTTGCCCTATCCTAGTTAATCCCTACATGCATGTTTCGTTTTCAAAGACTCATCAGGGAAAACATAAGTTGGGCGTAGCATGGGAAATGCAAAAATAGGTACGGATGAGCAGCGGTGCAAAGCAAAATATTCTGATAATGCACCTTTATACTGCAAAAATCATCGAACCAAGCCTATGGTGTGGCTTAGGTTCATGCTGCACTGGTCAAAGCGCCCCACTCCTCCATGAACAGGGGCCTGATGTTACCCGCAGGCTGTGTTTTGGCCTAACTATGGTGCCCTGCCCGCCGATATTTAAAATCCAAGCGGCTTTGGAACGAGGCTTGGCTCACGGCGTGATTACGTCCGTGACGCCTCTGGCCGTGCTTGCGCATGCGCGGTCCAGATCAGCTGAATTGCCGGGCAACGTGAACGCTCCTGGTGTGGTAATGCAGGTGACCTAGGATGACTTCACTGCGTGGGAGGGGCGGCCTGAGTTGACTAGGTTGCCGGGCAACCGGGACGCGTTTCTCGGCTCCTGTCAAGAGCGCGGTCCCAGATGTGGGGCCGCGCAATATAGAGGTTGGCTTCATGTTGTAACAGTGTGCGGTCCCAATCACCTCCTCGAATTGGGGGTCGGACTGCTTCTATGCCCATGATTTTAATACTTTTGGGGTTACCCTGATGGTGTTCATGGACATGTCTGGACACAGCGTGTCCCTCACGCTCTCAATGTCCCCCAGGTGTTCCCCTATGCGTCTATGCCAGGGGTGGCCAACCTTACAGACACAACAGGGGCCTGATGTTACCCGCAGGCTGTGTTTTGGCCTAACTATGGTGCCCTGCCCGCCGATATTTAAAATCCAAGCGGCTTTGGAACGAGGCTTGGCTCACGGCGTGATTACGTCCGTGACGCCTCTGGCCGTGCTTGCGCATGCGAGGTCCAGATCAGCTGAATTGCCGGGCAACGTGAACGCTCCTGGTGTGGTAATGCAGGTGACCTAGGATGACTTCACTGCGTGGGAGGGGCGGCCTGAGTTGACTAGGTTGCCGGGCAACCGGGACGCGTTTCTCGGCTCCTGTCAAGAGCGCGGTCCCAGATGTGGGGCCGCGCAATATAGAGGTTGGCTTCATGTTGTAACAGTGTGCGGTCCCAATCACCTCCTCGAATTGGGGGTCGGACTGCTTCTATGCCCATGATTTTAATACTTTTGGGGTTACCCTGATGGTGTTCATGGACATGTCTGGACACAGCGTGTCCCTCACGCTCTCAATGTCCCCCAGGTGTTCCCCTATGCGTCTATGCCAACCTTACAGACACAAAGAGCCAGAAAAAAAAAAACGTATGACTACCAGGAGCCACAAGCTATTTACAAACGAGTCACCATATTTTTCACCCTATAAGATGCACCTAGGTTTTAGTGGAGAAAAATAAGAAAAAAAATAATATTTTTCATCTGATCTGAGGCTTTTTTCTTATTTTTCATTAGCAGAGAAGAAAAGAAAAAAAATATTTTTTCATCAGACCCCCAATGCTCATCTGACCTAAGATAAGATCCTCAATCCTCATCAAAACTCCAAATCAGACCCTCAAAAAAAGACCCCCAATGCCCAGATCAGACAACACAAATCAGACTCCCAGTGTCAGACCCCCCATGCTAAGATCGTTGTAAATTGGTACTGAAAAAAATATTTGCCACTTCTGAGAAACGGGGCTGTAGTCGATGTGAACAAGGTCCCTAAGACTACTGCCTCTGCTGAATGTAATCTGTGGATAATATCCCTAATATCGGGATCCATGAAAAGAATGGGCCAGTGTCTATTAAAGACCCCCCTGGCTTGGTCTGCAGCTCCGTCAAAGGTGGCAATCAGACGGATCTTTTGATCGGTATCAGTCTTCTTTTTAGGTTCCAATAATTCAGTGTGGGCTGTAGATAAGGCTGACTGATAGGCTGTTCTTAGTACAGTGTCTGGGTACCCTCTAGATAGAACCTAGCCCTCAGATCGTCTGCCTGCTTAACAAACTCGGAGCAATTTCGATGTAGACTTAAATATTGTCCACATGGAAGGCCTCTCTTGAGAAAGGTAGGGTGACTACTGCTCCAATGAAGGACAGAATTGGTTGAGGTTGGTTTTCTATAGATGGTAGTGGATAATTCATCTGATCTCTTTCTGGAAATACAAATGTCCAAGAAGGGGAGGGTTTCTGTACTCGACTTATATGTGAATCTCAAACCAATGTCATTCTTGTTTAGATTCTCAGCAAAGTCTGAAAAAGCTGATTTTGTATCATTTCAAATGATGAAGATATCATCAATGTACCAGGCCCACATTGAAATGGCCCCGGTACATGACGAAAGTGCATCCCTGTGGCAAAACCAACCTCGCCACTGGGTTTTGGAGGGGCCGGGCTACCAGCCTCTTGCCCCAGGATTATGACCCATACTAACTTTGAAGGAGAAGACAGACCGGCCGCACAGCTTAAATCTGTGGAACTGTTTGGGGCAGGAAAACCATGCTTGCGGTCGGCCAAATGTGACTTCCATGGAATTCGGGAACCCCTGTTCTGATCTGGGTGATTTTCGGATATGTTGTTCACCCAGATCAGAGCTATCCATGGATGTATACATTATGGGGATATGTGGGGTTTTGAGGTGTGTGACAGAACCATCTGTCTTTGGAATTGTATTGTATGTTATGTGAGGGTACACAAATACAATTATGTAATTTTATTGTATTTGTGTAGTCTGAGTGCCATTCACCTAATAATATGCACTCAGACTTGAGCTATCTGGGGATATGTTAAATGTCTGTGTTTACTGTAAGGGTTGTGACATTGTATGTTTAAATGGTGATTTCTGTCCTGTTGTCCCCACATGTGTATTGGCGATTTCCCTTTGTCCTGAGAGATAATTGTATTACTCCTCGGGTGTCTCCAGGGCAGAGAGGAGGAAACCATGATGCATTGTGGGGATGTATTGTGTCTGTGTATCCTGAATTGCTGCATATCTGTCCTGTGTCACAGTCTTCCTTCTGGTCCCCTAGGGGCGTGTCCACCAGATGGGGAACTGCATAAATACGGGCGGGTAGCCCTCAATAAAGAGTGCCTGTTTTATCCTTCATCATGTTGAGGCTGGTGTTTGGGTAACTGATCAACACTGGGGGATTGCTATACGCTGAAGATTTGCTATACTCCCCTGGCTTTACTACTAGCTCTTGTAAGAGCTGTTCCTGCTCTCTGGTTTTAGGAGAGGTTCACCCACTGGAGCCTGGAGCCTTGTCGTAGGTTCAGGGTGGGTAGGAGACGGTGAGACCTCAACCAAGCTTCGGCGGTTCGTGGGGTCTGCAGTGCGTACGGTGTCAAGTGGAGTGCTTGGAGTCATCGGAAAGCACTAGGAGCATCTATCAATGGAGGTACCTGGTCGGGGTGACAGGAGATCCGTTACAATCCCCAAAAACTAAAGGGGACTCCCACCAGCCCAGGAGCAAGTTTGCATAAGATGGCGCACAGGAACAACCCATTGCTGTGCCCCTGAGCTGATGGTAAATTTTCCCATCAAAGAGGAAGAAATTGTGAGTATTAGAGAAGTTTCAGAAAAAAGTTATTATGCACAGTAAGCTGTTGTCCCCTCATACTCAAATAATTATTTACGCATGAAGTCCTACCTCATGAGGGATAGAAGAATAAAGGGCTTCCACATCGATGCTAGCTAAGATGGACTGCTTATCGATGGTAATCCCATCAAGTCTCTTGAGGAGGTCCATGGTGTCTCTCGTATATGACGGTAGAGACACCATGAAAGGCATAAGGATGCGATCTATATTTATCCACAGATTCTGACCAATACTACCCACCTCAGACACAATTGGCCTCCCTTTCAGGGGGCTAGTGCCTTTGTGGATTTTTGGCAAACTGTAGAATGTCGCAGTTACTGAGAATTTCGGATAGAGAAGTCTCCTGATTTTAGCTTCTGAAAGAATATCCCTAAGCTCAATCAGATATGAATCAGTAGGGTTAGAGGCAAGTATGTCATAATTCCCCCTGTCACACAATATCTGTTGGCACATGATTTTATAGTCATCTGAATTCATAATACAGTGTTTTCTCCCTTGTCAGAAGGTTTAATAGTTAAACCTATGGCTTTCAGAATATGGAGACACAAAAAAATAATTTTTGAAACAAACAACCAAATATTTGGTATTTTCGCGTCCGTAACAACCTACTCTATAAAAATACCACATGATCTAACCTGTCAGATGAACACTAATAGCAAAAAAAAAAAATGGTGCCAAAACAGCTATTTTTTGTTACCTTGCCTCACAAAAAGTTTAAAGGGCTTCTGTCACCCCACTAAAGTGATTTTTTTTTTTTGGGCGAGTTAAATTAGTTATATTGCGATCTATGAAAATATAATGGTGTTACTTACTTTGATCCAGCAGTTTCTTCCAAAAACGAAGTTTTATAATATGTAAATTCGGTCTCTACCAGCAAGTAGGGCGGCTACTTGCTGGTAGCTGCTACAGAAAACCGTCCCCTCGTCGTGTTGATTGACAGGGCCAGCCGGGATCTCCTCCTCCGGCCAGCCCTGTCGGCATTTCAAAAATCGCGCGCCTGTGTTCATTCGGCGCAGGCGCTCTGAGATGAGGAGGCTCGTCTCCTCAGAACTCCCTCAGTGCGCCTGCGCCGATGACATCACCGAAATAGAAGACGTCCTGACATCTGTTACAGAAGGGACTGTGACACCCTGCTCCGATAAGGTTTTCTGCACAAGCCTGAGAGAGCAGATATGTGTCTGTGCACGGAGGTCACTGTGCTGGTCACGCCTTCCTGCACTGCCGCCTGCTGCTTTCTGCTCTCTCCCTGGATTCTTCAGGGAAAACTTTAAAGGCCATGTACACCTTTGGGGGCACATTTTTTTATTATTGCATTATACTTATTTTGAGCCAAAAATCTTTTTTTGAAATTGGTATTTATTAACAATATGGAATCCTTTTTTCTGTACAGAGCTGACATGCTCTACTAGCTGCCTGTGGATTTTTTGTCCTTTACATCATCTGAGGAGCAGACGGGCTCCTTATCTCTGCTCTCTCACATCATAAACACTCATTAAAGCCTAGTTCTTGTCTAACTGATAAGAATGTGGCTTAAATAAGGCTGGTTTCACATGGGCGTTGCGGGAAAAGGTGCGGGTGCGTTGCGGGAACATGCGCGATTTTTCCGCGCGAGTGCAAAACATTTTAATGCGTTTTGCACTCGCGTGAGAAAAATCGGGCATGTTTGGTACCCATCGGTGTTCTGTAGATTGTATTATTTCCCCTTATAACATGGTTATAAGGGAAAATAATAGCATTCTGAATACAGAATGCTAAGTAAAATAGGGCTGGAGGGGTTAAAAATTATAATTTTTTTTTTTTTAACTCACCTTAATCCACTTGTTCGCGCAGCCAGCATCTCTTCTGTCTTTAACTGTGAGCAATAGGACCTTTGATGAGGTCACTGCGTTCATCACATGGTCCATCACATGATCCATCACCATGGTGATGGATCATGTGATGAGCGTAGTGACATCATCAAAGGTCCTATTGCCCACAGTTAAAGACAGAAGAGATGTCGGCTGCGCGAACAAGTGGATTAAGGCGAGATAATTTTATTTTTATTTTTTTTAACCCCTCCAGCCCTATTTTACTTAGCATTCTGTATTCAGAATGCTATTATTTTCCCTTATAACAAATAATAATGATCGGGTCCCCATCCGATCGTCACCTAGCAACCTGTGCGTGAAAATCGCACTGCATCCGCACTTGCTTGCGGATGCTTGCAATTTTCACACAACCCCATTCACTTCTATGGGGCCTGCGTTGCGTGAAAAATGCAGAATATAGAACATGCTGCAATTTTCATGCAACGCACAAGTGATGCGTGAAAATCACCGCTAGTGTGCACAGCCCCATAGAAATTAATGGGTCATGATTCAGTGCGGGTGCAATGCGTTCAACTCACGCATCGCATCCGCGCGGAATACTCGCCCGTGTGAAAGGGGCCTAAGTGTTTATGACCTTTCAGTAGTTTAGAAATAAGGGTTATTAGATGACCAGCACAAAGTGAAAGTACCAGTCACACAGTTAGAAAAAGAGTTAACCCTTTGTGACTGAACAGCTCAATATTTTTAATAAAGGCCAATTGAAAATATGATTTTTAGCCAAAAATAAGTTAAATGCTAGGGATCGACCGATATAGATCTTTTAGAGCCAATACCGATAACCTGTGAACTTTCAGGCCGATAGCCGATAACTTATACCGATATTCTGTGCATTTTCATTTTTGGAAAAAAAAATTGTTTCCTTTACGGCGTTTACCACATAAGATATTTTATTTTATTTTTTTCATATTTTAACAGTTTGGACTTTTCGGATGTGGCAATATGTGACTCCTTCTCCCCTGTGCTGCTGAGGAAACATGATCGTGCTGACAGCAGCGCGCTCATGTTCTGTGATAGCGCGCTGGATGCATTATCGGCAAGGTTAGATGCAAATACTGATAACTTTAAAAATCATGAATATCGGCCGATAATATCGGTAACTCCGATAATTGGTCGATCCCTATTAAATGCAATCATAAAAAATAAAAAAAATTTACACCAAAGGTGTATATAGCATTTAAGCCCTTCAGCAGCATAGACTCAGGGCTGAAGGCTTTACTAAAGTAGCTGCAGGCAGTTAAGAGATCAATTCTGGGCACCGGAGCTGACAGACTGGAGTTCTGCAGAGCATTGCACAAGAACAGGTAGGGGGATGTTCCTGCGTGTATCATCAGTGTAATTGTCAGGGGCAGATTAAGGGCCAGATTTATCATTAGCTCAAGTCAAAATAATCGCTAAAACTGCGCAAAAATTTGCGACTTTTATTGGCTCTGCGCTATGCTCGCCAGTTTTCAGAAAGTGGGCGTGTTTTCTTATGTAAATGAATCTCTAGACAGATTTACTATTGTGACAATTTAAAAGGTCGCAAAAAATTGTGCAAAAAATTAGCAATTTGTACTCCAGTGAGGACCATGCTTATCTTATGCGACTTTTTAATAGAACATGCGACTTTTTCATAAAGACGTGCGACTTTTGTAAAGCCGCTTACTGACGGATAAACTGCTACCGTCAAACCACATTTATCACAGTATTAAAGGACTATTAATAAATCAGACTTAGCCAAAAGTGACATTGGACATATGTAAAAGTGGAGCAAGATGTAAGTGTAATGATAAATTTGGCCCTAAGTGTATTATATGCCCAGGGCTGTTTACTCATCTTGGGCCACAACCATGCCCCCTTTCGTGTTTCACCCCATTTTTTTTTTCTGCTAAATATATACTACATAAATAGTATAACACCCTGAGCCCCTCAAAGTGTATAGTGTACAACACCCCACAGTCTACAGTATATACTACTACACCCCACATTACATATAGTACCGCAATCGCAGACTTTATCCCTGGTCCTCTGTTGTTTGAAACAGCAGAAACCCGGAAGCTGTGGCGCCTACCGTGCTCGCTTGCAAGTGCCATATTTAAATAGACAACCAGCGCTATACATTTAAGGCGCTGGTAGTCTGTGGGTTAAATAAGTTTTTGGATAGATATAAAGCAGATGAGAGCCTATAGGGTAATCACTGCAGCAGGATTGTTCCCACTGTTCTTTGTGGCCCCTGTGATAAATCTACAGATCCACAGCAGAAGCTCTTTTTTCACCATGTCCCATTCATTTGCCTTTGAGGAAGGCTAGCTGGAGTGTGCGCTGTATCAAACAGCACCTCACATGCCTCTGGTCCCATATAAAAGAATATCTTCACTATCTTTCTCTGACCCTATCAGCTGTAAATTCTGTTTCCCTGCTGCAGCAAACAGCCCGTTCTGTCATCAACTGTCACCTCAGCCACGCTCCATCACTTCTGCCGCTTCCTTCTGACCTCTCACCCGACAACTTGCTTAGCACAGCTATATATGGCTGCCCATCAGATTTACAGTGCTATATATATATTTTTTTTTTTTCTTAACTCGGACAACCTCTGTAATGGAGACATCTGTACAAGACCACCCCTATTCACAGCAGCCACAAGACCACCCCTATTCACAGCAGCCACAAGACCACCCCTATTCACAGCAGCCACAAGACCACCCCTATACACAGCAGCCACAAGACCACCCCTATACACAGCAGCCACAAGACCACCCCTATACACAGCAGCCACAAGACCACCCCTATTCACAGCAGCCACAAGACCACCCCTATTCACAGCAGCCACATGACCGCCCCTATTCACAGCAGCCACATGACCGCCCCTATTCACAGCAGCCACATGACCGCCCCTATTCACAGCAGCCACATGACCGCCCCTATTCACAGCAGCCACATGACCGCCCCTATTCACAGCAGCCACATGACCGCCCCTATTCACAGCAGTCACAGGACCACCCC
Organism: Bufo bufo; assembly: GCF_905171765.1. Taxonomy (NCBI): domain Eukaryota; kingdom Metazoa; phylum Chordata; class Amphibia; order Anura; family Bufonidae; genus Bufo; species Bufo bufo. The sequence continues at coordinate 412,823,187 of NC_053390.1, forward strand.
TATTCACAGCAGTCACAGGACCACCCCTATTCACAGCAGCCACAGGACCACCCCTATTCACAGCAGCCACAAGACCACCCTATTCACAGCAGCCACAAGACCACCCCTATACACAGCAGCCACAAGACCACCCCTATACACAGCATCCACAAGACCACCCCTATACACAGCAGCCACAAGACCACCCCTATTCACAGCAGCCACAAGACCACCCCTATTCACAGCAGTCACAAGACCACCCCTATTCACAGCAGTCACAGGACCACCCCTATTCACAGCAGTCACAGGACCACCCCTATTCACAGCAGTCACAAGACCACCCCTATTCACAGCAGTCACAGGACCACCCCTATTCACAGCAGTCACAGGACCACCCCTATTCACAGCAGTCACAAGACCACCCCTATTCACAGCAGCCACAAGACATTTATTCTTAAGATGGGACCCTAGAGGTGGAAATTACATTCTCTCGGACATTTATGGCATATCCTGTGGATATGCCATTAAAGGGGTTGTCCTATTACCAACACTTATCCCCAATGTACAAGATAAAGGATAAGTGTCTGTCAGGGGTCTAACCAACGGGGGCCGGGGTCCCTGCTGACCATGAAAACCAGGCACTGTGTTCCCAAGATTAAATGGGGCAAAGGTCATGCATGTGCCCTGCTGCTCAATTCAACTCTATGGGATTGCCGGAGATAGGTCCTAACTATTTCATACAGTTGAATGCAGTGGCAGGGCGCATGCATGACTTCCACGCCATTTAAATGGGGGAACACAGTGCCCTTACTCTCAAAAAACAAGCAGCAGGTCCTCAGCCCCTCCCCCACCGCCACTCAGATACTTATTCCCTATCCGGTGGAAGTCGGAGAGATGGGAATAACCCTTTAATGCTCTGAATACCAACCAAGTCATTAAAAATAGAGAGCCTGATGACATTTCCTTTAAACAGATGTTAACACACTCCTTGAATCTTGTATTACCTTGTAAGTTCTTTTGTTTTGTACCCTTTCACATCTGGTAACCAGTCAGAATGCTTACGATCGCTCCAGGACAATTCAGTTGAGGCAGCAGTGTTATTATCTAAAAAATCAGTGCATGGTAAACTGGTGGTAGCATTTGTTGCAATTTCTTCTAAAATCTTTCCAGTTTGATGTAAAATCTCCGGTGCATGCTGTGCAGCCACGTGTTTGTGGACAGTTCTCAGGTCGCTAAACTCTTGCCCACAGCAGGCCCACGCGATGGATCCATCTTGAGCAGACCGAGGCGATGCACATGTTGATTGTAGTTCTTTCACAAAAAGAGCAAATGCCTGCAAATGAAGAACGTTGCTGCAGGATTACTCATGCCACTCACTGTTTAGTTTTGATTCAGAATACAAAATTGTTCTACTACCGGAAATCTTAGGCTGGTATTAGACCAGCAGAGGAGGCCGATTGTCGAGAAGTGGAGAAGACCACTGCTATTACAAGCACCGATCCCCTTCACAGTATGGTTAATGCCATTGCTCGCCCCCATACAAAATCCTTATTTGCCGGCACCAGACAATGATTAGACAGCACGGTCTGCTGCTGGCAAACAAAGATTTTTCAGCTTGCTTAAAAATTGTGATTGCCCAATGATCAATCATCGGGTAATCTGAGGCAGTATTACACAGGCAGATCATCGCTAACGAGCGCTCCTACGATCTGCCTATCTGCAGGTATAATACAGGCCTTACACAACATACTAAATGCCCTTTTATACCGGCTGACAATGGGGCAGTTATCAGGAACCTGCATTGCTAGGAACTCTCGTTCCTGATAATTGCCCTGTGTAAATCTGCCACCACTCACTCGATGAACAAGCAAACGCTCATTAATCCAGTGAGTACATCTTTCCTATAACCAAAAACTAAAGCCTAACTTGGCCAGTAACCTCAATTGTCCCAAATAATAAAACTTAACTTTTACTATCTATATTTAAGAATCCTAATAAGGTGAATGTGAGCTAAAAAAGGTTAAAACTAACTAATGCCTTGTCAGTTATGACACTGGTGTGTTATAATTGCACTGACCCACGGGGATGCACTCCCCTGGTCCCACACTTGGATTTTATATAAACAACCAGTGCAGCACCATCCTATGTAGTTGGGTGATTATTTGTATCCACCACTGTTCACTCTTTAACAGATATCGCTGGCGCTTTACTGCACTAATGGCTCAAGCTGATAAGAACATCAGAAGCTAAAAACACTAAACTCTGTCCCCCAACATGTTTCGCCAGCGAATCTGGCTTCATCAGGGGTTCCGGACAGCATTCATGCTGTTCGGAACCCCTGATGAAGCTAGATTAGCTAGCGAAACATGTTGACGAGCGAGTGTCACGCTCTGGACTCGTAGCACAGCTCCCGTCCTGAACTCCCAGCACTGCCGGGGTCACATAGCATTATATTGATTTATGGTGTTATGTAACCCTTAGGGCTGTTTCACACGAGCGGATGCCGTGCGTGGCATCCGCTCCGTGCAAGAGTGCCAAGACCCAATGCAGACTGCAGAGGCACAGAGCATTAACATGACTGATAATGCTCCGTGCTTCTGTGTGACCTCTTTACTACGAAATCACAGGGAGATAAAGTTGTCACTGTGATTTTGTAGTAAAGAGGTCACAGAGAGGTACGGAGCATTATCAGTCATGTTAATGCTCCGTGCCTCTGCAGTCTGCATCGGGTCTTGGCACTCTTTTACGGAGCGGATGCCACGCACGGCATCCGCTCGTGTGAAACAGCCCTTAGGCCCCTTTCACACGAGCGAGTTTTCCACGCGGGTGCAATGCAATGTGCACCCGCAGTGAATCGTGACCCATTCATTTCAATGGGTCTGTGTACATGAGCGTTGTTTTTCACGCATCAGTTCTGCGTTGCGTGAAAATCGCAGCATGTTCTATATTCTGCGATTTTCACGCCCCATAGAAGTGAATGGGGCTTCAGTGAAAAACGCATTGCATCCGCAAGCAAATGCGGATGCAATGCGTTTTTCACTGATGGTTCCTAAGAGATGTTGTTTGTAAACCTTCAGTTTTTTATCACTAGCGTGAAAAACGCATCAAAACGCATTACACCCGCGCAGAAAAAACTGAACGCAATCGCAGACAAAACTGACTGAACTTGTTTGCAAAATGGTGCGAGTTTCACTGAACGCATTCGGAGCCAATCTGCCACACTCGTGTGAAAGAGGCCTCAGGCCTCTTTCACACGGGCGTTGCGGGAAAATGTGCGGGTGCGTTGCGGGAACACGCGCAATTTTTCCGCACGAGTGCAAAACATTGTAATGCGTTTTGCACTCGCGTGAGAAAAATCGCGCATGTTTGGTACCCAAACCCGAACTTCTTCACAGAAGTTCGGGCTTGGGATCAGGGTTGTGTAGATTGTATTATTTTCCCTTATAACATGGTTATAAGGGAAAATAATAGCATTCTGAATACAGAATGCAAAGTAAAACATCGCTGGAGGGGTTAAAAAAAATATATATATATTTAACTCACCTTAATGCACTTGCTCGTGCTGCCGGCATCTCGTCTGTCTCCTTCTTTGCTGAACAGGACCTGTGGTGAGCATTCATTCCAGGAACAGGACCTGTGGTAATGTCACATGACCCATCACCATGGTAAAAGATCATGTGATGACCGGAGTGACGTCACCACAGGTCCTGTTGCTCCACACAGCTAAGATGAAGACAGAAGGAGATGCCGGCTCCGCGATCAAGTGGATTAAGGTGAGTTAAATTAGTTTTTATTTTTAACCCCTCCAGCGCTATTTTACTATGCATTCTGTATTCAGAATGCTATTATTTTCCCTCATAACCATGTTATAAGGGAAAATAATAATGATCAGGTCTCCATCCCGTTCATCTCCTAGCAACCGTGCGTGAAAATCGCACCGCATTCGCACTTGCTTGTGATTTTCACGCAACCCCATTCACTTTTATGGGGCATGCGTTGCGTGAAAAACGCAGAATATAGAGCATGCTGCGATTTTCACGCAACGCACATGTGATGCGTGAAAATCACCGCTCATGTGAACAGCCCCATAGAAATAAATGGGTCGGTATTCAGTGCGGGTGCAATGCGTTCAACTCACGCATCGCATCCGCGCGGAATACTCGCCCGTGTGAAAGGGGCCTAAGAGTTCTGGAATGCACTGACAGCATTATGTCAGTGTAGAAAAGAAGATGGCTTCGGCAGCATTCCGCAATATCAAAAATACTTTAATCGTACCTCCAGACACAGATGGCAACGAACGTTTCGACTGTGTAACAGTCTTTGTCAAGCCTAATGACACAAAATCTGATAGGCATATATATACCCCCCTCATATAAAATACACACCCCGTTACATCATTAGTGCAGATCACTACACAATAGGATACACATGTTCATACTTTAACTCACAGCTAACGACATGTCCAACGAACTCGTGTAGTTCTCCTCGGCGTTCCCTTATCTGTAATGCGCAGTCGCGTCTCAACCCATCTAAAACCCGGAAGTATCATACGTCGCCATGGCGCCCGGAGGCGCACGTGTCTCTAGCCAATGAGCTGCCAGAGGGCCTCACTGACGTCACAGACTGCGCGTCAACCTCGTAACACTCACCCAAGAGCGCACATCCGTGCGTCGATGGCGTGGGTCACATGAGGTACGCAGCCAGTAACAACATCGCGCAGGTACCGGCGCCATGACAACGAAGACGCCACGATCCACGCTGCTTACTGTGGAGTAAATATGTGCTATCCGTATCCAAAATGAACTGGTTTGTGCAACATATAGACAACACAGATAATAGCCCGATTACAGAGGGACATCAAGCCGGACTGTACATATTCATGATCATAACAGGTATAGGGCAAAAACATATCATAGCAAGTACAGATAGCAATACAAACAGTGTATCCCATGTATACTTCACATATGGATCATCATCATAGCACTTTGACATATAAATTTGGGGACCAATCCCCCGGTGGATGCGCTACATATAGGTTAAAATCATAATGTCCCTATACTAAGAGGACAAAACAATGACACACATCAATCGATGGATGAGACATTGAACTCTAGATTCAAACCAAAGGGTTGAAGGGACCTAAGGGTATGGATCCATTTAAGTTCCTTTTTCCTCAGGATTCCCTTCCTGTCCCCACCCCTTCTCAAATATCCCACGCTATCAATAGCCCGAAATCTCAATTGATTGATAGAATGTTTGCAATCAATGAAGTGTTTGGCAACCGGTTTGTCGAGTGCACCTGTTCTTATTGTACTTTTATGTTTATTAATTCTTTCCCTCAATTCCATCGTAGTCTCCCCCACATAGATCAAGCTACATGGGCACTGTATCATGTAAACCACATCTGTGGACTTACATGTATAGTGACCCTTGATTTTGAACCGTTTACCACTATAGGGATGTGTAAAACCGTCGCCTTTCATGATGCCACCACAGTTGCAACAGGAAAGGCAAGGGAAATTACCATTCCTCATTGGTGCTAGTCTTTTCTGTCTTTCGATGTCCTTACCCCCTATATCCGCTTTCACCAATCTATCCCGTAGGTTGGGGCTCCGTTTGTATGCCATCATTGGGGGAACTGAAAATTCAGTGACTGTAGGCAATCCTTTCTGCAGGATCTGCCATTCCTGACGTAGGATGGTGGCTATATTGCCGCTATCACTCCCAAAGATGGATACAAATGGAATTCGGGGGGTCTCATGTTTCTGTGGTTTCTTTACCAAAGTGGAACAACGTTCCATAGATGTAATCCTATGCTTGGTACGGTTAATCAATTTGGTGGGATAACCTCTCTTACTAAACTTATCGCACATCTCATCAACTCTGAATTCAAAGAGGATGTCATCTGATACGATGCGACGTACTCTAAGTAATTGACTCCACGGAAGGGAGCTTACCATATTCTGAGGGTGACTACTGTCATACATTAACAAGGTGTTCTTGTCTGTAGGTTTTTGGAAGAGATCAGTACAGATCCTTCCATTGAGCACCTGAACTCGGACGTCAAGGAACTGCAGCTCACGGGCAGAATGCATCACGGTGAACTGCAGGTCCCGGACCCCAGAGTTCAGGTGCGCATGGAACTCATCCAACTCGGGCACAGTCCCCGTCCAAATCAAGAAAATGTCGTCGATGTAGCGCCACCAGCACAGGACTCTCTCAAAAAATGTGGAGTGATACACCAGCCGATCCTCCACCTCCGCCATGAAGATGTTTGCGTAGGTGGGGGCCACATTAGACCCCATCGCCACACCCCGCTTTTGCTGGTAGAAGGTGTCCCCGAAGAGAAAATAATTCCTCCTCAGGACCACCTCCAGGAGGGCGAGGATCAGCCGGCGTGCCCCAGGAGAGAGCCCTGTGCCGGCCAGGGCCACATCGACGACATTTAGACCATAAGAGTGATCAATGGATGTATACAGGGATACAACATCAAAACTCACAAGCAAAAACTCCGCCGGCAAATCAAGTGAATTCAGCTTTGTCAAGAAATGGCCAGTATCACTGATATAGGAGGGAGCCGTGGTCGCGTGGATCCGCAACACTTTGTCCAAAAAGATGGATACAGGATTAAAGATGGAACCCCTGCCCGACACTATAGGTCGGCCAGGGGGATCCACAAGACTCTTGTGGATCTTTGGTAATACATATATCACAGGGGTGATCGGATGGCTCACCCGCAGAAAGCTGTTTAGTTCATCGTCAATGACTCCTTGACTAAGAGCCTCATCCAATAACACCCCTATGATATCTGCTATGTCCCACCTCGGATCCTTGCCCAACATCTCATAGACATTAATATCTCCTACCTGTCTTTTGATCTCGTCAATATATTTACAGGTGTCCATCACGACCACGGCGCCCCCCTTGTCAGCTGGCTTGATCGTCAATTGCTTGTTGTGTTCCAGTTCAAGAACAGCCCGCCTCTCATCTTGAGATAGGTTGTGTTTGAACTGGTGGGTTCCCTCCACCCTCAATTGCTCGATCCGTTTCCTGACAAAGCTGATGTAGGTTTCAATCACATGGTTGTTTTGCGGTGGAGTAAAGTGACTTTTATTGCGTAAATCGAAGTTTTTGCACATTAAGGTATCAGTGGAAACATCAAGTTGACTAATAGGTACATCAATATTTCTAACTGAAAAAAAAGCCTTCAGTCTCAAGCGTCTAAAGAACTTTTGTAAGTCGAGCTCAAACTCGAACCAGTCCCTTGATGTTGTAGGGCAGAATGTTAGGCCACGGCTTAGCACACTAATTTGTGCTTTGTCAAGCTGGAAGGAAGAGATGTTCACGACCAGGTTCATCATTTCCGCTGTCCGCGTCTCGTTACTCTCCCCTGGATATGGGTGGGGGCCTCTATCGATATTGGGGGAAGGGTTCTTGTTGGATCGGTGGTGTTTCCTACCACCCCTTCTATATCGCCTTCCCCTCTTTTTCTGCTTGGGCCTAAAAAATTAGACGCACCTGATTCGTCAGCGGAATCAGATTCCCCAGTGCTGAAGCCAAATCTGCCTTGATCAAAGCGTTTACCCCGTCTACGCCTATTAAACCTTTGTGGCTGAGATGACTGCCAGTTGTATATTTTGCCAGACTGGTAATCATCTAAGTCTCTATGCCACTTATCTCTCTTGACGTGTTCCACTTCCAACTTATGTCGTGCAATATGTTGTGTGGTCTTGTCTTTGTATACTGTAAAATCCTCAGCACTCATGAGGTCCTGGATCTGGACTTCCAACTCGGCTGTGGTTTTCCTCAGGTTGTCAACCTCTTTCTGCAAAAAGTCTATGTTTAATAACATTAATTCAAAAGAATATTGATTGTTGATAGCTTCAAAGGCTTTACAAAAATCACCATTCGTCGGGAATAAATTGGGGCGAAGATTAGATCTAAGTCCCCTAGGTATCCTCTGTTGCTTGTAATATTCCCTTAAGGTAATCAAATGTAATTCCATAGTATTCAATCTCTTGAGGTCCTGCTCTACTTTACGTTTCAGGATATCAACAGAGGGGGAGCTTAAAAATGTCACATCACATCCATCTACATTGATAAGTCGCTGTATGTCCTCATCAGTATATACATACATGTGTCTTGGCGAGGTATCCATATTCTTACTTGGACCTGGGGGACCCTCCATGATGTGTATCACCACTGCGTCCAACTCCCCAGTGCACGCCTCTCGGATCAAATGTAGAGACAAATAGTAGTGTAGAAGCAGCACTGTGCGGTCTCAGGATAATGCGTCTATGTCAATGCAGCAGCCTAACCGTAGGCCCTTGATCCATCAGGCCAAATCGTATACGTGTAGAAAAGAAGATGGCTTCGGCAGCATTCCGCAATATCAAAAATACTTTAATCGTACCTCCAGACACAGATGGCAACGAACGTTTCGACTGTGTAACAGTCTTTGTCAAGCCTAATGACACAAAATCTGATAGGCATATATATACCCCCCTCATATAAAATACACACCCCGTTACATCATTAGTGCAGATCACTACACAATAGGATACACATGTTCATACTTTAACTCACAGCTAACGACATGTCCAACGAACTCGTGTAGTTCTCCTCGGCGTTCCCTTATCTGTAATGCGCAGTCGCGTCTCAACCCATCTAAAACCCGGAAGTATCATACGTCGCCATGGCGCCCGGAGGCGCACGTGTCTCTAGCCAATGAGCTGCCAGAGGGCCTCACTGACGTCACAGACTGCGCGTCAACCTCGTAACACTCACCCAAGAGCGCACATCCGTGCGTCGATGGCGTGGGTCACATGAGGTACGCAGCCAGTAACAACATCGCGCAGGTACCGGCGCCATGACAACGAAGACGCCACGATCCACGCTGCTTACTGTGGAGTAAATATGTGCTATCCGTATCCAAAATGAACTGGTTTGTGCAACATATAGACAACACAGATAATAGCCCGATTACAGAGGGACATCAAGCCGGACTGTACATATTCATGATCATAACAGGTATAGGGCAAAAACATATCATAGCAAGTACAGATAGCAATACAAACAGTGTATCCCATGTATACTTCACATATGGATCATCATCATAGCACTTTGACATATAAATTTGGGGACCAATCCCCCGGTGGATGCGCTACATATAGGTTAAAATCATAATGTCCCTATACTAAGAGGACAAAACAATGACACACATCAATCGATGGATGAGACATTGAACTCTAGATTCAAACCAAAGGGTTGAAGGGACCTAAGGGTATGGATCCATTTAAGTTCCTTTTTCCTCAGGATTCCCTTCCTGTCCCCACCCCTTCTCAAATATCCCACGCTATCAATAGCCCGAAATCTCAATTGATTGATAGAATGTTTGCAATCAATGAAGTGTTTGGCAACCGGTTTGTCGAGTGCACCTGTTCTTATTGTACTTTTATGTTTATTAATTCTTTCCCTCAATTCCATCGTAGTCTCCCCCACATAGATCAAGCTACATGGGCACTGTATCATGTAAACCACATCTGTGGACTTACATGTATAGTGACCCTTGATTTTGAACCGTTTACCACTATAGGGATGTGTAAAACCGTCGCCTTTCATGATGCCACCACAGTTGCAACAGGAAAGGCAAGGGAAATTACCATTCCTCATTGGTGCTAGTCTTTTCTGTCTTTCGATGTCCTTACCCCCTATATCCGCTTTCACCAATCTATCCCGTAGGTTGGGGCTCCGTTTGTATGCCATCATTGGGGGAACTGAAAATTCAGTGACTGTAGGCAATCCTTTCTGCAGGATCTGCCATTCCTGACGTAGGATGGTGGCTATATTGCCGCTATCACTCCCAAAGATGGATACAAATGGAATTCGGGGGGTCTCATGTTTCTGTGGTTTCTTTACCAAAGTGGAACAACGTTCCATAGATGTAATCCTATGCTTGGTACGGTTAATCAATTTGGTGGGATAACCTCTCTTACTAAACTTATCGCACATCTCATCAACTCTGAATTCAGAGTCAGGAATGGCAGATCCTGCAGAAAGGATTGCCTACAGTCACTGAATTTTCAGTTCCCCCAATGATGGCATACAAACGGAGCCCCAACCTACGGGATAGATTGGTGAAAGCGGATATAGGGGGTAAGGACATCGAAAGACAGAAAAGACTAGCACCAATGAGGAATGGTAATTTCCCTTGCCTTTCCTGTTGCAACTGTGGTGGCATCATGAAAGGCGACGGTTTTACACATCCCTATAGTGGTAAACGGTTCAAAATCAAGGGTCACTATACATGTAAGTCCACAGATGTGGTTTACATGATACAGTGCCCATGTAGCTTGATCTATGTGGGGGAGACTACGATGGAATTGAGGGAAAGAATTAATAAACATAAAAGTACAATAAGAACAGGTGCACTCGACAAACCGGTTGCCAAACACTTCATTGATTGCAAACATTCTATCAATCAATTGAGATTTCGGGCTATTGATAGCGTGGGATATTTGAGAAGGGGTGGGGACAGGAAGGGAATCCTGAGGAAAAAGGAACTTAAATGGATCCATACCCTTAGGTCCCTTCAACCCTTTGGTTTGAATCTAGAGTTCAATGTCTCATCCATCGATTGATGTGTGTCATTGTTTTGTCCTCTTAGTATAGGGACATTATGATTTTAACCTATATGTAGCGCATCCACCGGGGGATTGGTCCCCAAATTTATATGTCAAAGTGCTATGATGATGATCCATATGTGAAGTATACATGGGATACACTGTTTGTATTGCTATCTGTACTTGCTATGATATGTTTTTGCCCTATACCTGTTATGATCATGAATATGTACAGTCCGGCTTGATGTCCCTCTGTAATCGGGCTATTATCTGTGTTGTCTATATGTTGCACAAACCAGTTCATTTTGGATACGGATAGCACATATTTACTCCACAGTAAGCAGCGTGGATCGTGGCGTCTTCGTTGTCATGGCGCCGGTACCTGCGCGATGTTGTTACTGGCTGCGTACCTCATGTGACCCACGCCATCGACGCACGGATGTGCGCTCTTGGGTGAGTGTTACGAGGTTGACGCGCAGTCTGTGACGTCAGTGAGGCCCTCTGGCAGCTCATTGGCTAGAGACACGTGCGCCTCCGGGCGCCATGGCGACGTATGATACTTCCGGGTTTTAGATGGGTTGAGACGCGACTGCGCATTACAGATAAGGGAACGCCGAGGAGAACTACACGAGTTCGTTGGACATGTCGTTAGCTGTGAGTTAAAGTATGAACATGTGTATCCTATTGTGTAGTGATCTGCACTAATGATGTAACGGGGTGTGTATTTTATATGAGGGGGGTATATATATGCCTATCAGATTTTGTGTCATTAGGCTTGACAAAGACTGTTACACAGTCGAAACGTTCGTTGCCATCTGTGTCTGGAGGTACGATTAAAGTATTTTTGATATTGCGGAATGCTGCCGAAGCCATCTTCTTTTCTACACGTATACGATTTGGCCTGATGGATCAAGGGCCTACGGTTAGGCTGCTGCATTGACATAGACGCATTATCCTGAGACCGCACAGTGCTGCTTCTACACTACTATTTGTCTCTACATTTGATCCGAGAGGCGTGCACTGGGGAGTTGGACGCAGTGGTGATACACATCATGGAGGGTCCCCCAGGTCCAAGTAAGAATATGGATACCTCGCCAAGACACATGTATGTATATACTGATGAGGACATACAGCGACTTATCAATGTAGATGGATGTGATGTGACATTTTTAAGCTCCCCCTCTGTTGATATCCTGAAACGTAAAGTAGAGCAGGACCTCAAGAGATTGAATACTATGGAATTACATTTGATTACCTTAAGGGAATATTACAAGCAACAGAGGATACCTAGGGGACTTAGATCTAATCTTCGCCCCAATTTATTCCCGACGAATGGTGATTTTTGTAAAGCCTTTGAAGCTATCAACAATCAATATTCTTTTGAATTAATGTTATTAAACATAGACTTTTTGCAGAAAGAGGTTGACAACCTGAGGAAAACCACAGCCGAGTTGGAAGTCCAGATCCAGGACCTCATGAGTGCTGAGGATTTTACAGTATACAAAGACAAGACCACACAACATATTGCACGACATAAGTTGGAAGTGGAACACGTCAAGAGAGATAAGTGGCATAGAGACTTAGATGATTACCAGTCTGGCAAAATATACAACTGGCAGTCATCTCAGCCACAAAGGTTTAATAGGCGTAGACGGGGCAAACGCTTTGATCAAGGCAGATTTGGCTTCAGCACTGGGGAATCTGATTCCGCTGACGAATCAGGTGCGTCTAATTTTTTAGGCCCAAGCAGAAAAAGAGGGGAAGGCGATATAGAAGGGGTGGTAGGAAACACCACCGATCCAACAAGAACCCTTCCCCCAATATCGATAGAGGCCCCCACCCATATCCAGGGGAGAGTAACGAGACGCGGACAGCGGAAATGATGAACCTGGTCGTGAACATCTCTTCCTTCCAGCTTGACAAAGCACAAATTAGTGTGCTAAGCCGTGGCCTAACATTCTGCCCTACAACATCAAGGGACTGGTTCGAGTTTGAGCTCGACTTACAAAAGTTCTTTAGACGCTTGAGACTGAAGGCTTTTTTTTTCAGTTAGAAATATTGATGTACCTATTAGTCAACTTGATGTTTCCACTGATACCTTAATGTGCAAAAACTTCGATTTACGCAATAAAAGTCACTTTACTCCACCGCAAAACAACCATGTGATTGAAACCTACATCAGCTTTGTCAGGAAACGGATCGAGCAATTGAGGGTGGAGGGAACCCACCAGTTCAAACACAACCTATCTCAAGATGAGAGGCGGGCTGTTCTTGAACTGGAACACAACAAGCAATTGACGATCAAGCCAGCTGACAAGGGGGGCGCCGTGGTCGTGATGGACACCTGTAAATATATTGACGAGATCAAAAGACAGGTAGGAGATATTAATGTCTATGAGATGTTGGGCAAGGATCCGAGGTGGGACATAGCAGATATCATAGGGGTGTTATTGGATGAGGCTCTTAGTCAAGGAGTCATTGACGATGAACTAAACAGCTTTCTGCGGGTGAGCCATCCGATCACCCCTGTGATATATGTATTACCAAAGATCCACAAGAGTCTTGTGGATCCCCCTGGCCGACCTATAGTGTCGGGCAGGGGTTCCATCTTTAATCCTGTATCCATCTTTTTGGACAAAGTGTTGCGGATCCACGCGACCACGGCTCCCTCCTATATCAGTGATACTGGCCATTTCTTGACAAAGCTGAATTCACTTGATTTGCCGGCGGAGTTTTTGCTTGTGAGTTTTGATGTTGTATCCCTGTATACATCCATTGATCACTCTTATGGTCTAAATGTCGTCGATGTGGCCCTGGCCGGCACAGGGCTCTCTCCTGGGGCACGCCGGCTGATCCTCGCCCTCCTGGAGGTGGTCCTGAGGAGGAATTATTTTCTCTTCGGGGACACCTTCTACCAGCAAAAGCGGGGTGTGGCGATGGGGTCTAATGTGGCCCCCACCTACGCAAACATCTTCATGGCGGAGGTGGAGGATCGGCTGGTGTATCACTCCACATTTTTTGAGAGAGTCCTGTGCTGGTGGCGCTACATCGACGACATTTTCTTGATTTGGACGGGGACTGTGCCCGAGTTGGATGAGTTCCATGCGCACCTGAACTCTGGAGTCCGGGACCTGCAGTTCACCGTGATGCATTCTGCCCGTGAGCTGCAGTTCCTTGACGTCCGAGTTCAGGTGCTCAATGGAAGGATCTGTACTGATCTCTTCCAAAAACCTACAGACAAGAACACCTTGTTAATGTATGACAGTAGTCACCCTCAGAATATGGTAAGCTCCCTTCCGTGGAGTCAATTACTTAGAGTACGTCGCATCGTATCAGATGACATCCTCTTTGAATTCAGAGTTGATGAGATGTGCGATAAGTTTAGTAAGAGAGGTTATCCCACCAAATTGATTAACCGTACCAAGCATAGGATTACATCTATGGAACGTTGTTCCACTTTGGTAAAGAAACCACAGAAACATGAGACCCCCCGAATTCCATTTGTATCCATCTTTGGGAGTGATAGCGGCAATATAGCCACCATCCTACGTCAGGAATGGCAGATCCTGCAGAAAGGATTGCCTACAGTCACTGAATTTTCAGTTCCCCCAATGATGGCATACAAACGGAGCCCCAACCTACGGGATAGATTGGTGAAAGCGGATATAGGGGGTAAGGACATCGAAAGACAGAAAAGACTAGCACCAATGAGGAATGGTAATTTCCCTTGCCTTTCCTGTTGCAACTGTGGTGGCATCATGAAAGGCGACGGTTTTACACATCCCTATAGTGGTAAACGGTTCAAAATCAAGGGTCACTATACATGTAAGTCCACAGATGTGGTTTACATGATACAGTGCCCATGTAGCTTGATCTATGTGGGGGAGACTACGATGGAATTGAGGGAAAGAATTAATAAACATAAAAGTACAATAAGAACAGGTGCACTCGACAAACCGGTTGCCAAACACTTCATTGATTGCAAACATTCTATCAATCAATTGAGATTTCGGGCTATTGATAGCGTGGGATATTTGAGAAGGGGTGGGGACAGGAAGGGAATCCTGAGGAAAAAGGAACTTAAATGGATCCATACCCTTAGGTCCCTTCAACCCTTTGGTTTGAATCTAGAGTTCAATGTCTCATCCATCGATTGATGTGTGTCATTGTTTTGTCCTCTTAGTATAGGGACATTATGATTTTAACCTATATGTAGCGCATCCACCGGGGGATTGGTCCCCAAATTTATATGTCAAAGTGCTATGATGATGATCCATATGTGAAGTATACATGGGATACACTGTTTGTATTGCTATCTGTACTTGCTATGATATGTTTTTGCCCTATACCTGTTATGATCATGAATATGTACAGTCCGGCTTGATGTCCCTCTGTAATCGGGCTATTATCTGTGTTGTCTATATGTTGCACAAACCAGTTCATTTTGGATACGGATAGCACATATTTACTCCACAGTAAGCAGCGTGGATCGTGGCGTCTTCGTTGTCATGGCGCCGGTACCTGCGCGATGTTGTTACTGGCTGCGTACCTCATGTGACCCACGCCATCGACGCACGGATGTGCGCTCTTGGGTGAGTGTTACGAGGTTGACGCGCAGTCTGTGACGTCAGTGAGGCCCTCTGGCAGCTCATTGGCTAGAGACACGTGCGCCTCCGGGCGCCATGGCGACGTATGATACTTCCGGGTTTTAGATGGGTTGAGACGCGACTGCGCATTACAGATAAGGGAACGCCGAGGAGAACTACACGAGTTCGTTGGACATGTCGTTAGCTGTGAGTTAAAGTATGAACATGTGTATCCTATTGTGTAGTGATCTGCACTAATGATGTAACGGGGTGTGTATTTTATATGAGGGGGGTATATATATGCCTATCAGATTTTGTGTCATTAGGCTTGACAAAGACTGTTACACAGTCGAAACGTTCGTTGCCATCTGTGTCTGGAGGTACGATTAAAGTATTTTTGATATTGCGGAATGCTGCCGAAGCCATCTTCTTTTCTACACGTATACGATTTGGCCTGATGGATCAAGGGCCTACGGTTAGGCTGCTGCATTGACATAGACGCATTATCCTGAGACCGCACAGTGCTGCTTCTACACTACTATTTGTCTCAGCATTATGTCAGTGTCATCTAATACATTCCAGAACTGTATGGGTTACACAGCATCATAAATCAATATAATGAAATGTGACCCCGGCAGTGCTGGATGTTCAGGACGAGTGACACTCGCTCGTCTGAAAACGGCCTTAGTCTGACCTCTGGTGGTTGTTTTTCAGTTAGACAGGCTCATATTCATTTTGACTGCTCTAATTTATTTGCGCATGAAAAAAGTCGCATCTTTGAAGATAAAAGTTACGTCCCCCGGAAAGTGTGACTTTTAATGCAAAAAAATAAATAAGTAAAAATTAATAAAATCGCTCTTCCCCACTGAAAACAGACGAAGAAAAGTACACCAGCCCTGATGCGGTGCAGAGATTAGACAGTTTTTGCGGCAAATTCAGGTGCAAAAAAAGGTGCACCTACATAAATACCGGTAGGTTGGAAAAAGTCACAAAAATTTGAAAACTTCTAAATTAGTCTAAAAATATCAAAATAGTCGAACGAGGCACAAGAGGTGGGACCCGCACCTATGAGACAATGGGGGCATATCCTAGCGATATGCCCCCATTGTATATGATGGGAAAACCCCTTTAAAGGGTGTAGCTGACTGACATTGGCGATGTGCTAATGTCAGCAGTACATAACAGTGTGCTTTATAACTCCCTGCCTGCCGCCGGTCTCTTAAAATAAAGACTTTTAAAATATGCTAATGAGTCTCTAGATGCTATTAGGGCATTGCTTCAGCACCTAGAGGCTCCGTTTACGCACCCTTTGGCACGCCCAGGTCCAGTTGATTGACTTTCGAGTTCTTTCGGAACGGAACTACAGATGTGGAAAGCACATGGTGTGCTGTCCGTATCCTTTGTGGCCCCATTTAAATGAATGGGTCCACACCCGTTCCGCTGATGCAGACTCATACATATGGTCGTCTGGATGAGCCCTAAAATTAAAAACAGTCGAACAAGGTGCAAAGGCTTCCAAAACAGGCACACTTTCATTATTAAATGCACCTAAAATATTTGACAGTCTAAAATAGAAAAAAAAATAAACACTAATAATAAATGACCCCATTACATATAAAAAAAAAAAATTCAAACCAAAACCAGGAGTGTTTTATTGCAAAAACTGCTACTACCAGAATGCCATGCACTAAGTGCTTAAAGGGGATCTTTCACCACTCCTGACATGTCTGTTTTAATAACTTCATGTATTCCCCATGTAATAACGAGTCTGGAGCATCTATTGCTATGGTTTTTGTGCCATTCCTCTATTATTTCTACTAGAAGTTATGAATGAGTTGCTAGCAGTCTGCAGTAAGGGTACAGAGGGGTGGTAACCAGTTGAAGGGGTATCTGCACAGTCTGACAATGGCAGAACTGATTGGATAGAGTCTGTGCAGGTACACCCCCCAACTGGTTACCACCCCTCTGTACCCTTACTGCAGACTGCTAGCAACTCATTCATAACTTCTAGTAGAAATAATAAAGGAACAGCACAACATAGAGCCATAAGAATAGAGGCTCCAGAATTGTTAGGACGTGGGGAATGCATGAAGCTATTAATATGGACATGTCAGGAGTGGTGAAAGGTCCTCTTTAAAAAAGACTAAGTTATAAAGGAAGAACATCTCCTCTTTTCTAGAACCAATCCTGGTTTTGGTTTAAAGAGGACCTTTCATCAGCATCAAGTATGTAAACTGAATATACATACATGGAGAGCGGCGCCCAGGGATCCCCCTGCACTTACTATTATCCCCGGGCGCCGCTCCGTTCTCCGGTTACAGGCTCTGGTAAAGTCATAGTTAGGCTCCACCCATTTGAGCCTGCCGGCGTCTCTTTCTCCTATGTTGTAGCGCTGGCCAATCGCAGCGCTCAGCTCATAGCATGGCTGTCTGGGAGATTTCACCTTAGACAGGGAGTGAATGCAGAAGTGTAGGTGTAAGCTGTACATCCTTCCATGTAGTGTTACATAGAAGAGAAGGACCCACTGCCCCTTAGTCTGCCACGTATGTACACATGCAATCACATACCTTCTTTTTTGCATACACGTACTTCTTTCTTGTACCGACATCTAGTCCTGCTTTTAAGGTGCTCTCTGGTGTGGGTGCACAGGACCTATTCAAGTCAACGTCGGAAAACCTTAGGTCACAGGAGTCCAGTTCATGACAAGAGAAGATCTCTGCTCCACTGCAGCAGGAAGACAGGGACATTTTCACAGTAAAAAACCAAAAAGACAATAGAAAAGTAGCTCCTTAAGGCACAGACAGCTCTGAGAACAGAGAGTTGCTTGTTACATTAAAAAACAATATATATATTAATATAAAAGAGCTTGTATTTCTGATGTGGATAGAAGTTTGAACTAGTTTCCTCAGCACGGGTAAAGGGAGATACAAACACGGGGCTGGACGTGGATGGTATCACGACATTGGTGGAGGTACCCGCTGCATGCCTACTCTGCCAGCACTAAACTGTGAATGAAGCAGCTGCTGAGGAAAGCATGCCAGTGCCCTCCCCCTCAGGAAGTCCAGCCTCTCAGGGATCGGAGACAATTCACATCTCTTCTACACATGCAGTCTGCTTCCACTGAGCCCTTTCTCTGAGCTCAGGGTCTGGGTTCCTTTACCAAGGAAGGAATCGGATCATAGACCATCAGAGGAATCAGGAAACCTGTGGGGGCATTTATCAAACTGGTGGAAAGTAGAACTGGCTCAGGTGCCCATAGCAACCAATCAGATTCCACCTTTCATTTTTGACAGCTCCTTTGGAAAATGATAGGTGGAATCTGATTGGTTGCTACGGGCAACTAAGCCAGTTCTACTTCACACCAGTTTGATAAATGACCCCATTTGTGATTATACCTACTTAAGTGCACCACAATTTGTTGATTTCCTGAGGCATAATGTTACTTCCAGTTTAAGACCTCTTTATGAAGCAAATGCGTTAAAAAGAATAACCCACTGCGTCTATTTCCCCTGTTTCCGTTTTCCAGCTCAACTTAAAGTGAATGGGGACAGAGTAGTTGTAATTACACCTGCTCGCCACGCAGCTGCGACGGCAAGCAGGTAAACAATTTAGCATGCAAGCACTGCTTTCTCCTCAAACAGCTAATCAGCGGGGGTGCCAGGAGTCGGACCCCCACTGATCTGATATTGATCACCTATACCAGTGATGGCTAACCTCCAGCTGTGGTGAAACTACGACTCCCAGCATGCTCCATTCATTTTTATGGAGAACAGCCAAGCAAGTGTACATCTTGGGAGTTGTAGTTTTACCACAACTGGAGTGCCGGAGGTTAGCCATCACAGACCTATACCTATCCTGAGGACAGGTCATCAATATAAAAAAAAGCGGACAACCCCTTTAAATGCCATGGTTGCTATTGACTGAGGCATCTAAGGGGTTAAACAGGGAGGAATGGCTCTTCTGCTGTTTTGGGCTATTACAGCAGGAATCTGCCTGTCATGAGAAGACCCGTGCAGCACCTAAACTAGGACGCCATAAAAAAATTCTCTGTATAGGTCATCAGTATCTGATATGTGGGGGTCCGACACCCAGGACCCCCACTGATCAGCTGTTTGAGACAGCACAGGGGCTAGCAGCAGCACTGCGGTCTTCTCTCAACTTTCCCTAGGCCAGCAATGTCACGTTCGTATTTCCTATAGAATTTTCACTTGTACTGGAGCCACATAAGGCTACTTTCACAGTCGCGTTTGGTGCGGCTCCGTCATGGATCTGCACAGACGGATCCGTTCAGATAATACAACCGTCTGCATTCGTTCAGAACGGACCCGTTTGTATTATCTGTAAAATAGCCAGGACGGATCCGTCTTGAACACCATTGAAAGTCAATGGAGGACGGATCCGTTTTCTATCGTGCCAGATTGTGTCATAGAAAACAGATCCGTCCCCATTGACTTACATTGTGTGTCAGAACGGATCCGTTTGGCTCAGTTTCGTCAGACGGACACCAGAGCCCTGCAGGCAGCGTTTTGGTGTCGGCCTCCAGAACAGAATGGAGACTGATCGGAGGCAAACTGATGCATCCTGAGCGGATCCTTTTCCATTCAGAATGCATTAGGGAAAAACTGATCAGTTTTGGACCGCTTGTGAGATCCCTGAACGGATCTCAGAAACAGAAAGCCAAAACGCCAGTGTGAAAGTAGCCTATGTGTGAATACACCTGCAGTTTTTGATGGGTGTGTCATTTCATAGAAACCAATGATAATCCCACTTAATCTCAATTTTAAATAATCACACTGAACTTGAAGAGTATGTCTGCTCAAGATTTATTTGATATGTTGAATGGTTCAGACACCAAGTCACGTTTTACTTCCCATTATAGTCTATGGGCATTCCATTATGTCACTCACCTTTGCATTCTATAGAAAACAGTTATAATCCAAGGTAATTTTCATTTTACAATATGCTACTCTACCCAGGGAACACTTGCGGTAAAGTTTAAAGGGTTTGTCCGTGTTCAGAGCTGAACCCGGACATACCCTTATTTTCACCCAGGCAGCCTCCCTGAGGCTAGCATCTCATGCTCCGATGCGCTCCCTTGCCCTGCGCTAGATTGCGCAGGGCAAGGTCTCTTTTGTTTACAATAACACACTGCCGGGTGGACGTCACTTTAGCTTAAGCCCTCCCATCAGTGCCAGTGACGTCACTGGGCTTCCTGGTAGCCCTATGAAGAGCCCGATACGTCACCGGAACTCCTAAAAATTCCTTTGCCCTGCATGATTTAGCGCAGGGCAAGGAGAGCATCAGAGCATGAACTGCTCCGATACTCAAATCAGGGGGGCTGCATGGTGAAAATGAAGGTATGTCCGGGTTCAGCTCCGAACCCGGACGACCCCTTTAATGTCCTACATAACACAGATTTACCTGCAAATGAGCTCATATTTTCCTTCCCATTATAGTCTATGGGCATTCCATAGAAACCAATGATAATCCAATTTAATCTTAATTTTAAGTTTGGAGAGTATGTCTGCTAAATATTTATTAGATATGTCAAATAGTTTTGTCTCTAATTCAAATATTACATTTCCATTATTCTCTATGGGCATTCCACTCTGTCATTCTTTTTAGTATGTCCCTGTGTTCTGAGGTAAAAACACCAGCTCCAGATGTTAGCTAAAAGTCTATGGGAAATATGAAAAGAGGGAGATTTATCAAAACTGGTGCAAAGGAAAGCTGGCTTAGTTGCCCAAAGCAACAAATCAAATTCCACGTTTCATTTTTCAGATCTCCTTTGCAAAATGAAAGGAGTAATCTGATTGGTTGCTAGGGGCAACTAACCTAAGCCACTTTTCTTTTACATCAGTTATGATGAATCTCCCCCAAAAAGTCCCCTCCCCCAGTGGCATGGCCTATGCTCACCCATCAATATCAGATTGGCTCCTGTATATTTATTTACCAGCTAACAGAAAAGCCAGTAAACTATCATGCTGCCATCGCCTGTCCTATCACGAGCCTCCAAAACACCTTACGCTGGCGGCTCATTTCAGCACTTTTTATACACTCCCTCAACCAGCAGCTCTCCCGGAAGCTCGCGCTCCTGAATATCATAGACACCACATTCAATGGCAAGAGCGTCTTTCCTTAGGGCTGCTGTTGTGTAGAAACCGGAAGAGGCAGTAGGTCGGCCTGAAGCGTGTTAGCGCTTCTCTCTGGTGCCTGAGGAGCAAGTTCCAGAAGCCGTCCAGCCAATCACAGAGCGAGAGTCTTCAGAAGCCTCGCGAGACCTGCACATCCCCGTCGAGTGTTCACTACATTTTCCGTTCCTCGGTGTGTGAGGGAAGCATCCTGCAGCAGCCATGTCCCGGAGAAGGCACAGCGACGAGAATGATGGTAAGGCGCCGGGCTGCGTCACCTCTGCCGGTGTGTGGAGCCCGGGGTTTTTGGCGCCATGGCTCTGTCTGGAATAGTACTGTCAGTAGACGTCCGTGGTACTACAAGTGCCAGGCGTGCTGCTTCCTTTCTGCGCGCCTTCCTGCTCTGCCCACGGTTACCTGCATGGGTTGGGCAGTGCATTGCAAGCTATTGTTCTCTTTTAGCAGCCATTTAATGCTTTTTAAAATTGAAAAAATTTAAAGGGGCTGTCCAGCTTTTACTAAGCGGTGACCTATAGTCAGGAAAGGTCATCACAAGCTGATGGTGGTGCCTGAGCTATTGCTGGTGTCGGACCCCCGGTGATCACTAAGTAATGGCCTGTCCTGAGGTAGACCAGCGCTTTAAAAAAGGTGGACAGCCCCTCGAAAAATAAAATCTACCATCCTTCGCTCACAGGTTTTCTGGCAACAAGGAGTTATTTGCTATACGATTGGTTGGGGGGCTGTGCGCTTGCCTGACCTTTCTTAGGCTACTTCTACACTTGCGTTGTTTTCCGTGATTGAGATCCAGCAGAGGAGCTCAATACCGGAAAGAAATATTTCCGTTTAGTCGTCATCAAAACTGATCCGTCACCCATTGACTTTCAATGTATTTAGTGACGGATCCGTTTTTTCCTTCTTGATTTCACACAACGGAACGGATGCATCAAAACCGACCCGTTTAATTCTGGTATTTAACAACGCAAGTGTGGAAGAAGCCTTACTTTGTACGAGGGACCATTTAAAGGGGTTGTCCGGGTTTTTTGAAGATCCAGTGATGTACAGGGGCTGCCAGGAAGCCCAGGTGATGTCACCGGCACTGATGGGTGGGATTTAGTGCTGCCCTAGCCAGTAAAACGGCTAGGGCAGCACTAAAGCCCGCCTATCAGAGCCAGTGACGTCACCGAAACACACTGCTGGGCGGAAGTTTCCGCTAGGCAGTGTGTTATTGAAAACAAAAGAGGCCTTGCCCTGCGCGATCTAGTGCAGGGCAAGAGAGCGCATCTGAGCATGAGATAGGGCTGCCTGGGTGAAAATATGGGTATGTCCGGGTTCAGCTCTGAACCCGGAGAACCCCTTTAACTGCCCAGTGGATAGAGGAGAACTTATCAGAATACCTCTCTTTAATGCTCTGCAAAGCTCAGGGGGTAAATTCATGCCACCAGTGCTTATGTAATGTTGGAGTTAACCACCCTGCTACCCAGGGGGGAGGTGAGGCTTTGTTGTGGTCACCATTTTTACTAATCAGCACCCAGACCAGTTCAGGCATCTGCCTAGCACCTTCTACACTTAGGCTACATGCACACGACCCTGACGACCGTATGTTTTGCGGTCTGCAAATTGCGGATCCGCAGAAGAAGAAAAAAGGACAAGATCCCTATGCCATATTTTTTTTTTTCTTCTTTTTTTTTTGCAGATCCATTGTAACAATGCCTATAATGGACAAGAATAGGATATATTCTATTTTATTTATTTTTTTGTGGGCCTACAGAACGGACATACTGACGCGGACAGCACTCGGTAGCTGTCCGCATTTTTTGAAGAACCCATTGAAATGTATTGGTCCGCATCCTATCCACAAAAAAACGGAACGGACATGGAAACAAAATACTTTCGTGTGAATGTAGCCTTAGTCTGATCATACATGATAGAAGCAAAAAATGTTGTCAGGGCTTGACTTTTTTTTTATTTTTTTCTTTGCAGGCGGGCAACCTCATAAAAGGAGTAAAATGTCCGAGCCCTTTGATATAGAACATCGTATTGAGTCACTGATATTTAGAGTGGGGGAAAAGGTAAGTATTTTCTTTTCGACAGCTGTGCCAGTGTGAACAGGAGTGTGGCTATAAGCGACAGCCATGTTCCTGCTCTGACGCCCGGAATTGTAGAAAACCGTTTAACCCCATTTGTTGTGTCCCTGGCAACCTGAAAGCCGGGGCTGACTGGGATATCATGACTGCCCTAGACTCAGTGTCTGTTAGGGCATAATTTGCTCAGTGTATTTTACATGCCCAGATAGATCATTATAAAAAAAAAAATATGAAAGTTTAAAAAAAATGTCCGAATTAGAGATGAGCAAATCTATTCGTTCATCACATAGAGCTATTCACTTGCAAGGGGCTGTCCCCACTACTGAAAAAGCTCCCCCTACCACTTGACTGACAGGGCCGAGTAGCGGCGCAATTGCAGAAGCTTTGCTGCTGATACCGGAGCCATGATTTTCCCTGAACCGCTACATTTCTGGCTAATATGTATAAAATAATTAATTTTGCCTAACCTGTGGAAGGAAGATGTTTGACATAGTAACTGCTCTTCCGTTACTCTGCTAATTCAGACGTCTCCACTCTGCCGACATGGGGTGCGGATCTTCCGCCTGGATCCCAACCGGATGTGGTCGCTTCATTACCTGTTGAGCTGCTTTTACTGTAATGCAGCTGAAAAGGAGCAGCCGCTTCCGGTCGGGACATGGGTGAAAAAGTCTACAGTCCGCGTTGGGACATTGGAGCCAGGGACCAGTCAGTACTTTTGTAGAACATGCAGATTAGGAGAAATGTGTGTGTGTATATATATATATATATATATATATATATATATATATATATATATATATATACACACACACATATATATACACACACATACACACACACACACACACATTAAAAACATTTGTGGGAGATTTGCCAAGACCGGCATTTTCTGCATATGTCTTGATACCCCTGCGACGCCCTAGAATGAGCCTATCTTATGATAAGACTCAGGTCTTGTCATAAATTAGTTGTATCCTGTGGCAGTCCATGCACCTAAACCAAAATCTGTGGCATCTTGGAGCTGCCATAGATTTCTATCTTCAATTACCCAAGAAAACAGGTGTAAATAAAGATGAATGTGCTAGGCCTGTTGGCCCCTCAACACACCCCCTTTTCGGAAATTTGTGAGGGTGTAGAAACTCCCTTTTTGGAACTTTATTGTGTAGCAATGGCATTTAAAACGTTGCAAACACGGTGTCTGCAACATTTTTCTTTTGCCAATTGGTGTAAGGAGATAGGTCTCCCCATTGTCAGTCTCCTTGTGGCAACCGGCAACAAATAATGCCTGGAAAATTCCTGTGGTCCTTAATGCCAGTATGAGCTTGGTACTTAAGGGGTTAAACAGGAGCAACCCGTACTGCAATGTTCTGTTTTAGTTTAGTTTTTTGTGTTTTACTTTATAGAGTACCTCATCATTGGAAAGTAACCTGGAAGGACTGGCTGGTGTTTTGGAGGCTGACCTGCCCAACTACAAAAGCAAGATCTTGAGGATTCTTTCTACAGCGTGAGTGTACATCAATATTCTCAGAAGTTTTAAAAGCCGGGATAGACCAAATAAGTGCTCGTGCACACAAGCATAGTCTTTGTCCACATCATCCAATCCGCATATTTTGTGGACCCATTCACTTCAGTGGGGCCGCAAAAACATGCGCACAGCACACTGTGTGCTGTCCGCATCGGTATGTCCCGAGGCATCCGCAAAAATATAGAACACGTCCTGTTATTGTCCACATTATGGACAACGATAGGGCTGTTCTATTAGAGGCCGTGAAATAAATAGGGACGGTAGCATGTGGGTTCGTTAATTAAAAAATGAACCCATAAGCGCCAAACCCTTAGGCCTATTGCACACGACCGTATGGCTTTTTCAGTGTTTTGCGATCCGTTTTTCACGGATCCGTTGTTCCGTTTTTTGTTTCCGTTGTGTTTCCGTTTCTGTTCCGTTTTTCCGTATGGCATATACAGTATACAGTAATTACATAGATAAAATTGGGCTGGGCATAACATTTTCAATAGATGGTTCAGCAAAAAACGGAACGGAAACGGAAGACATACGGATGCATTTCCGTATGTGTTCCGTTTTTTTGCGGACCCATTGACTTGAATGGAGCCACGGACTGTGATTTGCGGGCAATAATAGGACATGTTCTATGTTAGAACGGAAAAACGGAAATACGGAAACGGAATGCATACGGAGTACATTCGGTTTTTTTTGCGGACCCATTGAAATGAATGGTTCCGTATACGGACCGTATACGGAACGCAAAAAACGTCCAGTAAACGGAAAAAAAAAACGTCCGTGTGCAATAGGCCTTATGGTAAGTAATCTGAGGTAGTGACACATATAAAGGTGAGACACCGAAAATGAAGGTAGAGGTTGTGCTGCATGTGTTACTCACCTATTTAGTTAGGCTGATCAGTATAGTATAGGGTTTTGAGTTTGGGAATTTCAGAGAGACCACAGTGAAAGGAATGGCTCAAATGTTATAATAAATAATAGAGAGGCTCAGATAGGGCCAAAGGGTCTGGATTAAAAATATTAATGTTTTTCCAATATATGGTTTACTCAATTCACAGAGGGATGGTTTGCTGGATAAACTCAAGACACCAGCAAAACCTCCTACCCCCCCCCCCCCCCCCCCCCTTCTCCTAGCCAGAATCGCTTGTAGAATGACAGGTATTGATGGCAGCCCAGTCACAAGTAGCTTCAAATCAATTCCTTTATTGTAGAATTTGGCTCAACACGTTTTGGGGTACAGGGATAAAGACCCCTTCATCAGGAGCTTAAAGGGAACCTGTCACCGGGATTTTGTCTATAGAGTTGAGGACATGGGTTGCTAGATGGCCGCTAGCACATCCACAATACCCAGTCCCCATAGCTCTGTGTGCTTTTATTATGTAAAAAAAACTATTTGATACATATGCAAATTAACCTGAGATGAGTCCCGTCCCTGACTCATCTGACATACAGGACACATCTCAGGTTAATTTGCATATGTTTCAAATCATTTTTTTTTTTTTACATAATAAAAGCACACAGAGCTATGGGGACTGGATATTGCGGATGTGCTAGCGGCCATCTAGCAACCCATGTCCTCAGCTGTATACACAAAATCCCGGTGACAGGTTCCCTGTAACATATTACAAAAAACAAACATAACTTGAAATAACAGTACCTTGCTCAGGGCAGGGCACGCTGCTTGTGGTTTCCGGTGTTGCGCATGTTTTAGCGCGTACTTCCGGTTTCTTGCGTTCCGTCGTAGAACGCATTATGTATTTCTGATTTCCTTGTGTTCCAGAATGGAGCGCTGCTTCGGTTTCCAGTTCCCAGTGCTCCTTTATATGATTTACATTGGTGTATGATGCGATTCAAGAAATAATGTTTACCACATATAGGGAAATCATTATTTCGATTGAAGGATGCAATGTTTGGCTAAAAGGTATATATTTAGCTATTGAATTAGGGCTAATATCCCCGCAATCTAGAGGATGATACCTTCTTTTGTTCAGGATGACATCCAGGGATTGCGCTCTCCTGACAGGGATGGTGCTCCGACTTGGAATCGTGTATAGCCAACATGATACACTAGTCTGACTCCCTGTATGACATGGGGAAATAGCTGACACTTTAGTGACCATGAACATGTTATATGTACCCTACAGGGACATTTACAACTGTGGATACAGACTTTTAATACATCTAGATGACAGGTGGGAGGCGGCATAGCCACTGCCGATACTCATTACATTGTATGATACTGTTGTATACCTCTCATACTCAGAGTTGATTCCGATGCACGGTGTTGCCTCAGACATGGTGCCGTGCGCCGGGTGATTTGAGGTCGCGTTGCGGTGTCAGGCATTGACTCATGTGAATGTACGTCACGTTGCCATGGAGATGCATGCGTTCCATAAGCCTTTGGAGCGCATGACATCTGACTTGGCTTACTGACGTGAAGGCGTACGCAGACGTGTGCGTTCCATTGGATTATGCAGATACGTGTACAATGAACATAGAAGTCATGATCACGTGGTCGGATATACGATCACGTGATCGGAATGTTTCAAAAGGTCCTGCGACATGCGCAGTAGATTGACCTGCACGCCGAAATCCATGTGGACCTCTTCCAGCGCCCGCTCTAGGACCTTCCTCATCCTATTTGTTTTTAAGGTACACCTGCACCAAATATGTAATTATGAAGTCATCCACAGATGTGCGAATTCACAATTATGATGACTATACACTGATAAATGTATTTATGACTTTTTATTTGACAATGATGCCCATAACAGATATGTTGTATTTTATGTCATGATTTTAGTCACGTTATACACTGATTTATGATGTATTTTGATGGATATTTTGCGATATTCTTTTGATTGGTACAATCAGCACTTTGATTGATTAATGATGTGAAGCTGTATAAATATGCACATTGCACTAGTATGTTTGTCACTGCTTGAGAAAGAGCCCAGGAAGTGGATCGAAACGTCGCGGGTCTGGTGAATAAAGTCTGATATTATTTTATGCTTTGGAGGTGCCGTGGAATTTTTCCTGATATATATACCTTTTAGCCAAACATTGTATCCTTCTATCGAAATAATGATTTTCCAATATGTGGTAAACATTATTTATTTATATATATATATATATATTATACACACACACAGGGACAAGTAGATTTAGCCCCTGCTTTAGTCCTTTGACAAGTAGTGTTTTTTTTTAATTTTTTTTATTTCCACACGTGTGCGGAAATAAAAATAAATACTTGTCAAAGGACTAAAGCAGGGGCTAAATCTACTTGTCCCTCATGACAATCTACTTGTCCTGATACAAAAAATAATTTTTAATTAAAACCATATTTCAATGCACCGCCACGCTTTCTTATGCAGGGAGGTGGCTGGCTTGCGTTCCAGTCTTTGTGGTGTGAAATGACTCTAAGTTTAGTCCTCGTTCACACCAGATGAATCTGTCCAGAATGCACTACATCGCTGCCGGCTCACTATGTTGTGGGGCAGGAGGGGGCGTGACGATCCATTGAAGTGAATGGCACCGTAGCCACAACCGCAGGCGATCGGATGCACGGGATCACAAGGCACAATTATGCCTGAGGTCCAGTCAAAATGCTGCTTGCAGCATTTTGTTTGGACTGGACCGCAGGCAATAATGTGCCTTGCGATCCTGTGCAGCCGATCGCATTGCAGCCAATGGGCATGGTTATGGTGCCAATCACTTAAACAGTCCACTACGCCCCCTCCTGCCCCTCCAATATAGTTAGCTGGCTGCAATGCGGTGCAGTGCATTCTGGACAGAATCATGCCTGAACGCACTACCTGGTGTGATGCTGGGGCTCCAATCGGTTACCATGGCAGCCAGGACGCTACTGAAGTCCTGTCTGCCATGGTCAGTTACTCTGCAGCATTATACTTACATGCGCTGTGGCCGCCCGGTGCTCCTCCTTCTTGTAACTCACAGGTCTGTGCGGCGCATTGCTTATAGCAATGCGCCGCACAGACCTGTGAGTTACAAGAAGGAGGAGCGCCGGGCCAAATGACTACCTAGCTCCTGGGATTTCTTCTGTCTTACAGGGGTAGTCCATGATTTAAGGTCAGGAAATGGTATTACAGGGGTTGTCTGATATTTTGATATTGATGACCTATCATCAGGAGTTTTCCTTTAGCTATTTGTGTACTAATATATTCACTGTTTGGACCTGATCAGTTGCTTGGATATTGAGTATCATGTGATTTTGTGATTTAAAAAAGTTGTTGTAGTTACATCTATTTGCTGAAACCGAAATAATCCTCTAAAACTGTATTCTGGGTACTAGATATTGATGGCCTCCTCCTGGCCTAATATGTGAAAAATGTTGCGTATTAGACGACACGCCTTCTCCTGCAAGCCCTACCCCTTTATCAGACTGGTCACTGGACACAGATCATTTCTCTAAACCTAGATGTGCCATTTTTTTGGTTTAATTTACTGTAAAATCTTAGTGCACATTAGTAAATGTGGGTCAATGTCTGGTTAAAGAGGACCTTTCTTGGGTCAAAACATTATAAACTAAGTATAAGGATACGTAGGAGATAGTAAGTGCAGTTAGATCCCTGCACTATTTTTCCTGGGCGCTGCTCCGTTCGCCCGCTGTGGCCCCCGTTGTTTTCTCCCGCTCTGTATGCTAATTAATAGCATTGGAGCAATGAGGAGGAGACTGAGTCTTTCTCGGTGGGCGCTCCTTCTCCCTGGCTGTAGCGCTGTCCAATCACAGAGGAGAGCGTCAAAACCAGGGAGAAACAGGGCAGTCTCCTCCTCATTGCTCCGATGCTATTAATTAACATACCAGGCTAGAGACTACAGCGGGGGCACAGCGGGCGAACGGAGCGGCACCCAGGAAAAATAGTAAGTGCAGTTAGATCCCTGATACTTGCCTTATAATGTTTGGACCCGTGAAAGGTCCTCTTGTTTATCAACCTGCACTATGCATGTCTCACTTTAAATAGATGTTATGGCCCTTGTCTAATTACATGATGGTTTTATTGTGCTTCAATTCATAACCCGCAGCACTCGCAATCTGCCTCTTAAGATGACTGTTTACACAACACTAGTGGGCCTGCTGAATGCAAGAAACTACAATTTTGGTGGAGAATTCGTAGAAGCTATGCTCCGTCACCTGAAAGAAGCCATAAAGTCCGAAGCCTATATCGAGGCAGCATATCTTGTAAGATTGATTTATTTTTTGTGGAAGCCTTCAAAATGGCAGTAGCATGTATATGTGACTGATATGCTGCTACCTGGTTTGCAGGTGCACATATCTATAATACAGTTGATAATGTGCTGCCCTGCTTTTTTTTTTTTTTTTTTTTTTAAGAGAGATAATTCTGACAGGTACTATTTTGCTAGGTTTAGCTGATGGCCCTGACATGGGCTGAAAACTGTGGTAGGATTGCAGTGTTGGAGGAGACTGCTGACAGGTGCACCACAGCTGGCATAGACACTGGCGTGCTTGCCCGGAGAGTTCCCAGCACCTGGCTTAGCAGGCAAGACTTGTGCAGAAGCTGCTGGCAGCTGCCACTAGGATTATGAAGATACAGTCAGGTCCATAAATATTAGGACATCGACACAATTCTAACATGTTTGGCTCTATACACCACCACAATGGATTTGAAATGAAATGCTTTAACTGCAGACTGGCAGCTTTAATTTGAGGGTATTTAAATCCAAATCAGGTGAACGGTGTAGGAATTACAACAGTTTGCATATGTGCCTCCCACTTGTTAAGGGACCAAAAGTAATGGGACAATTGGCTTCTCAGCTGTTCCATGGCCAGGTGTGTGCGTTATTCCCTCATTATCCCAATTACAATGAGCAGATAAAAGGTCCAGAGTTCATTTCAAGTGTGCTATTTGCATTTGGAATCTGTTGCTGTCAACTCTGAAGATGAGATCCAAAGAGCTGTCACTATCAGTGAAGCAAGCCATCATTAGGCTGAAAAAAAACAACAAACCCATCAGAGAGATGGCAAAAACATTAGGTGTGGCCAAAACAACTGTTTGGAACATTCTTACAAAGAAGAAACGCACCAGTGAGCTCAGCAACACCGGAAGACCACGGAAAACAGCTGTAACGGATCTCCTAGCACCCCGACCGGATACCTCCTTTGATAGATGCTCCTAGTGCTTTCCGAGGACTCCAAGCACTCCACTTGACACCGTACGCACTGCAGACCCCACGAACCGCCGAAGCTTGGTTGAGGTCTCAGTCTCCTACCTACCCTGGACCTACGACAAGGCTCCAGTGGGTGAACCTCTCCTAAAATCAGAGAGCAGGAACAGCTCTTAAAAGAGCTAGTAGTTATAGCCAGGGGAGTATAGCAAATCTCCCAGCGTATAGCAATCCCCCAGTGTTGATCAGTTACCCAAACACCAGCCTCAACATGATGAAGGATAAAACAGGAACACTTGATTGAGGGCTTCCCGCCCGTATTTATGCAGGTCCCCATCTGGTGGACACTCCCCTAGGGGACCAGAATGAAGACTGTGACACAGGACAGATATGCAGCACTGCAGGATACACAGACACAATACATCCCCACAATGCATCATGGTTTCCTCCTCTCTGCCCTGGAGACACCCGAGGAGTAATCCAATTATCTCTCAAGACAAAGGGAAATCGCCAATACACATGTGGGGACAACAGGACAGAAATCACCACCCAAACACACAATGTCACCCCCCCACAGCAAACACAGACATTTAACATATTCCCAGATAGCTCAAGTCTGAGTGCATATCATTAGGTGAATGGCACTCAGAATACACAAATACAATAAAATTAGCTATCTGGGTACCCTCACATAACAAAATACAATTGCAAAGACAGATTTAAGCTGTGCGGCCGGTCTGTCTGCTCCTTTAAAGTTAGTATGGGCCATAATCCTGAGGCAAGAGGCTGGTAGCCAGGCCCCTCCGAAACCCAGTGGCGAGGTTGGTTTCGCCACAACAACTGTGGTGGATGTCTGAATAATTCTTTCCCTGGTAAAGAAAACACCCTTCACAACAGTTGGCCAGATCAAGAACACTCTCCATGAGGTAGGTGTATGTGTGTCAAAGTCAACAATCAAGAGAAGACTTCACCAGAGTGAATACAGAGGGTTCACCACAAGATGTAAACCATTGGTGAGCCTCAAAAACAGGAAGGCCAGATTAGAGTTTGCCAAACAACATCTACAAAAGCCTTCACAGTTCTGGAACAACATCCTATGGACAGATAAGACCAAGAGCAACTTGTACCAGAGTGATGGGAAGAGAAGAGTATGGAGAAAGAAAGGAACTGCTCATGATCCTAAGCATACCACCTCATCAGTGAAGCATGGTGGTGGTAGTGTCATGGCATGGGCATGTATGGCTGCCAATGGAACTGGTTCTCTTATCTGCTCATATTCAGCCAAATGCTTCAGAACTCATTGGACGGCGCTTCACAGTGCAGATGGACAATGACCCAAAGCATACTGCAAAAGCAACCAAAGAGCTTTTTAAGGAAAAGTGGAATGTTATACAATGGCCAAGTCAATCACCTGACCTGAATCCGATTGAGCATGCATTTCACTTGCTAAAGACAAAACTGAAGGGAAAATGCCCCAAGAACAAGCAGGAACTGAAGGCAGTTGCAGTAGAGGCCTGGCAGAGCATCACCAGGGATGAAACCCAGCGTCTGGTGATGTCTATGCGTTCCAGACTTCAGGCTGTAATTGACTGCAAAGGATTTGCAACCAAGTTTTAAAAAGTGAAAGCTTGATTTATGATTATTATGTCCCATTACTTTTGGTCCCTTAACAAGTGGGAGGCACATGTGCAAACTGTCAGCTTTAATTTGAGGGTATTTACATCCAAATCAGGTGAACGGTGTAGGAATTAAAACAGTCTGCAATTAAAGTACATCCTGTTCGTTTCTTTTCAAATCCATTGTGGTGGTGTATAGAGCCAAAAATGTTAGAATTGTGTCAATGTCCCAATATTTATGGACCTGACTGTATATTGTTAAAGTTAATCTATGCAGAAATACTGACCTGTTCACAGGAAATTAGACTGTGCTGGGACTTTGCTCACGCTGTTTGTGAGGGCAATCCGCTGATACCACTGATGCTAGGTTTTGCCCCCCAAAAATTGACTAATGGGAGATGCTTCACCTTTGAAAATGCAGCTGCCAATAGCACCAACAGTCTGTTGCAGACCAGGTTTAGTTAGTTCAGAACCTCTTAGATGTGGTTTCCGGTTTTGGTCAGGATTTATGAACGTTCTGATGTATTTGTACCTCTTGATCAGATGTTTGAGAAGTGGAAGTTCTCTTGTATTCTTCTGTTCAGCACCCACATCAGTTGAATGCACTGGTAGCAAGTAGAATGAGGTTTCTCCCTGAGAGTTGATTTAAAATAGAAATAAAAAATGCCTTAATACTGTGTGGACCTAGCCCAGGTTTATAAGAAAGCACTTTTCATTTTGTGGCTTTCCAGTAATGATAAAACTGACCATTGTTTCTTTCTCCCCTGTGACCAACATGAAGGTCCGCATTTTATCAGATCTTGTGAATTGCCATGTTATCTCAGCCCCCTCCATGGTAGCATTGTTTGAAAGTTTTGTTGGGGTTGCACAGGAAGAAGATATACCTCAGGTAAGAAATATATTTTCAGTGTATCAGTTCTAGATACAAAATTAGAACCAGGCTTCATGCGTACCATGTTCTGCTAATAAAAGGTACATGTAGGGTACGACACCAGACACCATCCATCTGGAAAATAATTGATATTGTGGAAAAAAAATCGCCCATTTTGCAGGATTTATAGATTACAAAAAATTTGGCCTTGCATTTTTTCCATCTGTTGCTTGCTTTAGAAGAACATAATAACCCCAGAACTTGTCTTGGGGAGAATGAAACTAATAGCTTGAATTATGCATGCTGATAGCGGATTGTATTTGTGTGTTGACCATAGCAACTTTTTTTATTTTGCGTCTTGCATTGATGGTACTTCAGAAACGGGTAACTTGGCATCTAACTTGTAGACTTTGGTGCTAATTTGCTGGTGTTGGCTTGAATTTGTCATCCTTCCATCTTAGGTTCGATCTGATTGGTATATATATGTCGTTCTTTCTTCCTTGCCCTGGGTTGGGAAAGAATTGTATGAAAAGAAGGATGTAGAGATGGACCGTATTTTATCACAGATTGAAAACTACCTCAAGTAAGTGTCAACTGTGTACGTTAGTTTTATAGGAAACCTCTCCTAAATTAAACAAACACTCAGATACAGAGAAGTTGGCACTCGGGCCTCTTGAAAAACAGTATTGTAACGGATGAAGCTGTCAGAACAGTGCTGATGTACTGGAAGTGAAAGTGGAAAAACTGTTCAAAATCTTTAATAAAGACCAATTGAAAAATAAATTTTATAGCCCAAAAAGAGTAGAATGCAATTCGAAACGCGCTTCATTTACTGTCTATGGGACAGACAGATGTCTGAGGACTGCACCTGGTATTCAGTTGTCATTTATGCCATAGGCATTGGCCCCCCCCCCCTCTTATAAGGATAAGGGGGATTTCCTGCATCCATCATTGTGTCTTTAAAGAGGTTGTCTGACTTCAGCAAATGGCATTTATCGTGTAGAGAAAGTTAATACAAGACACTTAAGGCTCGTTCACACAAATGTTTTTTGCATTCCGTATATGGGCCGTTTTTTGAGTTCCGTATACGGAACCATTCATTTCAATGGTTCCGCAAAAAAAACCGGAATGTACTCCGTATGCATTGTGTTTTTCTGTTCCGTTCAAAAATAGAACATGTCCTATTATTGCCCTCAAGTCAATGGGTCCGCAAAAAAAAACAGAACACATACGGAATGTACTCCGTATGTCTTCCGTATCAGTTCCGTTTTTGCGGAACCATCTTATGTAAATTTTATGCCCAGCCCCATTTTTTCTATGTAATTACTGTATATGCCATACGGGAAAAAAACTGAATGGAACCGGAAACACTACTGAAGCAGAAAAACGGATCTCTTAAACGTCCCACAAAACACTGAAAAAGCCATATGGTCATGTGAACAAGCCGTTACTAATGTATTGTGATTGTCCATATTGCCTCCTTTGCTGGCTAGATTCATTTTTTCTATCACATTATACACTGCTCGTTTCCATGGTTACGACCACCCTGCAATCCAGTGGCCGTGCTTGCACAGTATAGGAAAAAGCTCAGGCTTCACTGGTGGCTTGAACTGCATGAACACACATAGGACAGTGCTTTTTTCCTATAGTGTGCAAGCACAGCCACCACTGCTGGATTTCAGGGCGGTCGTAACCATGGAAACGAGCAGTGTATAATGTGATGGAAAAATGAATGAAGTCAGCAAAGGAGGCAATATGAGTGGTCAAAATACATCAGAAGTGTCTTGTATACACTTTCTCTACATAATAAATGCTATTTGCTGCATGCAAACCATCAGGTTTTCATTGAACAGACCCTGACACTCTTTACTGCTCATGTGAAAGAGGCCTTAAACCCCCAGAGGGACAGGCTTTGGTTGTATTTTTATATATATATATATATATATATTTTTTTTGTGTGTGTGAATGCAAAGCTTGATACACTTCTTCCTCTTCTTAGGCAACGTCAAAAAATCCATTTTCCTGTGTTAAAAGTATGGTCAGCAGATAAGCCTCACCCACAAGAGGAGGTAAAGTACCTTTTTTGGTTGAAAAATTGCACGAGGCATTTTTGGGTTATATATATATTTGACGCTTTTTCTTTTCTAGTACCTGGATTGTCTTTGGTCCCAGATACAAAAGCTGAAGAAAGATCGCTGGCAGGAGAGATACATATTGCGCCCATACCTTGCTTTTGATAGCATATTGTGTGAAGCCTTGCAACATAATTTGCCACCCTTTACACCACAACCTCACGCAAAGGATTCTGTCTATCCCATGCCAAGAGTCATATTCAGGATGTTTGACTACACAGATGCTCCAGAGGTAACGTGTTTTTTGAGGTGCTGTACAAGGTATTTCTCGCTGGTATCATTGGGGGACACAGGACCGTGGGTATAGCTGCTTGCTGCCACTAGGAGGCGACACAAGGCTGAAAAAAGACTTGGCTCCTCCCCTGCAGGCTATACTACTCCAGCCAGGAGAGAGCATGTCAGTTTTTAGCTTAGTGTCTGTAGGAGGCAGACCTCCCTGCCTTATGCAGGGCGGCTTCCTTAGTTGATTCTTTCTTTTCTCTTTTCCCCTTTTAGGTTTGGGAAACAGTCGCCCAGCCTCTCTGTTGTCCCGGGGAGCAAGGCCGGCGTCTGATTCCCTCACTGCCTGACCTCCCCACAGAAGAAAAAGGAGAATCCAGGGCAGCCCAGCTCCCTTGCTTTCTGCCAACCAAGGGGTCGCCTAGGTCCGCCAAAGAAAAAGACCCTCTCGCCATACCAGACTCCAGACTTTCCTCTTAACTTCCCCCTCCCCGATCCTGGGGCTGGCACCCCATTTTCTGGGGTTTCTATCTCCAGTGCAATGTGCTTTAAGGTTAAATAATTTAACCCCTTCCTGCCTCTTGTCCACTTGAGGCTGGGCATCCCAGTTTCATAAAAATATCGGTGATTCAGACTCTGACATGAATTCGTTACAATCTTCCAAGATTGTGTCCACGGTAGACAGCAGTACTTATTGTATGCATTACCCCCTTTCCTTAGGCGGAGTATTTGCACTACTACTGGATACAGTACTTACCTTAGGCATTACCTTCTTCCATAGGTTGACTAACTGCACTAGCGCTGGTTTCAGTAACGCCCGTAGGCGTTCCCCCTTCCGTAGGTGGCGGAGTTGCATTTCCACTGTGTACAGTACTTACCGTATGCATTAGCCTCTTCCACAGGTGGCGTTATGGCATTATCACTGGTTACAGTGTTTACCGTATGCGTTACCCCCTTACATAAGTGGAGTAATTTCTCTACGATTGTATTAGCTTCCTGCCGTATGCATTACCCCCTTCCATAGGTCGTGTACTTGCACTACCTCGGGATTCAGTACTTGCCGTATGCGTTCCTTCCCCTTTATAGGTGGAGGAATTGCACTACCACGGAGTGCAGTGCTTGCCGTAGGCGTTACCCCCTTCCGTTGTTGGGGTAATTACTCTACCGTTGAATATGGTTCTGACTGTCGCACTACCCCCTTCCTTAAGTGGAGTATTGCACTACCACTGGATGCTATTTCATCAGTCGCATTGCCATCATCACCATGCTTCTTGTTGCATTACCCCCTTCCACTAGTGATCCGCTAACGGGGGGTGTTAACTAAGCATCTTGGGATGCAGCAATTCAACTACGCCACAGCACTAGATGCCTTAGCATCTTTCACAAGTGGGGCGTGGCAAGAGTCTGTACCCGCTGGTGCCCTGTACTCTTCATCTAGTGGTATACGGGTGCCGCCAGTGGATACTGTGGCTATTTCCATGTGGTATCCTTCTTTTCGGTGCTGGTTCGGGGCATAAATATGACAACCTCTGTCCTCTCAGGGAGTTACCCAGCAACACTTTGTATCCTAGAGACCCCCATCTCCATGGGCCTTGACCGTTCCAGTCGGTCATGGGTATTTGTCCTCAACAATATGTAGTGTGTACGCCATTGCACATAATATTGTGATTACGTTCCAGCGAGTCGAGTGTTGCACTGACTCTGTATCCACCACTCCTCCTTATCTGAGAAAGTGGTTATGCTGGCACTCTGGTTTAGCTACTACAGCGTGTTCTCCTCCGCATGTGCATCTTTTACGCTAGTGCTAGAGTTCGTAGTCGATGCAGTGGGGCATCCCCCTCAGGTAGGGGTTCTACCCTGACGCTAGCTTTGGTGGTTACTTCTGTTCAGTGCCCTTCCCAGGTGGAGTGTTAAAGGTTAGCTCTACTTAACTGGGGCAGTATGGTACCATGGCTTCTACTGGATGTCCTCAGGCCTCCCCCTCATCTTTGCACTGGCGGGGGATACTGTGGCTACTATTGTATGAGGGGTCTTTGCATTGCCACTACATACTATGGTTCCTCCTGCACAGCTCCTTCGTCAGGTGGCGGATTCTTCTAGCACTGAATTCAGTGGCCTCTGCTGTGTGGCTTGCTCCTCAGGTGGAGTATGGCACTGCCACTAGATCCTGTGGCTACTTCTGTATAGCGCCAGTCTCAGATGGGGAATCGGCTTTATCCTCTTTTTTTTTTTTTTTTTTCTTCTTCTTCTTCTCTCTCCTTCCGTCTTTTTCCTTCTCTGGTTTAGGGTTCACGGCCTTGGCTCCTTCGTTACTACTTTCCCCTCATCTGCATTTGCACAGGGTATTGGTTCTGTAGCCTTCTCTTTCCAGCCATGTTCTGGACCCGGCTGATGGGCTGTGGCGCCTAGCACATCCCTGCTTTAGGTGAATCCTTCCCATTGGTCCTGGGTGTGCTACCTGTATCTACAATTACCTCTCTTAAGACATGAGTAATGACTGTCATGTCAGTCCGATGGTGGTCATACTTTTTCACTGCCCATTCCGTGGGTAGACTACGAGACTCACCACACCAGGCAGAGCAGGGTTTCTGTTATGCCTTGACACCGGTGATGGACGTTTCGTTCATGGAACAGAACACCCTTTCTATTTCTTGTTCCTCCTCGAGCTGAATGGTTGCCTGCCTCCCCCTTCTGTCTACCTGGCCAGTAGCCATGCGTGGTACTGCTCAGGAATCCCATCACTATTTTTTCCTATGT
Source organism: Bufo bufo (assembly GCF_905171765.1). Classification (NCBI taxonomy): domain Eukaryota; kingdom Metazoa; phylum Chordata; class Amphibia; order Anura; family Bufonidae; genus Bufo; species Bufo bufo. The sequence goes on from NC_053390.1 coordinate 412,861,847, forward strand.
GACCAGTGTTTCTCGGGCACGGTTGGGGCGTTGCACGTCGTCATCGCACTCCATCCGGAAGGAGTATTTCTCTCATCTTTGTCCGGTTCAGTTTTCTCTGTTAAGATAGCGTTGCCACACTGTCAATATATGGTCGCTGGCGAGGCTTCCCACCGCCGGTGATTCTCACATCGGCCTTACTTCTACCTATCTTCTACCTATCTCCACTGTATTGGTTCTTTTGCCTGCGGTTGGGCATACCTGATTCAGGCTTTTTTTTCTCTGTGGTTTATCAACCAGCTTCTCTCGCCAGAAGTCTCACCACAAGCCTCTACGGCTCTGGGTGCATCGGTCTACCAATTCGCCGCTTCCTAGGGAGCGTTTCTCTTTAGCACTGGAGGATCCTGCGGTCCTGGGATTTTGGTTCTATTTCCAGGGTTAGGGCCAGGTACCTGGCTTTGTCCAAACGACCCGTAGGTCGTTTGGCGTTTCAGTGAGGAACATAACCTCTCTCCGTGACATCTTCTCCATCTCCATCTCCGTCCCCCCTTCCCGGTTTCTTTCTGGGAAGGTAGCAATCCTGGTGGCGGGCTCATGCACCCGGCGAATTTCGAATTGGTAGCGCCTTTCTTGTACGTACATTTAATTTTTTCTTTTTTCTTGTCATGCACCCACATAAGGCAGTGCTCTGCCCATTACCTTATTTTTTGCTGAAGGTAGTTGCCGCCTCCCACGCCTACACAGACACTGTTTTTCCTTCTCCCTCGCATCCTGGAGAGGGAGCTCTCCATCAGCCATGGGATTCGGGCTTGGAGGTTTGCTTGTCCATGACAAGCTCTTTCCGCAGTACGGACTCTTACCTAGTTATTCCTGGAGGTCCTTGTAAAGGCTGGACGGCCTCCAAGGGGAAGTTTCCAGGTGGATCTGCTTGACAATTGCTGAGGCATTCCGCTCCCGGGGCAAGGCACCCCCCAGCAGAGTTACGGTTCACCCGACTAGTGGTCAGCGCTTCTTGCGTTCATCACCGTGCCTCAGCTTCGCAGTTGTATAAGGCAGCGTCTTGGTCTTCCTGGCACGCGTTCTCCTCCAAGTTTTACCAGGTGCTTTCCTAGGCATCGCCAGTGGCGGCTCCGGGCAGCAAGGTCTTGCACGCGGTAGTGTATTAAGCATTTTTTTTTTTTTTTTTCCTTGGCGTGTGAATTTATTTAATTTTTTTAAGAATGGGGACTGATCTGTTTTCGCTGGCACAATAGTAAACTGATCCGTCTCCCATTGACTTTCAATGGAGTTCATGACGGATCCGTCTTGGCTATGTTACAGATAATACAAACGGATCCGTTCATGACGGATGCATGCGGTTGTATTATTGTAACGGATCCGTTTTTGCAGATCCATGATGGATGCGCCCAAAATGTGAGTGTAAAAGTAGCCTTGCACGTCCCAGCACCATCCGATCCAGTGCTGACAATACGTTGCTAGTTGTAGCCCTGGGAAGGGTAAGGATACAGCCACACTGTTTTGGACGGGCATTTGAAGCAGATCTGCCTTTAGGATTGTCTGCCAAAGCCAGAAGTGGATTTTAAAGGAATCAGAAAAAAAAAAAAGGGATTTTTACTTCCACTTCTGGCTCTGAAAATCCTGTCGGCAGATCTGCTTCAAAACCTTGTCCAAAAAACGGTGTGGCCGTGCCCCGAGGAGCAGCTGTACTGGATCGAAGGGGACTTGATGAAAAGTAAGTTTAGTTATTATTTTGCACTTGACTGTTTTATTTAAAAAAAAACACTAACAACTGTGAGGACAAGAAGTATGTTGATGTGTGGATACAACAATTTAATTGCATTTCTGTAAGATTATTGTGCTGTGTTGAGCATAAACATACAGATTGTATTTTCAATAGCATAGCTTCTAAGTCAATAAATATGCTAGCGGTTCTATGTAACACATGTGTAATGTCGGTCAGTGATTTAACTGAATCACGTGAAATGAATGAAGTTTATTCTGTCCACACTATAAAATGATCTGTTTTTCTTAGGGCCCAGTGATGCCTGGATCACATTCTGTAGAGCGATTTATTATAGAGGAAAATCTGCACTGGATCATTAATTCACACTGGAGAGAAAGGAACACCTGGTAAACCATTTTAAGTGATTTTCTGTACAGTGCTTGATGTGTTTTTGTGCAGATCAGAACAATTACTTTCTCGCCCATATTCATTGGTGGGGGGGGGGGGGGGGGGGGGACAGGAACCGTGGGTATAGCTATGTCCTCTAGGAGGCATTGACACTAGGTAGAAGCTGTTAGCCCCTCCCCTGGCAGCTATACACCCTCCAGCCTGGAGAGAGAGCTTCAGTTTTTTCTAGTGTCAATAGGAGGCAAAGTAGCTCCTGAAGATTTTATTATTTTATTTTTTTCCTTCTTTTTCTGGTGGGAAACAGTGGTCGCCTAGCCTCCCTGTTCTCCCGGGGGAGCATATCAGCGTTGGCCTGCCACTCTGCCTCCTCCCCCCACAAAAAGACAAGGTGGACCAGGGCAGCCTTGCTCCCCTGCATCCTGCCAGCGGAAGGGTCACCTATTAAAGTCCCTCTTCCAGTGTCCTGCCACTACGGTGCCAGTAACTGAAGGGGTGACCCTGCTGGAGAAGAGGAAAGGTGAAGATGGTGGCAGGACAGATAAGTAATGCCTGCTCCCAACCTTCATCTTCACCTTCCAGGTGCAGCCCCCCTCCACTGACCAGCAGGGGGTATCCTTTTTCCGTCCAAAACAGGCCTCGAAGGGGTTTCCTCGCCATAATTATTTTTTGGCATTGGTTTCTAAGGCTTGGGACCATCCAGACATGCGTTTTTCCACCCCTAAAAAGCTGGATGTTCTATATCCATTCCCAGCAGATTGTGTGTGTGTCCACGTGGGCATCCCCTCCTAAGGTCAACCCACCATTGGCACGGCTAGCCAAAAATACGGCTATTCCTATAGCCGATGGATCCTCCCCTCAGACCCCTGAAGACCATCGGATGGAATCCTTGATGAAGTCCCTCTTTGCAGCCACAGGGTCAGTCCGTAGACCCGTGTTCGCCTCCGCTTGGGTGGCAAAGGCAATCTCTGAGTGGGGCAGCCAGCTGGACCAGGACTTGGTATCTGAGGTCCCTGCTCAGGATCTCCGAACCTTGGCACAGCTGTTCACCCAGGCGGGGGAAGTTCCTCTGCGAAGCGTCCTTGGACGCAGGCGCCCTAATTGCGCACTCTTCAGCGCTTGCAGTTATCTTGCGCCGCAAGCTCTGGCTGAAGGTGTGGGCAGCGGACGCGACTTCCAAGCGTTCTCTAACCAGACTTCCCTTCGCTGGTACCCGGCTGGACGAAATTATTTCCGAGGCCACGGGAGGCAAGAGCACCCATCTCCCACAACCTAGAGCGAAGTGTGCCTTCTCACGCTAGGTCAGTTTCCTCGCGTGGTAGGCCCTTTCATCAACTCGCTAGTTTCCGCCCCACGGCGAGCTCTTCTGTGCGGGGGCGGCGGCGGGTTTACTTCCCAGGATTGGCGCTAAAAGCCATCCTTTCGGGCACAGCTGTCCCAGGACTCGGGCCGCTCGACCTTCCGCGGCTAAGCAACCCTCAGCCTGAAGGTGCGCCTCCTCCTCTTCCAGGACGTCTGGTGGACCCACGTCTCCGACACTTGGGCACTCTAGATAGTATCCTCAGGATACGCGATCGAGTTCTCGTCCCTCCCCCCAGACAGGTTTTTTCAATCCCGTCCTCCACGGGACCCTGAGTGGGCTGCCGCCTTCTCCCAGGCCATTCAGTCCCTCCTGGACCGAGGAGTCGTCTCTCCTGTTCCCCCAGCAGAGAGATTCAAGGGGTTCTACTCTAACCTTTTTGTGGTCCCGAAAAGGAGGGCTCTGTGCACCCAATCCTGGACCTCAAAGCGTTTTCGGATGGAATCCCTTCGTTCGGTAACTGTTTCTCCAAAAATGGGGGAATTCCTTTTGGCTGTAGATATCCAGGACGCATACCTTCACGTCCCCATCGCGCGGAGTCATCAGCGCTTCCTGAGGTTTGCAATTGGAGACTATCATTACCAGTTTGTCGCCCTCCTGTTAGGGCTGGCGACTGCGCCTTGGATCTTCACAAAAATTCTTGCCTCTCTTCTCGCCCTGCTCTGTTCCAGAGGCATCTTCCTTATGCCTTATCTGGACAACATCCTCATCAAGGCTCCCTCTTTCGCTCAGGCGTCGAGCAGCGTAAAGATCACGCTGGAAGCCCTTGCACGTTTCGGGTGGCTGGTCAATCTTCAGAAGTCATCTCTGAATCCCTCCAGACAACTGGTCTTTCTGGGTATGCTTTTGGACACGGAAGCGGCACAAGTTTGCCTTCCTCCAGACAAGCGACTGGCCTTACACCGCTCGGTGAGGGTTCTTCTCAACTGCAGGCTTCCGTCCATTCGCCTCTGCATGAAAACGTTAGGGAAGATGGTCGCCTGTTTCGAGGCGATTCGCTTTGCCCAGTTCCACACTCGCACGTTCCAAAGGGCGATCCTGTCTTCCTGGGACAAATCGTCCTAGAGTCTGGACTATCCCATCCTCCTCTCTCCTCAAGTGAGGTCGTCCCTCTGTTGGTGGCTTTCGGTTCCAGTTCTGGGAAGGTCCTTCCTTCCAATATCCTGGACGGTTGTTATCACAGACTCCAGTCTGCAAGGTTGGGGATGAGTGTTCCCTCCCAGGACAGTCCAAGGCACATGGTCTCGGTTGGAGTCCAAGCTTCCCATCAATGTCCTGGAGCTCAGGGCAATTCTTCTGAGGGGTCGCCCGGTCAGAGTCCAGTCGGGCAACGCCACAGCGGTGTCGCACATCAACCACCTGCCAAAATCTTACAGTGGGCGGAGGCTCACGTACCGGCAATTTCAGAAATCTACATCCCGGGTGTGGAGGACTGGACTGCGGACTTCCTCAGCAGGGCGACAATAGATCCGGGCGAGTGGTCCCTCCACTCGGAGGTGTTCGAGGCGATATGTCTACGTTGGGGTCGCCCGGACGTGGACTTGATGGCCTCAAGACTCCATCGGAAACTTCCCACCTTCCTCTCCCGATCAAGAGATCCGGAAGATTGTGGCGTGGACGCCCTGATCTCCCCTTGGCAGGGGTTCTCCCTCCTTTACGTGTTTCCCCCTCCTACCCAGGGTTCTACGGAAAATCATGGAGGGCATTCCAACGATCCTAGTAGCCCCAGATTGACCCCGTCGCGCCTGGTGTGCAGACCTCGTTCTCCTTATAGGAGACGTCCCTTGGTCACTGCCACTCAGAGACCACCTTCTTTCGCAGGGACTGGTCTTCCATCAGCATTTAAGGTCTCTTCGTTTGACGGTGTGGCTATTGAAACCGCCATTCTGACGCAAAGAGGGTTGTTGGCGGATGTCATCCGCACTATGATTCAGGCCAGGAAGCCTGCATCGTCCAGGATCTATTACAGGACCTGGAGGTCCTTCCTGGGTTTCTGTGAAAGCCAGAACATTCCCCCACTTTGTTTTTCTCTCCCCACGGTCCTGTCCTTTCTACAATCGGGGTTGGACCTTGGTCTGGCCCTTAGTTCTTCCCGTCCGGTGTACGGACTCCCTTTTTGTCATTCCGGAGGGTCCTCGCAAGGGATTGGCTGCCTCCAAGGTGGCAATCGCACATTGGATTCAGGCTGCAATTGCGGAGGCATACCGTGCCCGGGGCAGGGTTCTGCCCTTCGGTGTCACGGCTCACTCTACCAGAGTGGTGGGCGCATCTTGGGCTCGGAGGAATCGCGCTTCGGCTGCACAGGTGTTTAAGTCGGCTTCTTGGTCCTCCTTACACACATTCACAAAATTTTACCAGGTGCATACTTATGCATCGGCGGACGCTGCCTTGGGTCACATGGTCTTGCAGGTGGCAGTTTCTTAGATACCTGCAGGGACGCTTGCTTCCATGGGTCTGTGTTTGTTTATTTATTAATTTTTTTTTTTTCTCCCTCCCTGTGTACTGCTTTTGGACGTCCCACGGTTCCTGTGTCCCCCAATGAATATGGGCGACAAATTTTTGTAAAACTTGCCAGTAAAATCTTTCTCGATCTTCATTGGGGGACACAGCACCCACCCAGTATTGTTGTTTGGCCACATTTGTGGCTGTTCTGGTTAGAACCCCGTTGGGTCCTTGGCATGGTTGGTGTTCCATGTTTTTTCGTTGGTTGGCTTGCTTCTCCTACTGCTCGTACACAAACTGAAGCTCTCTCTCCAGGCTGGAGGTGGTAGCTCCTCCCCCTGGAAGCTATAACAGCTTTTACCTAGTGTCAACGCCTCCTAGAGGACATAGCTGCACCCACGATTCCGGTGTCCCCAATGAAGAGCGAGGAGAGATTTTACTTGTAAGTTTTACAAAAATCTAATTTTTCCGTTGATGGTTTTAGGTAGGTAATTTTTTATTTATTTTTTGCATCTCTGATGCTGGGTTTTATAGCTGAGGCCAGGGATGTAACCTGCCATTCACTGTGTATTAGTTATGCAACATGCCTGATTCTCCTTTCCCTGTAAGTTAAGCGCTGCTAGAAGGGCCTTCTCAATGCTTTTTTTTCTTTGTCATTAAACACTTTGCTAATCAGAAGCGTCCTCCTAGTGTCCTGTCTACATTACAAGATTTCCATATGGGTATTATAATAACTAGAAAAAGTATCGTAATAGTGTTACTGTAAGTATGAAAAATGTGGGCTGTCAGTTTTTTTTTTAACTTTATGGACAGTGTCACATACATACATCTTTTTGTAGCCATTTGTATGCAGTTTTTTGAGCCACAGTCAGAAGTGCATTATATTTTTCGTTCCATTCCAACCTACTTCTGATTTTGGCCTAAAAAATATATACGGTATGTTTTTTTAAGTGCAGCATACTCTGGCTATGGTGTGTGTGTGTGTGTGTGTGTGTAGACTGTGCTGTAGGAGGAAAAATGCCAGAAAAACGTTGACTAAAAAAAGCCATTCCCCAAAATGCATGTAAAGATAAATGCACAAATTTTATGGCTTTTTTTTTTTTGCCCCAAAAATATGTAGTGTGACACCAGCCTTATGGTGGCTTGCAGCCTACTACCTGATAAAATGGATACAGTATCAGAGAATCCATTAGACCTATTGAGCTAAGAATCAAAGCTGCTCCACAGAAAAGTGACCTTTGTTACCCACAGCAATCAGTTAAACGTCTGCTTTCTTTTTGTAAACGGCTTTGAAAAGAATGAAAAATGTTTTCTTATAAGCCTGTTATAGTCAAGGCAACGGCCTTCACGTCAGTTTAAGGGCTCTTTGAAACTAGCGTGTCCTGTGCGGAGATCGTGCTCTGTGTGAGCGTGATATCCCGTTTTGAACACTGCTCGTTTCTACGTTATAATAATGATTTATAATACTTTGTGTCTCTGCATGACCTGTATCTACTGAATTATACTGAAAGCATTATGGCAGTATTATTCTGTAGAAGTAAGGTCATGCAGAGATGCATAGCACTATAAATCCATTTAATGCCATGCTCTCCTGAGAAACAAGCCGTGTCCATAATGGGGAATCGCGCTCACACCCGGAGTGTGATTTCCACACAGTACATGCTCTTCTGAAACTAGCCTTAAAAGGTAACTAAGTTTTCAAAAAACTTTTGATATGTCATAGAGACATTAAAAGTTTAGACTGGTGGGGGTCTGAGTGCTGAGACCCCACTGATCTCTAGAATGAGGGGAGAGAAGTGTTCATAGCCTGCTCTTTCTTAGCTGATGAGGATAGAATCAAGAGGGGCCCATATTCCCTTGTTCTAGGGATCAGTGGGGTCTCAGCGCTCAGACCCCCAACAATCTAAACTTTTGTTATGTCTCCATGACATATCAAAAGATGTGTTTTTTTTTTTTTTTTTTTTGTTTTATTTTTTTTTTTTGTTTTTAAGTTAGCGATCCTTTTGTTACTCAAAACTCAACATTTATACATTGGAAAGGCAGGCCAAAAAGAGAAATCGATACCATGTGTGCTGTCTTGGCACTGCCACAGCAAACCTTTCTCACAAAGTAAAAAGAAAGATCACTCTGAGATTAGCTAGACTAATGACAGTGTCATCATTGGGGCAAACCTAATTTCTGTGAAGTCAACAATAAACTAACATGTCCATTAATATTGTCTAAACTGGTGTCGGCTCGATCATAGAAATTGCTGACCAAAATTTCGTTCCACTAGTTTTGCGACTTTTTAAACACCACTTGCGCAAAAGTTTTGCTAAGTGGCACTTTTCCAACGCCTTTGCCACTTTCCTGAAAAGGGGGCATGGTAAGGGAGGGTCCGGGTTAGTGTGCCAACCACATTTGTCATCTTTTACTTCATTTTTCTGGTGTAAAAAAACACAGAAATCTATACCAGCCAGAGGCTGGCGTAGACATCCGTACAGGCACATGAACTGCCAGATGCTGTCTCTAACTCATGGCGAGCACAGGGTCATCATGGACTGGCATGTGCCACTGGTCTGTGAGAAATTAGGTCCTTTGACTTACCAACTCATAGTAGCTGGGTATTAATCTCTTAAAACCAGACACAAAATGGGGGCAATTGCCTTTTAAAGGGGTTGTCTCCTCTCGGACAATGGGGGCATATTGCTAGGATATGCCCCCATTGTCTGACAGTTGCGGGTCCCACCGTTGGGACTACACCTACATCGAGAACAGAGCCCTGAAAGTGGTGGAGGACGCACTGTGCATGCGCAGCCACCCTCTATTCATTGGGGCCGCCGAAAATAGCCGAGCACTGGCTCGGCTATTTCTATCGGCCCATAGAAATAAATGGGAGCAGTGGGCTCCTATTCACCTCTATGGAGAGAGCGCTTGGTGGTTGGCCGGACTGGAGTCCTCCAGCCACCATTTTGCGGGGTTCCGTTTTGGAGATGGGTGCGGGTCCCACACCCATCAGACAATAGGGGCATATCCTAGCGATATGTCCCTATTGTCTGAGATGAGACAACCCCTTTAATTCTGACACAATGGTGAAAATTCTTTGTGGCTCTTTTCTAACAAGACTTTGTTTTTCCTTTTAGTGCTGCACAGCTTCTCAGCTACCCTGGAAAGAATAAGATCCCCTTGAACTATCATATTGTGGAGGTATGTCCTTTTGGAAGAAATTAATAATAATAATAATTATTCCTTCCCACCCCCCTTTATTTTAATTTACTTTCAGCATTGACAAGTTATATAGGTTGGGATATAAAAAGCTACAAAAAGACAATGTAACCCTGTGTATAGCAGTCAGTTCAATGTGCATTTGTTCTAATGTACACATTACTTTTTATTTCTTGGTGTAGGTGATCTTTGGACAGTTGTTTCAGATTCCAGTTCCACCACATATAGATGTCATGTACACAACATTGTTAATTGAGCTTTGCAAGCTACAACCAGGATCCTTGCCGCAAGTGGTATCCTTTTAAAGTGCAGTTGTCTGAGTCTTTTTTTTTTTATAGATATTTCTTGTATATACTTGGGTTCATATCTTGTCAGCTTATCGCATAAATGTGCCAAATATTTAGAGAATATGTATCGTACACAAACTGTGCTGTGCATTTATGCTCAGTTTTAAGATTTGACTAATATGCTTTATTTTACAAATGGCTTATTGTCTAAATTCCTTAATGATCAAAACAGCTTGCCCAAGCTACTGAAATGTTGTACACTCGCTTGGATACAATGAATGTAACTTGCATTGACAGGTAATTCACTCCTAATATCTTACCACAGAAGTGTGCAATTATTGAACTATGAAATATGTTTAACAATGACTCATATTTATAATTGTGAATTCTGCTAGAATTTGTTGCAAATGTTGTCACAATTTGGTATTTCACGCATTTTGTTTTAGAAAAATCCATTATAGCTTTAAAAAGTCACATATTATGGAGCACAACATATTTGAGACTTTAAGTTTGCCACTTTTCAAGGTGGTGCTTAGTAAAGGGAGCAGGGCTCCCACTGTATTTACTATAACTTACACCAGAAACTGACGTGAGTTATAGCTCAGATCTACACCACCCCTAGCTGACGTAGATTTCAGTTTCTGGCACACAGAGGGGCAGAGATGTACATCTGCCCCCTAATAAACTATGTGCATCTCACTCCAGCACAGGCAGGTTTTTATTGATAACTGCCCTCCTTGAGATAAAATTGCGGTAGCCTTTTGGTTGCTTTGGCAGCCTGTGGCCCTCTGAAGGCTCCTAGGCCTGCCACAGTTTCTATTGAGCCCTGTCTGTGGCAGGGCTTAGAGAAAATTACCATGTTTCTATTATCTGTGATGGACAAACATTGCAGTGTATGGTATAAGTGATCTAATGATTGCATGTTTGAAGCACCCTAGGGGGCTTAAAAAAAATATATAATAACTGTCACCCCATTTTACAAATAAAAATAAACAGTGAAAAAAATTAAGACCTTTGGTATCGCCACATCTGAAAATGCCCAAGCTATTAAAATATTAAAGTATTTACCCAGTGTGGTGAACAGCATGATGCCAGGAAAAAAAATTAAAATGGCTGACTTGCCATTTTTAGTCTTTTTACCTTCCCCAAAAAATTGACTAAAAAGTGATAAAAAATTCATAAATACCACAAAATGGTATCCATAAGTGAGCCCTTACACAGCTCTCTAGATGAAAGTATAAAAAGTTTATTGGTTTTATAAGCCGTGTTAAAACATAGTAAAACTATAAAAATGTGGTATCGCTGTAATCGTACTGACCCACAGAATGAATGGAACGGGTCAGTTTTACCACATAGGGAAAGCTATATAAATGAAACCAAAACAGTAGAGGAATTGCACTTTTCTTCCAATTCCTCTCCTTTTTAGATTTTTATATACATTTTTTTTCATTTTCCCGCTACATCATATGGAATATTAAGTGATGCCATTCGAAAATACAACTTTTGCCTCTGTGAACAGAAAAATAAAGTTATTGCTCATGGAAGACAGGGAATAGTAAACATGAAAAATGTGTCAGGAAGGGGTTAACCCCCGCTGCTCCAGTGGTCTCAGCTGGTCTTTTATGTGACTACTGCAGCCAATAATTGACCCCCAGTGGTCACATGGTAGGATTGCCACAGAGGCTCGTGACTGGCTGCAGCAATCATGTGCCAAAGTAGTGTTTGGCGCTGTAGCAGCAGGAGATTTAGTAGGGGGTAAGGGTGGTTGTTTTAGAATTCCTGCAGCTGATTTTATGTCTTATACTTTTGATTGGTGTTACAGCAATAAAGTGTACTGCTGTATTAGTTCTGTAAACCTGCTTGAGTTAAATGTGAATTTACTGACCATTTTGAAATGTTTTTTATAAGTAATATGTAACTTTTACTTCTCTTCCAGGTTCGTAAATTGGTTTTCCCACCACCTTAGTAACTTTCAGTTTAGATGGAATTGGGAAGATTGGTAAGTGCTTTATAATAAAAAAAATGGGGCCAGTGATCTGTCCTTCATAGTGCTGATCATACAGTTGACAAGCAGAATGCATATATAGTTATGGTAGCAAATCTTTCACACTAAGGGTCCATTCACACGTCTGCAATTTCATTCCGCATTTGGCGGAATGGAATTGCGGACCCATTCATTTCTATGGGGCAGCACGATTTGCTGCTCGGATCCGGAATTGCGGATCCGCACTTCCGGGTCCGCAATAACGTTCCCGAAAAAAATAGAACATGTCCTATTCTTGTCCGCAATTGTATTTTCTGTTAAGTACCAGCGATGTGTGGTCAGCAAAATGCGGAACGCACATCGCCGATGTCAGTGATTTGTAGATCCGCAAAACACACACGTACGTGTGAATGGACCCTTATTCTGATCTCTGGAAACCATACTGCAGACTCTATAGTTGAAGTAAAGGGGTTGTCACTTCAGAAAATGGCGTTTATCATGTAGAGAAAGTTAATACAAGACGACTTACTAATGTATTAGTAATATGGACATATTGACAAGGTAAGTGCCTTGTATTAAAGGGGTTGTCCGAGTTCAAAGCTGAACCAGGACATATCCGCTGGGTCACCCAGGCAGCCCCTCTGAGATGAGCAGCAGAGCATTTCATGCTCCAATGCTCTCCCTTGTCCTGTTCTGAATCGCGCAGGCCAAGGGCTTTTTAGGCAGATTCGATGATGTACTGGGTCTCTGCTAGGTGGCTTCAGCCTAGCAGAGTTCCTGTTGACATCACCCGCACTAATGGGCGGGCTTTAATGCTTCCCTAGCCTGTAAAAGACAGAACTATACATCAATCTGCTCTGTAACATGCTGCCTGCAGGTTGCATTGCATTTTGTAATGACGGGTCCTCTTTAAAAATACATTTCTCGTGCGTGGCATTGGGGGACACAGCACCATGGGTATATGCCCAGCTGCCACTAGGAGGCTGACACTAGAAACAAAAAAGTGTTGGCTCCGCCCAGGTGGGCTATACCCCTCTGCAAGAGCCGAGATACACCAGTCTAGTTCTAGTGTCCGTAGGAGGCAGACATGACCTGTTTTTGCAGGTCATCCTGCTAATTTTATTTTTTATTTTGCTCTATTTTTTCTCTTTTTTTCTACAGGTTTCTTCCTGATGCAGGGGTGGCTCCATCGTGTTCCACTTTAGTTGCCCCCCTGCGGGCGCGTACTCAGGTACCCAGCAGCCACCCAGTCCCCACTTATCTGCTTCCGCAGAGGAATTCCGGCGGACCCACGGCTCCCGTGTTGAGTCCGCCGAGGGGGTTGTCATTGCTGCGTCTGTGTCTCCTTGTGTCCTGGCCCCCTTTTTAGTTTAGCGCTTGGGTCTGGAGGTGTTCCTCCAACTTAGGGGACACTGCACGCTTGCCTGGGGATCTTTTCTGCGTGGGGGAAAACTTTTTGGGGCACCCTCGTTTCTAGGGTCTGGCCCTTTAAGTCGGCCGGCTCTGCTCTATCGGCTCTTTCCCGTTCTAACTGGTTTCCTCCTGCTCCTACCTGGCCTTCCGGGCCCCCGCATCGGCGCTGCGTCCCCGCTTCTGCTGCTGCCTCCGGGCGTTACCGCGATCGCGGGCGTCCGTTTCCGGCAGCTTTTTTCTACTCTAGGCCCCGGCTTTTCTTCAGCCTAGGCCGCAGGTCACGTGGGGCGGAGCTCCGTCTCCGCCTTCTGCCTTCCCGGGTTTTTCGCCTCTCCCTCCCCTCTGTGGGTGGCGCCCTGGGAGGCGCGCTTTCTCTTACCAATCCAGCACCAGCGCGGGCTGCTGGGGGGGGGGGTGTCTTCCTCTACTACCGGCTCCTGTCCTGCCTGCAGCTGTCGCATCTTACAGCTTCTCCTGCGACTCGGCTCTCTGGACGTGCTTCTGTGGGACACAGCACCTTGGGTCTGGTAGGCAGCCTCTGGCTGACTCTTTTTTGCTTTGCAGGCTCCTCCATACCGCCCTCATGTCTTCTTCTGGTCGGGCCCCCACTCCCCCTGCCGCCATTTCCACTCATTACGCCTGTTCTGTGTGTAATAGGAAGTTCCCATGTGGTCAGTCTTCCTCTCTCTGCGTGCAGTGCCTTCCCCCCAGGCCCACCCAGTCCGCTCCTGCGGCCCCCTCTTTGTCGGTCCTTCCGGAATGGGCTGCTACCCTATCCCAGGGCATAGGTAACCTTGCCAGCCTCTCCCAATCCCTAGCGCAGTCCTTGGACCGCTTGCCCGCTCAGATTGCGGCCGCCTCGGGCAGGGACCCCCCCCCGGGGAAGTCCGTTCCCGCTCTGGTACGAGGTCCAGCAAGCGACCTCGCACAGCCTCGGCCGGGTCCCATTCTTCCTCAGCTACCCCGGATCACTCCCCGGTTAGGTCTGAGTCGGGCGAAATTTCTTCTTCAGCCGCTTCCGCCGTTCCTGGGGACTCCTCCGCTTCTGAATCAGAGCGGTGCTCGGCGATGTCTGCGGCCATTCAGGACCTCATCAAAGCCGTCCGTGACGCGCTCCATGTGCAGGACGTTCCCTCCTCCTCCTCCCTGGAGTCGGTGTCCTTCCGCCGGGCTAGACGTTCCACTGTGGTCTTCCCGAATCACGAGGATCTGGACGCGCTTCTGGCTAAGGAGTGGCGTCATCCTGATCGGCGCCTTCATCTTACCAAGGCCTCTGACGTCCCCTATCCTTCAGAGAAGATTGCCTCCCTTCAGGCGGGGGTGACGCTTCTCCGCGGCCCGTCCACCTTGACTATCAGGACGTGTATGCGCGTCCTGGGGAGGATGGTGGCTTCCTTCGAAGCCATTCCCTATTCCCAATTCCACTCTCGGAACCTTCAGTTGTTTCTCCTATCCAGGTGGGACAAGTCCCAGGCAGGTCTCGATCGCCTGGTTCGTCTCCCTCTCCAGCTTCGCCAGGACCTCTCCTGGTGGCTGCTTCCTCGGACGGTGTCCCTGGGCCGTTCCTTTCTTCCCCCCAGTTGGCGGGTGATCACGACGGACGCCAGCCTCTCGGGTTGGGGAGCGGTCCTCGACTCTCTCACAGTCCAGGGTCTTTGGTCTGCTCAGGAGTCCTCCCTGCAGATAAATGTGCTCGAGCTCAGGGCAATTTTCCTGGCACTGTCTCACTGGACCCCACGTCTTCGCGGTCTCCCGGTCCGGGTTCAAACAGACAATTCCACCGCCGTGGCTTATCTGAACCACCAAGGGGGCACCAGGAGCGTGGTGGCCTTGCAGGAAGCCTCCCATATCCTGCGCTGGGCGGAGACCCACGTTCCCGTCCTCTCCGCGGTACACATTCCCGGGGTCGACAATTGGGCGGCAGACTTCCTCAGTCGTCAGCTAGTCGACCCGGGCGAATGGTCTCTACACCCAGAGGTGTTCCTCCAACTTTGTCACCGATGGGGAACTCCGGACGTGGATCTTTTCGCGTCGCGTCTCAACCACAGGATCCCGCGCTATGTCGCGCGGTCCAGAGACCCTCAGGCTTTCGCGGTAGACGCCCTAGTTCTGCCTTGGTCTCAGTTCAACCTTCTGTACCTGTTCCCCCCCCCCCATTCCCCTCCTGCCCCGAGTGCTCAAGCGTCTCAAGGCAGCCCGGGTTTCGGCAATCCTGGTGGCTCCGGATTGGCCCCGCAGGGCGTGGTACGCAGATCTAGTGTTTCTGCTCGCCGACGTCCCGTGGCGACTACCTCTGCGCCACGATCTCCTTTCTCAGGGCCCTCTGTACCACCCGAATTTACCTCAGCTTCGTTTGACGGCGTGGCCGTTGAGACCGCGGTCTTGAAGTCCCGTGGCCTCTCGGATTCTGTCATTAAGACGATGCTTCACGCTCGCAAACCCCAGTCAGCCCGTATTTACTACCGGACCTGGAGAGCGTATTTTGCCTGGTGCGAGTCTGGGCGTTTCCGCCCTCTCCATTTCTCCGTCCCTAACGTTCTGGCCTTCCTTCAGGCCGGTTTTGAGAAGGGTCTTCGCCTTGCTTCTCTCAGAGGACAGATTTTGGCCCTCTCAGTCCTTTTCCAACGTCCCGTGGCCTCGCGGGCTCAGGTTAGGACTTTTCTACAGGGTGTCGCTCGCCGAGCCCCTCCCTTTCGTTTTCCAGTGAAGCCGTGGGACCTGAATCTCGTCCTTGACGCCCTTCAGTCTTCTCCCTTCGAGCCTTTGGCAGAGATATCTCTGTCATTTGTCTCGTTCAAGGTGGCCTTCTTAGTGGCAGTCACCTCCATCCGCCGGGTTTCCGAACTGGCGGCGCTTTCTTGCCGTTCGCCTTTCCTGGTTTTCCATCAGGACAAGGTGGTGTTGCGTCCCGTTCCCTCTTTTCTTCCAAAGGTGGTTTCGTCGTTTCATATCAATGAAGAGATCGTCCTTCCCTCTTTCTGCCCTAATCCTTCTCACCCTAGGGAGAAATCCCTCCATTGCCTTGATGTTGTTCGGGTCCTCGTAGGGGTTTGCCTGCCTCCAAGGCCAC
The DNA here is from genome assembly GCF_905171765.1 of Bufo bufo. NCBI lineage: Eukaryota > Metazoa > Chordata > Amphibia > Anura > Bufonidae > Bufo > Bufo bufo. The sequence continues at coordinate 412,877,714 of NC_053390.1, forward strand.
CATCTCTCGCTGGGTTCGGTCGGCTGTCAAGGAGGCCTATATCGCAAAGGGCCGTGCTCCCCCTTCCAGGTTGACCGCTCATTCGACTAGGGCAGTTGGGGCTTCCTGGGCGGTGCGTCATCAGGCATCTGCTTCCCAGGTCTGCCGGGCCGCCACCTGGGCGTCAGTTCACACTTTCTCTAAGTTTTACCACATTCATTCTCTGGCTTCCGCTGACGCTAGCCTGGGGCGCAAGGTTCTGCAAGCAGCTGTGCTTTAGATTGGCGACATGGCGTCGTTCTTCCCTCCCTCAGGGACTGCTTTGGGACGTCCCATGGTGCTGTGTCCCCCAATGCCATGCACGAGAAAAATTGATTTTTTGTACTCACCGTAAAATCCTTTTCTCGTAGTAGGCATTGGGGGACACAGATCCCGCCCATTTTCTTATTGAGTTTCTTCTTGTTGTGGTCCCGGCGATTTGTGGTCGTTGGGTTCCCCAGTTGAAGACTTGTTGGCGTTCAGTTTCTGTTTGTTCAGGTGTGTGGCGTTCCTACTGCTTTTGTACCGACTGGTGTATCTCGGCTCTTGCGAAGGGGTATAGCCCACCTGGGCGGAGCCAACACTTTTTTGTTTCTAGTGTCAGCCTCCTAGTGGCAGCTGGGAATATACCCATGGTGCTGTGTTCCCCAATGCCTACTACGAGAAAAGGATTTTACGGTGAGTACAAAAAATCCATTTATTGACATGGGAAATTAAACAAAAATTCTTTAAATGTATTTATCATAAAAACGTAATTTAAACCATAGGACATCTTCAGATTACACATACCAGTTTAAAAAATTCCTTTGTTAATATTGTATGCTCTCCAAATTTAAATATTGCTGATTATTACAATCTTTGTATTTCAGGGCAGATTGTGTTTCACAGGACTTGGATAGGCCTAAACCCCAGTTTGTTCGGGAAGTCTTGGAAAAATGCATGAGGTAGCTTATAGTTCTAATGCTAATGTATACAATGCTATATTTCCTGTAATGTAACTCTTACATATCACTTTTAAATGTAGCTGGACAACCTCTTCAGTTACACTCACTGATGGAGCAGGCAGTTATTAGGAAGGAACTGTTAATTCACGATAGCTACGTACTTGTCAGTGGAGGTGAAGAGCTGCATTTACATGCGGCAATCACCTCAATTATATGGGGACAGGCGAATACTTCTGCTGCCCAGAAACGATGATTTAATATGTTGCAAAAACTATGGTTTTACTCGATGAATGAGCATTTTGCAAATTTTATTGGATGATCTGCTACACCTTTTATACAAGCTGATTATTGGAAACAAGAAATTTTATGAATGTTTGTTCCCATTTATTGTCCTGATAATAGTCCAGTGTAAATCCTCTGTAAAGCAAGGTACCCTGGCTGCTTAACCACTTCTGATCTGCTCGTTGACTATAAACATCCGGGTAGTGGTTGTTTTTCTCTGAATGGACGTTCTGAAACGATCGCATCTGCACACTAATCGTGCAGCTGCTGCATCAGGAGCCCGCTGTCAGTGACAGCAAGCCACCCCAGAGAGAAGGCAAGGACAGTTCCCAGGTGTCCCTGCCTTGTAGATCGCTGCATACACAGTGCTGAACAAGCTATGCGCTTCCTGTCCTGGCCCGGTGGTCATGTGACCATAGGGGCCAGGAGAGTGCAGGAGCTGTCTGGTCTTCCATAGACCACGATCAGCCATGCACTGAGGCTGTACAGCTTCTCTAGGGGCTGTATTTACCATGTAACTGGGGTTTCTATGTCAGCCCCAGTTACAGGAGAAATCAGTAGTGGAAAAAGAAAATGGCGATAAATGTCCCCCAGAGGTCTTGTATGCAAAGTGTGAAATAAAAAATATATAAAGTGTTTTATAAAATAAGAAGATGGGAATAGCGGCTGCTCCTACAGAACGAATGGATAAGGGTGCTCACTAGAGTTGAGCGAACACCTGGATGTTCGGGGTTCGAGAAGTTCGGCCGAACTTCCCGGAAATGTTCGGGTTCGGGATCCGAACCCGACCCGGACTTCGTCCCGAACCCGAACCCCATTGAAGTCAATGGGGACCCGAACTTTTCGGCACTAAAAAGGCTGTAAAACAGCCCAGGAAAGAGCTAGAGAGCTGCAAAAGGCAGCAACATGTAGGTAAATCCCCTGCAAACAAATGTGGATAGGGAAATGAATTTAAAAAAAATAAAATAAAATTAACTAATATCAATTGGACAGAGGTCCCATAGCAGAGAATCAGGCTTCACGTCACCCACCACTGGAACAGGCCACTGTCACATATTTAGACCCAGGCAGAGGAGAGAGGTCCCATAACAGAGAATCTGGCTTCACGTCAGCAGAGAATCAGTCTCTTCATGACATAGCAGAGAATCTGGCTTCATGTCAGCAGAGAATCAGTCTCTTCATGCCATAGCAGAGAATCTGGCTTCACGTCAGCAGAGAATCAGTCTCTTCATGACATAGCAGAGAATCTGGCTTCATGTCAGCAGAGAATCAGTCTCTTCATGCCATAGCAGAGAATCTGGCTTCATGTCAGCACAGAATCAGTCTTCATGTCATAGCAGAGAATCAGGCTTCACGTCACCCACCACTGGAAGAGGCCACTGTCACATATTTAGGCCCCGGCACCCAGACAGAGGAGACAGGTCCCGTAACAGAGATTCAGGCTTCATGTCAGCAGAGAATCAGTCTTCATGTCATAGCAGAGAATCAGGCTTCACGTCACCCACCACTGGAACAGGCCACTGTCACATATTTAGGCCCCGGCACCCAGACAGAGGAGAGCGGTCCCGTAACAGAGAATCAGTCTTCATGTCAGCACAGAATCAGTCTTCATGTCATAGCGGAGAATCAGGCTTCACGTCACCCACCACTAGAACAGGCCACTGTCACATATTTAGGCCCCGGCACCCAGACAGAGGAGAGAGGTCCCGTAACAGAGAATCTGGCTTCATGTCAGCACAGAATCAGTCTTCATGTCATAGCAGAGAATCAGGCTTCACGTCACCCACCACTGGAACAGGCCACTGTCACACATTTAGGCCCCGGCACCCAGACAGAGGAGAGGTTCATTCAACTTTGGGTTGCCCCGCAATATAATGGTAAAATGAAAATAAAAATAGGATTGAATGAGGAAGTGCCCTGGAGTACAATAATATATTGTTAAGGGGAGGTAATTAATGTCTAATCTACACAAGGGATGGACAGGTCCTGTGGGATTTATGCCTGGTTCATTTTTATGAACGTCAGCTTGTCCACATTGGCTGTAGACAGGCGGCTGCGTTTGTCTGTAATGACGCCCCCTGCCGTGCTGAATACACGTTCAGACAAAACGCTGGCCGCCGGGCAGGCCAGCACCTCCAAGGCATAAAAGGCTAGCTCTGGCCACGTGGACAATTTGGAGACCCAGAAGTTGAATGGGGCCGAACCATCAGTCAGTACGTGGAGGGGTGTGCACAGGTACTGTTCCACCATGTTAGTGAAATGTTGCCTCCTGCTAACACGTTCCGTATCAGGTGGTGGTGCAGTTAGCTGTGGCGTGGTGACAAAACTTTTCCACATCTCTCCCATGCTAACCCTGCCCTCAGAGGAGCTGGCCGTGACAGCTGCGTTGGCGACCTCTTGCTCCTCCTCTGCCTTCGCCTTGGGCTTCCACTGGTTCCCCTGTGACATTTGGGAATGCTCTCAGTAGCGCGTCTACCAACGTGCGCTTGTACTCGCGCATCTTTCTATCACGCTCCAGTGTAGGAAGTAAGGTGGGCACATTGTCTTTGTACCGAGGATCCAGCAGGGTGGCAACCCAGTAGTCTGCACACGTTAAAATGTGGGCAACTCTGCTGTCGTTGCGCAGGCACTGCAGCATGTAGTCGCTCATGTGTGCCAGGCTGCCCAGAGGTAAGGACAAGCTGTCCTCTGTGGTAGGCGTATTGTCATCGTCCTGTGTTTCCCCCCCCAGCCACGCACCAGTGATGGGCCCGAGCTGCTTTGGGTGCCACCCCGCTGTGAACATGCTTCATCCTCATCATCCTCATCATCCTCGTCCTCCAGTAGTGGGCCCTGTCTGGCCACATTTGTACCTGGCCTCTGGTGTTGCAAAAAACCTCCCTCTGAGTCACTTCGAAGAGACTGGCCTGAAAGTGCTAAAAATGACCCCTCTTCCTCCTGGGCCACCTCCTCTTCCATCATCGCCCTAAGTGTTTTCTCAAGGAGACATATAAGTGGTATTGTAACGCTGATAACGGCGTCATCGCCACTGGCCATGTTGGTGGAGTACTCGAAACAGCGCAACAGGGCACACAGGTCTCGCATGGAGGCCCAGTCATTGGTTGTGAAGTGGTGCTGTTCCGCAGTGCGACTGACCCGTGCGTGCTGCAGCTGAAACTCCACTATGGCCTGCTGCTGCTCGCACAGTCTGTCCAGCATGTGCAAGGTGGAGTTCCACCTGGTGGGCACATCGCATATGAGCCGGTGAGCGGGAAGGCCGAAGTTACGCTGTAGCGCAGACAGGCGTGCAGCAGCAGGGTGTGAACGCCGGAAGCGCGAACAGACGGCCCGCACTTTATGCAGCAGCTCTGACATGTCGGGGTAGTTGCGAATGAACTTCTGCACCACCAAATTCAGCACATGCGCCAGGCAAGGGATGTGCGTCAAACCGGCTAGTCCCAGAGCTGCAACGAGATTTCGCCCATTATCGCACACCACCAGGCCGGGCTTGAGGCTCACCGGCAGCAACCACTCGTCGGTCTGTTGTTCTATACCCCGCCACAACTCCTGTGCGGTGTGGGGCCTGTCCCCCAAACACATGAGTTTCAGAACGGCCTGCTGACGTTTACCCCGGGCTGTGCTGAAGTTGGTGGTGAAGGTGTGTGGCTGACTGGATGAGCAGGTGGAAGAAGAGGAGGAGGAAGCTGAGGAGGAGACAGGAGGCAAAGAATGTTGCCCTGCGATCCTTGGCGGCGGAAGGACGTGCGCCAAACAGCTCTCCGCCTGGGGCCCAGCCGCCACTACATTTACCCAGTGTGCAGTTAGGGAGATATAGCGTCCCTGGCTGTGCTTACTGGTCCACGTATCTGTGGTTAGGTGGACCTTGCCACAGATGGCGTTGCGCAGTGCACACTTGATTTTATCGGACACTTGGTTGTGCAGGGAAGGCACGGCTCTCTTGGAGAAGTAGTGGCGGCTGGGAACAACATACTGTGGGACAGCAAGCGACATGAGCTGTTTGAAGCTGTCTGTGTCCACCAGCCTAAATGACAGCATTTCATAGGCCAGTAGTTTAGAAATGCTGGCATTCAGGGCCAGGGATCGAGGGTGGCTGGGTGGGAATTTACGCTTTCTCTCAAATGTTTGTGAGATGGAGAGCTGAACGCTGCCGTGTGACATGGTTGAGATGCTTGGTGACGCAGGTGGTGGTGTTGGTGGTACATCCCATGTTTGCTGGGCGGCAGGTGCCAACGTTCCTCCAGAGGCGGCGGCAGCAGCAGAAGAGGCCGAGGCGGCGGCAGCAGCAGAAGAGGCCGAGGCGGCGGCAGCAGCAGAAGAGGCCGAGGCGGCGGCAGCAGCAGAAGAGGCCGAGGCGGCGGCAGCAGCAGAAGAGGTAGCAGGGGGAGCCTGAGTGACTTCTTTGTTTTTAAGGTGTTTACTCCACTGCAGTTCATGCTTTGCATGCAGGTGCCTGGTCATGCAGGTTGTGCTAAGGTTCAGAACGTTAATGCCTCGCTTCAGGCTCTGATGGCACAGCGTGCAAACCACTCGGGTCTTGTTGTCAGCACATTGTTTAAAGAAGTGCCATGCCAGGGAACTCCTTGAAGCTTTCTTTGGGGTGCTCGGTCCCAGATGGCGGCGGTCAGTAGCAGGTGGAATCTCTTGGCGGCGGGTGTTCTGATTTTTGCCCACTGCTCCCTCTTTTGCTACGCTGTTGGCTCGGTCTCACCACTGCCTCTTTCTCCGAACTGTGAAAGTCAGTGGCACGACCTTCATTCCATGTGGGGTCTAGGACCTCATTGTCCCCTGCATCGTCTTCCACCCAGTCTTGATCCCTGACCTCCTGTTCAGTCTGCACACTGCAGAAAGACGCAGCAGTTGGCACCTGTGTTTCGTCATCATCAGAGACGTGCTGAGGTGGTATTCCCATGTCCTCATCATCAGGAAACATAAGTGGTTGTGCGTTAGTGCATTCTATCTCTTCCACCCCTGGGGAAGGGCTAGGTGGATGCCCTTGGGAAACCCTGGCAGCAGAGTCTTCAAACAGCATAATAGACTGCTGCATAACTTGAGGCTCAGACAGTTTCCCTGATATGCATGGGGGTGATGTGACAGACTGATGGGCTTGGTTTTCATGCGCCATCTGTGCGCTTTCTGCAGAAGACTGGGTGGGAGATAATGTGAACGTGCTGGATGCACTGTCGGCCACCCAATTGACTAATGCCTGTACCTGCTCAGGCCTTACCATCCTTAGAACGGCATTGGGCCCCACCAAATATCGCTGTAAATTCTGCTGGTTACTGGGACCTGAGGTAGTTGGTTCACTAGGACGTGTGGCTGTGGCAGAACGGCCACTTCCTCTCCCAGCACCAGAGGGTCCACTAACACCACCACGGCCATGTCCACGTCCGCGTCCCTTATTAGATGTTTTCCTCATTGTTCCCGTTCACCACAATTTTGAAAATGGCAAATTTGGGAATAGTTTTTCAACCCAGAACAAAATCTGTGCTTTTACGGTCACTACAAATAATTTGACTAGCTAAAACAGTACAGATTTGGTTGAATAGAAATGTGAGGCCAATTTTTTTTGCGCTGTGTGACAGATATACCTTTTAATCACAGAATTAGACTTGTATCTGCACGGTAGCGTGTGTGTTAAGTTTTTCTGAATGACACTATCGGCACCTTGAATCTAAGATATCCTTTTTGGGATAGATTTAAAGTAGGCCTGATATAGCAGAAACTACTAATTTTTGAGAATGGCAAATTTGGGAATAGTTTTTCAACCCAGAACAAAAACTGTGCTTTTACGGTCACTACAAATAACTTGACCAGCTAAAACAGTACTGATTTGGAGGAATATAAATGTCAGGTCCATTTTTTAGGCGCTGGGTGTCACGCTCAACTTGCCCCTGATGTAGTATATGGCCAAAAAATAACCACACTATTGATGGTTAAATGCACTTGGGTGACACAGGCTCAGCCTGCACCTGATGTAGTATATGGCCAAAAATTAACCACACTGTTGATGGTTAAATGCACTTGGGTGACACAGGCTCAGCCTGCACCTGATGTAGTATATGGCCAAAAAATAACCACACTGTTGATGGTTAAATGCACTTCGGTGACACAGGCTCAGCCTGCAGCTGATGTAGTATATGGCCAAAAAATAACCACACTGTTGATGGTTAAATGCACTTCGTTGACACAGGCTCAGCCTGCAGCTGATGTAGGATATAGCAAAAAATAACCACACTATTGATGGTTAAAAGCACTTGGTGGTAGCTTGTGCTGGCGCACCACAAGCCACAAAATGGCCGCTGATCACCCCAGAAAAAAGTGATATAAAAACGCTCTAGGCAGCCTAAAAAAAAGTGAGCAATTCGATATTAGCACTTCAATGATCCACAGCTGGAGATCGATCACAGAATGAAGTCTTTTGGAGGAGTTAATCTGCCTAATCTCGCCCTAACGTCGCAGCAGCAACCTCTCCCTATGCTTGAATCGGCAGAGTGACGTGCAGCGCTACGTGACCCAAGCTTATATAGAGGCTGGGTCACATGCTGCACTGGCCAATCACAGCCATGCCAATAGTAGGCAAGGCTGTGATGGCCTCTTGGGGCAAGTAGTATGACGCTTGTTGATTGGCTGCTTTGCAGCCTTTTAAAAAGCGCCAAGAAAGCACCGAACCCAGACTTTTACGAAAATGTTCGGGTCCGTGTCACGGACACCCCAAAATTCGGTACGAACCCCAACTATACAGTTCGGGTACGCTCATCCCTAGTGCTCACCTCTCGGTCCACCCAGACCGTCTAGGAGAAAAATGGAAAATGCAAAGTGATGAGGGGCACTCCAAATTCAGGAAATAGTACACAGCGCTATGCGAATAGGTCAAATATTTAATATAATGGACCAATAAATAAACATCTAAGCAGTAAAATCATACATGCAATAAAACAGTATCTCAGGTGAATCTGGACACTGGATGGCAAAAGTCCCGGTATATCCTCTAATGACAAATGACCATAAATGATTGCAAGGGATGATGATAATGCGTGGATGTCAATCCTAATCTGTGGCCCAGCGGTATGCTCCGATAGGTAAGGATAAAAGGACAAACTCTTTCAGCCTCTTGCCAGCAATGCTACATGAGCACTCTATAATGTCCCAACAACCGTAGATGTGTCCCGCTTCCCCAGCAGGATAAACAGGTAATAATTACAGTGTCAGATATACTTTACATCAATATTACACTGGTGTATACCCAGCACACGTAGAGGCACTTAATATTGTGTTTGATCTGAGTAAGATCGCGCGAGTACCGACGTCAGAGCCGGGCGATACAAACAGCCTATTAAAGATCATAAAAGAAACAGGGACAAGCCCAATAAGGAGCATAGCTATTGGCTGGAAAAGTACCGCGTCACACCAGTGGGAGGTTTTAAATACACAACGCCACTCTCTCCATAGACTGCCCGATCCCCTGACGACGCCATATCTATGGCGAAACATGTCGGGGGCAGCGTTTAGGATTTTAGATCAGAGGACCGAGTTAGAGAGTGCTGGCTACCGAGTAGCAAGTTGGTAGTTTAGCATCTGTCTGCACTGCCACCAGAAGGCAGCACAGCAAGGGACTGTGCTGCTATCAGAACATAACCGAATGAATTGAAGTTACCAAGACAGGTAGCAGGCAGCTAGGGCAGCATTTGCACTACCACTAACGTCACAATACAGTGCTAACATGCACTAATACTGAACAGCCTGCTGACTATGTAGCTAGCAACTGCTACAAATTAGCAGACACAAAGCATTCAATTCAGCAGATATAGTAAAATAATAGCCAGCCAAATAAAGCCACAGTGGCCATTGTCAAACGGCTGTTAGTAGACGATTATATCCAGTACAGCACCGTCAAGGTCCACTGTTGAAAGTTTTAAACCATTTAAGTAGGTTAGTTATAAGTTCTTCACCAATTATTAAACAAAAACCTAATAAAAGTTAATTTTTTACTAAATAAAAATCACAAAACAATATATCTAAAAAAAAAAAATGCACGTCAAGAGTAGGCAACCTGTAGTCTCACGACTAAATGTAAAACACAAGATATACTTTACCACACTTCGTCACACGCTGGGCAGTCTGCTCATTTCTCGTGCCGCTCTACCAAACGCGGCGTCCCACGTGGTATGGAGTCTCCAACGTGACGTCTCACGTGACTCCTCGGCTTCACAGCGGTACGGTGTAAAGCGCTCAATGCGATCCTGGATTGCGTGCTCCAGCGCATCCATTTTAGAAGGTAATGCACAGTAGAAAGTGACTCAAATAGTCCATAAAGGAGCAATAATAGCAGAAATAAGCGAATCCCGTGGATAGGTCCTTGCAGATAGAAAAAGCTCACTGTCCCAACAGAACCAGACGCGTTTCAGGGTATACACCCCTTCCCCACTTCTGTTGGGACAGTGAGCTTTTTCTATCTGCAAGGACCTATCCACGGGATTCGCTTATTTCTGCTATTATTGCTCCTTTATGGACTATTTGAGTCACTTTCTACTGTGCATTACCTTCTAATTTGATGCGCTGGACTCCAGGATCGCATTGAGCGCTTGACACCGTACCGCTGTGAAGCCGAGGAGTCACGTTGGAGACTCCATACCACGTGGGACGCCGCGTTTGGTACAGCGGCACGAGAAGTGAGCAGACTGCCCAGCGTGTGACGAAGTGTGGTAAAGTATATCTGACACTGTCATTATTACCTGTTTATCCTGCTGGGGAAGCGGGACACATCTACGGTTGTTGGGACATTATAGAGTGCTCATGTAGCATTGCTGGCAGAAGGCTGAAAGAGTTTGTCCTTTTTATCCTTACCTATCGGAGCATACCGCTGGGCCACAGATTAGGATTGACATCCACGCATTATCATCATCCCTTGCAATCATTTATGGTCATTATTTGTCATTAGAGGATATACCGGGACTTTTGTCATCCAGTGTCCAGATTCACCTGAGATACTGTTTTATTGCATGTATGATTTTACTGCTTATATGTTTTATTGGTCCATTATATTAAATATTTGACCTATTCGCATAGCGCTGTCTACTATTTCCTGAATTTGGAGTGCCCCTCATCATTTTGCCATTTCCATTTTATAAAATAAGGTTTCTCATGTAAAAAAATAAATCCCCGATTTTAAGTAATAAAAAAAAAAAAAGTTAAAAATAGAACAAAATTAAATAAAATAGACATATTTGGTATTGCCGCGTCCGTGACAACTGGCTCTATAAATATCACATCACATGATCCACCCTGTCTGATAAACACCATAAAAAAAAACTGTCAAAGACCTTTTTGTCACCTTGCATCACAAAAATTGCAACACCAAGTAATCAAAAAGGCGTATGTCCCACAAAATGGTACCAATAAGTCACCTCGTCCCGCAAAAAATAAGCCCCTACATAAGAAAATCACTTAAACAAAACAAAAATAACTATAGCTGTCAGAACATGGAGACATTAAAACCTAGGGATCGACCGATTATCGGTTTTACCGATATTCAGGATTTCTCGTGCTTTTTTCCATTGGGGGACACAGACCATGGGTATAGCTTGAGGTATTAGTAGGAGGGACACTATGCAAATGAAAGAGCTCCTCCTCCTCGGGCTATACCCCCCGACTCCACCAGGAGGAACTCAGTCTTTGCTTAGTGTCCGGTGAAGGAGGTTGACACGATCACTATCTCTACTCCTTTTTGTTATTTTCTTTCTAGATGGGGACACAGGTCGGCATGGCGCCTTCCTGGTCCCCCGTGGAGTGCCCGCCGCCGTCTTTGGACGCTGCCTGGCTGCCTCCATTGCCCCCAAAGAAGACAAGTGGATCCGGGCTCGACCTGCAGCTCCGGTTTCCCACCAGCCACTGGGTCACCTGCTGCCACCCTCCACCAGAGCACTGCACTCCTGGGCAAGGAGTCAGAAGCCTGAAGAGGTGCATCCCTGCTGGTCCTGGAGTCGAGGGAGAAGATCTGCAGGAGCAGATAAGTATACCTGCATCCCTGCCTTACCCATGCCTTTGATGTGACAGATCCTCCCCCCTCCACCATTCTCATTCCCCTGAAGCTGCCTGGGTGAAGCAGAGATAGGAATCCTTCTGGGGGCACTTTGGGCTCTTTATTAGGGGCACATATTGCCTGCCTTTAAGGCAGGCTCAAAGGCATCTGGCAGGCTATGCGCGGCACTTGCCGGAATCGCTCTTTTTTTTCTCCTGAGCAGGGACGCACCACAGAGTTCGGCGGTGGTACTCACCGCGGCTGCGCTGGCTCTTCCCTTCTTAACCCAGGGACATTAGCCCCCGATACATGTAAAGAGGCCCGGGTAACGATGGGTCCATTTTTTCATACGGCGCGCGCGCGCGTTCTTTTCGCGCCATTATGACGCGACCGGGGGGCGGAGCCTCTGTTCTGCTCTGGCACTTCCTCTTGCTGTGTTCGGCCGTGCAGTCCGAACTCTCGCGCGACTTCCCTGCTCCTCTCAAATCAGGAGAATGGCTTAAAAAGCCGCCGGTGGTCCTCTTCTGCTGCCCATTAATACAGCTTTCTGCTGTATGAGTAAATGCCATGCCTTTGATGTGACAGATACAAATGGGCGTTATCAGACCTGGCTGCTAAGCTAAAGCAGGTGTGGGGATAAGTCTTCCCCTTGGTTTGCCATAACTTTTTTCTCAGGCCCCACCGGGGTCCTGTCAGATGTGCCATTCAACCTTTTTTTCGTCGCCTGTCTCTTGTGCTCTGCCCCTGGACAGGATATCCTCCATCTCTTGCTCAGCCCAGTCCTCCCTCCGCATGACGCTATCCTGCCTCTCTGCGGAGACGGCGGTACTACAGCTCATAGCTGTGTGAGTTAAGGTCTTGACCTCTGATGTTTAAAAAAAAAAAACAATTAATTAAATTTAAAAATAAATAAATAAATAAAAATTAAATTAAATTAAAAAATTTCCCATCTGGGTTTACAAAGACCTCCGTCCCTGGGAACCTGCGGTCCCCGCTTGGGCATCTGCCATGTCCAGCGCGGCCGCTGAACTGGTCTTAGTTGCCAAGGCAGCCATGGCCTTTAATCCTGTGGCGCTAACCTCTCCATCTTTCTCAGTGGTCCCCAAAGCGGGTGCCTGCCTACGTAGAGGCAGCGTGAGCGGCAGCATACCACCTCGGATGTCTCCGTCTCCCCCCTCGCCTGTGGCGCTTTCGGACTGCTCTTCCCCCTCCCTAGGGAGAGCAATCCGAAGGGGAATTATCCGGCTCAGACGAGCCAGGTCCTTTTTTGGACTATAGGGCATTTTCAAATCCTGTGACACCAACCACCTCTCTGTGGTTTTCCACAGAAGACGCCCGACTACTAACAGGGAGCGTGAGCGGCAGCATCCATCCTCGAATGGCTCCGTCTCTCCCCCCTCGCCTAGAGGCGCGTTCGGACGACTCTCCCCTCCTCCCTTATGGAGCGCAAGTCTGAAGGGGAATGTCTGGCTCTGACCAGGTCATGGATCGTGACCCCTCGCCTAAGCTCTCCACCGTGGTGGCTGACTTAGTGGCGACTGTCTGAGACACCTTTATTCTCCAAGAGGATTCTCCTCCTTCCACTGGTCAGGAGTTTCCCCCCTTTTTTCTGTCCAGGGAGTTGGAGATTACCGTGTTCCCGGTCCATGAGGGATTTTTCCGCGGTCATATCCAGGGCCTGGGGTCGTCTTAATAGGGTTCTCGACCACCCAGCGCGTGAATATACTTTACCCTTTCCCTGCTGATGGCGAGGAGAGGTGTCTCCTCCCCCTAGGGTGGATCCTTGGTGGCTGGATTAGCCAATTATATGGCTCTCCCTGTCTTAGACAGTTCCTCTTTGTAGGATGCTGTAGACAGACGCATAGACTCTCTTTCCAGGTCCTTTTCTTCACTGGCAGGCGCGTCCCTGCGACCTACCTTTCACTCAGCAGGGGTAGCCAGTGCTCTCTCGGTGTGGTTACAGCGCCACCACCAGGAACTGGCGGAGCAAGTTGCATCTACTGACACACTGGAGTTGGTTCTCCAGATGTCTCAGGCTTCTAAGATTCTTTGCGAAGCTTCTAGGGACATTGTTCCCCTCTTTGCCCGCAGGTTGGCCATCTCTGTCACTCAGTGCGAAGAGATCAGATTAAAGGTGTGGGACGCCGATGCCTCCACCAAGCGTTCCCTCGCTAATCTCCCCTTTGGGGTTTCCAGACCTTATGGGGATCAGCTAGACAAGTTCATCTCTGCATGCCTTTTGCCGTTTCTCATGTGGTAGGCTGTCGCCTGCTTCCCCCGCTGGGGGTCTCAGGTCGTCCGCAAAAAGGCCTTCCTTTAAACCAGCCTTCCCGGCACTAGAGGGCCCAGTCAGCTCGACTATTCCTGCGCTTCGCCATTAGGGGTCGACACTGTCAGTTTGTCGCCCTTCCTTCGATTGGCGACCACCCCTCGGGTCCTTACCAAGGTCCTGGACCGCTCATGGCGCTTTTTGCGTACCAGGGGCATTCCTTTGCTGCCCTATCGGGACGATATCCGGATAGAGGCCCCCTCTCTACCGCAGGCCGAGGATAGCGTCCGGATCACTGTTCAGACTGGAGCAGTTCGGCTGGCTGATAACTTTCCCAAACTCCTGTCTCTTCCCGTCCCAGAAGCTCTCCTTCTGGGGGATGTTATTGGATACCTCGGCCGCCAGAGTATTCTGCCTGCCTTCAAGTCCTCCCAGATCCAGGGCGCAGTGCCACATCTGCTGCGCTACCCGTGCCTATCCATACGGGAGTACATGCAGGTCCTGAGTCTTATGGTAGCCTCTTTCGAGGCCGTTCCATATGCCCAGTTTCACACTCGCCTGGTGCAACAGAAGATCCTTTACCTCTGGGACAAGACCTCTCGGGGTCTGGACGATAGCGTCTGCTTGTCTCAGTGGGTTCGGGCAGCTCTTCCTTGGTGGCTGTCCCCGATGAACCTGAGGTCGGGGAGATCTTTTTTCCCATTTTCCTGGACGATCATCACCACCGATGCCAGCCTCCTGGGTTGGGGCGGCATTCTCCAGTCTCGCACGGTTCAACGGATTGGGTCGGCGGCAGAGTCTCGCCTTCCAATCAACATTCTGGAACGGAGGGCGATTTTCCGCTCTCTCTTTCTCCCATTGGACCCCTCTCCTTGCGGGCCTCCCAGTGAGGATTCAATTGGGCAATGCCACGGCCGTGGCCTACATCAACCATCAGGGTGGGACCCGCAGCCGGATGGTGATGCAGGAGGTGACGAGAATTCTGACGTGGGCGGGGACGCACGTTCCGGTGTTGTCAGCAGTTTACATTCCAGGAGTGGACAACTGGACAGCGGTTTTGTCTAAGCCGCAACTAGGGGAATCCAGACGAGTGGTCTCTGCATCCAGAAGTGTTCGAAGAAATCTGCCACAGATGTGGTCGTCCGGATGTGGACCTACTGGCGTCCGGGTTCAACAACAAGCTCCCAGTGTTCCTGGCTCGCGCCCGAGATCTGAGGGCGTATGGATGGACGTGCAGGTGTCTCCGTGGCAGGACTTCAGCCTCCTCTGTTTTCCTCTCCTACCAAAGGTTCTACGCAAGATCGAGACGGAAGGGATCCCGACCGTTCTCACCGCCCCAGAGTGGCCTCGCCGTGCGTGGTTTTCGGACGTGGCTCGGATGCTGGCGGACGCCCCATGGCCTCTTCCCGACAGACAGGGCCTACTGTCTCAGGGCCCGCTTTTCCACCAGAATTTCCGGTCTCTTCGTTTAACGGAGTGGCTGTTGAAACCGCCATCCCGAAGAAGAGGGGGTTCTCGGATTCAGTGATTAGGGCCATGATCAGAGCGAGGAAGTCTAATTCCTCTCGGATTTACTATCGTACCTGGAAGCCTTTCCTGTATTTTTGTGAGATTACGGGGTTCCCTCCCCTTTGCTTTTCCATCATGATGGTACTGTCTTTTCTTCAGTCTGGGCTTGAACAGGGACTGTCGCCTAGTTCCCTGTAAGGTCAGGTTTCGGCGCTGGCTGTCTTTTTTTCAGTGGTCCCTTGCTCTTATGGGTCCGGTGAAGACCTTTCTTAAGGGGGTGGCACATTCGGTTCCCCCGCATGTTCCCCCTTTTGTCTCCTTGGGATCTCAATTTGGTCCTGCGCGCTCTGCAGTCGGCCCCCTTTGAGGGACGTCTCTCTGACTGTTTTCACCTGGAAAGTGGTCTTCCTTGGGGCCATAAGTTCTAATGCAGCTACATGGCATAGTGATTAAAGTTCTGAGCGATTATGCAGAAGCTGTGAGTTCAAATCCCATCTCAAGTTTTTAAATCAGACTGGTGTCGTAGCTGGCCGCTCTTTCCTATCAGGAGCCTTTTCTGGTTTTCCAACAGGATAAGGTTGTGCTCTGTCCGGTCCCCTCCTTTTTGCCCCAGGTGGTCTCTCCCTTCCACCTTAATGAGGATCTGGTCCTGCCTTCCTTTTGCCCTTCTCCGGCTCTCCCCAAGGAACGCACTCTGCAATTCCCTGGATGTCGTACGGGCCCTGAAGGTATATCTCGCGGTTATTGCTTCTGTCCGCCGTTTTCGGCGCTCTGGATCTGCTCGGCTATTTCCACGGCTTATCACGCTTGTGGTAGAGTTCCCCCTGCTAGGATTACCGCTCACTCCGCTAGGGCAGTGGGGGCTTCCTGGGCAAGACGCAATCATGCCTCTGCGTCTCAGCTGTGTAAGGCGGCCACCTGGTCGTCCTTACATACCTTTACAAATTTTTATCAGTTGCATTCACTGGCTTCGGCTGATGCGGTCTTTGGCCGCAGGGTTTTGCAGGCTGTGGTTCCTGTTTGACCGTTGGACGTTCCTCCTGGCGGTGCGGAGATTTTTTCCCACCCCATGGACTGCTTTAGGACGTCCCATGGTCTGTGTCCCCCAATGGAAAAAAGCACGAGAAAAGGAGATTTTTGTGAAACTCACCTGTAAAATCTTTTTCTCGTCTTTTCCATTGGGGGACACAGCTCCCACCCATTCTGTCTATTGCAGGAGGGGGCTTCAATTCAGTTTTCTGCTTATGGTTGGGCCTTATGGCTTGGTCCGATGGTTTCCTTAAGTTTTTCTTGCTCCTTCTCCTACTGCTTGTGCAACGCCTGAGTTCCTCCTGGTGGAGTCGGGGGGTATAGCCCGAGGAGGAGGAGCTCTTTCATTTGCATAGTGTCCCTCCTACTAATACCTCAAGCTATACCCATGGTCTGTGTCCCCCAATGGAAAAGACGAGAAAAAGATTTTACAGGTGAGTTTCACAAAAATCTCCTTTTTGAACGTTATCGGCATCTATTTTGCCGATATTCCGATAACCTATGAGGAACAAGGATCGCGCTGCTGACAGCGCTCTCCGTGTTACCTCAGCAGCACAGGGGAGAAGGAAGCAGTGTCTCCCTCCCCCTGTGCTGCTACCGATGAGAGGAGGGAGGACAAGAGGAGGGGCACCAATGAAGATACCTCTCTCATTAATTCATATACAGGAGGCGGGAGCTGGCTGCAGAATCACATAGCCGGCTCCCGGCCTCTATGACAAGTAGCTGCAATCTGCGGTAGTTAACCCCTCAGGTGCCGCAGCTACCGCCTCCTCTGAGGTCTGGGGGTACTGCAGCCAGCTCCCGCCTCCTGTATATGAATTAATGAGAGGTATCTTCATTGGTGGTGCAGTGTGCCCCCCCAAACCCCAGTATTACCGTATTTTTCGCTTTATAAGATGCACCCCCCCCCCCCCCCCAAAGTGGAGAATGTCAGTGCGTCCTATAAAACAAATACTAGTGAGCGCATTATGGAAGCGCTCACTAGTATGTATTAGGAGCGGGGAGCGAAGCGCCGGTAATATTTACCTTCCCTGGTCTGCGCCACGGCTCCTCTTCAGCTGTCGCTCTCCCATCTTTCTGGCCTGCGCTGCGCTGCACTGTCCTGACCCCATACAGCGTCAGGACGTAGTGCGCGCGACTATGACCTGACGCACGCAGTCATGTGACAGTGCAGCGCACGCCGGGAAGATGGGAGCGCGACAGCTGAAGAGGAGCCGCGGAGCAGGACAGGTAAGATTTTTTATTTTAGTCTGATGGGCTATTCTGAGGTCTGGGGGTACTGATGGGTTAATCTCAGGTCTGATTGGGGGTACTGATGAGCTAATCTCAGGTCTGATTGGGGGTACTGATGGGCTAATCTCAGGTCTGATTGGGGGTACTGATGGGCTAATCTCAGGTCTGATGAAAAATATTTTTTCTTATTTTTCTACTCTAAAATCTGGGGTGAGTCTTATCATTGGGTGCGTCTTATAAAGCGAAAAATACGGTAATCATTGGTGGCGCAGTGCGCCCCCCAAACCCCAGTATTAATCATTGGTGGCGCAGTGCGCCCCCCCCACCCAGGCCCCCCAGTATTAATCATTTGTGGCAGTGGCCACAGGGTCCCTTCCTCCCTGTAATGCTGGTGCTTCGATCTGTTACCATGGCAGCCAGGACGCTATTGAAGCCCTGATATGCAAAATAACCGTGGAGCCCCAGTTATGGGTCTTCAACAATTGAAGTGTGAAAGCCAGATATCCCTCAAAGGAATGAAAACCTAGCACAGGGGTGTCCCCATTACAGAGATCACCAAATCCACCATATTAACCACTTCAGCCCCCAGTGCTTAAACACCCTGAAAGACCAGGCCACTTTTTACACTTCTGACCTACACTACTTTCACCGTTTATTGCTCGGTCATGCAACTTACCACCCAAATGAATTTTACCTCCTTTTCTTCTCACTAATAGAGCTTTCATTTGGTGGTATTTCATTGCTGCTGACATTTTTACTTTTTTTGTTATTAATCGAAATTTAACGATTTTTTTGCAAAAAAATGACATTTTTCACTTTCAGTTGTAAAATTTTGCAAAAAAAACTACATCCATATAGAAATTTTGCTCTAAATTTATAGTTCTACATGTCTTTGATTAAAAAAAAATGTTTGGGTAAAAAAAAAATGGTTTGGGTAAAAGTTATAGCGTTTACAAACTATCGTACAAAAATGTGAATTTCCGCTTTTTGAAGCAGCTCTGACTTTCTGAGCACCTGTCATGTTTCCTGAGGTTCTACAATGGCCAGACAGTACAAACACCCCACAAATGACCCCATTTCGGAAAGTACACACCCTAAGGTATTCGCTGATGGGCATAGTGATTTCATAGAACTTTTTATTTTTTGTCACAAGTTAGCGGAAAATGATGATTTTTTTTTTTTTTTTTTTCTTTTCTTACAAAGTCTCATATTCCACTAACTTGTGACAAAAAATAAAAACTTCTATGAACTCACTATGCCCATCACGAAATACCTTGGGGTCTCTTCTTTCCAAAATGGGGTCACTTGTGGGGTAGTTATACTGCCCTGGCATTCTAGGGGCCCAAATGTGTGGTAAGGAGTTTGAAATCAAATTCTGTAAAAAATGACCTGTGAAATCCGAAAGGTGCTCTTTGGAATATGGGCCCCTTTGCCCACCTAGGCTGCAAAAAAGTGTCACACATCTGGTATCTCCGTACTCAGGAGAAGGTGGGGAATGTGTTTTGGGGTGTCTTTTTACATATACCCATGCTGGGTGAGATAAATATCTTGGTCAAATGCCAACTTTGTATAAAAAAATGGGAAAAGTTGTCTTTTGCCAAGATATTTCTCTCACCCAGCATGGGTATATGTAAAATGACACCCCAAAACACATTCCCCACCTTCTCCTGAGTACGGAGATACCAGATGTGTGACACTTTTTTGCAGCCTAGGTGGGCAAAGGGGCCCATATTCCAAAGAGCACCTTTCGGATTTCACAGGTCATTTTTTACAGAATTTGATTTCAAACTCCTTACCACACATTTGGGCCCCTAGAATGCCAGGGCAGTATAACTACCCCACAAGTGACCCCATTTTGGAAAGAAGAGACCCCAAGGTATTCGCTGATGGGCATAGTGAGTTCATGGAAGTTTTTATTTTTTGTCACAAGTTAGTGGAATATGAGACTTTGTATGAAAAAAAAAAAAAAATCATCATTTTCCACTAACTTGTGACAAAAAATAAAAAATTCTAGGAACTCGCCATGCCCCTCACGGAATACCTTGGGGTGTCTTCTTTCCAAAATGGGGTCACTTGTGGGGTAGTTATACTGCCCTGGCATTTTCCAGGGGCCCTAATGTGTGGTAAGTAGGTAAATGACCTGTGAAATCCTAAAGGTGCTCTTTGGAATATGGGCCCCTTTGCCCACCTAGGCTGCAAAAAAGTGTCACACGTGGTATCGCCGTATTCAGGAGAAGTTGGGGAATGTGTTTTGGGGTGTCATTTTACATATACCCTTGCTGGGTGAGAGAAATATCTTGGCAAAAGACAACTTTTCCCATTTTTTTATACAAAGTTGGCATTTGACCAAGATATTTCTCTCACCCAGCATGGGTATATGTAAAATGACACCCCAAAACACATTCCCCAACTTCTCCTGAGTACGGCGATACCAGATGTGTGACACTTTTTTGCAGCCTAGATGCGCAAAGGTGCCCAAATTTTACGCATTTGGATTCCGTGAGGGGTATGGTGAGTTCATGTGAGATTTTATTTTTTGACACAAGTTAGTGGAATATGAGACTTTGTAAGAAAAAAAATAAAAAATTCCGCTAACTTGGGCCAAAAAAATGTCTGAATGGAGCCTTACAGAGGGGTGATCAATGACAGGGGGGGTGATCAATGACAGGGGGGGTGATCAATGACAGGGGGGGTGATCAATGACAGGGGGGTGATCAGGGAGTCTATATGGGGTGATAACCACAGTCATTGATCATGCCCCTGTAAGGCTTCATTCAGACGTCCGGATGCGTTTTGCGGATCGGATCCATCTATCAGTGCATCCGTAAAAATCATGCGGACATCTGAATGGAGCTTTACAGGGGGGTGATCAGGGAGTCTATATGGGGTGATCACCACAGTCATTGATCATGCCCCTGTAAGGCTTCATTCAGACGTCCGGATGCGTTTTGCGGATCGGATCCATCTATCAGTGCATCCGTAAAAATCATGCGGACATCTGAATGGAGCTTTACAGGGGGGTAATCAATGACAGGGGGGTGATCACCACAGTCATTGATCATGCCCCTGTAAGGCTTCATTCAGACGTCCGGATGCGTTTTGCGGATCGGATCCATCTATCAGTGCATCCGTAAAAATCATGCGGACATCTGAATGGAGCTTTACAGGGGGGTAATCGATGACAGGGGGGTAATCAATGACAGGGGGGTGATCAGGGAGTCTATATGGGGTGATCACCACAGTCATTGATCATGCCCCTGTAAGGCTTCATTCAGACGTCCGGATGCGTTTTGCGGATCGGATCCATCTATTAGTGCATCCGTAAAAATCATGCGGACATCTGAATGGAGCTTTACAGGGGGGTAATCGATGACAGGGGGGTAATCAATGACAGGGGGGTGATCAGGGAGTCTATATGGGGTGATCACCACAGTCATTGATCATGCCCCTGTAAGGCTTCATTCAGACGTCCGGATGCGTTTTGCGGATCGGATCCATCTATCAGTGCATCCGTAAAAATCATGCGGACATCTGAATGGAGCTTTACAGGGGGGTAATCAATGACAGGGGGGTGATCAGGGAGTCTATATGGGGTGATCACCACAGTCATTGATCATGCCCCTGTAAGGCTTCATTCAGACGTCCGGATGCGTTTTGCGGATCGGATCCATCTATCAGTGCATACGTAAAAATCATGCGGACATCGGAATGGAGCTTGACAGGGGGGTAATCAATGACAGGGGGGTGATCAGGGAGTCTATATGGGGTGATCACCACAGTCATTGATCACGCCCCTGTAAGGCTTCATTCAGACGTCCGGATGCGTTTTGCGGATCCGATCCATCTATCAGTGGATCCGTAAAAATCATGCGGACGTCTGAATGGAGCTTTACAGGGGGTTGATCAATGACAGGGGGGTAATCAATGACAGGGGGGTGATCAGGGAGTCTATATGGGGTGATCAGGGGCTAATAAGGGGTTAATAAGTGACGGGGGGGGGGGGTAGTGTAGTGTAGTGGTGCTTGGTGCTACTTTACTGAGCTACCTGTGTCCTCTGGTGGTCGATCCAAACAAAGGGGACCACCAGAGGACCAGGTAGCAGGTATATTAGACGCTGTTATCAAAACAGCGTCTAATATACCTGTTAGGGGTTAAAAAAAACACATCTCCAGCCTGCCAGCGAACGATCGCCGCTGGCAGGCTGGAGATCAACTCTCTTACCTTCCGTTCCTGTGAGCGCGCGCGCCTGTGTGCGCGCGTTCACAGGAAATCTCGGCCATCGCGAGATGACGCATATATGCGTGACTCTGCGCAGGGCTGCCACCTCCGGAACGCGATCCTGCGTTAGGGGCCACTTAACCACCTCCGGACCGCCTATGTCAAGATCCCGCTCTTGTACAAGCTTTAACCTCCTCAGGACCGCCGTACGCAGGATTGCGTCTTTGCGGCGGCCCTGCTCTTCTGGGTGGATGCGCCGGTGCGTCCTTTCGAGAGACGCGAGATTTCCTGTGAACACGCGCACACAGGATCGGAAGGTAAGCGAGTGGATCTCCAGCCTGCCAGCGGCGATCGTTCGCTGGCAGGCTGGAGATGTGATTTTTTTTAACCCCTAACAGGTATATTAGACGCTGTTTTGATAACAGCGTCTAATATACCTGCTACCTGGTCCTCTGGTGGTCCCCTTTGTTTGGATCGACCACCAGAGGACACAGGTAGCTCAGTAAAGTAGCACCAAACACCACTACACTACACTACACCCCCCCCCCCCCCTGTCACTTATTAACCCCTTATCAACCACTGATCACCCCATATAGACTCCCTGATCACCCCCCTGTCATTGATTTACCCCCCTGTCATTGATCACCCCCCTGTAAAGCTCCATTCAGATGTCCGCATGATTTTTACGGATCCACTAATAGATGGATCGCATCCGCAAAACGCATACGGACGTCTGAATGGAGCCTTACAGGGGCGTGATCAATGACTGTGGTGATCACCCCATATAGACTCCCTGATCACCCCCCTGTCATTGATCACCCCCCCCTGTCAGGCTGCATTCAGATGTCCGTATGATTTTTTCGGATCCACTGATACATGGATCGGATCCGCAAAACACATACGGACATCTGAATGGAGCCTTATAGGGGGATGATCAATGACAGAGGGGGGATCACCCCATATAGACTCCCTGATCACCCCCCTGTCATTGATCACCCCCCTGTCATTGATCACCCCCCTGTAAGGCTCCATTCAGACATTTTTTTGGCCCAAGTTAGCGGAAATTATTATTTTTTTTCTTAGAAAGTCTCATATTCCACTAACTTGTGTCAAAAAATAAAATCTCACATGAACTCACCATACCCCTCACGGAATCCAAATGCGTAAAAATTTTTAGACATTTATATTCAAGACTTCTTCTCACGCTTTAGGGCCCCTAGAATGCCAGGGCAGTATAAATACCCCACAAGTGACCCGATTTCGGAAAGAAGACACCCCCAGGTATTCCGTGAGGGGCATATTGAGTCCATGAAAGATTGAAATTTTTGTCCCAAGTTAGCGGAAAGGGAGACTTTGTGAGAAAAAAATAAATAAAATCAATTTCCGCTAACTTGTGCCAAAAAAAAAAAAAATTCTATGAACTCGCCATGCCCCTCATTGAATACCTTGGGGTGTCTTCTTTCCAAAATGGGGTCACATGTGGGGTATTTATACTGCCCTGGCATTTTAGGGGCCCTAAAGTTTGAGAAGAAGTCTGGGATCCAAATGTCTAAAAATGCCCTCATAAAAGGAATGTGGGCCCCTTTTACGCATCTAGGCTGCAAAAAAGTGTCACACATCTGGTATCGCCGTACTCAGGAGAAGTTGGGCAATGTGTTTTGGGGTGTCATTTTACTTATACCCATGCTGGGTGAGATAAATATCTTGGTCAAATGCCAACTTTGTATAAAAAAATGGGAAAAGTTGTCTTTTGCCGAGATATTTCTCTCACCCAGCATGAGTATATGTAAAAAGACACCCCAAAACACATTGCCCAACTTCTCCTGAATACGGCGATACCACATGTGTGACACTTTTTTGCAGCCTAGGTGGGCAAAGGGGCCCACATTCCAAAGAGCACCTTTCGGATTTCACAGGTCATTTACCTACTTACCACACTTTAGGGCCCCTGGAAAATGCCAGGGCAGTATAACTACCCCACAAGTGACCCCATTTTGGAAAGAAGACACCCCAAGGTATTCCGTGAGGGGCATGGCGAGTTCCTAGAATTTTATATTTTTTGTCACAAGTTAGCGGAAAATGTAGAATTTATTTATTTTTTTCCTTACAAAGTCTCATATTCCACTAACTTGTGACAAAAAATAAAAACTTCTATGAACTCACTATGCCCATCAGCGAATACCTTGGGGTGTCTTCTTTCCAAAATGGGGTCACTTGTGGGGTAGTTATACTGCCCTGGCATTTTAGGGGCCGAATGCGTGAGAAGTGGTTTGAAATCAAAATCTGTAAAAAATGGCCGGTGAAATCCAAAAGGTGCTCTTTGGAATGTGGGCCCCTTTGCGCACCTAGGCTGCAAAAAAGTGTCACACATGTGGTATCGCTGTACTCAGGAGAAGTTGGGCAATGTGTTTTGGGGTGTCATTTTACATATACCCATGCTGGGTGAGAGAAATATCTTGGCAAAAGACAACTTTTCCCATTTTTTTTTTATACAAAGTTGGCATTTGACCAAGATATTTCTCTCACCCAGCATGGGTATATGTAAAATGACACCCCAAAACACATTCCCCAACTTCTCCTGAGTACGGCGATACCACATGTGTGGCACTTTTTTGCAGCCTAGGTGGGCAAAGGGGCCCACATTCCAAAGAGCACCTTTCGGATTTCACCGGTCATTTTTTACACATTTGGATTTCAAACTACTTACCACACATTTGGGCCCCTAGAATGCCAGGGCAGTATAACTACCCCACAAGTGACCCCATTTTGGAAAGAAGACACCCCAAGGTATTCGCTGATGGGCATAGTGAGTTCATAGAAGTTGTTTTTATTTTTTGTCACAAGTTAGTGGAATATGAGACTTTGTAAGGAAAAAAAAATCATCATTTTCCACTAACTTGTGACAAAAAATAAAAAGTTATATGAACTCACTATGCCCATCAGCGAATACCTTAGGGTGTCTACTTTCCGAAATGGGGTCATTTGTGGGGTGTTTGTACTGTCTGGGCATTGTAGAACCTCAGGAAACATGACAGGTGCTCAGAAAGTCAGAGCTGCTTCAAAAAGCGGAAATTGACATTTTTGTACCATAGTTTGTAAACGCTATAACTTTTACTCAAACCATTTTTTTTTTTTTTTACCCAAACATGTAGAACAATCAATTTAGAGCAAAATTTATATATGGATGTCTTTTTTTTTGCAAAATTTTACAACTGAAAGTGAAAAATTTCATTTCTTTGCAAAAAAATCGTTAAATTTCGATTAATAACAAAAAAAGTAAAAATGTCAGCAGCAATGAAATACCACCAAATGAAAGCTCCATTAGTGAGAAGAAAAGGAGGTAAAATTCATTTGGGTGGTAAGTTGCATGACCGAGCAATAAACAGTGAAAGTAGTGTAGGTCAGAAGTGTAAAAAGTGGCCTGGTCTTTCAGGGTGTTTAAGCTATGGGGGCTGAGGTGGTTAAGGATCCTGGCTAACCGGGAGCAATGCCTTGGAGACTACTCAAACAAAACAATAGCTGATCTTAGGGAGACCAGCTACAGAAAACACTGTGGAGAATCATAACCCATAACTGGGGCTCCACGGTTATTTTGCATATCACTGTTTCCCAGGGAGCTTTGCACTTTGGATTGCTATTGAAGCCCTGGCTGCCATAGTCTGCTCCCTTGCTGCTGTGTGCACAAAGCACAGAGCAGCAGGGACAGTGTGAGGTCCTATTCACCCTGATAGAGATCTATCAGGGTGAATAGGACAAGGGTTCTAGTCCCTAACGGGGCTAATAGTTAGTTAGTTAGTTAGTAAAAAAAAAAAAAAAAACGCACGAAAATATTAATTATAAATGAAAAATAAAGATTTACAAAAAAAAACTACACGTTAACAATAAACATTCATTTTCAGCAGATTTGTGTAGGCATTATTTAAAAAAATAAAATAAATGGAAATTCACAGAATATCGGTATAAATTATCGGCTATCGGCCTGAAAATTCACAGATTATCGGTAACGGCCCTAAAAAATCTATCGGTCAATCCCTAATTAAAACATAATTTTTTTTGTTTCAAAAATGCTATTATTGTGTTAGTGAAATAAATGAATAAAAAATATACATATTAGGTATTGCCGCGTCCGTAACAACCTGCTCTATAAAAAGATCACATTACCTAACCCCTCAGGTGAACACCATAAAAAATAAATATAAAAAAGTGTCAAAAAAGCTATTTTTTGTCACCTTACATCACAAAAATTGCAATACCAAGCGATCAAAAAGGCGTATGCTCCCCAAAATAGTACCAATCAAACGGTCACCTCATCCTGCCAAAAATGAGACCCTACCTAAGACAATTGGTCAAAAATAAAAAAAAGCTATGGCGCTCAGTCTATGGAGACACTAAAACATATTTTTTTTGGTTTAAAAAATGCTATTGTGTAAAACTTAAATGAGAAAAAGTGTACATATTAGGTATTGCCACGTCTGTAACGACCTGCTCTATAAAAATGTCACATGACCTAACCCCGTAGGTGAACGCTGTAAAAATAAATAAATAAAAACTGTGCTAAAACAGCCAATTTTTCGTCAACTTGCCCCATAAAGTGTTATAATGAATGATCAAAAAATCATATGTACCCAAAAATGGTACCAATAAAAACGTCAACTCTTCCTGCAAAAAACAAGCCCCTGCACAAGACTATCGGCAGAAAAATAAAAAAAATATTGAGTTCAGAAAATGGAGACACAAAAACTTAAAACATTTTTGAAAAAAAGGATTATGTAAAACTGAAACAAAGTAGACATATTTGATATCATTGCGTCTGTAACAATCTGCTCTATAATAATAGTGCATTATCTACCCTGTCAGATGAATGTTGTAAAAAATTAAAACTGTGCCAACCTTGCCTCTCAAAAAAATGTAATATAGAGCAAATAAAAATCATATGTACCCCAAAATAGTGCCAATAAAACTGTCACCTTATCCCCTAGTTTCCAAAATTGGTAACTTTTTGGGGGGGGTTTCTACTGTAAGGGTGCATCAGGCTTCAACTGGGACATGGCATCTAAAGACCGGTTCAGCAAAATCTGCCTTCCAAAAACCATATGGTGCTCCTTTTCTTCTGCGCCCTGCCAGGTGCCCTTACATCAGTTTGCGACCACATGTGGGGTGTTTCTGTAAACCGCAGAATCAGGATAATAAATATTTAGTTTCGTTTGGCTGTTAACCTTCGATGTGTTAAGGAAAAAATGGATTGAAATGGAAAATCTGCCAAAAAAGTGACATTTAGAAATTTTATCTCCATTTTTTTCTTTAATTCTTGTGGAACACCTAAAAACCCTTTAGGTGTTCCACAAGAATTAAAGAAAAATGGAGATTAAATTTCAAAATTTCACTTTTTTGGCAGATTTTCCATTTCAATCCATTTTTTTTCTTCAACACATCGAAGGTTAACAGCCAAAGTTTGTAAAATCAGTCTTGAGTAACTTGAGGGGTGTAGTTTCTAAAATGGGGTCATTTATAGGGGGTTTCCACTATGTAGGCCTCACAAAGTGACTTCAGACCTGCACTGGTCCTTTAAAAAGTGGGTTTTGGAAATTTTCTTAAAAAATTTAAGAATTGCTTCTAAAATTCTAAGCCTTCTAACGTCCTAAAGAAATAAAATGACATTTACAAAATGATACCCACATACAGTAGACATATGGGGAATGTTAAGTAATATTTTATGAGGTATCACTTTCTGTTTTAAAAGCCGTGAAATTTAAATTTAGAAAATTGTGAATTTATTTTTATTGTTTCGGTAATTTTGGGATTATTTTCATAAATAAAGGTGAAATAAATTGACTCAAAGTACAATATGTCACGAGAAAAGTCTCACAATGGTTTGGATAAGTAAAAGCGTTCCAAAGTTATTACCACATAATGTGACACATGTCAGATTTGTAAAAAATGGCTCGGTCAGGAAGGGGGTTAATGGCACGGATGGGAAGTGGTTAAACTGTGATTGATTGAGCCAGCAATAATAATGCCTAATTTCTCTTCGTGGAGGCGGCGCTACCTTTTGTAATGTTCATACTCCCAATTAGACCTTATTTACATGTCAGTGTTTTGTTATCCAAGGCGGGTGTTTATCCTCGACCAAAGTAAGGTATAATGGAATTATCTGCTCAGGTTCTGTTTGGGTCCTGGTTTTGGATAACAAACTGACCAAAAATACCACATTTGACTAAGGCCTTAGGCTAATTTCACATTGGTGGTTTTTCTCTCCATGTGCGGTCTGAGAATAGTCAACACCTGAACTGAACACTGACCTATTCAGTTGAATCTTCACATGAGCGATTTTTCCACACGGACCATAGGCCTCTGGATAAAAATTTACAGCATGTTCTAGATTGTCTGTCTGTTTTTTCCTGAAAGATTCATTCAAATGAATAGCTCTGCAGGAAAAACGGACCACACAAGCACTCCATCCATGTGTGGTTAGTTAGCATTTGTTCATATTCACTGCCCAGGACACAGACGAGTTTACCATTGGCCATCTGAAAGAGGGTGGTTGTCCAGTTAAAGCAATCTCTATAATCTGTAAAGGACATGTTTGGCCTCCTGCACCTTTTCTTGTAAAGAATTTCATGACTTCGTCACTCGTTAGTATTTGAATCTGTTTTTCCATGTTCACCCTCTGAGCTCCTAAGCATAGGGAGAGCAGAGATTTAAATAAATACAATGTACGTTATGTAGAATATTTGTCTGCTGCTTCTGCTCTTTAACATGCTGCCTGCGCATCAGACGACATGTTCAGTGTGACAGGTTCCTTTTATAGACTTGCTGACTCTGGGATATTATCATTCATTTGCTTCCAGTTGACCTTTAATGATCACTGATTACTGTAAATATAACTGCTGTTAACATTAATGCTTATATTTTTCACGTGTAGTCCATTGAAAAGAATTAATGCAAACTCAAGAAAACGTGTTTGTTTTATGTTTTGAATGCAAAATGTGGAAAACATTTTTCCAAATGATCATTCACATATTTACCTCTACAGAAAATGCAGGAAAACTACTGCGTCATGTGAACTTGGCATTGATATGTATGTTTATCACTCTGTTTTTCTCTTACCTTAGACTTTCTTACTACCAACGGATATTGGATATTGTACCTTCAACCTTTTCTGCATTGTACCCAGCTGAGCCAAAATGCAAATTCAAGTATGGTGATGAGAGCAGCAGTAAGTTGATGTCTTTTGTGTCATAAATATGTGCTGTTTAGAACTAAAGTAAAGAGGCTCTCCAGGCATTTTAGGTAATCCGCCCTTTGTATTATCATGTGGAAGGAAGATTTAGTTAGTACTTACTAGGGATCGACCGATTATCAGATTTACCGATGTTATCGGCCGATACTCGTATCTGCATCTAACTTTGCTGATAATGCGTCCAGCGCACGCGTCCCCAATCTGTCTCGTGGCTCCGAGCGGCAAAACAAGACGTGCGCACGAATCGCGGGACTTCTGGAGAGGAGCTCAAGTCCCGGCCCTGAAGTAGTGCTGTCTGGAGGAGTGGCTGCAGTGCTGTGTGCCATCCATGTCTGCTCTGCTGCTTGTGTGCCAGCCCAGTTGGACCGCTTGGTTTGCCAAATTGCCACCTTTTCTACTGGTCTACTAAAAAAGGTAATTTCTCGCCCATTTCCTTGGGGGACACAGGAGACCTTGGGTATAGCTCAGCTCCCTAGGAGGCGTGACACTAAGTGAAAACTGTTAAGCCCCTCCTCCAGCAGCTATATCCTCAGCCTGGAGAGAGAGACTGCCAGTTTTTTGCTTAGTGTCCAAGGAGGCAAGACACTCCCTGCTCTGCAAGGCTGTTTTCTCCTTGTTGTTTAAATTTTGATTTTTACTTTTTTCTTTTTCTTCCAGACCATCAGGGACAACAGAGACGCAATAGACCTCTCTGTTTCTCCCGGGGTTGAGCTGCGCCAGTGCCGGTCACCCTCACTGCTGCCTCCCCCACAGAAGGCAAGGTGGACCAGGGTAGCCTAGCTCCCCTGCATCCCGCCAGCGCAAGGGTTGCCCGCGCGCCAAGTCCCTCTTCCAGCGTTCTGCCACTACGGTGCCAGTAGCTGAAGGGGCGACCCTGTTGGAACGGACCGAGGGTGAAGACGGCTGATGGTGAGAGACTGGCTTCTCCAGCCCGGTATGTACATACGGGCGGCCGGTATGTACGTACGCCACTCCGGCTCCCTCCAGGTCCCGTCCGACCGCCAGTACCTCCCGGTCGGCCGGGCGCCGTAAAAATTTAGGCCCTGGCTCGCGGCCTACTAGGCCGCAAAATTCTGGCCTCGGTTGGAGGGGGCGGGAACTTCTCCAGGCGCGAATTCTTCCCGCCTAAAGGTTTCCCCGCCCCCAGTGGATCGCTGCTTCCAGGCTGCACTTTGCACTTCCGTAGATACTGTGGAACTCTGTAGCTGATCCCCTTTGCCGAGTGACTATTTTGCAGTGAGCGGACGTTCTTGTGCGCTCTGTGCGTTGTTTGGGCCGTGTATGCCTTCTACTCCCGTAGGTGGGTTGGCCTTCTCACTGCTTACGGGGCTGCTCGTACGTAGGCCTCCCTTCCTCCTGCGACATACTTGTTTCTCTTGGGGTACGATGCTTGCTGCAAGCCTTGCACTTTTCTCTGAAGAGATCATTCTCTTCCACCAAACCCGGACGGGCTCTACTTGCTCTCTACTGAGCCGAGCTAGGCAGTACTCATTCTCGGGTTTGGATTATATATTGCGGTTCCGTTGTCACAGTATTCACCATGCGTACCCATTCGTCCTCCCGCTGCATTGCTTCCCTGCGCAAGCTGTCACATGGACGAGAGTGCGGTCTGCAGCGCCCCTCGAATTCTACGTTTGCTCTGGCGGGACTACGGTTCCCTCGCCTACTACCATTTCCTCCTCTTCGGATGCAGTGTGGTTTGAGTCCTTCCTATTGGTGCCCTCTGCGCTTCAGTTCTGCTCTGCTACCAGGTTCGGGTCGCTCTCCTCGGGAAGGTCACCCAACTTCTCTTGGGTGCTCAATTATCCAGGTCCGGGGGACCTCCACTTTGGGTTCTTCAGGGTATTCGCCTCCTGCGAGGCGGTGAGCCGGGCGTCTCAGAGTAGCTGGTGTTCTGCTTTTGAGCTGTCCTACTATGACTACCCTGTTACCCACTCCTCCTATCGGTGGAGGGTGTTATGTCGATCTGCCTTTTCTCGCCGGCTCTGTTTTGGCCCCCCCTTGGGGCATATCACTCCGATGTGGCTTCTGCCCTGGCCAGGCTTCAGAGGCTGTTCCTTCACTGCCCTCCCCTCTGGGGAGAGCATGGTTGTTCACTTGGATGCTTTCGGTGTTCCTTGTGGCCTCGTACCGTCTCCCTCATTCACACTGGCTGTACTAGCTGTGCGCCCATTTACCGGGTCTACCGCGTTCTGTCTCCCGCTTGGGTGCAGATTGCGTTATCCATTCTAGGTGATGGTCCTGCTGTAGACTTACCTTCGCTGTAACTTGGGAGGACCACCCTTCGGTCAGGATTGTCCTTAGATCTCCCGCACCGGGAAGGTAGAACCCCTTCCTCTGGTGGCAACATCGACTTTAGCATGTCTTGTCCTGCCATCTGTCGGATGCTGTGCGGACCCTTTCGGTTCCTTCCGCCTGCCCTTCTGCTCCCCCACTCCGGGTGGATACGAGACGACGTTGCTCGGGGGCCGACGGGACCAGTTTTGCCGAACTCTTCTGCCCGTGTTACTTGTCCGTGCCTGATCACATTGGGGTTTTTTCCCGCTTACCCAGGCGATTCCAACGGGCACGCTAGTGTTCGCTCCCGGCCGTGCTTCGTCCAGGATCTATTATCGGACTTGGAGTTCCTACCTGGGGTTCTGTGGGAAGCTGGGCGTTCCCCCACTCTGCCTTTCTCTCCCCATAGTTCTGTCCTTCTACAGTCTGGCCTGGGACTGGGAATCTGTTCCTTGAAGGGTCAAGTTTCGGCGCTGTCCATCCTCTTACAGCGTTCCCTGGCCCCTCTTGGGTCTGTCAAGACCTTCTTCCGCAGAGTGGCTCTTTGGTTCCTCTGTACCGTCCCCCGGTACCGCCCTGGGAACTACATGCTGAGCTCTCGGCGCACCAAGCTGTTACAAAAGTTCTCTCTCCTCCTTCTGTCCTGTACGGTTGTGTTTCTGTAGCCATCGTGTCTCTTAAACGGGTGTCTGAATGGCGGCCCTTCTTGTTCCGAGCCTTCTGTCCTTCCCCAGGACAGGACTGTTCTCCGTCCAGTCCCTTCCTTCCTTCTGAAGGTGGTATATGCCTTTCACTCAACGGCGCCATCATCCTCCCCTTCCCACCACCGGGAACGGACAATTCACCGATTGGACGTTGTTCGGGCCTTGCAGTTTTACTTGGAGGTCACTGGCTCTTGTCGACGCTCGGTCTCTTGTGGTTCCAGGAGGTCCGAGGAAAGGTTTGACGGCCTCCAGGGTGGCTTTCCCCTGCTTCATCAGAATGGCTATAGCTGCGGTTACCGCACCAAGGGCAGGGTTTCGCCTTCGGGGTCACCGTTCATTCCATCAGTGCGGTCGGTGCCTCCTGGGCCGGAGACATTGAGCTTCCTTGCACGCCTTACCAAGTTCTACAGAGGCATACTCGGGCTTCGGCGGATGCTGCCTTGGGCCGCCTGGTTTTGCAGGCGGCGGTTCCTTGATGCCTTCGGGTGCTTCGCCTTGGAGCTGTGGTCCCCCCCTTCCTCTTGGACTGCTCTCGAACGTCCCAAGGTCTTCTGTGTCCCCCAAGGAAATGGGCGAGAAAACGAGATTTTTGTATAACTTACCAGTAAAATCTTTCTCGCTCTTCCTTGGTGGACACAGCACCCACCCATACATTTGTTTTTTTCTTTCTACACTGTTTCCGGACTTGGTTTACCTCGTTGAGTTGTTGGCTTGTTGGTTCCACTTGTTGGACATTGCCTTTTTCTCACTACTTGGACACGCAACTGGCAGTCTCTCTCTCCAGGCTGAGGGTATAGCTGCTGGAGGAGGGGCTTAACAGTTTTCACTTAGTGTCACGCCTCCTAGGGAGCTGAGCTAAGAGGGTGTTATGCCGGCCTCTGTCTTGATCTGCTTTTTCTCGTCTGCTTTCTCGAGAAAGAGATTTTACTGGTAAGTTATACAAAAATCTTGTTTTTCTTTTCTTTCATCTAATACTATGTTTATTCGAGTAGTTAGTTAATCACTCACTGAGGTGGGGGAAGGGTGGTGGTGGTAATTGGCATTTGGCACTACTATATTATAAATGTAAATTATTAATAAAGCAACTACACTAAAAATAAGCAAGCAGGCCATGGTAGTCAGTGAGGGAGGGGTGGTGGTGCTGCTGGATATGGCACTATATATTATAATAAAGCTCTGGGTGTAATTGTTTGCATTAGATTTTTATTATAAAACATGTTCATTTTAACATCAGATTTGTGTATGAATTTAATTTTTTTTTCAAAAATTAAAATGCACAGAATATCGGTATAAGCTATCTGCCTGAAAGTTCACAGGTTATCGGTATTAGCTCCAAAATAATGAATATCGGTCGGTCCCTAGTACTTGCCTGTCCCTTGCTGCCTCTGCTGCACTCACACAGGCTTCAGGCTCTTCTGCTTGGGTCCTGACCGGATGTGAGCTTTTCTCTTTCTGTTCAGCTGCATAATAGTAAATGTAGCTGAACAGGAAAAGAGCACACATCCGGTCAGGACCTGAGCAGAAGAGTCTGGGGATGGCGGTATTGGCAGGGACAGGGATACTAGCTACGCGATCCTTGTACTATCGTGTGAAAGGACGTATGGAGTACGTAAAATGCCCAGGGAACCCCTTTAATGTACTTAAAGTAAGCCAAAAAACTAAACCATAAACCATCAATATTACCTTACAGATGAAACGAAGCTTGAAAAATTCCAGTCCGTTGTTTACCAGGATTTACCGCAGCGATTCCTGAAGGTGAAGTGGGAACAATTGACAGTGCAGTCAATGCGTTATCTGGGACCGCGCGTTCCCTATCCAATCAGGAGAAAGCCTCTTCAAGCTTAGATCATCCAATTTCATTCACATAGGCAAAACATCAGGTCCCACCAATATTGTTTTCCACCAGATATTCTTGTGGGATATCAGAAAATGCACTGATAGTGAAGCACTGTAATCCAATGCTACTGACACTCGTATGATTATACTCACGAGCGCAAATGAACATGCAGGCACATCAAACAAATCTGGAGGCTTCACTTTCCTTCCTTTCCTCTTTTATCCAGTGTAGCTGTATAAAATATTTAAGTCGCTCCAATAGTGAAGCACCGCTTTAAAACCAGTATAAAAATTGAATTACTGTACTCCTGGCAGACAACGATCCGGATCTACAATCTATTCATCCTGCCAGGATCGTTGGATTGGTTTTAATATATTACCTGTAACCTTTTTATGCTTGCGAGTACAATAAATCCATTTTTATACTAGTTTTAAAGCGGTGCTTCACTATTGTAGCAATTTACATAATTTATACAGCTACACTGGATAAAAGAGAGGAAAGGAAGGAAAGCGAAGCCTCCAGATTTGTTTGATGTCCTATCATGTTCATTTGCGCTCGTGAGTATAATCATACGAGTGTCAGTAGCATTGGATTGCAGTGCTTCACTATCAGTGCATTTTCTATCTCGCACAAATATTTGGTGGAAAACAATATTGGTGGGACCTGATGATTTGCCTATGTGAATGAAATTGCATGATCTGAGCTTGAAGAGGCTTTCTCCTGATTGGATAGGGAACGCCGGTCCCATATAACGCATTACCTTACAGATGTTCTCATCATGTTTCTAAAGTATTATTTTTTTTTTTTTTTCCTTCTTTGCTCTCTGATGCATCTAATTGCACAAAAAAAGTTTGATTGCCCTGCATGCCGTATGTAAATGAAGTTCTTGAAGACCAACTCATCGCACCCCCTTCCCGCCCCTTCACATTTGATTGATGGCCTCCGTTTAATTTCATGTATGAATCCAGCTTGAAATTTCATGCATGCGCTGTATTGTTGGGATACCGGCGCCTGCACATTGTTCCCCACTACTGTGTACTTTTTTTTTTTTTGCATGGGTGAGCATGTACCTGCGCATTGAGCCACTCGAGACAAGTACACAGCAGCGGGGAACAATGCGCAGGTGCCGGTATCCCAACAATACAGCGCATGAGTGAAATTTCAAGCTGGATTCGTACATGAAATTAAATCAAATGTGAAGGGGTGGGAAGGAGGCGCAGCAAATTTGACTTCAAGCCAGAAAGCCACTGCCCTTGCCCCTGCCCCCTTGACTTCAAGAACTTCATCTACATATGGCATGCGGGGAAATCAAACAGGTATTTTTATTTTATTTTCTTCCTGCGATAAGGTGCATCAGAGAGCAAAGAAAAACACAACTTTAGAAACCTGATATAAGAACATCTGTAAGGAGGTAATATTGGTGGTTTATGGTGTGTTTTGTTTTTGTTTTTTTAGGTTGACGGGTTCCCTTTAAGGCTTCTCCATTGCTTCCACAATGGTTTTCCATAGAGGAGTCTTTTTGTTGCGGTCTTGTATGAATGACGTTAATGTGTGTTCTTTTTTGTATACATTTTAGGTGCTCTGCCTGGATATGCTGCTGCTATCAACTTGACCAATGCTATAAAAAACAAGGCAGTCAGCGAAGACGTATTTAGTCTTTTGAAAGATGTACCAAACCCTAACCAAGATGACGATGATGGTAATGTGTTTTTTCTACATATATAGTGTGTGTTTATACTATAATTTCATACCTATAGATTCTCTCTGGGCACATAAATATGATGTATGTTTTCTTTCAGATGAAGGTATGAGCTTTAACCCGCTGAAAATAGAGGTGTTTGTTCAGTCCCTGCTCAATTTGGCCTCAAAATCCTTTAGCCATTCATTCAGTGCTATTGCAAAGTGAGTAAAATGATTTGGTCAATTAGCAGCAACATGTATCGCAGAGCTGTGCAAACTTTACTTCAGAATATCACTCTTGCAAGTTTCATTAATAATGATTTTCCATTATTGTTTTTTAAAAGGTTTCATGACGTATTTAAAGCTCTATCTGACACTGAGGAAGGAAAGCTCCATATTCTGAGAGTGGTTTATGATGTCTGGAAAAATCACCCTGAGGTGGGGTTTTACATATGACTTTTTGGATCCTAATCCTCAGTGGAAAATAAGAATTAAACCTAAAGATCATAAAGTATTCAGATATAAAAGCGGCATATTTATTTGTAATGTCTGTTTTCTGCAGATGATTGCAGTGCTTGTTGATAAAATGATCCGGATGCAAATTGTCGACTGTGCTGCTGTAGCTAACTGGATCTTCTCCCCTGAGATATCACCTGATTTTACTAGGTGAGACAGCAGATCATTTGCTTCCTGCTAAATGCTTAGGGGTTTTTATGCTAAGGTTGGCTTTCTTTAGTGTTCTCTTGTGCCCCCAGTGAAGGGATATCTTAAAGAGAAATAATGCCAACCCCGATGTCGGCGGATACAGCCGGGCCACTGCACTGATCAAGTGAGTGCCACTCCTGCACCTGCTCGATCAGTGCGCCGTACTATTACGACGGGGGTTGGGAAGTCACTTCCTGCTGCGCCGTAATCCTACTGAGGAAGTTGGGAAGGGGATAAAAATGTTTAACATAAAATCATATTATACAATAGTTTTTCTGATGACACGATCCCTTTTAAATTGCATATGGTGTAGTAGGAAGCTGGAAAAATAATCCCAAATTGGGGGGGGCAATCCCGCCATAGTTTTATGGATTGAGTCTTTACAGCATTCCCTATGCATTAAAACTGACCAGTTATTTTCATTTCTCCAGGTCAGTACGATTAGCGATACCACATTTTTATAGTTTTTCTTGTGTTTTAATACATAAAGCGCTCACTAGTATGTATTAGGAGCAAGGAGCGAAGCACCGCAAGCGCAGGTAATACTTACCCTCCCTGCGCCGCGGCTCCTCTTCAGCTGTTGCGCTCCCATCTTCTCGGCCTGCGCCGCACTGTCCTGACCACGTACAGCGTCAGGATGTAGTGTGCGCACTATGACCCGACGCAGTGCAGCGCAGGCCGGGAAGATGGGAGCGCAACAGCTGAAAAGGAGCCGCGGCGCAGGACAGGTAAGTCTTATTTTTTATTTTATTTTTTTTTTTATTTTGGGCTGATCTGAGGTCTTATTGGGCTGATCTGAGATATTTTCCTACTCTAAAATCTGGGGTGTGCCTTATCATCGGGTGCATCTTATTAGGCAAAAAACACAGTAAGTACCCTTAGGGGACTTAGTTGTTAGATTGCTTGTCCCATAGACTGCAGTGAATTAGTATTGCAGTCTATGGGAGATTCGTTATATTACTATGGAGCCCTGCTACCTTCAGGCCTCCATAGGAACTACTGCTGTAATAGCCTTGGATTCTTCAGAGGATTTTTAAAGACCCAACATGTACGGTGTAGGTTGGGAAGGGGTTATAGGATGTACGTCCTCAGAAAATAACCTGTTGCTTAAAATAAGTTTTTATGTTAAACATATTTAACATAACATTATTCTCTCTGTTTGAAAACTCCTACAGTTTTTGCAATGGCCACTAAGCATAAATAATGGGCAGCACTTCTTGGTCTGTATAGATCACTTTTCATTGTTTTCATCACAGGCAGGATTACAATGACATATAACACAAGCTTTGGCAATCGCTTATTGTGAATGATGGATTCAGTCTTCTCTTTCCTGCCCTTTATATGTCTAGAAAACTCTCCCATAAAAGTCCCCTCCAGGCTGTTGTGTCTATGACCCATGGTGGCTACTGTAAAGCGTATCTCTAAATGCTGTTAAGAAAATAATGGTAGCCCCCATAATCCTGTTCAGACAATCCAATAAAGTCTACAATCCAAATCTGGCGTAGGAAGAGGCAGCAGCACTCGCGGAGAGTCGGCCTTTTCTAACACCTGACACCCAAGACCCGGCCATTCAGTAATCCTCAAGAGTATTAATTAACGGATAACCCCTTTTAATGGCTGTTGCCTAAAATGGTCTTTTTAGCATCAGAGGCCAGCTCCATGTAATTACCTATAATTTTAGGATGATTATTTTCAGCAGACACAGATTGATGTGACTACCAGGTGTCCAGATACTTTGTTACATAGACTAGACTTTGTCCTTTGATGGTTTTCTAAGCTTTGCATGTTGTCGTATGGATTATAATAAGGTTGGTCTCAAGTATGACTAACCTTATAAATAACGTAACCATTTTTCATTAGGTTATACATTTGGGAAATTCTGCACTCCACAATTAGAAAAATGAATAAACATGTCCAGAAAATCCAGAAAGAGTTGGAGGATACTAAGCAGCGACTGGCCAAGCAACACAAGCGGGTAAGTAACCTACATGGCCATTATCACATTCCTCCTCTTCAAATTAAATGCTGAATAAATCCGTTCAATGTACGTGAGGTATGTTTTATCACAACACTAACAATCCCACACTAACAATCACAGACTCTGTCAAGTCTGTTATATTCTTTGATAACCCCTCTAAGGCGGTTGTTCAAGTTAAAGGGGTTGTCCCATCTCGGACATTGGGATATACCCTGTGACGGACTGAACCGTCACTGGGGCTGCTGGAGAAGCCTGAGGGCCAGCCTCCTTCCTACAGACTATGGAGACCCCCTCAGACCTTTTGAGGTTGCAAGGAACTATGAACCCTGATGTATGTGTGTAATTTATATGCCACATATTTCCTATTGCCCATTAAAAAGGCATGGTGTGGATTTAGCAACACAAAAAGGGTTAACTCTGCACTGAGACTCCCACTGATTGTGTTAGTGATGGGATTAAGATAGTTGATTATAATAGCAGCCGACTCCTATGATTCACTCAGGAGATAATCCCATCACATGTGTCCCCTCTTCCCATTCATTCATTATGGAGGGGGTGAAGATATCTGTTTGCATGTTCATTGTTGATTGCGTCACAGACAATGCCATAGTGTTTGTTAATTGCGTCACAGACAATGACATTGTGTTTGTTGAATAGGGTTAGTTTTGTGTTTAAAATGTACAGGATTGGCTGCTATGTCATGTCCTCAGTATGTCATGTGTATATAAGTCAATGCTGTGTGTTCAATAAAGAGTTCCTGTTTTACCCTTCATCATGTTGAGGCTGGTGTTTGGGTAACTGATCGACACTGGGGATTGCTATACGCTGAAGATTTGCTATACTCCCCTGTCTATACTACTAGCTCTTGTAAGAGCTGTTCCTGTTTCCTGTGGTGATTTTGGTGTAGAACGGAGTGATTAGAGTCCTCAGGAAGCACTAGGACCATCTATCAACGGAGGTACCCGGTCGGGGCGCCAGGAGATCCGTTACATACCCCCCAGTGTCTAAACTGAGCCTGCAAAGTCCCAGAGAGCGTACTGAGCATGGGTGGCTGCCCTCCATTCATTTCTATGGTGCACGGTGCACTTTCTATTAATTTTAATTTTAATTGGACTTCCAAAAATAGCCGATCAAGTGATACCACTTTTTCTTCTCCACTTTCTGCACATTGCTAACACATCCTATTCAAGGCATCCTAAACAGGCTGCATGACCCATAACCTTTTTATTTTTCCATCGATGGCGCCATGTAAGGCAGGGTATGCAAAAACCCTAATCCTGGATTATTATTTTTTTTAATGGCAATAACCACGAGTTAAATAACATGTTAACTTTTATGGTTGAAGTTGTTATGGATGCATGCAATTATTATTTTTTTTATTAATGTTTTTTTTTTTTTTTTTTTTTTTAACACCTTCCTGACATAGTACGTTCCAGCAGAATCAATAAACATAAGTATCATTGGGTATATAGAGTATACATCACGGTTCCAGCATAGAAAAAAAACCTAAAAATATAATTTTAATGATATACCTTAAAAGGATCCCAATTGGATCCACTATATGAAACACAAAGAATACATACAGGATATGTGACCAATAATCACATCCAGCATTTGATAGTAACCTGGGGTACGGGAAAAAAAATTGTCCCTATGTCTACCCCTATCCTACAACCTCAGCCCAGGGAAGGCTCCTAGTGGTGGAGGCCCCCTGTCACGGCTATGTGAATGGAAAAATATACTGTTGCTATGTCAGGAAGGTGGAGGCCCCCTGTCCGCGTACCTAGACTCCTTATCCCTCAAAAGTCCCTAGAGGGGTATTACAGGGATAGTTCTAGAGTGCCCCAGGTATGAGGTGGGGATAATAAAGTACCATTAGTACATCAATAAGCTTATTGATGTACTAATGGTACTTTTTTATCCCTCCTCATACCTGGGGCACTCCAGAACTATCCCTGTAATACCCCTCTAGGGACTTTTTAGGGATAAGGAGTCTAGGTACGCGGACAGGGGGCCTCCACCTTCCTGACATAGCAACAGTATATTTTTCCATTCACATAGCCGTTTTTTTTTTGTGGGACAAGTTTCTAATGCCACTATTTAATATTGCATTTGATGTAGTAGAAAGCTGGAAAAGAAAATTTAGAATGTGATGGAATTGGAAAATATGCTATTCTGCCACAGTTTTATGGCGGATAAGGCTACTTTCACACTGGCGTTTTGGTTTCTGTAACATCCGTTCAGGGATCTCACAAGCGGTCCAAAACGGATCAGTTTTGCCCTTAATGCTTCTGAATAGATAAGGATCCGCTCAGAATGCATCAGTTTGGCTCCGTTCCGTCTCTATTCCTCTTTGGAGGCGGACACCAAAACGCTGCTTGTAGACTAAACTGAGCCAAACGGATCCGTTCTGACACACAATGTAAGTCAATGGGGACGGATCTGTTTTCACTGGCACAATAGAAAACTGATCCGTCCCCTATTAACTTTCAATGGTGTTCAAGACGGATCCGTCTTGGCTATGTTAAAGATAATACAAACGGATCCATTCTCCATTATCTGAATGGATGCGTTTGTGCAGATCCATGACGGATCCGCCCCTAATTTGAGTGTGAAAGTAGCCT
This sequence comes from Bufo bufo, assembly GCF_905171765.1. NCBI lineage: Eukaryota > Metazoa > Chordata > Amphibia > Anura > Bufonidae > Bufo > Bufo bufo. Next base: position 412,918,279 of record NC_053390.1, read on the forward strand.
AAACTGACTTGTTCTTTTCCTTCTCTGGGTCAGTACAATTACTGTGATACCATATATGTATAGGTTTTCTTGTGTTTTTTTAATACTGAAATTTTTTTTTGTTTCCTTTTTCATTGCCATATTCTGACCCCATAACTTTTTTTTTTATAGTTATGTCTCCAGGGCTGTGTGAAGGCTTATTTTTTGCAGGACGATCTGTGGTTTTTATTGATACCATTTTGAGGGGTGTGACTTTTTGATCACTTTTTATTAAAATTTTCTGTGGGAGTTAAAGTGATGAAAAAACAGTGAATCCACAGTATTGACTTTTATTTTATTTATGCTATACAGTTTTGGATAAAAAAAAAAATTATATTCTAATAGTAAATGTTGTTTTTGGACACTGATGCCTATAATGTTTGTTTTTTAATTATTTAATTTTGAGGAAAGTGGGGCAATTTGAATTTTTATTAGCAATTTACATAAAGTAATAGAGTAATTATCCATTACAATATACAAAGATCAATATATTCCAATACAGTGCTGCCACCTGCAGGCATGAATTGGAATGTACCAGTAGTGAGCCTAGAAACCTAATACAGGATTTGGCTTGTTGCTTCAATGGAATGCCTTCCCCTATCTTCGGCCTTTCAGATTTCTTGGTCACATATCACCATGGCATCTGAGTGGTTAAATGTCTGCGAACGGCATTACCGACAATCGCAGATATTAGCCCTGGTTGTCTGCTGTGTGAAACAGCAGGCACCTGGTAGCTGTGGTGCTCGCTTCGGTCCGGGGAAGACCAGACATCCACCGTACTTTTATGGTGGATGTCAGGAAGGGGTTAAGTATTAAACTTCTTTAGTCTATGCAGTGGTTATAAGACATGCAATTGCTTGTTTAATAGACTGCAGTAGATTAGTATACAGGTGAAATATTAGGCCCTGCTTTTAGCATGTTTTCATAGGTGTATCAGAATGGTAGACCTGTGGGCCATTGTTAGGCCCTTAGCTGCCATAGCATCCATCTGCATCCTACTATTCAGTTGTGGGAAGGCTAACGGGGTACAGAGCGAACTTCTGCAAACCACTAGGATGCCATGGTCAGCATTTACCACTGTATCTAAAACAGCCCTGGTGCACCAGGGTGTCAGTTGTATATTCATGCTGACACCTACAGCTTATGCAATTAAGCCTGCGTCATCACGGCTCCATACATGTACAGTAATGTGTGGCAACGGTGCCACACATGTATGGCAGATGTTTAGATGGGGTTATTTTACATTCGTGAATTGTATCCTAAACTGATTCTGCAATCTAAATAGAACATATAAAGAACAGATTTTTGTTTTTTGTTGTAGAGAGAGAATGACGACGATGACGGCGGAAGGGAGGATGGGCCCCTGGAAGAGCAAATTGAGCGCTTACAAGAAAAAGTAGAGTCCGCACAAAGTGAACAAAAGAACCTTTTCCTTGTAATTTTCCAGGTACTGTAAAAGTGTGAATTTGTGATTGTTGTATTAATCCAGTCATCCCCTCCAGCCTGAATTCAATGCTCTTTTCTTTCAGCGTTTTATTATGATACTGACAGAGCACTTAGTCCGCTGTGAAACAGGGGGCATTGATGTGATTACTCCATGGTACAAGAACTGCATAGAGAGATTGCAACAAATCTTTCTGTTGGTTAGTATATTGCTGAATTTTGAGTTGCGTAAATGTGGTGACAATCGCAGGTTTCTCATAATTTTTTTTTTTTTTTTTTTAGCATCATCAGATAATCCAGCAGTACATGGTGACTTTGGAGAACCTGTTGTTTACCGGAGAACTGGACCATCACATTCTGACCGTCTTCCAGCAGTTCTGTTCATTGCAGGCTAAATGGTAGCTCAATTGATAACATTTGTCTCCACTGTACTGCCATACAAAGTGGGAGACTTGTAAGGAAAGGACTGTGGCAATGCTTTTATCGAAGACTCTGTAAAGATCAACTGGGTGCAGACTTTTGTAGTATTTAAAGTAACCTGGCTTCAGATTGGAAACAAGCTATGAAACCGTTTTGTTTTGGATTAGCCCTGATGCTTTAGCTCCCATTCTCCTCCACCTATTTGTAGTCCTAGGTTATTTTAATGTTTTGCTAGGTCTCCTTGTTGTAATGTGAATTAAGGAGTCATAGGGGGATATTACTAGCTAATGTCGTTTTTTTTTGTTTTTTTTTTCACTACAGACTGCAATTTTTGCTTGCATTTTTTTCCTTCCCATCAAATGTATTTTTGTTGAAAGTGTATCAATTTAAATACAAACAATTCTTTTTATTTGCTTATGTTCTGTTTTCTTTTACCTTAAAAGGGGTTTTCCGGGAGTATAGTTTTAAACAAATCTGCTGATGTAGTTGCCTACCTCATGTGCATCTTCCCCTACATTTATTATTATTATTTTTTTTTTTACTCTCCTGGTCACTCTGGTTCATTTCAATCCTGTAAGTAGCACCTTCTGCCGCTAAGCAAAACCATTCTCTGCCACAGTGCCAGCACTGTTTAAGGCCTCTTGCACACGAACTTGTGCGCCCCGTGGTCGTGCTGCGGGCCGCAATGCACAGTCCGTGGAGCAGCGGATCGCGGACCCATTCACTTTAATAGGTCCGCAATCAGGCCGTTCCACAAAAAGATAGAACATGTCCTATCTTTTTGCGGAACGGAAGTACGGGACAAAACCCCACGGAAGCACTCCGTAGGGTTACGTTCCGCATCTCTGGATTTGCGGATCCATTAAAGTGAATGGGTCCGCATCAGTGATGCGGAATGCCCACGGAACGGCACCCGTGTATTGCGGATCCACAAATGCGGTCCGCAAGACTGCAATGGGGCGGACACGTTCGTGTGCAAGAGGCCTAAAGCTTCTCCCACCCATACACACTCCCCTTTCACTGTCTGTTTTGACATGCTCATGGACATAACATCACAGGAAAAGAGTTGCATGGTCATGTGACTGCAGGCCAGAATGGAAGATGGGAGTAATAAAGGTAAAAGAAACACATTAGAAAATGACAGCTACCTTCATAAATTATTATTTTAAAGGACATTGATACAAACTGGAAAACCCTTTTTAAATAGTGATTGCTTAATATCTGAATACTCTTCAGCTACTGGAGCAACATAATTGCTACCCATTTGTAGACTAGCTTACCATTTACAAATGTAAATACAGTAACTTGAAGTAAAGCCGTTAATACTATGCTGAGAGGTAAGAGGGAAGTTGCCCGGAATCGCAAGGTTTTAGTGCCTTGCAACATGCAATTGTGCTTACCATACTATGTGTTTAACCCTTAAAGGGGTTCTGCAGTTTTATTAAACTGATGATCTATCCTCTGGATAGATCATCAGCATCTGATCGGCGGGGGTCCGACACCCGGGATCCCCGCCGATCAGCTGTTTGAGAAGGCAGCAGCGACGCAGCCTTCTCACTGTTTACCGCAGGCCCAGTGACGTCACGACTAGTATCAACTGGCCTTGGCGCGGTTAAGCTCCATTCAAGTGAACAGAGCTTAGCCCCGACCAGGCCATTGATACTAGTTGTGACGTCACTGGGCCTGCGGTAAATGACAAGAAGGCCGCGGCGCTACTGCCAGCGCCGCTGCGTTCTCAAACAGCTAATCGGCAGGGGTCCCAGGTGTCTGACTCCCCGCCGATCAGATGCTGATATCTAAAAACTGCAGAACCCCTTTTTAAGGATGGTGTTTTTTGTTTTTTCTTTTTTACCTTCCAAAAGCCACAGGGACAAGTTGTATTTATTTATTTTTTTATGGCACTATTACCTTTATCTTGTATTGGAAAATTGGAGAAAAGTCTTTGCAGGGTGAAATTGAAAAAAATAAAAATAATTCCGTCAAGTTTTCTCACTCGTGTCATTGGGGGACACAGGAGACTGTGAGTTTAGCTGCTGTGACTAGGAGGCGATCCTCAGCAGAAAAAAGTGTTGGCTTCTTTTACCAGCTATATATCTCCTGCAGACATCAAAGCGGTTTTCCAAGAATTTCTTAATTTTTTTTTTTTTGATCGGTGGGGGTCTGACACCTGGGAACCCCGCTAATCCATTGTTTCAGAAGGCAGTGGTGCTCCAGTGAGCTCTGAGGCCTTCTCACTGCATTTCTCGTTCATTCCATTGGGGGACACAGACCATGGGTATAGCTTAGAGATATTACTAGGAGGGACACTATGCAAAAAAAGAAGCTCCTCCTCCTCGGGCTATACCCCCAGGCACCTCCAGGAGAACTTCAGTCTTTGCTTAGTGTCCGTTCAAGGAGGTTGACATTTATTCTTCTCCTGTTTGTTATTTTTTTCTGGTTTCAGATGGGGACGCAGGTCAGCATTGCGCTTTCCTGGCCCCTGTGGAGGGTCTGCCACGGTCTTCTGAAGGTTCCTGGCTACCTCCCATTCCCCCACAGAAGAAAAGTGGATCCAGGCTCGACATGTTAGCTCTGGCATCCCACCAGCTGCTGGGACACCTGCTGCCTACCCTCCACCAGAGCACTGCTCTCCTTGATTGGAGTCAGACGTCTGAAGAGGTGAATCCCTGCTGGTCTGGACATCGAAACCTTCCCTTTGAAGGGTCCAGGCTCTTTGGGGCTCAACTAGATGAATTCATTTCTGCCGCAACAGGGGGCAAGAGCACTCATCTACCCCAGCCCAGGACCAAGCGTCCCTTTCGGTCTCGGCCTTCAGGTTTCCGGGGCCAGTCCTTTCGTCGCTTCTCCACTGCCAGGACGCCGTCATCCTCATCGGCAGGGGGGTCCCAGGACTCCCGCAAGAAGCCTTTCTTCAAGCCCCAGCCTTCTTGGCGGCCTCGGGCGCAGTCAGCCCGTCCTCCTGCTCCCAAGCAACCCTCCGCATGAAGGGGTGCCCCCACCCCTCGTGGTGGGGGGCCGTCTGCTCTCCTTTCAACAGGTCTGGAGGGCTCACGTTCAGGACGCCTGGGCTCTGGAAGTGGTGACGTCCGGCTACAAGTTGGAGTTCGCGTCCAGCCCGCCGGAACGTTTTTTCCCTTCTCGCGTTCCGGGGGATCCAGCCAGGGCCTCGGACCTCTTTTTTGCGGTCTCCTCTCTTCTGGACCGTGGTGTCATTTCCCCCGTTCCCCCAGAAGAGCAAGGGACAGGTTTTTACTCAAACCTGTTCGTTGTTCCAAAGAAAGAGGGGTCAGTGCGTCCAATCTTGGATCTAAAACTTCTCAACAAGTTTCTACGGGTGCGGAAGTTTCGCATGGAGTCCCTTCGCTCCGTTATTGCTTCTCTGAGTCCAGGAGAATTTCTCGCGTCTGTGGACATTCAAGACGCCTACTTGCACGTCCCTATTGCAGAGTCCCACCATCGCTTTCTGCGCTTTGCCATAGGGGGGCGTCATTACCAGTTCGTCGCCCTACCTTTTGGGTTGGCAACCGCCCCTCGAGTTTTTACGAAGATTCTGGCGCCTCTCATGGCGCTTCTTCGCACCAGGGGCATCTCTTTGTTACCATACCTAGACGACATCTTGATAAAAGCTCCGTCTCTTCCACAGGCCGAGGACAGCATCCGAATCACGGTTCAATCCCTGGAACGGTTCGGATGGCTGATCAATCTCCCCAAGTCCTCTCTGCACCCCTCCCAGAGACTTTCGTTCCTGGGGATGATCTTGGACACCTCGATTTCTCGGGTGTTTCTTCCAGATTCCAAGGCTTCCCAGATTCGTCTGGCAATGGTGCTCCTTCTACGCTCTCCACGTCCCACCATTCGGGAGTGCATGCGGGTGCTGGGCCTTATGGTCTCCTCTTTCGAGGCGATTCCGTACGCCCAATTTCACACTCGTCCGCTACAACAGATGATCCTTGCCCTCTGGAACAAGAACCCTCGGGGTCTAGACACTCCTGTTCGTCTGTCCCGGCAAGTTCGAGCGTCTCTCCCTTGGTGGCAGTCTCCCCTGAACCTATCGTCAGGAAAGTCCTTCCTTCCGTTCTCCTGGACGATAGTCACCACCGACGCCAGCCTCATCGGTTGGGGAGGTGTTCTCCGGAACCTCACAGTTCAGGGTGTCTGGTCGACGGAGGAATCCCGTCTCCCGATAAACGTTTTGGAATTGAGGGCGATTTTCCACTCCCTCTCCCATTGGACTCCTCTCCTGGCGACTCGCCCGGTGCGGGTTCAGTCGGACAATGCCACGGCTGTGGCTTATGTCAACCATCAGGGCGGGACTCGCAGTCGGGCAGTAATGCGGGAAGTAGCGAGGATCCTCTTATGGGCGGAGTCTCATGTTCCAGTATTGTCGGCAGTGTACATCCCGGGAGTCGACAATTGGACGGCGGATTTTCTGAGTCGCACCAAGGTGGATCCGGGAGAGTGGTCTCTCCATCCGGAGGTGTTCGAGGACATCTGCCACCGATGGGGCCGTCCGGACGTAGATTTGATGGCTTCCCGGCTCAACCACAAGGTGCCGGTGTATCTTGCCCGCGCTCGAGACCCACGGGCGGACGGGGTGGACGCGCTGGTATTTCCATGGCAGCGGTTCAGCCTCCTTTACGTCTTCCCTCCGATTCCTCTGTTGCCGAAGGTGCTGCGCAAGATCGAGGCGGAGGGGATACCAACCATTCTCGTCGCTCCGGATTGGCCTCGTCGCGCCTGGTTCTCCAGCGTCGCTCGTATGTTGGCGGACGTCCCGTGGCCTCTGCCCGACAGAGAGGATCTCTTGTCTCAGGGGCCGCTCTTCCACCAGAATTCACGGCAGCTGCGTTTAACGGCGTGGCTGTTGAGACCGCCATCCTGAGGAAGAGAGGCTTCTCTGATGCGGTGGTAAGAACCATGATCAGGGCTCGAAAGCCGGCTTCTTCACGAATCTATTATCGCACCTGGAAGGCCTTCCTGGTGTTTTGTGAGAAATCGGGCTACTCGCCCCTACGTTTCTCTGTCCCAGTGGTGCTGTCTTTTCTCCAGTCCGGCCTCGACATGGGTCTGTCGCTCAGTTCTTTAAAGGGTCAGGTTTCTGCTTTGGCTATCTTTTTTCAGAGGTCCATTGCCTTTTTGAGACCTGTAAAAACCTTCCTGCAGGGGGTGGCGCATTCGGTTCCTCCGTATGTGCCTCCCTTGCCCCCCTGGGATCTCAACTTGGTTCTGCGCGCCCTTCAGGCGGCGCCTTTTGAACCTCTGAGGGAGATCTCTCTGGTTTTACTCACCTGGAAGGTAGTTTTTCTGGTGGCCATAACCTCCATCAGGCGAGTTTCGGAGCTGGCCGCACTTTCCTGCCGGGAACCTTTTCTGGTCTTTCACCAGGATAAGGTGGTGCTCAGGCCGGTGCCTTCTTTTTTGCCCAAGGTGGTTTCTCCCTTCCACCTTAACGAGGATCTTGTCCTGCCCTCTTTTTGTCCTTCTCCGGTGAACCCCAAGGAATGTGCTCTCCACTCCCTGGACGTCGTCAGGGCCCTGAAGGTGTACCTGGGGGCTACCGCTTCCTTCCGGCGTTCAGACTCTCTCTTTGTGATTCCTGAAGGGTCCCGTAAGGGCCTGGCGGCTTCCAAGGTCACCGTGGCGCGGTGGATCCGTTCCGCTATTGCTGCGGCATATCGCGCTCGCGGCCATGTTCCGCCGTCGCGGATTACCGCTCACTCCACAAGGGCAGTGGGTGCTTCCTGGGCTAGACGCAATCGCGCATCCGTTTCCCAGTTGTGTAAGGCGGCCACTTGGTCGTCCTTACATACTTTCACAAAGTTTTATCAGTTACACTCTCTGGCCTCGGCTGATGCTGCTCTTGGGCGCAGGGTATTGCAGGCTGTGGTTCCGGTTTGACTACTGGACGTTTATTCCTGGCGGTGTTGGATTTGTTCTTTTTTCCCACCCCATGGACTGCTTTGGGACGTCCCATGGTCTGTGTCCCCCAATGGAATGAACGAGAAAAGGAGATTTTTGTGAAACTCACCTGTAAAATCTTTTTCTCGTAATTTCCATTGGGGGACACAGCTCCCGCCCCCTTTTTTTGGTTTACGCCTTAGGGTGTGCTGTGTGATGGTTTCCATAATGTTTTGTTTCCGTTCTCCTTCTCCTACTGCTTTTGCAACGACTGAAGTTCTCCTGGAGGTGCCTGGGGGTATAGCCCGAGGAGGAGGAGCTTCTTTTTTTGCATAGTGTCCCTCCTAGTAATATCTCTAAGCTATACCCATGGTCTGTGTCCCCCAATGGAAATTACGAGAAAAAGATTTTACAGGTGAGTTTCACAAAAATCTCCTTTTTCCTCTGCCGAGTGAAGACACGTTCATTACATGGCCTCGGAGCATCACAGCCCTAATCAAGTGAATCGGGCTGAGGCCGATACCAAGCACAGCTGCTATACAATGTGCGGCACTCTGCTTAGTAAACTGCGAGAAGGCAGTGGGGCTCAACAGGAGCGCCACTGCCTTCTCAAAACAGCTGATGGGTGGGGGTCCCAGGTGTCAGACCCCGACCAATCAGATACTTCAACAGGCAGAATGATTTTGGTATCAACAGATGCCATATCTGCCCAGCCTATTAAAGGGGTTGTCCGGGTTCAGAGCTGAACCCTGACATAGCCTTATTTTCACCCAGGCAGCCCCCCTGAGGCTAGCAGCATGCTCCGATGCGCTCCCTTGCCCTGTGCTAAATCGCAAAAACTTCCGCCCAGCAGTGTGTTCGTTGACATCACCAGCTCTGATGGACGGGCTTTAGCGCTGCCCTAGCCGTTTTACTGGGGCAGCGCTAAATCCCACCCATCGGTGCCGGTGACGTCACCAGACTTCCTGGCAGCCCCATGGAGAGCCCCGGTACGTCACCGGATCTTCAAAAAATGCCTTTGCCCTTCGTGATGTAGCGCAGGGCAAAGGAGAGCATCGGAGCATGAACTGCTCCGATGCTCAAGTCAGGGGGGTGAAAATGGAGGTATGTCCGGGTTCAGAGCTGTAGTATGTGCACCAGATATCAACATTACCCTCTTCAACGGGCAGTGTTTTCAGTAGTTGCCATATCTGACGAGCCTCTCCAGTACTACTGGGCATCAGCATAAGGGCTCATGCCCACGAACGTAAGGGCTACATGCCCGTGCTGCGGACCGCAAATTGCGGTCTGCTATGCACGGGCACCGACCGCGGGGCAGCCGCATGCGGACCGCAGACCCTTTCACTTGAATGGGGTCCGCGATCCACATCCACTCTGTAGTGCTTTTGTGGGGTTCCGATCCGTGCTTCTCTGGGTTTGAGGACCCATTCAAGTAAATGGGTCTGCGGCCGTGTGCATGAGCCATTATTCTCAAACAGTGGAGTAAATTTCAGTCTCGCTATAAACACAGTATGTGTCAAGCTTGTGTAGTTTTGAGGTGCACCAGACAACGCCTTACCCACTTTACCCAGTGACAGTGCAAATACTTCATGTGTTTCTGTATCTGGCAAGCCAATTCATTACTTTCCTGCACCAGGCATGAGCATCACCACCCTATTTTGGGGTACCGCATTACCCTTTTCAATCAGACACTTGGGTGCCTCTCACCTCCCTTAATAATCATCTGCAGGGCATTGTTCATGTTATATTATGACAAAGCAATTATGTGGTTACAGAGTATTTTCCTTTACTAGGCAATATACTTTACCATTACCACCTTGTTCCAGGATGCTTTCAATGTCTCGGTTTTTTTTCTATTACCACCAGACCTTTGGAACATAGTGTTTGCTCCCATCTTATGTAATTATAGGCTTTGCAGGTATGGGTTTCTACACTTCTACTCGCCAATGGGTCAATTTTTTTTTTTTTTTCTTTTTTTCTCCCTCAAATTTGGGTTTAGCAGTTTTATCCCTGACATGGGTTGTCAAGCCTTGCCTGGACATAACCAGCTGGTATGCCGGCATATTCCTTTTTTTAGGAACCTCCCATGTCTGCAGGGTGCTTTTTGGACTAAAACCTACTCTGTTCTCCCGAGGCGGTTTATCCTGGTTGTACAATTCTCTGGTTGGGCCTTTGGTTGGTTCTTGACCATCTATTTCTTCTAATGTTCCTGTTTTACTGTGCCCAGCACTATTCAATCTGAAGAGTCATCATGCAGGCCACCCTTGTGCACTTTTAGTGATCCCATGGAGCCATGGATGAAGGCGCTATTGACAACCCTCCCACCTGTGGTTGCCCACTTAGTGACTGTGTCCTTGAGTGAACTCATCCCATGCTGAATCCATTCTCCCTGGGATCCCCATATTTTTTTTTTTCCTGTGGCCTAGACCATCTGGACCCCCTTGCAGTCACTCCACTTCTTAGTGGAATCTGTTCTGAAATCCTTTCTCTAGTTGGTAACCTGTTTGTTTTGTTTCTTGCATTCGACAGTCGCATGTGGGGGTGGTTTGTCAAGCTTTTATTCAGAAACACCAAAAAAATAGTGGCAATTTTGGAGGAGCTGCTCAGCCCCTGACACGGTGGCGTGTCTAGATTGGGGGAGCAGCCCAGCCGCATGTGGACCGCAATTATCGACTATCCCCAGCAAAATATGCATACAATGGAGGACGTCGGCGCGGTCCACATGCACCACAAGGACAAGCTACAGGGAATGTAGCAAAGCATCATATGAGACACCAAGAGAAAATGCACCAAACAAATAAGCTACTGACTATACTGGGAAGTCATAAATGCAGGTATTAAAAAGCTGAGACTTTCGCCAATATGTTCCGGTCAGGAAAATATCGGAGCCCTTCATGCACCACGTCACGGTCACTCAGCATGGCAAAGGGTTCCTACCACTACTCTGACTATGGTGTGAACAGGGTCTGAGGGTGATGGAATCCAGCTCACAGCAAAGCTTCCACACAACTGCCCAGCAAGGATACTGGTGCAATGTGAACAAGACCATACTGTGAGCCACACCCATATCAGACCCTGTGAAGGAGGTATAACAGGTGCAAAAGAGTGTTAGAATGCCAGGTAAAGGCACACACACTACAAATCAAACAAAACAGAAACACCAAAAAAATAGTGGCAATTTTGGAGGAGCTGCTCAGCCCCTGACACGGTGGCGTGTCTAGATTGGGGGAGCAGCCCAGCCGCATGTGGACCGCAATTATCGACTATCCCCAGCAAAATATGGCTCACAGTATGGTCTTGTTCACATTGCACCAGTATCCTTGCTGGGCAGTTGTGTGGAAGCTTTGCTGTGAGCTGGATTCCATCACCCTCAGACCCTGTTCACACCATAGTCAGAGTAGTGGTAGGAACCCTTTGCCATGCTGAGTGACCGTGACGTGGTGCATGAAGGGCTCCGATATTTTCCTGACCGGAACATATTGGCGAAAGTCTCAGCTTTTTAATACCTGCATTTATGACTTCCCAGTATAGTCAGTAGCTTATTTGTTTGGTGCATTTTCTCTTGGTGTCTCAAGCTTTTATTCAGCCTAGGGCGTTCATTCTTTTCCCCAACTTTTTTTTTTTTTAAGACTTCTTCAGCCTGTCTGACTCTCTTAGCTGCTCCTACTGTCACTGCCAAGTGGCAGCAGCTATACCCGTGATTTTCTCTGTTCCCATCCCCCCTCCATTAAGTTTAGTGAGAAAAGGATTTTACTGGTGAGTCAAATTCCTATTTTTGGGGGATTTGATATTAACCACCTCAGCCCCCCTAGCTTAAACACCCTTAATGACCAGACCACTTTTTACAATTCTGCACTACACTACTTTCACGGTTTATTGCTCGGTCATGCAACTGACCACCCAAATGAATTTTACCTCCTTTTCTTCTCGCTAATAGAGCTTTCATTTGGTGGTATTTCATTGCTGCTGACATTTTTTAATTTTTTTATTAATCGAAATTTACCCAAATTTTTGCAAAACAATGACATTTTTCACTTTCAATTGTAAAATAAAATAAAAAAATACATTTCTATATAAATTTTTCTCTAAATGTATTGTTCTACATGTCTTTGATAAAAAAAAAAATGGTTTGGGTAAAAGTTATAGCGCTTACAAACTATGGTACAAAAATGTGAATTTCAGCTTTTTGAAGCAGCTCTGACTTTCTGAGCACCTGTCATGTTTCCTGAGGTTCTACAATGCCCAGACAGTAAAAACACCCCACAAGTTAGCGTAAAATGATGTTGTTTTTTTTTTTTTTTTTCCCTTACAAAATCTCATATTCCACTAACTTGTGACAAAAAATAAAAACTTCCATGAACTCACTATGCCCATCATGAAATACCTTGGGGTGTCTTCTTTCCAAAATGGGGTAACTTGTGGGGTAGTTATACTGCCCTGGCATTTTAGGGGCCCTAATGCGTGAGAAGTAGTTTGAAATCAAAATGTGAAAAAATGCCCTGTGAAATCCTAAAGGTGCTCTTCGGAATGTGGGCCCTTTTGCCCACCTAGGCTGCAAAAAAGTGTCACACATGTGGTATCGCCGTACTCAGGAGAAGTTGGGCAATGTGTTTTGGGGTGTCTTTTTACACATGCCCATGCTGGGTGAGATAAATATCTGTCAAATGACAACTTTGTATTAAAAAATCGGAAAAGTTGAGACTTTGTAAGACCTTTCCCATTTTTTTTACAAAGTTGGCATTTGACCGAGATATTTATCTCACCCAGCATGGGTATATGTAAAATGACACCCCAAAACACATTGCCCAACTTTTCCTGAGTACGGCGATACCACATGTGCGACACTTTTTTGTAGCCTAGATGCGCAAAGGGGCCCAAATTCCTTTTAGGAGGGCATTTTTAGACATTTGGATCCCAGACTTCTTCTCACGCTTTAGGGCCCCTAAAATGCCAGGGCAGTATAAATACCCCACATGTGACCCCATTTTGGAAAGAAGACACCCCAAGGTATTCAATGAAGGGCATGGCGACTTCATAGAAGATTTTTTTTTTTTTTGCACAAGTTAGAGGAAATTATTATTATTTTTTTTTCTCACAGTCTCCCTTTCCGCTAACTTGGGACAAAAAGTTTAATCTTTCATGGACTCAATATGCCCCTCAGCGAATACCTTGGGGTGTCTTCTTTCCGAAATGGGGTCACATGTGGGGTATTTATACTGCCCTGGCATTTTAGGGGCCCTAAAGCGTGAGAAGAAGTCTGGAATATAAATGTCTAAAAAATTTACGCATTTGGATTCTGTGAAGGGTATGGTGAGTTCATGTGAGATTTTATTTTTTGTCACAAGTTAGTGGAATATGAGACTTTGTAAGAAAAAAAAAAAATAATCTGTTAACTTGTGCCAAAAAAAATTCTGAATGGAGCCTTACAGGGAGGTGATCAGGGAGTCTATATGGGGTGATCACCACCCTGTCATTGATCACCCCCCTGTAAGGCTCCATTAAGACGTCCGTATGTGTTTTGCGGATCCGCGGTGTCCGTGGATCCGTAAAACACATACGGACGTCTGAATGGAGCCTTACAGGGGGGGTGATCAATGATAGGGGGGTGATCAATGACAGGGGGGTGATCAGGGAGTCTATATGGGGTGATCACCCCCCTGTGAGGCTCCATTCAGAGGTCCGTATGTGTTTTGCGGATCGGATCTGCAAAACGCATACGGACGTCTGAATGGAGCCTTACAGGGGGGTGATCAATCACAGGGGGGTGATCAGGGAGTCCATATGAGGTGATCACCCCCCCTGTAAGGCTCCATTCAGACGTCTGTATGTGTATTGCGGATCCGATCCATGGATCCGCAAAACACATACGGACGTCTGAATGGAGGCTTACAGGGGGGTTATCAATGACAGGGGGATGATCAGGGAGTCTATATGGGGTGATCAGGGGTTAATAAGTAGACAGGGGGGGGTGTAGTGTGGTGCTTGGTGCTACTTATTACAGAGCTGCCTGTGTCCTCTGGTGGTCGATCCAAGCAAAACGGACCACCAGAGGACCAGGTAGCAGGTATATTAGACGCTGTTATCAAAACAGTGTCTAATATACCTCTTAGGGGTTAAAAAAATCGCATCTACAGCCTGCCAGCGAACAATCGTCGCTGGCAGGCTGTAGATCCCCTCGCTTACCTGCAGTTCCTGTGAACGCGTCTCGCGAGATGACGTGTATATGCGTGACTCTGCCTGGGTGAGCCGCCTCCGGAACGCGATCCTGCGTTAGGCGGTTAAGGAGTTCACTATGTTATAAAAATGACATGACTTCCATATACTGTGGGTTAGGCCTCGTGCACACGACCATATTTTCATGGACACATCCTCATGCACATAGCCAGGATCTGTGTTTTGCCATTTTCAGACAGCCATAACTTTTGTATATTTTTTTTCTACATGGCTGTATGAGGGCTTACATTTTGCGAGGTTTTAATTTTTATTAGTACCATTTGGGGGTGTATAAACTTTTTTTTTTTTTAATCACTTTTTGTTCTATTTTTGGGGACGACATGGTGACCAAAATTTTTTTACTTTCCAGCTCATCCCTCATGACAGCACAACAGTAGGTTGTTCCCCTTTGACCTTCTTGGGACAGGAAACAGAAGTTAAAAGGTCCCTCCCACCTCCACCCACCAGTGTTCTTCCTGTCCCTACAGGGGACAGACGCATAGAGGTTCCCTGCTCTAGGGTTGAAGAGATTCTACAAGAACTTTTAGGGCCTAAGGCTGGGACTAGGATCGGGGGTGTCTGGCCTCTCTTTTCAGGTCTCGAATAGCCTTGCTAACACCTCTCGGGGTAGAGGTCCCTTAGCAGCCCGGAACCCACCTGGCAGAGTCCGAGCCTATAAGTGGGTTCGCTGATGGCTTGGGTTCATCCTCATCCTTCCTACCCTATCTATAAGTGGCTGTGCCAGTACCTCTTATGTGGAGGTCCCTGGCTTGCTCCTAACCCTGATGAAGTGGGTAATTCAGCTGGTGGTTACCTCACTATGGATGGCTATGGGTTCATGGAGCTTAGATCCGCTGTTCCTTAATGGAGTTCAGCAGGATTGCGCCCCAGTGCGCCTGAAACAGCAGTTGGAATGGGGCCTTTACTTTTCTCCTTACCAACGCTCCATATGCAAGTGTTGGCAGAAGCTGCATGACCTTATTGGTGCTTGCTTTGGCAGCACATACTCCAAGATTGGTAAGTGAACCATGCATGTGTTTAACCAGCTGTATTGCCTCAACAGTTCTAATTACTTTAATTGAGAATCTGTGTGTGGATCTAAATAGGAACTCAGATGATAGTTGCATCACATGTTTCTTTAACCCCCTCCCGTCTGTCAGTTGACTATAAACGTTTGGGAGGTGGATCTCTATCTCTGAATGGATGTTTCTGAGCGTCCATTCAGAGATGGTAGCTGCACGCTAATCGTGCAGCTGCAGAGCGGGTTGCCCGCCGTCAGTGACAGCAGGGCAACACAGAGAGAAGGCAGGGACAGTTCCCAGGTATCCCTGCCTTCTAAATCTCTGCATACACAGTGCTCAACAAGCGCTGTGTGTACAGATCAGGAAGCGCTATGTGCTATGGCCGGGAGAGTGCAGGAGCTGTCGGGTCTTCTACAGACCTCGATCAGCCCTGCACTGAGGCTGTATTTCCCCTGTAACTGGGGGCTACTATGTCAGAAGTGAAGTTAAATATCCCCTAGAGGTCTTGTATGTCCTTATGGGTGACGCAAAGTGTAAAAAAAATAAAATTTCACATGTAAAAAATAAAATAAAAATTCCCCAAGTAAGGAAATAAAAAAATATAAAAAAAAATTAAATACATATTTGGTGTTGCCGCGTCCGTGACGGTCGGCTCTATAAATATATCACATGATCCACCCAGTCCGATAAACACCATAAAAAATTTTTTATAAACTGTGTCAAAAAAAGCAATTTTTGTCACCTTACATCACAAAAAGTGCAACACCAAGTGATCAAAAAGGCAGATGTCCCAAAAAATGGTACCAATAAAACTGTCACCTCATCCCGCAAAAAATGAGTCCCTACATAAGAAAATCGCTAAAAAAAACAACAAACTATAGCTCTTAGAACATGGACACATTAAAAAAAAATTTGGGTTTCAAAAATGCTATTATTGTCTAAAGTGAAACAAATAAAAAAAAAAGGATACGTATTGAGTATCGCCACGTCCGTAACAACCAGCTCTATAAAAAATATCACATCACCTAACCCCTCGGGTGAACATTGTAAAAAAATAAACAAACTGGCCAAAAAAGCCATTTTTTGCCCCCTAACATCACATAAAGTGCAACACCAAGCGATCAAAAAGGCGTATGCCCCCCAAAATAGTACCAATCAAACGGTCACCTCATCCCGCAAAAAATGAGACCCTAAGAAAATCGGTCAAAAAACCCCAAAAAACTATGGCTCTCAGACTATGGAGACACTAATACATTTTTTTTTTTTTGTTTCAAAAATGCTATTACTGTGTAAATCTTAAATAAATAAGAAACAGTATACATATTCGGTATCGCCACATCTGTAACGATCTGCTCTACAAAAATGTCATATGACCTAACCCCTCAGATGAACACTAAAAATAAATAAAAACTGCTAAAACAACCAATTTTTTGGTCACCTTGCCACAAGTGTTATAATGAATGATCAAAAAATCATATGTACCCAAAAATGGTTCCAATAAAAAACGTCAACTCTTCCTGCAAAAAACGAGCCCCTGCACAAGACTATCGGCATAAAAAAAAAATGGCCTTCAGAATATGGAGACACAAATACATATTTTTTTTTCAAAAATGCTTTATTAGATAAAACTGAAACAAAGAAAGACATACCGGTATTTGATATCATTGAGTTCATAACAACCTGCTCTATAAAAATGCCACATGATCTACCCTGTCTGATGAATGTTGTAAAAAATAAAGTGCCAAAACAGCCATTTTTTGGTTACCTAGCCTCTCAAAAAAAATGTAATATAGAGCAACTAAAAATCATATGTACCCCAAAATAGTACCAATAAAACTGGCACCTTATCCCCTTGTTTCCAAAATGGGGTCACTTTTTGTGAGTCTCTACTGTAAGGGTGCATCAGGGGGGCTTCAAATGGGACATGGCATCTAAAAACCAGTTCAGCTAAATCTGCCTTCCAAAAACCATATGGCGTTCCTTTTCTTCTGCGCCCTGCCTTGTGCCCTTACATCCGTTTACGACCACATGTGGGGTGTTTCTGTAAACCGCAGAATCAGAGTAATAAATATTGATTTTTGTTTAGCTGTTAACCCTCGATGTGTTAAAGAAAAAAAATTGATCAAAATTGAGGGGTGTAGTTTCTACAATGGGGTCATTTATGGGGGGTATCCACTATGTAAGCCCCACAAAATGACTTCAGACCTTAAAGTGGGTTTTGGTAATTTTATTAAAAAAGTAAGAATTGTTTCTAATGTCCTAAAAAAAAAAAAAAAAATGACCTTTACAAAATGATGCCAACATAAACTAGTCATATGGGGAATGTTAAGTAATACATTTTTTAGGAGGTATCACTTTCTGTTTTAAAAGCAGAGAAATTGAAACTTTTAAAATTGCGAATTTTTCAAAATTTTTGCTAAATTTGGGATTTTTTTTTCTTAAATAAAGGTGAAATATATTGACTCATTTATGACTATTATGAAGTACAATGTGTCACGAGAAAACCATCTCTGAATGGCTTGGATAAGTAAAAGCGTTCCAAAGCTTTCACCACATGCCTGGTCAGGAAGGGGGGCAAATGGCCCGGATGTGAAGTGGTTAATGAGGACCGAATGTGGATTTAGCTGCATTCAATTGACAAGGTCGCAGACCTAAATCTTTCAGGTCTAGCAACCTGGCTTAGTTATGTCTGACTTGATTCCTTTTTCTAGGAAAAATTATACTGTGCCGGGCCTGCCGCCCTCTGGTAAGGACTCGGTGTGACAGAAAGATTAGGGAAAGCCTAGTGGAGATGAGTGGTAGTTCAATCTATGCACTCTACTATCATTTGGGGAGTGGAGTAGCCTACAGTGCCTATTAATGATCTACAGTTTAGTGCAAAGCTGTATTTGGAGCCACATTCCTCCATGGACAATGTGGACAATATTAATGGAAATTGTATGCAATTCAAGGAGTGCAAGACATGTGTGTACCGGCCATGTGATTTTATAGGGTATAGTATACACTACACCTGGAGATGGTATGGGTCAGCCTGAAGTTAAAGGGTTTCTGTCATCAGAAAAATCGTTATGTATCTGACTGACATTAGCAATGTGCTAATGTCAGCAGAACATAACTATGATTTTTAGGTCCCTGCCTGCCGCTGTTCCCTCAAAATAAAGACTTGTATAATATGCTAATAAGCCTCTAGGTGCTACTGGGGCGTTGCTGCAGCACCTAGAGGCTCCTTCTTCTCACCCTTTGGCACGCCCATGTCCAGTTGATTGACATGCTAGTTCTCCTCTGTGCCCGTAAAATCCCGTGCCTGCGCCGTCCCGTTTAGTATTCGGCTCAGGCGCAGTGAGTGAAGGACGCTCTCCTGCTGCCGGCTTCACTCACTGTGCCGAATACTAAACAGGACGGCGCAGGATTTTACGGGCACAGAGGAGAACTAGGACGTCAATCAACTGAACATGGGCACGCCAAAGGGTGAGATGATGGAGCCTTTAGGTGCTGCAGCAATGCCCCAGCAGCACCTAGAAGCTCATTAGCATATTATAAAAGTCTTTATTTTGAGGGAACGGCGGCAGGCAGGGACTTAATAATCATACAGTTATGTTCTGCTGACATTAGCACATCGCCAATGTCAGTCAGATACAGAACGATTTTTCTGATGACAGAAACCCTTTAAAGGAACATTAGTGTGACCAGAGCACTGAAATTTAGTAAAGATCCTACCCAGACCTGTTATAATGGGAGGCAGCACCATCCTGGCTGGGAATTCGTCTTGTATGGATTATAGCTATCCCTTCTGTGGCAATAAATTGGTATATCTACCTCAAGACAAGTGATTTTCAGTAAATGTCAACTTATGCCCAACTATGTTATTTATTGCACCTAATACCCATAACCTCAAGGGCACCTCTGTCTCTTCCGGGAAGGAGACTCCCTCACTGCACGCCAACCCAGGGAGCTAAAAAACGTCAATAGAGTCAGTTTATTCCTCTGTCCACATTCACACTTATAGCCATGCTCACACATAAGCTGTGGTTATGTATGCTGCACAGGTATTTTTTGCTCTATAAAAGGCTTTATGCAAGGTCTTTTTCGGATATCCTCTTTGGTGGAATCTTCCAAACAGAGTGTCACATTCCCTGAGGAACGCAGAGTCACTTGAGCAGTTACGACGTGCCCTTATATACTGTCCAATGGGTATTCCTCTTCTCAGGGGTAGAGGATGATGGCTCTGCCAATGTAGCAGGTTAGTTGTAGACGTGGGTTTACGCTAGACTTCCTTATTGATGCGGCCACCAGGGTCAATGGAGATTCGAAAATAAAGTAACGTAAGGGTATTTTTGATGTACCTCAGAGGTAAATTTAATTTACTTCAGATATGGGGTATTTTGATCTTGCGTTCCTTGATCTTAGAATCTCCATTGACCCTGGTGGCCGCATCAATACGGAAGTCTACAGAGCCATCATCCTCTACCCCCTGCGACTGAAGACTAATGTACCCAGAGCGCCTCTTCTCACAGTGCGCCTGCGTGTACACTTAAAGTTCCTGTGCAGCCGTAGTTCCCTGCAGTGGCGCTCCAGGGAGGTAAGTTATGGCGCAGGTACCGGATGCGCATCTGACTCGCCTGAACACTCCCACCTGGATGACGGTGGTGCAGTGTCATTGTTACTTGCAGGTTGCCTATCGGTGATAGGGCTTACTTGATACTCACCCACTTGTATTCTTCATACCTATTGGCCCTTTCAGTCTGCTCCCAAGGTGGAGACAGCCTTTATTAGGTCCTCAAACTGCGTCTTTATTCAATTCTGTTCGTCACCCCTGATGAAGCCAGATGTTGGGGGACAGTTTAGTGTTTTAGACTCTGGTCCGTGTCCGTTCCAGCTACAAGTATTAATAGCAGAGCATGTCCTAGTTTGAACAGTGTTTGCACATAGAATCTTCTATAGCAATACAGATAGGACGGTGCTGTATAGGTCTGCTAATATAGTATTAAAGTGTGTGAAGGCACGGGGAGTGCACCCTCGGCTCACATTGTAGCTAGGATACACATGCTGCAGAACTGACAGGGCAGCAGTAGCTCACTTTCTTTTCACTCAGTAATTCTTAGCAGATTTATTAAAAGTTAAGTTTTAATATCTGGGACAAGCCTAAATAGGCTTTATTTGTTGACTGTCATGAGGGGTTAGCTGGAAAATTGGAATTAGACTTACCGGTAATTCGGTTTCCAGAGATTCCCTCATGACAGCACCTGTACATTCCCTCCCTTACTAACTACTATGTAAATTTTGCAAATCTGTTGCATCCATCCTGGTGGTGTAATCTGGAAAAACACTGGTGGGTGGAGGTGGGAGGGACCTTTTAACATCTGTTTCCTGTCCCAAGAAGGTCAAAGGGGAAAACGACCTCCTGTTGTGCTGTCATGAGGGAATCTCTGGAAACCGAATTACCAGTAAGGCAGAGGTCACACGAACATGTGTGACCCGTGCTGCGGGCCGCAATGCACGATCGCCGGCCGTAGGTCAGCCGCATCGGATCGCGGACCCATTCACTTTATTGGGTCCGCGATCCGCCCGTTCCGCAAAAAGATAGGACATGTTCTATCTTTTTGCGGAACGGAAGTACGGGACGCAACCCCACGGAAGCACTCCGTAGTGCTCATGTATTGCGGCCCGCAATACGGCCACGGATCACACATGTTCGTGTGAACTAGGCCTAAGTCTAATTCCTATTTTTTTTTTTTTTTTTTTTTCCTTTATAGCATTCACCCCACAGGAAAATTACTTTGATTTTTAATAGTTTGGACATTTTCAAATACTGATACCTAATTATGTTTATTCTAAATGTAGAATTTGGAAAGGGGTGTGATTAGAATTTTTTTATGTTTTAAAACATTTATTTTTTATTTATTTTTTTACTTTTTGCACTAATTTTTAGTCCGCTTAGGGGACTTGAACATGTGATCAGTTGTCCCATAAACGGCAATAGAATATTATTCCAGAGATTTTTCACAGCCTGCCTGTCAATGCATGGATTTTCAGGCAGTTAGGGATCCTTTGTGCCTAGGAACCTTCTACAGGATAGCTATCCCCTATCATGAATGGAGCAGCTGGTCAGGAATGTGCTCAGCTGCTCCATTTATTTTTATGGGAGTTAGGCCCCTTTCACACGAGCGAGTTTTCCGCGAGGATGCGATACGTGAGTTGAACGCATTGCACCCGCACTGAATCCCGACCCATTCACTTCTATGGGGCTGTGCACACGAGCGGTGATTTTCAGGCATCACTTGTGCGTTGCGTGAAAATCGCAGCATGCTCCTCTTTGTGCGTTTTTCACGCAACGCAGGCCCCATAGAAATGAATGGGGTTGCGTGAAAATCGCAAGCATCCGCAAGCAAGTGCGGATGCGATGCGATTTTCACGCATGGTTGCTAGGTGACAGTCTATAAACTGTATTATTTTCCCTTATAACATGGTTATAAGGGAAAATAATAGCATTCTGAATACAGAATGCTTAGTAGGTGATCAATTGAGGGTTAAAAAAAAGAAAAAAATTAACTCACCTTCTCTTGTTCGCGTAGCTCCCGGTCTATTCTTTACTTCTCAAAAGATGAACTATCGGCTAAAGGACCTTTGATGACGTCACTCCGGTCATCACATGGTACGTCACATGATCTTTTACCATGGTAAAAGATCATGTGACGTACCATGTGATTACCGGAGTGACATCATCAAAGGTCCTTTACCCAGGTCCTAAAGAAAAGAATACAGAAGCAGATGCCGGCTGCTCTATCAAGTGGATTAAGGTGAGTTAAACATTATTTTTTATTTTTTTTAACCCCTCCAGCGCTGTTTTACTTTGCATTCTGTATTCAGAATGCTATTATTTTCCCTTATAACCATGTTATAAGGGAAAATAATGCGATCTACAGAACATTGATCCCAAGCGGGTTTGGGTACCAAACATGCGCGATTTTTCTCACGCGCGTGCAAAATGCATTACAATGTTTTGCACACGCGCGGAAAAATCGCGGGTGTACCCGCAACGCACCCGCACATTTTCCCGCAACGCCCGTGTGAAAGAGGCCTTACAGAGATGGCTAAGCACTGTACTTGACTATCTTTGGATCTCCCATAAAAATGTATAGAATGGCTGCATGCATGCCCAATTGGCTGCTTCATTCATTGGGGGGGGCGCTCTGAGTGGGCAGTAAAAAAACTACACTATGGGGGACATTAAAGCTAAAAAAAACAAAAACTGTTGAATGGCTGATCTGCCTAGTCATGCAGTGATAATTACTAGGGATCGACAGATATTGATTTTTTAGGGCCGATACCGATAATTTGTGAACTTTCAGGCCGATAGCCGATAATTTATACCGATATTCTGCTGAAAATTAATATGTTTATTGTTAATGTGTATTTTATTTTATTTTTTAAATCTTTTTAATTTATACTTAATATTTTTGTGTGTTTTTTTTGTTTTTTTTACTAACTTTTAGCCCCCTTAGGGACTAGAACCCTTGTCCCATTCACCCTGATAGAACTCTATCAGGGTGAATAGGAGCTCACACTGTCCCTGCTGCTCTGTGCTTTGTGCACACAGCAGCATGGAGCTTACCATGGCAGCCAGGGCTTCAATAGCGTCCTGGCTGCCATGGTAACCGATCGGAGCCCCAGGATTACACTGCTGGGGCTCCGATCGGAGGAGCAGGGGAGAGGGGATCCTGTGGCCACTGCCACCAATGATTAATACTGGGGGAGGCGCGCACTGCGCCACCAATGTTTTTACTATTGGGATTGGGATAGGGGTGGGGGGGGGCGCACTGCGCCACCAATGATTAATACTGGGGGGGGGGGGGGGGGGCGCACTTCGCCACCAATGAAGATAAGTCTCTCAATCATTCATATACAGGAGGCGGGAGCTGGCTGCAGAATCACATAGCTGGCTCCCGACCTCTATGAGCGGTAGCTGCGATCCGCGGCACCTGAGGGGTTAACTACCGCGGACCGCAGCTACAGCTCATAGAGGTCGGGAGCCGGCTATGTGATTCTGCAGCCAGCTCCCGCCTCCTGTATATGAATTAATGAAAGGCTTATCTTCATTGGTGGAGCGGTGGCCACAGCCCCTCCCCCTCCTCTTATCGTCTCTCCTCTCATTGGTGGCAGCGGCAGCACAGGGGGAGGGAGACACTGCTTCCTTCTCCCCTGTGCTGCGGAGGGAACACAGAGAGCGCTGAGAGCAGCGCGTTCTGTGTTCCCAATACGTTATCGGTATATCGGCAAAATAGATGCCGATACCGATAACGTTCAAAATCCTGAATATCGGCCGATAATATCGGCCAAACAGATAATCGGTCGATCCCTAATAATTACCCCCTCCATTGCATAATTGTGCAGATTTGCATTTCAATAACTTTGGAAAGCTGGACAGTATGTGGATGTTTTGATATCACTACATCAGGGGTCAGCAATCTCTGGCACTCCAGATATGGTGAAACTGCAAATCCAAGCATGTGATATTCACTTCTATGGGAGTTCTGAGAACAGCTAAGCAAATGAGCATGCTGGGAGTTGTAGTTTCACCACAGCTGACATCTCGAAGGTTGCTGATCCCTGAACTATATTATATAGCTGGCAGTAGCACATGTTGATAATGGCATGTGGGAGGGGCATAAAAGCCGGGTTTAAAGCAAGGTTTTCAGCCATATGACACTGCAAGAAATGGGACAGAGAATCCTTTAACCGAAAGACCTCGGTTTATCACTGTAGCAGATTACTACATACTTGGGCCTCCTGCACACGGCCGTTTTTTGCGTTCTGTATACGGAACCATTCATTTCAATGGTTCCGCAAAAAAAACGGAATGTACTCCGTATGCATTCCGTTTCCGTTTTATCATAGAACATGTCCTATTATTGCCCGCAAATCACGGTCCGTGGCTCCATTCAAGTCAACGGGTCCGCAAAAAAACGGAAATCATACGGAAATGCATCCGTATGTCTTCCGTTTTTTGCGGAACCATCTATTGAAAATGTTATGCCTAGCCCAATTTGATCTATGTAATTACTGTATATGCCATACGGAAAAACGGAAACAAAAAAATGGAACAACGGATCTGTGAAAAACGGACCGCAAAACACTCAAAAAGCTATACGGTCGTGTGTAATAGGCCTTAATCTGAGATGTCAACATTTGCTGTCCTGGAGGCTGGAAGAACAACAAACTGGAATGACAGCAAGAGGTGCACAATGGTGAACCTCTGTATGGACGGATCTTCCACTTAGACAAATGGTGCATAGTGATCCATTCCGTACTACAAGTGAAATTGGACGTCATATCCCAAGCTTAGGGTGGCAAACGGTGTCTACACAAACAATCAGAAGGTGTTTACATGACATTGGGCTACAAGCCAGATGCCCAGCTACACGTGTTTCACTGACATCACACAACTGCTCTTAGGCTACATGCACACGACAGTTAAAAACGGACACACTGTCAGTTTTTCATGTCCGTTTTGCATCAGTTTTTCATGTCCGTTAAAAATGGACATGAAAAATGGATGAATTTGATTGGCAGTTATTTGTAGACCCACCCTTCTGAGAACACCCACAGGATGATAGGCCCCCAGCTAAAATAATGTCCCCTACAGTGTATATAATATATATATATTTTTTTTATAGTACCCCCAGCTTTATAATGTCCCCCATGGTTTATATAATGCCGCCAGAGTCCCACAGCCCAAAAAAAACCCTCACCTTCTCCACTTGCTCGTGCTGCAGTAGTCTCTTCTCTCTTCACAGAACAGGACCTGCCAAAGGTGTGCGATGACGTCACCATGCAGATCCTGCTCAATGAAGAGACTGCCGCTCTGCGAGCAAGTGGATGAGGTGAATTATTTTTTAAAACCCCTAAATGGCCAGTGTACCCATTTTTAACAGCCGTTCGACGGATGCACTCCTGTCAATTGGCCGTTAAAAACTGTCCCATTGATTTCAATGGGGTCCGGCCGTGAAAACGGACAAAAATAGGACATGTCCTATTTTTGGACGGACGCTATTTACTGGCCGTTAAAAGAATGGCCATGTGAATAGCCCCCATAGACTTTCACTGGTGCTAAAAATGGCCATGTGACGGCTGTTACTTAGACTGCTGTCACATGGCCATTTTTCACTGTCGTGTGCATGTAGCCTTAACGGCCATTATGGTGCACAGCAAAAAGACAAAGGAGGCTATCTTGTTCAGCAATGAGTCCTGCTTTTGTCTCAGACTCAATGCCAGCCGGAGCGTGGTCTGGAGACCACATGGGCAATGCCATGAACAGGTCTTCACAAGGGAACATCACACTAGTCCAACCCTGGGATTATAGTGTGGGATGGCATAATGTATGGTATTCAGACCCCTCTAGTCTTAATTTCAGGCACTGGCCTTAGGGCTCATGCTCACGACCATTGTTGTCTTGTGGTCCGCAATTTGTGGATCCACAAAACATGAATACCAGCCATGTGCATTCTACATTTTGCAGAACAGAATGGCTGGCCCCAAATGGAACAGTCCTATCCTTGTCCGTAATATGGAACAGACATACAGATGCAGAATGTAATTTCCGTTTTTTTGTGGACCCATTGAAGTAAATGGCTCTGCATACAGGCCGCAAGAAAAAAACAGAATGGACATGGGCAAAAGATATGTTCGCGTGCATGAGCCCTTACATTGATTTGGTGTTGAAACCAGTGATCTGGACGTTTCTCCAAAGTGTCCCAGGAGCCATTTTTCAACAGGACAACCAGGCTGCATGTTTCTCGTGCTACTGTAAGCAGCCTGCATGGCCTAAACGTACCGCCATGGCTTGCAGCATCTTCGGACTTGTTTCCCATTGAGCACATCTAGGACTTCATTAGTTGGCAGCCAGTAGTGGATCTTAATGATTTATGTGTCAAGACAACCATTAATAACTTCATTAATAGCATAAGCATGCCAAGGTGTGTAAGTGCATGTATTTCTGAGCATGGAGCTCACACCTTGATACAGAATAAGGGTACATTCACATGACCGTATTTATAGGGCCGCAAAAGATGCAGACAGCACACAGTGTTCTGTCCACATCTGTACTTACATTCCGCAGACCTGCAAAAAAGATAGAGCATGTCCTATTCTTGTCTGCAAGTACGGACAAGAATAGGTTTTTTTTTTTTTTTTTTTTTTTCATAGGGCTGTATGGTTGGCAGGTTCTGACACCCCACACTCAGCTGTTCAGAAATACTTCAGGCACTGGAAGCAGATAGCTCCACCTACTTTGAGTGGACATTTCAGCACTCCCAATGAAGTGAAAGGCAGTAGCACTACAGTGACTAGCTCAGTCCACTACAAAGTAGACGGACCTGTCTGTTACCAACACCAGAGTTACTGACGAACAGCTGGTAGGACCTCCCCCGATGGGCTAGTGATGACCTGTCCTGAAGATAGGCCATCACATATTAAAAGGTGGACAACCCTTTTAAAATCCCTGACCTAGAGTATTGGAAGGGTTAATGCAGCATACCAGGGGTTCAGTGGGTTACACCCCACCAGAGTTGTCCTGGCTGTAACAGGAGGCAGAACACGGTATTCGGCCTACCGTTTCCTCCCTGTCATAGAAAATGCATAATATATGCTGCACCCTCATGGATAAAAATAAATGTTATACTAGTCATGCTAAACTGGAATCCTAAGCCTCGCGAGACTTCGTGTAATAACTTCGAAATTAATTTCTACTGTAAAAAAAAAAACTTTGTATCAAACTCTAGTTCGGTTCCAAGGTACCACTTGGAACGAAGTTTTATGCGAATTGACTTCGGATGCTTCGATTCCCTCATCCCTAGGGAACACACAAGACTGTGGTTATAGCTGCCTCCTACAGGCACTGATCTAATCAGCTAATCCCCATCTCCCTGCCTTTGTTCCCAGTTCATTTTTTTTCTGTTAGGTGTGAAATGGTGACAGCTCTGCATCCCTGTTGGTGCCCAGTAGGGAAGACACACATGGCCAGATTTATCATTACACTTACATATTACTCCACTTTTACATATGTCCAAAGTCACTTTTGGCTAAGTCAGATTTATTAATAGTCCTTTAATACTGTGATAAATGTGGTTTGATGGTAGCAGTTTATCCTTCAGTAAGCGGCTTTACATAAAAAATCACATACTCTATTAAAAAGTCGCATAAGATAAGCATGGTCCTCACTGGAGTGAAATTGCACAATTTGTTGCCACTTTTTAAATTGTCGCAATAGTAAATCTATCTAGAGATTCATTTGCATAAGAAAACACACCCACTTTCAGAAAACTGGTGAGCATAGCGCATAGCCAATAAGTCGCAAATTTGTTAACAGGTTTAGCGATTGCGCATAAATGTGTGACTTTTTCACTCCATTATTTTGACGAGGTAATGATAAATCTGGCCCACAGTGTTTTTATCCTATCCCATTACCTCCTCCCCAAAAGAAGACAAAGTAGAACAGAGCAGTCCAGCTCCTCTGTCACCTGCCAGCCAAGAGGTCACCTGTGTTCACAATTGCTCCAATCCACCAGCCTACTAACATGACTGCATGACAGTAGCTGAGAAGGTGAACCTCGCGGTGCCATGGGGAAACTGGAGCAAAGAGCATTAAGGTAGAGTGGGTATTTCCGGCTCATCCCTCATGACAACAGGAGGATGTTCCCCTTTGACCTTCTTGGAACAGGAAACTGAGAGGTTAAAAGGTCCCTCCCACCTCCACCCACCAGTGTTCTTCCAGTCCCTACAGAGGATAGATTCAGAGAGGTTCCCTGCTCTAGGGTTGAAGAGATTCTACAAGAACTTTCGGGGCCTAAGGCTGGAATTAGGATCGGGGGTGTCTGGCCTCTCCTTAGCCTTGCTAACACCTCTTTGGGAAGAGGTCCCTTAGCAGCCCAGAACCCACCTGGCGGAGTCCGTTCCTATAGGTGGGTTCTCTGAGGGCCTAGGTTCGATCGGTGGGTTCATCCTCATCCTTCCTACCCTTTAAGTGGCCGTGCCAGTACCTCTTATGTGGAGCTCCCCTGGCTTGCTCCTAACCCTGATGAAGTGGGTAATGCGGTTACCTCACTATGGACGGCTATGGGTTTATGGAGCTTAGCTCTGCTGTTCCTTAAGGGAGATCAGCAGGATCACGCCTCAGTGTGCCTGAAACATTCAGCAGCTGGAATGGGGCCTTTTCTCCTCTCCTTACCAATGCTCCATATACAATGGTTGGCAGAAGTTGCATGACATTATTGGTGCTTACTTTGGCAGCACATACTCCAAGATTGGTAAGTAACCCATGTAAACTATTTGTCAGGTAAGTAAACCATGCATGTGTTTAACCCCTTCCCGACCTTTGACGTACTGTTACGTCATGGGAACCACTGAGTTCCCGCAATTTGACGTAATAGTACGTCATAGTGATCGTGCGGGCACTGAAGCGGTGCATGCGCGATCACTGCAGGGGCCCGGCAGTCAGTGATAGCCGGGCCCCTGCTGTATCCGCCGGCATCGCTGTAAAAGTCGATGCCGGCGGATTAACCCCTTCTATGCCGCTGACCGCGACATAGAAGAGGTTTGGAGACTACCAAAGGGCAAAATTTTTCCGTCTAGGTAATAAAGCTGGCCGATTACTGGCAAATTTAACGCGCCCCTTTGTCAAACAATCTATGCTGCACCCCCTAAAAGATAAGCTAGGCAGGTTATGCACCCAACCAAAGGAAGTGGTGGACATTTTGGGAGAATTTTATCAGGCACTGTATTCTAGCGATCTATTTGATCCTATGGAAGCAAGGGAAATCTTAGATAAGGTGGAACTACCACGATTGCCGGCGGAAAAGTTAGAGGCCTTAAACGGCGAAATAAGGGAGGAGGAAGTTCGGGCAACCATAAAAACCCTTTCAAACTGCAAAGGACCAGGTCCTGACGGGTTCCCTGCAGAATTTTACAAATCAATGAACCAAGAAGTGGTTCCGACTTTGACCAGACTGTTCAACAACATCATGCTAGGGGGAAGTCTGCCTGATACGTGAAGAATGGCCTATATTAAAATTCTCCCGAAACCGGGGAGGGACTTGACCCAGCCAAGTGCGTATAGGCCGATTTCCTTAATAAATCAGGATGTCAAGATCCTATCAAAACTCTTGGCCAATAGGTTGGCCAATTGCGTGCCTGAGCTAATTGGTCCACATCAAGTGGGGTTTATGAAGGTCAGATCAGCGGTTACAAATATTCACAAACTCCTAGCTAGCTTAAATACACACAGGGAAATAAAAACGGAACCCTGTCCAGCGTTGCTTGCAATTGACGCTGAAAAGGCTTTTGATAATGTCAACTGGCGATGGCTGGACATGGTGCTGGATAGGTTTAACATTAAGGGACACTTTAGAAATTACCTGACGGCGCTTTATGAAAATCCCCAGGCAAGAGTTAACATACCAGGATTCCTATCCAAACCCATTATACTTGGCAAAGGAACACGACAGGGGTGCCCCTTATCCCCGTTACTCTTCAACATGGCGATGGAACCTCTGGCAAGATGGTTGATAAAATCTGATGTTTTTGAGGGTATTAAAGTAGGTAGTAAAGAACTAAAAATTTGTTGTTTTGCGGATGACATCCTGCTGTATCTAGGGGCTCCCGAGCTCCAATTAGGAAAGGTGCTAAAAGCGCTAAGCGCTTACGGGAAGGTGACTGGTTATAGGGTCAACGTAGACAAGAGTCAGTTATTGTTTTTAGGACAAAAAACACACTCGGGGAACCACGTGATAAATGGGGTTGAAGTGCGGAAAGATTATATAACTTAGGCATTAAAATTGGACGCACCCTGAACTCGCTGTATACACTAAATTATCCCCCTCTCTTCTTGAAAATAGAAACAGAGTTGGAAAAATGGCGGGACCTGCCCCTGTCCTTGTGCGGTAGAGCCCACTTAATCAAAATGATAAGTTTCCCGAAACTACTTTACCCACTTCAAATGATTCCGATGTTACTAAAGCATGTAGATGTGAGGATGCAGAGAGCGTTTAATCGCTTCCTGTGGAAAACTAAACGACCTCGTATCGCTTATGCCAAACTGACGATGCTGAAGTACGAAGGAGGGTTGCAACTTCCAAATATTCGTCACTACAATCTGGCAGCGTTATTCAGGCATGTAAGAGATTGGGTATAGGGTACGGAATACTACTCGGCGATTTCGTTTGAGAAGGAATTAGCTGGTAGAGAGAACTTGGAGGCCCTATTGCATTCCAAATTAAGAGATATCCCAATGTCAATTAGACAAGCCGTCCTTTTGAAAGATACCATAATGGCGTGGAAGGCTATTAGAAAGATTTATGGGCTTCCTTACTACATCTCTCCTAGACTGCCATTGTGGTCGCTTCCGGCTTTTCCCCAGGGCAGGGAGAACACGTTATTCCAGGTATGGAAAGACAAAAATATCACAAGACTTAGTGACCTATTGCAGGATAACAATACCCCATGGCTGTCCTGGGAACAGTTAAAAGGAAAACACGACTTACAAAACGCGCACTATCTTCCCTATCAGCAAATTAGAAGCTATTGTAAAGCACAGGCAAGTTCTCTGGGTGACATGGAGAGGTTGGGGTGGTTTGCGGCTTTATTAGGCAGAAATAGTTCCCATATGTCTCTATCAGACTTGCACCGGAAGCTCCATAACATCCAGACGATGGGCTTGGTAAAAGGGGCTTTTAAACCTTGGGAAAGGGAGCTGTCAGACCAGAATATTGCAAAAAAAAATGAGAGAGGGACTTGACTTGGTGAGGCGGGCAACATACAATGAACAGTGGAGGGAATCCCAACTAAGACTTATGCATAGAGCGACATACGCCTTTAACTTGTCTTATCGTGATGCCCCGGCCCATTATTTGCGAAAATGTCCCAAATGTGATCTCCCAAGCGCTGGGCTGTTACACTCTATATGGGAATGCCCAAAAGTGAGACCTTTATGGCAGCAGTCGGTAGACACAATAAAAGAAATTTGGGGGGGAGACTGTGGGATTAACGCCCCAACAGTGTATTTTCCATTATATACCCAGAAACCAGGACGAGGAAATAGGAGCAGTGGTCACTAAAGGAGGGGTACATCTTATATTGATGTCAGTAAAGAAAGTCCTTTTAAGGCATTGGTTGGAAGGGGAAGGTCCGTCATTGGAGGAGGTGATTGGAATGATGAAGACTTTCCTATATTTAGAAAGATTAGAGGTAGAACAGGATAAGGAACGCTTAGTCGAGAAATTCATCAAAAAATGCAGGGTTTTCGTAGAAAAGTTATTATCACGTTGCGAGATTGAGGAGCTCATGGACCCGTTCAAATTAACTAAATGGTACCTGGAAGCGCAACTTTCTAATAGATTAGGGAAATTGGAAGAATAATCTGGCGCAAGGGAATTTTAGCTTTAAGACACAATTGACATATTTATATAAGGCATACTGAAATCACTATAGTCTCAAATCAGTGTTCCTAAACTGGGTGGTTATGGGAGGCGGGAGGGGAGGGAAGAGGGTTTGAGGTTATGAGGGGAGAAAATTAACAATAAAAATTTGTGAATTTGAGACATGACCTAAGATGTTTGCTTGTGCAATAATACCTGCTAAACTGTCATTATTCCATGTCTTGTACTTGCATTTTTACTGTATGTAATCTTCCACTTCAATAAAAAGATTATTAAAAAAAAAAAAGAAGAGGTTTGTGTGAGGTGAACGATCGCATCGAGTCCCCGCACTGCTGTGGCGGGGACCCGATGCGACACAAGGCAGCCCGATGCCTTGCACGGCGTCGGGAACTGCCTTCTACGGGAGCCGAGGAGATCCAGCCTCAGGCTGGGTCTCCTAGGCAACCTGTTAGTGTATGACTCAGTGTCATACACTAACAGGCAATGCATTACAATACAGATGTATTTTAATGCATTGCAGAGGGGATCAGACCCCCAAAAGTGAATGTCATAAATAAAGTTAAGTAGAAAAAAGTCTTTATAATAAAATTAATAAAGTAAAAAAGAAAAAAAACACCCCTTTCCCCTTATTTTATAATAAAAAATGGAAGAAAAGAAAAAAACATTTTAGGTATCGCCGCGTCCGTAATGACCGGCTCTATAAATATATCACATGATCCACCCTGTCCGATAAACACTATAATTTTTTTAAATAAAAACAGCGCAAAAAAAAGCAATTTTTGGCACCTTGCATCACAAAAAGTGCAACACCAAGCGATCAAAAAGGCGTATGCCCCCCAAAATGGTTTCAATAAAACAGTCCCCTCATCCCGCAAAAAATGAGCCCCTACCTAAGACAATCGCCCAAAAAATAAAAAAAACTATAGCTCTCAGAACATGGAGACAAACATTTTTTTTTGTTTCAAAACTGCTATTATTGTGCTAAAGTGAAATACATAAAAAAAATTATACATATTAGGTATCGCCACGTCCGTAACAACCAGCTCTATAAAAATATTACATGACTTAACCACTCAGATGAGCACCGAAAAAAAAAAAATGTAAAAAAAGAGTCACCTCAGACCGTCACCTCATCCCACAAAAAATGAGACCCTACCTGAGAGAATCGGTCAAAAAATAAAAAAAATCTATGGCTCTCAGACTGAGACACTATAAAATATCATTATTTCGGTTTCAAAAATGCTATTATTGTGTAAAACTTAAATAAGAAAAAAGTAGACATATTAGGTATTGCCACGTGCGTAACGATCTGCTCTATAAAAAAAAGTCACATGACCTAATCCCTCAGGTAAACGCTGTAAAAATAAAAAATAAAAACGGTGCCAAAACATCAATTTTTTTGTTACCAAAAAAAGTGATTCAGAGCAGTAAAAAAATCATGTACCCCAAAATAATACCAATAAAACTGGCACCTTATTCCGTAGTTTCCAAAATGTGGTCACTTTTTTGAGTTTTTACTCTAGGGGTGCATCAGGGGGCTTCAAAAGGGACATGGTGTCAAAAAACCAGTCCAGCGAAATCTGCCTTCCAAAAACCGTATGGCATTCCTTTCCTTCTGTGCCCTGCCGTGTGCCCGTACAGCGGTTTACGACCACATATGGGGTTATTCTGTAAACTATAGAATCAGAGCCATAAATATTACGTTTTGTTTGGCTGTTAACACTTGCTTTGTAACTGGAAAAAAATTCTAAAAAAATTATTAAAATGGAAAATCTGCCAAAAAAGTGAAATTTTGAAATTGTATCTCCATTTTCCATTAATTCTTGTGGAACACCTAAAGGGTTAACAAAGTTTGTAAAATCTGTTTTGAATACCTTGAGGGGTGTAGTTTCTAGAATAGGGTCATTTTTGGGTGGTTTTTATTATGTAAGCCTCACAAAGTGACTTCAGACCTGAACTGGTCCTTGAAAAGTGGGTTTTTGAAAATGTCTGAAAAATTTCAAGATTTGCTTCTAAACTTCTAAGCCTTGTAACATCCCCAAAAAATAAAATGTCATTCCCAAAATGATCTAAACATGAAGTAGACATATAGGAAGTAATAACTATTTTTGTAGGTATTACTATGTATTATAGAAGTAGAGAAATTGAAACTTGGAAATTAGCAAATCTGGTATTTTTTTTATAAATAAATTTTTTTTTTTTTTTACTCCATTTTACCAGTGTCATGAAGTACAATATGTGACGAAAAAACAATCTCAGAATGGCCTGGATAAGTCAAAGCGTTTTAAAGTTATCACCACATAAAGTGACATGTCAGATTTGCA
Organism: Bufo bufo; assembly: GCF_905171765.1. Taxonomy (NCBI): domain Eukaryota; kingdom Metazoa; phylum Chordata; class Amphibia; order Anura; family Bufonidae; genus Bufo; species Bufo bufo. The sequence continues at coordinate 412,952,044 of NC_053390.1, forward strand.
AAAAATGGCCTGGGCAGGAAGGTGAAGAGCCCAGCTGGATTGCCTCAACAGTTCTAATTACTTTGAGAATCTGTGTGTGGATCTAAATGGGAACTCAGGCAATAGTAGCATCATCTGTTTCTTTAATAAGGACTGAATGTGGATTTAAAATTTTCAGGCTGCATTTAATGGACAAGGTCGCAGACTTAAATCCTACAGGTCTAGCAACCTAGCTTAGTTATGTCTGACTTGATTCCTTTATCTAGGAAAATTTATACTGAGTTGGCTCCTCACATGCTGTGCTTGGTGTGCCGCCTCATGGCCTCTGTGCGTGGCCGGCTGACACCTGCCCCCGTAACAAGGTAGGAAATTAGGTTAAAGTTAATGCGCAAACCAAAGGGGGTCCTAAGGTGAGGACCTCAGGTAAGGACCCAGTGTGACAGAAAGATTAGGGAAAGACTAGTGGAGATGAGTGGTAGTTCAATCTATGACTTTTAATAAAAGTCAACTTATGCCCAACTAAACTCTTCTCTATGTTATTCTATCTATTTTCACCTAAGGGTGCTGATGTCATGAGCATTAGGGACCCAGCCTTCGTTGTTCCTAATACCCATAACCTCAAGGGCACCTCTGCCGCTTCCGGGAAGGCGACTCCCCTCACTGCACGCCAACCCAGGGAGCTACAAATCGGCACTAGAGACTGTGCATTCCTCTGTCCACATTCACACTTATAGCCATGCTCACACATATAAGCTGTGGCTATGTATGCTGCACTGGTCCTATAACCTCTTGCCTCTCCTCAGTCCCTGTGTCTCCTGGCTAGTGCCATGTAAAGATCTTGTGAAACCCTTAAGACTGCCTCTGACCTTGTAGCTATCTGGGCAGGTGGGTTCTCAGTTGGCCTGGTTTCATAGGAAGGGTTTCTTTCTCCTTTCTTCTCCCTTGAATACATACCAACACCTCCTGGTACAGGGTCCAAGCTTGTCCTGGACTGGTATGAAGTTAATGGTACAGTTTTGGTTACCTCATCGTTGATGTCCATTCCTGCCGTGTGTCAGTGCTGTCAGCTTGGCTCGGTTTTCTTACATATACCTTGTAGACATTTCGGAGTTAGTTGTTTATCATGTTATAACAATTAGGCTCTGGGGAATGAACTGCAATGGGGGGTCTACAGAAAATTTTTACTCGGTGCAGTGATTATACATGATGCTACAATATTTTATCTGGTTTTTAGAGTGAGTTTATTTTACACAATGGTACTTACCATATAGACTAGGCTTAGAAGTAAAGAAATCCTTTTTTTATGGCCGATGTCTAATAAGACAATTTATTCTTCCTGTAAGTATTTTAAGTCTATAAACAGAGGTAGGTCTGTTGATCAAGGATGCAGATAGAGACTTTTCAGAGTTACGACTGGGTTCTCAAATTCTGTCATCAAGATTAGTTTTCTGGCAGAATCAAAAAGTTTCTGTCTCAGGTTTATCCTGATTCTATGAAATGATATATTTATCTAATGAGAAATATCTGAGATATGTTGTCCTTAGACTTGCCCTCCCCCTAAATTATAATTTGGTGCATCTCCTGTTGTACTGTCATGAGGGATGAGCTGGAAAATGGGAATTAGACTTACCGGTAATTCGGCTTCCGGAGATTCCCTCATGATAGCACCCATACATTTCCTCCCTCACTAACCACTAGTAAATTTTGCATATAAGATTTTCTTAGGATTTTAAGAAATCGGTTGCATCCATCCTGGTGTAGTAATCTGGAAAACACTGGTGGGTAGAGGTGGGAGGGACCTTTTAACCTCTGTTTCCTGTCCCAAGAAGGTCAAAGGGGAACATCCTCCTGTTGTGCTGTCATGAGGGAATCTCTGAAAACCGAATTACCGGTAAGTCTAATTCCCATTTTGAGGATTTCAGTATTTCCCCCCTTGGTTTCCTTCCCAGAACAGCCACAAGTGGCTCTTGCAGAAGCTGTCGCTTATCTATCCTTCCTTTTAATTGTGTCCCTCCTCCCAGTCTCAGCCCTACCAAGCTGGCAATTTTACTTTAGACCACAGTGGATCTTCCTCCTGCAGGGAGGGGAGAAGCACTTTGTTCCTGAGCTTTAACTGGAGGCAGAGGTAAAGACTTTCTTCAAGCGACCCCTGCTTGTTTTTGGATTAGACATATCCCTATCCTATTCTGTGGGGCACAGGCGGTCATAATATGTTTCACTGATACAAGTAGGTTTAGGTTCTCTATTTATGCATCCAGAGTCTGCCCCAACCTATTATGCTTTTGAGCCAACTAGTTGTTTAAGCCGCTGCTCCAGGTCTCCTCTGACCCACATGTGTGAGGACCCTAGGTAGGGCAGATCAAACCACAAGAGGCCCAGAATAGTCACTTCGGACTCCTGTTTCTCCTCCCCCACCAGAGGTTCATTCAGATAGCTATAGCTTGCAAGGTGTAATTCTGTCCAAAGAAAAGCTGCCAGAATCAGGCTGACCTCAACCCGGACAGTTCCCCAAAAATTTTCTATGGGTGTACATTCTGGTAACTACCATTCACAAGACCTGTCAACTCCAGGACCCTCCCCTGGCTTCTAGCCTTGTGGGTTTTTCAGTTTGCTTGTCCCGGCACGTCTCTAAGGTCTATCCTGCACACGCTGATTTTGATGCCATCCAGATAGCATTTTGTCCCCTCAAAGAGTTCTTCCTCTCCTAAGGAGGACCCTCCTTGCTAAGGAAAAAAAACTATCGCTATGGCAGATTACTTGTTTTTCCTTGACTTGGTAGACTGTCACCGGGGCTTTTGCCAAATCTGCTTGAGGCTGGTGCTCAGCCCTTTGCCAGTATTTGCCTTTACATGGGTCAGTAAGGCAGTTACAGAATGGCTCTTTGTCTCTACCAGGATTTAGTGCTTGGGGTGCCACAAGAAGTTCTGATTCTCTAGCTTTACAGATTTCCATGCTGGAAATATCTTTTGTGAGGCTTACCTTGATAAGGGCATTCTCTTGGCTTGTTCCATTGCTCACACTGTCTCTGCGCCATTCTCTTCGACTCCAACCTAGATTCAAAGCGCTCTCTTCCTCTTTTCTGGTTCTTGCCTGTTTGGTCCCAGATTAGATGACATTATCTCTAAGGCTTCTGTTCGGATGAGTATTCACTTGCCCCAAAACAGGACCCATCGCCCTTGTTTTTCAAGGGGTCAAGCACCAGTTTTCAATTCTTTTCGCATTTCTCCAGCACACCACCTTCTGAGAGGCGCGTTTCTGAAGAAGCACAACAAACCTTACTTCAAGCCCTGTCCCACCTGGCGGTCCAGTGTTTAACCTCTAGATTTCGATCCAATAGAAAATCCTCGGTATAAAGGGGTGGGTTGCCGGCTCCTCTTTCAGGATTCCTAGCTTTTTCATGTTCAAGACACCTTGAAAAACGGCATTCTCTTCCATTCCTCCAGATCCTTTCTTGCAGTCGCAACCACCAAAGCATCCCTCCTAGGCTTCCTTCTTTCAGGCACTGGAACACTTTCCTCTTTCAGGGAATCATTTTACCTGTCCCTCTAGAGATGTGTTTCATTGGATTCTATTCTAACCCGTTTTTGCCCCCCCTTAAGAGGACAGATCAGTCCGCCCGATCATGGACCTAAAAGTTTTTCTACCGTTTTATCTGCATTCAGTACTTTCAGACAGAATCACTCTTCTCTGTGATTGCCTCCACTGACCAGTGCAAATTTCTCTCTTCCATGGACATAAAGTACGATTCGTGGTTCTCACCACTATCAATTTGTGGCCCTGCCCTTCGGCCTGGCAACTGGTACTCGGTCCTTGACCCAGTCATGGCAGTTCTTTAGGCTAGGGGATTTCTCAGATATCCGACCTGGACTACAATCTGGTGAGAAGGCCCTGCTGTACTCCCAGAACATAGGCAGTCTATCACTTTGGACACTTTGTCTCACTTCTGTTAGGTAGTCAATTTCCAGGAGGTGGATCTCCTTTATCGGGAAGGACTTAAACATGTCAGCATCCTGGATCCTCCCCAAAGGAGAAGTGCAAGTCCCCACAGCGCAGCATCATTTTTCTAATAGACGGCCGTCCTATTAATTTTTGAATGGGGATCCTGGGTTCCATGGTGTCCTATATCAAGGCCATTCTGTTTGCCTAGTTTCACTCTTGCCCACTCTAATGGGCAAGTTTGGCTTGGTGGGATTGGTTTCTGGACCATTCTATCCTATTTACTCAGTCTGCACAAGGCACTCACATGGTGGTTCTTCTAAGCAGCCGTTCTGCTGGGGTAATCATTTCTCACACTCCACTGGAGAGTCATCAAAACAGATGCCAACCTTCAGGGGTGGGGCAGTGTCTTTCTTACTTGGACAGTTCATTGTACTTCCTCCTTCACCAGTTGTCCCTCCTTAAGGGGGCTTCCTGTTCAGATTCAGTTCAAAAAGGCAACAGCAGTTGCCTATCTGAACCATCAAGGTGGGACCCACAGATCTGTGGTGATGGCAGAATCTGCCAGGTTCCTAGAATTGGTGGAGGCCCATGTCTAAGCCCTATCGGTGTTCCACATTCTGGATGTGAACAATTGGACAGCGGATTTTCTCAGGAGGGAGTGCAAAGATCTGGGAGAGCGGTCCCTTCATCCCGACATCTTCACCTTCGAAGAACTGTGCATCTGTGTGGGGTCAACTGGATGATGGCCTTTATGCTCAAACACAAACCGTACTCAAATTTGTGGCACAGATGCAAGGCACTGTCCAGTATCCTTCAGAGAATTAAAGCAGAGGGCATCCCAGTAATCCTCATTTCACAGGATTGGCCCTGTCTGGTGTGGTACACCAACATTCTTTATCTCCTGGCAGATACTCCGTTACATCTTCCTCTCAGAAACACATCTTCCACCAGCATTTAAGAGTTGCTGTGTTAACAGCATGGTTTCCAAAGGTGTGAAGAACATTAACTCCTTCTCCAGGTTTTTCTGCACAGTGAACTCCGGCAGTCTGTTCCTCACAGCGTAGATGTGAACCCAGCTTAAAGGGGTTCTCCGGGAATTAAGAAAATGAAAATACTTAAATATTACTTCATTATAAATACATTCCCAAATACCTTACATTAGTTATAATGGCTCGTTTTGTCTGGGGAGCAATCATTAGGAAAAACAAAGTGGCCGCTGTCCTATTAGTACACACAAAACCTGTCCTAATCACACAGCATGACAAGTTACTTCAACACTGAGGTAAAGAGCTGCCTCATACTCCTCTCTGCTCTTCTTGTCAGGAATTATCATCCTGAATACAGCTTAATATGGTCATCAGCTGAATCTCTGTAGGAATGGAGTTCATGAGCAGATGTGGCTAATGAGCAGCAGCACTTGTATGCAGTCTCCATTGCCACAGTCTGTCTTGTCCATCCTCTCTGTACTTCACGTCTCCTCATGATCTCCATTCCTACATAAGATTCAGCTGAAGATCTTCTCATCTGTATTCAGGATCATATTCCCTGACAAGTAGGAGAGGAGGATGAGGCAGCTCTTTAGCTCAGTGTTGTGAAGCAACTTGTCCTCCTGTGTGATTAAGACAGGTTTTGTGTGTACTAATAGGACAGTGGCCATTTTGTTTCTCCTAATCACTGCTCCCTAGACAAAATGAACCATTATAACTAATGAAAGGTATTTGGGAATATATTTATAATAAAGTAATATTTACGTATTTTCATTTCCCTAATTTCCGGAGAACCCCTTTAAGTCTCCTTTCCTGGAAGGTGGCTTTTTTTCCTTAGTTAATTTTTCTTAGTGTCAGCCTCCTAGTAGAACAGTTCTTGTGTCCCTCCATGCGACAAAGACATACTCTGCAATGTTTTTCTTTGCAGAATACCCTATATGGAAAAGCTTAGTCAACTATGCAGTACAAAACAAAAGAGGTATGATGAGACATAACGCCTAAACATAAGCCAAAAGGATGTTCTTTTGGGGTAGGTTAAAACCTTTATAGGCTATGGACCTGTTTGGCATATGATAAAAGAACACAATGTAGGATCTGAGCACTAGCCAAAGAAGCCTGTGTGTTTATTATATGAAGTCATGATTCATATTATTCCCAGTCAGCAGTGAGTACATGAACAGTAAAATGTTTAATTCAAGTCCATATTTTATTTCAAATATAAAAAGTTAATTATATTGCATTTAATTTACATTTTTTCATAATTTAATTCATGACCACATGTTGTGCATTTCTTCTTATACATATCCTCTTCAACATGTTCCTCTGGACCATACTCGTGGTGATGCCCACTGGTATCTTTTTTCCATAAACTGCTCCTCACAGCGCGGCGGAGTTCTGTGGAACACAATTTACGCAATGAATGGCCATCACATTTAATTTTGTCTGAAAAGTTAGCACCAACCAACAATCTACTATGAATGGAAGTGCCCACCCCTTTCACCACAGATGCCAGGTAAAACAAGGATAGGCATGTTGTAGTTCATGCTGATCACCACATATTTTTGAAAAGCCCCACTGGAAAGATCATTACACAGTTAATCTGCTTGCAAAAAAATAAATCAATAAAATCTGCAGCCATGCCGTGGTCATACAGACTACACTTTCAATAGTTGAAACTAGTATAAAAATGCTTGATGCCTCTAGACCAGGGGTCGGCAACCTTTTTTGTACAGAGTGACGATTTAAAAAAAAATATCAAAGTTGAAGCGATCAGTGTGCCGAGCCATACAGTGAAGTAATATAATGCAAATATGTGACATTAACCAGGTATATACTAGCTATGTCCCAAAATTCTCAACAACACTGCCTCACCTGCACAGCTTAAAGAGGACCTTTCATTGGTTTGTAGTAATTGAGATAAATATCTGTACCTGCGGGGTCCCCCCCCCCCCCCCCGCTGTGCTGCCACCCTGCCAGTTTTTTTAAAATAGCGCTCCTCCGCCCCGTTATGACCCCCTGCAAATTTCGCGCTCAGTATGCTAATACTGCGCATCAGAACAATGAGGAGGAGACTTAGTCTTTCTCTGTGGGCTTCTCCTTCTCTCCTGGCTCTAGCGCTCTCTGCTATCGCTCCTCTGTGGAGTCTGGGGCGGGAAGCTTGAAAGGCGTGCCTAGCAGACGCATTGTTCATGGCGTGCCAGCAGAATGCGGAATCATACTATCCCTCTATACCAGGGCTGGGTGATTAATTTAAATTATTTGACCTTTTACAGCCCGACGATAGTGATTTATTAATATCGTCGCATTAATTGTATCAGTCCCTGATGTCCACGCTATTAATTCTGGTGTAGAACGCGGGGAACGAGACTCTGCACATGCTGCCCTGATACAGCGCTGCATGTCCTCTATCTGGGCAGTAATAGTGGTACATCCCACCTTTTCTTCTATTCTCCTCCTCCACAGCAGCGTGATGTGCATTGGTAAATGGCCAAATGTGGGGAGGAGGAGGAGATTTTATTTATACTGCAGAAGAAGGATCCGGAATGAAGCCCGCAGGAGCAGAATCTGTGAAAGATTGCTGCTTATGCAATTAACTTCTTCTGTGTTGGAGGGGAGGCTAGGGAGAGCTCCAAAAACTGTAGCTTGCTCTGTGTTCTGTATAGGCAGGCTCCACTTTTAATTAGTCTGACTACCAAAAACGAGATTTTTGTAAAACTTACCAGTAAAATCTTTCTCGCTCTTCATTGGGGGACACAGCAACCGTGGGGTATAGCTATGTCCTCTAGGAGGCGTTGACACTAGTAAAAGCTGTTAGCTCCTCCCCCGGCAGCTATACCCCCTCCAGCCTGGAGAGAGAGCTTCAGTTTGTGAAAAGCAGTAAGAGAAGCAAGTAAACCAACGAAAAAACGTGTAACAGCAACAATGCTAAGAACCGAACTAGGTTCTAACCAGCAACAGCCACAACTGTGGCCGAACAACAATACTGGGTGGGTGCTGTGTCCCCCAATGAAGAGCGAGAAAGAGATTTTACTGGTAAGTTTTACAAAAATCTCGTTTTCTCGCCCATATTCATTGGGGGACACAGAAACCGTGGGACGTCTGAGAGCAGTCCACAGGAGGGAAAACCACAGACCCATGGAGCAAGAGCTCCTGCAGGCAACTAAGAACTGTCGCCTGAAAGACCACGCGGCCGACGCATAAGTATACACCTGGTAATTTCTTGTGAACATGTGTAAGGAGGACCGGGAGCCACCTTACACAACTGTGCAGCCGAAGTGCGATTCCTCCAAGCCAAAGATGCGCCCACCGCTCTGGTGGAGTATTCATGACACCTAAGGTCGGAACCCTGCCTCGGGCGCGGTATGCTTCAGCAAATGTAGACCGAATTCGGCGTGCGATTGCCACCTTGGAAGCCGCCAAACCCCTCCGAGGATCCTCCGGAATCACAAAAAGGGGATCCGTATGGCGGAAGGGATCGGAGGCTGTTAAACAGATCTTCAGAGCTCTGACAACTACCAATGGTGTAACTCCATTTCCTTAGGGTGAAGGAGATGGGCACAGTGAGGGAAGGACAATTTCCCCATTAATATGGAAGTCAGAGACCCCGTTCGGAAGAACAGAAGGCACAGGCCAGCGAACCACCTGGACCCTATGAAGAACCAGGAAGAATTCTCTGCAGAGAGCGCCGCCAACTCAGAAACCCATCTGATGGAAGTGATAGCGACCAGAAAAAACTACCTTCCAGGACAGGAGTCTGAAAAGAAAAACCCTCCCACAAGGGCTCCAGAGAACCTGAGAGCGCTGGAAAGGATAGAAGGCGACGACGCCTGACTCTGCAAGAACTAAGGGCCAGACCAAGGTCCAACCCTGATTGTAGGACAGGACCGTGAGGGAGAAAAACGAAGTGGCAGAACATTTTCGCTTCCACAGAAAACCAGGAAGGACCTCCAGGTCCTGAATAGATCCTGGACGATGCAGGCCTGCAGATGACATCCGCCGAAAAAATCTCTTCGCCTAGAATGGCGGTCTTAATAGCCACGCCGGCAACGAAGAGGCCTAAAATACTAATGGAAGATCGGACTCTGCGAAGAAAGGACATCTCAAAGTGGCAGTGACCAGGACGTCCCTTAGAAGCAGACGAGGTCGGCGTACCACGTGCGACGGCCAATCCCCACGGTGACTATCATAGTCGGAATACCCTCCATCCTGATCTTCGGTAGAACACTGGGTAGGAAGGGGAAGGGGGGAAAACGCAAGGAGGGAGAACCCTTAACAAGGAAATCAGGGTGTCCACGCCGCAAGCTGCCTGATCTCTGCTCGGGAGAGAAAAAGTGGGAAGCTTCCGAGAATAGTCTCGAAGCCAAGTCCACACGTCCGGGTTTGAACACCTCCCGCAGTCCAGGCATACAGAAGGGAGAGGCCGGCAGCCGTTTGTTCGAGGGGGAAGAAGAAATAGACAGGTGTTCCGTACCAGGAATAGAACCTCTATCAACGCGGCAAGACGTGACAGCAACCCCGCTCCGTCTGGTGTGGGGAGTCTCACAGTCTACCCCCGAATGGGTGGTGGGAAGTATGATCACCAGAGGGCTGGCGTGACCTAGACATTAGTGATGTCTTAAGAGAGGTAATATAAATATATACAAGTAACGCACCCAGGACCAATGGAAGGATTCACCTACAAAAGGAGAGATGTGGAGCGCGCCACATCTCACCAGCCGGATCCGAAACTCTGGAATAGAAGGCCACTAAAGAATACCCCATGCAAATGCCGATGTAGTCAGGGATTGAGTGGCTGTGCCCAAACTCCGCGAGAGGAGGAAGTCAAGTAAGGGGAGCCACAACTGTATCGCTAGCCATATTCCAGCGGAGGATCTAGAAGAATCCGCCACCTGACGAAGGAGCTGTGCAGTAAGAACCATAGTATGTACTAGTGGTAACGCAAATACCACTCTCCCAGAAGCAGCCAGCGCCTGCCCCGTCGGTGCAAAAGGGAAGCCTGAGGCCATCTGTAAAAGCCATGGCACCATACTGCCCCAGTTAAAAAGAGCTAGCTTTAACACTTTACCTGGAAGGGCTCTGAACAGGAGCAACAGCAAGCTAGCGTCAGGGTAGAACCCCCAGCTGAGGGGAGACTACAGAGTGAGTGAACACTTGACTCGCTAAAAACGTACTCCCAAGAATATGCGCAATGGCAGATGCATTACGTATTGATGAGGACAATGTCCTGAACGTCTGGAACCGAAGAGGCCCATGGAGAAGGGTGGTCTCTAGGACACAGAGGATGTCACAACCATGCTCCAAACCAGCACCGAAAGATAAGAAGGATACCAAGTGGAAACAGCGACCGTATCCACTGGCGGCACCCATACACCGCAGATGCAGAGCACCGGCATCCGCGGGTATCGACTGTTGCCATGCCCCCCCCCCGAAGAAGCTAAGGCATCTAGAGCCTTAGCGTAGATGAACTGTAGCAATCTAAGCTGCTCAGGTTTTCCCCTGTAAGTGGATCACTCGTGGAAGGGGAATGCAACAGGAAGCACGGTGATGGGAGAAAGACTAATGCATACGGCAGGGACAGAATCCTGTGGAGATGCAATGCCGCCACCTACAGAAGGGGGGATGCATACGTCCAGCACTAAACCCAGTGTAACTGTACTTAGTGCACCTACCGCAGGGGGCAGAACATAAGGCAAACACTGTATCCGTAGTAGTGCAATTACCCTGTGAGAGTGCAATTACCCCACCAAGGAAGGGGTAATGCCTACAGTAAACACTGTAACCGGTGATAATGCCAGAATGCCATGTATAGAACAGGCCAATCCATACGGTACACACTGTACCCAGTGGAATGCAATACTGTCCCCTAAGAAGTGGTGCAATACTCCACCTGAAGGAGGGGGTAATGCAGACGACAAAGACTGCTGGCTACCGTGGACGCAATCATAAGATTGCAACAGATTCGAGAGGAATGGAGTGGTGTGTCTGAGCGAGACCGTAGGGAGGAAGGTGGGGTGCGGAGGTGGCCGAGGAGAATGTTCTGCTCTGGCCCTCTTACGCGCAGTTCAACCGTTTGAAAGCTTGCCCGTGGCGGCTGTAGGCCACGCAGGTAGGAATACATCAACCAAACTACCCAGAGGGTGGAGTGGGAACTAGAGGTCCGTCCACTGGAGTGCGTAGGCGGAACCTGTATCAACCAAACAACCCCGGAGGATGGATGGGAACTTCCAGAGGTTCTCCACTGGATCGCGCAGGTGGAGGATTATCAACCAGACGACCCCGGAGGATGGAATGGGAACTTCCAGAGGTTCTGCGCTGGATGGCACAGGTGGTGGGTTTGATCAACCAGATGACCCCGGAGGGTGGAATGGGAATTTCCCGAGGTTCTGCGCTGGATGATGCAGGTGGATTTGATCAACCAGACGACCCAGGAGGGTGGAACGGGAGCTTCCAGGAGGTTCTGCACTGGATGGCGCAGGTGGATTTGATCAACCAGACTACCCCGGAGGGTGGAATGGGAATACTCCGGCTGTCCTCCCTGGATCTACGCAGGTGGAGGATTATCAACCAACGACCCTGGAGGGATGATAGGGAACTATGAGAGGTCCTCCTTTGTCCATATAGGACACGGGCCCAGCTTGGTACCACACAGACGGGGGGGGGGGGCCTGCGGTGACGAGGCAGAGGGATGCAATACCGTCCCTGTAGGGGGGGCCCTTATGAACGCGCATCTACCTATTTTATTTTTTATTTTTTTTTAAAGAAAAACTAGGAAGCCCAAATGACAAGTGGGCAGAGAGGTAGGAAGGGGTTAACTGTTTTAACTTACAGGCACCTTGTACTGAAGACAGAATCCTCAGAATATCTGGAGCAGGCTGCAGGAGGTGGCTGGCCAGAAGGGGTTAAGCTGCCCTGAGGAAGGGGGGCGGGGTTAAGCGCTTCAGGGGGGGAATTGAGTAGTGGAAATAAATCCACATGTCCGCAAGTGTTTTGCGGTCCACAAATTGCGGATCCGCAAAACACGGACACCGGACCGCACATTTTTTTGGGCGAGGCCGCTGTATAGAAGTGCGGATGCAGACAGCACATTGAAAATGAATGGGTCCGCACCCATTTTGCAAAATGGGACCCTTAATAGTAATTTTATTCTGAAGCAGGACCCCAAACATACAGTCAATGTCATTAAGAACAATCGTAAGCACATATCTATGATCACCATAATCATAAAATAATAAATCCAGAAGAAATAGAAAACACCTTTGAATCTTATTATACTTTATATAACCTAAACTCTGATATTAATACTCCTCAACCTACTTTAGATGGAATTAATAATTTTCTCTTTCAGGTATCTCTCTTGACTATTTCTAAAGTCCTTGCTTTTCTCAACTCACTCATATTATTTAAACTACCTTCTATTAAAACTTTAAAGAAAAATAAATCTCCACGACCAGGCGGCTTTACTAAAGAGTATTTTAAAACCTTTACCCACATTATATCCCCTCATTTATAGAAAATGTTTTCATGAATAATTAATTAATTAATTAATTAATTAAAGAAATGCTCCAAGCATTAGTAGTCACCAATCCCAAACCAGAGAAAAACCCGGGTAAACCCCAAAACTTCTGCCTAATAACTCTTTTAAATTCGGATATTAAAATATATTCCAAACTGATACAGCAGTGACCGGTCCCAGGCCTTGGCCTTTTGGCGGCCTGCTCCCCTACTGTTCCTTGCGGGCCTGGCCACCAGGGTAACTTTTCTCCTTCTTGCAGGCTAAAGTCTGCCAGGCCGCACTCCCTGCAACTGTAGGGCATGTGCACTACCTCAGTCTTTAAATGGGCCATCGAATGTCCCAATATTCACCAGCCAATGGCTGGCAACCTGTGTATATTTAAGGTAGAGAGGTGCCTGATCAATAGGGTGTATTAGCTTGCCAAGTTCCTTGTGAAGGTGTACAAAATGGATACGTGTAAACGGGCCCTAAATCTTAAATTGCCATCAGCCATATGTTCTGTTAGTGGCTGTGGCAGTTACAGGGAGAGCAGAAAGACACGCCACCTGAGCTGCCAGGCTGAAGATAATCTAGCAGAGCAATAAATGGGGAGATCTTTGGATCCATGTGAAGAAACGCATCTTAAAGAAGTTGGGACAGACCATGTCTATGTGTAAGCTGCCCATGCCATAAGCACTAATGCAAACAGAGATGCAGGCTTGTGAACTATGTCTTTAGTTTTCAAAAAGAAGTTCACATTTTTAAATTAGTTTTGACCCAGAGAAGATGGTGTTTCTGAATTGTGTTGACATATGGCTTACTTGCAAGATACAGCTTTAACTTGCATTTCTGGACTGCACGGTGAACTGTGTTTACAGACAGTAATTTCTGGAAATGTTTCTGGGTCCATACAGTAAGTTCCAGTACACAATCATGCCTGTTTTTAATGCAGTGCTGCCTGAGGGCCCATAGATCATAAGCATTCAATACTGACCACCAGCCTTGTCCCTTGCGCACATGAAGTACACCAGATTCTATGAATCTTTTGATGATATGATGTACTGTAGATGGTGGGCTATTCCAAGTCTTTGCAATTTTACATTGAGGAACATTTCTCTGAAATGTACTTTTTTTTATGCATTTTTTCGGAAATTGGTGAACCTCTGCCCATCTTTGCTTCTGACAGACTCTCTCTCTAACATGCTTTTATACCTACTTATGTGGCTTAGCTGCAAATTGCTGCTCCATCTTTTTTTATTATTACCAATTACTTTTCTAGCCTTAAGATGCCCCTGTCCCAACTTTTTTGAGATGTGTTGCTGCCATGAATTTCTAAATGTTTTTTCACTTTCAGAGTGATATGTGTTCTATGCTCTATTGTGATTAAAATATGGTTCTGAGATTTGAGAATCATTCCATTCTGCTTTTATTTACATTTTACACAGCGCCCCAACTTTTATGGAATTGGGTTGTACATGATTTTGGTAATCTGTCACTCATGAGCGAATATTAGGTGGTTGCCAAGAACTCACTGTATAATCCCTGCAGATCATGGAGGAGAAGAGTCACAGTTATTCATGAGCTCCTACTATAGAAGGAGAGTGAGGGAGCTCATGAATAACAGTGACTTTTCTTAAGTAGCCCAGTAATGGACTTGACCATGTGATCCCCTAATCACTCATATAATACACTGCAGTACTTTTGTGTTGTAGTGTATTATGTCTGTTATTGAGAATCAGAAAGACAGTCTCTGGCAGGTCCTAATTGTTGCAACTCAGATGCAACTGCTCAGCAACCAGTGATTCTGGAGCAAGTTTTGGGGAGTCATGGGTTGAGAGAGGGAGTTCTCTCTGACCCCAGACATTAGAAATATGATGACAACTGTATAACACCGCCAACTCTAGAGCTTGCACCATCACTGTGCCGTAATATTATGGTGCTTTGTAGGAACTAACTTCCTGCTATGGCATACTTTTATCCTGTTCCTGACAGCCTTACAACTATATATGTTGGTGGTGGGGACTGTACCCGCTCGCGAGTGCAACAGATCCATGGTATCTGTGAGGATAAAAAAAAACGGAGCACGCACCCCCTAACGAGGATTGGGGGGAGTCAGATGTAGTGTGTAGCAGCCTCAGTGCTCCTGAGTGACACGAGGCTGCCACACATTAGTTCCTATGGAGAGCCTGCCTGTGGCAGCGCTCCATGGAACACAGTGTAATTCTCATAAACTCCAATGCTAATGCATTGCAGTCTATGAGAGAAGCAATATTATGATTGCTTGTTATAGTTCCCTAGGGGAAATATTAAAAAGTGGTACAAAAAACTTTTTTTTTTTTTTTTTTAATAATCAAAAAATTTTAATGTTAAAATTCAAATCACCCCCTATCCCCATAATTTTAAAATAAAATATATAAACATCATGGGCATCGCCGCATGCGAAAACGCCTGTACTATTGATAAATAAAAATATTTATCCCACAGGGCAAAACGGAAAAAAAAATCAAAACGGGGCGATTCCCAATTTTTTGATTGATTCACCTCTCACCAAATTTGTTTATAAAAAGTGATCAAAGAGTCATACACCCCCAAAAATGGTGTCAATTAAAAGTACAGATCGCCCCACAGAAAAGTGCCCTCACACAGCTCCGTATACAGTACAGACCAAAAGTTTGGACACACCTTCTCATTCAAAGAGTTTTCTTTATTTTCATGACTATGAAGGCATCAAAACTATGAATTACCGTATTTTTCGCCGTATAAGACGCACTTTTTTCCCCCCAAAAGTGGGGGGAAAATAGCAGTGCGTCTTATACGGCGAATGCTGCCGATTTTGTCGGGTTTTCAATGATACACCCGCCGCGATGCCGTGCGGCGGGTGTATCAGCTGTGAGGGAGGCGGGACTGGGGGCCGGCATCTGCTTTTAAAATGACAGCGGGGCCCGTGCAGTGACTGTGTTCTACTACACGGGCCCCGCTCACTGTATGATCCTATGTCTAATAGTTACCGTAATTGTAATTGTATGTAATCAGGAGCGCTGTGTATTGCCGGTACTTACAACTAGAAGCGGTAGGTAGCAGAGAGGAGGGAGGAGGGAGGAGGCAGGCCGGGAGGACGGAAGCTGGCAGCGTGAGTCATACATCATGCGTCTGCGCCGCCCACTTTATGAATGAATGAAGCAGGCGGCGTGGATGCATGACGTATGACTCACGCTGCCAGCTTCCGTCCTCCCGGCCTGCCTTCTCCCTCCTCCCTCCTCTCTGCTACCTACCGCTTCTAGTTGTAAGTACCAGCAATACACAGCGCTCCTGATTACATACAATTACAATTACGGTAACTATTAGACATAGGATCATACAGTGAGCGGGGCCCGTGTAGTAGAATACAATCACTGCACGGGCCCCGCTGTCATTATAAAAGCAGATGCCGGCCCCCAGCGTGTATTGAGGGTCATTCACTACAGGGACACTTATGGAGGGGATCTGTGGATGACACATAGCATAAGATGCTATATATGTGTCATCCACAGATCCCCCCCCCCCATAACTGTCATACACAGATCCTCATAACAGTGCCATCCAGAGATCCCCCATGAGTGTCACCCAGAGATCCCCCATAAGTGTCACCCAGAGATCCCCCATAAGTGTCACCCAGAGATCCCCCATAAGTGTCACCCAGAGATCCCCCATAAGTGTCACCCAGAGATCCCCCATAAGTGTCACCCACAGATCCCCCATAAGTGTCACCCACAGATCCCCCATAAGTGTCACCCACAGATCCCCCATAAGTGTCACCCACAGATCCCCCATAAGTGTCACCCACAGATCCCCCATAAGTGTCACCCACAGATCCCCCATAACAGTGCACCATCCACAGATCCCCCATAACAGGGCCATCCACAGACCACAATTAGTTCAAAACCCACCAAAAGCACACCTTTTGGTTCAAAATATTTTTTTTCTTATTTTCCTCCTCAAAAACCTAGGTGCGTCTTATAGGCCGGTGCGTCTTATAGGGCGAAAAATACGGTAACACATGTGGAATTATATACATAACAAACAAGTGTGAAACAACTGAAAATATGTCATATTCTAGGTTCTTCAAAGTAACCACCTTTTGCTTTGATTACTGCTTTGCACACTCTTGGCATTCTCTTGATGAGCTTCAAGAGGTAGTCCCCTGAAATGGTCTTCCAACAGTCTTGAAGGAGTTCTCAGAGATGCTTAGCACCTGTTGGCCCTTTTGCCTTCACTCTGCAGTCCAGCTCACCCCAAACCATCTTGATTGGGTTCAGGTCCGGTGACTGTGGAGGCCAGATCATATGGCGCAGCACCCCATCACTCTCCTATTATGGTCAAATAGCCCTTACTTTCAAAGTTTTCCCAATTTTTCGGCTGACTGACTGACCTTCATTTCTTAAAGTAATGATGGCCACTTGTTTTTCTTAGCTGCTTTTTTCTTGCCATAATACCAATTCTAACAGTCTATTCAGTAGGACTATCAGCTGTGTATCCACCTGACTTCTCCTCAACGCAACTGATGGTCCCAACTCCATTTATAAGGCAAGAAATCCCACTTATTAAACCTGACAGGGCACACCTGTGAAGTGAAAACCATTTCAGGGGACTACCTCTTGAAGCTCATCAAGAGAATGCCAAGAGTGTGCAAAGCAGTAATCAAAGCAAAAGGTGGCTACTTTGAAGAACCTAGAATATGACATATTTTCAGTTGTTTCACACTTGTTTGTTATGTATATAATTCCACATGTGTTAATTCATAGTTTTGATGCCTTCAGTGTGAATCTACAATTTCCATAGTCATGAAAATAAAGAAAACTCTTTGAATGAGAAGGTGTGTCCAAACTTTTGGTCTGTACTGTACATAAAAGTAAAAAAAAGTTATGGGGGGCAGAATATGGCGATACAAAGAAAACATATATTTTTTTTCAGTATTAAAATGCAAAAAAAAAAACTATACATATGTGGTATTATTGTAATCATACTGATCCGGAGAATGAAAGTAACAGGTCAGTTTCTGTGTTAATTTTATAATTCCACCTCATTTGCATTCTATGCAACCGTAAATGGTGCCATCAGAAAGTAGAACTTGTCCCGCAAAAAAACAAGCCCTCACATGGCTATGTGAATGAAAAAATAAAAAAAGTTATGGCTTTGGAAAGGCTGGAAGTAAAAAACAAAAATGAATTTTTTAAAAACTGCCTGGTCATTAATGGGTTAAAGCACAGGGCAGGAAGGCGTTAAAGAACAAGGAGATTTTGTTCTCGACTTTTCCATTGGGGGACACAGACCATGGGTATAGCTTAGAGGTATTAGTAGGAGGGACACTATGCAAATACAAAAGAGCTCCTCCTCCTCGGGCTTTACCCCCCGACTCCACCAGGAGAAACTCCGGTGTTGCAAAAGCAGTAGGAGACCAGAAAAAATAATGGAGGCCATCGGACAAAAGCCCATGAGGTCCAACCACAAACAGAAACTGAACTGAAGACCCCTCCTGCAACAGGCAGAATGGGTGGGAGCTGTGTCCCCCAATGGAAAAGTCGAGAAAAAGATTTTACAGGCGAGTTTCACAAAAAAATCTCCTTTTTTCCATTGGGGGACACAGACCATGGGACGTCCTAAAGCAGTCCATGGGGTGGGAAAATATCAGCACCACCAGGAGGAACGTCCAACGGTCAAATAGGAACCACAGCCTGTAGAACCCTGCGGCCAAAGACAGCATCAGCCGAAGCCAGGGAATGCAACTGATAAAACTTAGTAAAGGTATGTAAGGACGACCAGGTGGCCGCCTTACACAGCTGAGACGCCGAAGGCACGATTGCGTCTTGCCCAGGAAGCCCCCACCGCCCTAGTGGAGCGAGCGGTAATCCGAGCTGGGGGAACCCTACCACGAGCGCGATAAGCCGCGGAAATAGCCGAGCAGATCTATCGTGCCACAGTGACCTTGGAGGCCGCCAGACCCTTACAGGGCCCCTCGGGAACCACAAAGAGGGAGTCTGAACGGCGGACGGTAGCCGTGAGATACACCTTTAAGGCCCGGACGACATCCAGGGAATGTAGAGCGCGTTCCTTGGGGTTTGCCGGAGAAGGGCAAAAGGAGGGCAGGACAAGATCCTCGTTAAGATGGAAAGGAGAAACCAACTTGGGCAAAAATGAGGGAACCGGACAGAGCACAACCTTATCCTGGTGAAAAACCAGAAAGGGCTCCTGGCAGGAAAGAGCGGCCAGCTCCGACACCCGTCTGATGGAAGTTACGGCCACAAGGAAGACTACTTTCCAGGTGAGAAAAGTCAGGGAGACCTCACTCAGAGGTTCGAAGGGAGCCGTCTGCAGAGTGCGCAGGACCAAATTGAGATCCCAAGGAGGCAAAGGGGGAACATACGGAGGAACCGAATGAGCCACCCCCTTAAGGAAAGTCTTCACAAGACCCATAAGAGCAAGGGGATTCTGAAAAAAGATGGCCAGCGCAGAAAACTGACCTTTCAGGGAACCCATCTCAAGTCCGGACTGAAGAAAAGACAGTACCGTCGAGATGGAAAAGCGAAGGGGAGGGAACCCCGAGTTCTCACAAAAAGTCAGGAAGGCCTTCCAGGTATGATAGTAAATCCGGGAGGAAGCCGGCTTCCTCGCACTGATCATGGATCTAATAACGGAATCCGAGAACTCCCTCTTCTTCAGGATGGCGGTCTCAACAGCCACGCCGTTAAACGAAGAGACCGTAAATTCCGGTGGAAGAGCGGGCCCTGAGACAGTAGGTCCTTTCTGTCGGGAAGAGGCCATGGGGCGTCCGCCAGCATCCGAGCCACGTCTGAGAACCACGTGCGGTGAGGCCACTCTGGGGCGATAAGAACGGTCGGAATCCCTTCCGCCTCGATCTTGCGTAGAACCTTTGGTAGTAGAGGAAGCGGAGGGAAGACATAGAGAAGGCTGAAGTCCTGCCATGGATAAACCAGGAACACCGGGAGCTTGTTGTTGAGCCTGGACGCCATCAAGTCCACATCCGGACGGCCCCATCTGTGGCAAATTTCTTCGAATACATCTGGATGCAGAGACCATTCGCATGGATCCACCTTGTTGCGGCTTAGAAAGTCCGCTGTCCAGTTGTCTACTCCTGGAATGTAAACCGCTGACAACACCGGAACGTGCGACTCCGCCCACGTCAGAATTCTCGTCACTTCCAGCATCACCCTCCGGCTGCGGGTCCCGCCCTGATGGTTAATGTAAGCCGCAGCCGTGGCATTGTCCGACTGAATCCTCACCGGGAGGCCCGCAAGGAGAGGAGTCCAAATGGGAGAGGGAGTGGAAAATCGCCCTCAACTCCAGAATAGTGATCGGAAGGCGAGATTCCGTTGCCGACCAAACCCCTGAACCGTGCGAGACTGGAGAACGCCGCCCCAACCTAGGAGACTGGCATCGGTGGTGACGATCGTCCAAGAGAATGGAAGAAAAGGATCTCCCCGACCTCAGGTTCATCGGGAACAGCCACCCAGGGAGAGCTGCTCGAACCCGCTGAGACATACGGATGCGATCGTCCCGACCCCGAGAGGTCTTGTCCCAGAGGGAAAGGATCTCCTATTGCAATAAGCGAGTGTGAAACTAGGCATATGGAACGGCTTCGAAAGAGGCTACCATAAGACCCAGGACCCGCATGCATTCCCGTATGGAGAGGCACGGGGAGCGCAGCAAATGCGAGACTGCCCCCTGGATCTGGGAGGACTTGGAGACTGGCAGGAATACTGTGGCGGCCGAGGTGTCCAAAATCATCCCCAGGAAGGAGAGCTTCTGGGACGGGAGGAGAGAGGACTTTGGGAAATTGATTAGCCATCCGAACTGTTCCAGAGTCTGAACAGTGATCCGGGCGCTGTCCTCGGCCTGCAGAAGCGAGGGGGCCTTTATCAGGATATCGTCCAGATAGGGCAGCAAAGGAATGCCCCTGGTCCGAAGAAGCGCCATGAGCGGTGCCAGGATCTTGGTAAAGACCCGAGGGGCGGTAGCTAACCCGAAAAAAGTCAGCTGTCCAGCGGTCGCTAACCCAAAAGGCAGGGCAACAAGCCGGTAGTGACGGCCACCAATGGTGAGGGGCAGGATTCATGCGAGGAGCTACCCTGGCAGAAGAGTAGGAACAAAAGGAGCGGAGGGACCCATTCGGAACCTCCAAACTCGCAGAAACTCGCTGAGCAGCTCCAAGTCTAGGATCGGACGCACCGACCCCCCCCCCCCTCTTTTGGAATACGAGCAGGATCGAGTAGAAACCTGTGCCCTGTTCCTCTGAAGGAACTGGGGTAATAACACCCAGAAGGGACCATCAAGAGGTCCAAGGCTCTGCCCGGATCCCTCGAAACGCGTGAAGAGAAAAACGTTCCGGCGGTCTGGGCGCGAACTCTAACTAGTAACTGGAAGTTAACATATCTAGAGTCTAAACGTCCTGAACATGGGCCCTCCAAACTTGAAAAGTGGAGAGCAGACGGACCCCCCACCACGAGGGGTGGGGGCGTCCTATCCTGCGGAAGCCTGCCTAGGAGCAGCAGGGCAGACCGCCTGTGCCCTTGGGCGCCAGGAGGGCAGGAACCCTCAAGGGGGAGGTTAGCAAGGGAACGCTTAGAATCAGTGTCAGCGGCCCACCTTTCTGCCAGACCCTTCTGCGCTGATGATCGAGAGGGCTAGAATGCGGGCACAGAGGAACCATTGTCCCTGGAGGCCTTCGCAAGGAACTTGGAAGCCTGGGACATTTAGAAAATCAAATCCAACATGTCCGCAGATGTCTCTTGTTCCTCCAGGTCTTGGTGGAGGCGTCAGCGATC
Source organism: Bufo bufo (assembly GCF_905171765.1). Lineage (NCBI taxonomy): Eukaryota > Metazoa > Chordata > Amphibia > Anura > Bufonidae > Bufo > Bufo bufo. Next base: position 412,973,259 of record NC_053390.1, read on the forward strand.
ACACCGAGAAGGCTCTGGCAACCTGTGCAGAGGCAAAGGCAGGTCGCAGAGACGTGCCCGCCCGTGAGAAAATGGATCTGGAGAGAGAATCCAGGCGCCTGTCCACTGCGTCCTCAGAGAGGCACCGTCTAAAAACAAGGAGGGCTGTGTTTTTGGTTAACCTGGCCACCAGGGAACCCAACTTAGCCTAGGACATTTGGAGAACCAAGGCCAGTGTGTCAGCGGACGCATCTTATTCTGCCAGGTCCTGGTGGTGGTGTTGTAACCACACCGAGAGAGCTCTGGCAACCCAAGCCGAAGCAAAAGGAAGCCGCAGGGACATGTCTGTCCGCTAGTTGGACAGATAATCCAGGCGCCTGTCCACGGCATCCTGCAGAGAGGAGCCGTCCAAGGCAGGGAGGGTCCTGGATATGACCTCGGAAATTTCCCTATTGGGAAGGGAAACCCGTCAGTCTCCGGCTTTTTGGGCGGAAAAAAGGGGCAAACTCCTAACCAGTGAGGAGAATCCCTTTGGAGATTAAAGGTATCACGGACCGCCGCCACATAGTGGAGAGCTTAGGCGGGAGGTCCCGCTTCATGACCTCGTCCGAGCCGGACAATATCCCTTCAGACTTACGCTCCCCTGAGGGAGGGGGGAGAGACGTCCGAATGCGCCCGCAGGCGAGGAAGGGGGGGAGACGGAGTCATCCAAGGGGGGATGCTGCCACTCACGCTGCCTCTTAACTGCCAAGCGTCCTCTGTGGATACCACTAAGAGGAGATGGAGTGGATGGCGCCACAGGGTTGGAATCTGCCATATGTTTCATGGACATGACTGTCATGGCGAATAAGGCCAAATCAGTGGCCGCCCTAGACGTGGTGGATGCCCAGGCGGGTACCACAGGCCGCGCAGGGACATGGGCCAGAGAAGGGAGTGAAGAGAAATTCTGTCCAGGGGCAGAGCAGGAGACACATATACCAGCGACAAAAGAGAAAAAAAATTCTAACAGCTGCGCAAGGGTTAATCGCTTCTCCCGGCCAGCAGCAACATGAAAAATCCTCATAGAACGTGCAGGCACGCTGCGAGAGCTTCCAGCAGGAAGGAAGAGTCGGCAGAGAGAGCGCTGAGGCTCCACCCCCATGACGCGTCTTCAAGGCGCGAAATGAGTGTGCTCTATGAAAAAATGTCCCCCGGTGCCGAACGCGGCATAGCGGGGGTTAAGGAGCCTAATGAAAAGGGGGGTCCGACTTAGCTAATAACCCTGCGCCTGCCCAGGTGTAAGGCAGGAGCGGCTGCTTTAGGCAAAAGTCCCCAGTGCCGAATGCGGGAGTTAAATTTGCAGAAAAATGCTCGGGGGACCCCTAATGAAGAGGGGGGACCGTAGCTGGCGAGCGCCTTGCCCAATATGTAAGGTAGGGGCGGCATGCCGCTTATCTTAGCCTGGAGCTTGCAGAGCCTGTAGCTAAAACGCTCCCAGAGGGGAATATTCTGTCCAGGGACCCCATCAGAGATATCCCAATTCCCTTAATGCCAGCAGTCCCCTGGTATAGTGCCTCCAGTGCCCCCAGACCTTTACTCTGTAGTTCACCCAGGCTGCCCATAGATATCGGGCAGGGAGGGGAGGGAGGGAAGCAGAGGAGGATGTCTGCCATACTTATCTGCTCCTGCAGTCTTCTCCCTCTGTTCAGGACCAGCAGGGTTCACCTCTTCAGACGTCTGACTCCAGGAGTGCAGTGCTCTGGGTGGAGGGCAGCATAGGTGACCCAAGGCCTGGTGAGATGCCGGAGCTAACAGGTTGAGCCCGGTTCCACTTTTCTTCTGGGGGGAAAAGGAGGCAGCCAGGCAACGTCCCAAAGACGGCGGCGGGCACTCCATGGGGGACCAGGAAAGCGCCATGCTGACCTGTGTCCCCACCTAGAAAGAAAATAACAAACCGGAGTAGAGATAGTGTAGCGTGTCAACCTCCTTCACCGGACACTAAGCAAAGACTGAGTTTCTCCTGCTGGAGTCGGGGGGTATAGCCCGAGGAGGAGGAGCTCTTTTGTATTTGCATAGTGTCCCTCCTACTAATACCTCTAAGCTATACCCATGGTCTGTGTCCCCCAATGGAAAAAAGAGAAATATATATTTACCATGAAACTATACACTCACCTAAAGAATTATTAGGAACACCATACTAATACGGTGTTGGACCCCCTTTTGCCTTCAGAACTGCCTTAATTCTACGTGGCATTAATTCAACAAGGTGCTGATAGCATTCTTTAGAAATGTTGGCCCATATTGATAGGATAGCTTCTTGCAGTTGATGGAGATTTGAGGGATGCACATCCAGGGCACGAAGCTCCCGTTCCACCACATCCCAAAGATGCTCTATTGGGTTGAGATCTGGTGACTGTGGGGGCCATTTTAGTACAGTGAACTCATTGTCATGTTCAAGAAACCAATTTGAAATGATTCGAGCTTTGTGACATGGTGCATTATCCTGCTGGAAGTAGCCATCAGAGGATCGGTACATGGTGGTCATGAAGGGATGGACATGGTCAGAAACAATACTCAGGTAGCCCGTGGCATTTTAACGATGCCCAATTGGCACTAAGGGGCCTAAAGTGTGCCCAGAAAACATCCCCCACACCATTACACCACCACCAGCCTGCACAGTGGTAACAAGGCATGATGGATACATAGAAACATAGAATGTGTCGGCAGATAAGAACCATTTGGCCCATCTAGTCTGCCCAATATACTAAATACTATGGATAGCCCCTGGCCCTATCTTATATGAAGGATGGCCTTATGCCTATCCCATGCATGCTTAAACTCCTCCACTGTATTTGCAGCTACCACTTCTGCAGGAAGGCTATTCCATGCATCCACTACTCTCTCAGTAAAGTAATACTTCCTGATATTACTTTTAAACCTTTGCCCCTCTAATTTAAAACTATGTCCTCTTGTAGCAGTTTTTCTTCTTTTAAATATTATCTCCTCTTTTACCTTGTTGATTCCCTTTATGTATTTAAAAGTTTCTATCATATCCCCTCTGTCTCGTCTTTCTTCCAAGCTATACATGTTAAGGTCCTTTAATCTTTCCTGGTAAGTTTTATCCTGCAATCCATGTACCAGTTTAGTAGCTCTTCTCTGAACTCTCTCCAAAGTATCAATATCCTTCTGGAGATATGGTCTCCAGTACTGAGCACAATACTCCAAATGAGGTCTCACTAGTGCTCTGTAGAGCGGCATGAGCACCTCCCTCTTTCTACTGGTAATTCCTCTCCCTATACACCCAAGCATTCTGCTAGCATTTCCTGCTGCTCTATGACATTGTCTGCCTACCTTTAAGTCTTCTGAAATAATGACCCCTAAATCCCTTTCCTCAGATACTGAGGTTAGCACTGTATCACTGATTTTATATTCTGCTCTTGGGTTTTTACGTCCCAGGTGCATTATCTTGCACTTATCAACATTAAATTTTAGTTGCCATATTTTTGACCATTCCTCTAGTTTTCCTAAGTCCTTTTCCATTTGGTGTATCCCTCCAGGAACATCAACCCTGTTACAAATCTTTGTGTCATCAGCAAAAAGACACACCTTACCATCGAGGCCTTCTGCAATTTCGCTGATAAAGATATTAAACAATATGGGTCCCAGAACAGATCCCTGAGGTACCCCACTGGTAACAAGTCCTTGGTCTGAATATACTCCATTGACTACAACCCTCTGTTGCCTGTCCCTCAGCCACTGCCTAATCCATTCAACAATATGGGAGTCCAAGCCCAAAGACTGCACTTTATTGATAAGCTTTCTATGTGGGACAGTATCAAAAGCCTTACTAAAGTCTAGATAAGCGATGTCTACTGCACCTCCTCCATCTATTATTTTAGTCACCCAATCGAAAAAATCAATAAGATTAGTTTGACATGATCTCCCTGAAGTAAACCCATGCTGTTTTTCATCTTTCAATCCATGGGATACATGTTCTCATTCTGTTTACGCCAAATTCGGACTCTACCATTTGAATGTCTCAACAGAAATCGAGACTCATCAGACCAGGCAACATTTTTCCAGTCTTAAACAGTCCAATTTTGGTGAGCTTGTGCAAATTGTAGCCTCTTTTTCCTATTTGTAGTGGAGATGAGTGGTACCCGGTGGGTCTTCTGCTGTTGTAGCCCATCCGCCTCAAGGTTGTGCATTTTGTGGCTTCACAAATGCTTTGCTGCATACCTCGGTTGTAACGAGTGGTTATTTCAGTCAACGTTGCTCTTCTATCAGCTTGAATCAGTCGGCCCATTCTCCTCTGACCTCTAGCATCCACAAGGCATTTTTGCCCACAGGACTGCCGCATACTGGATATTTTTCCCTTTTCACACCATTCTTTGTAAACCCTAGAAATGGTTGTGCGTGAAAATCCCAGTAACTGAGCAGATTGTGAAATACTCAGACCGGCCCGTCTGGCACCAACAACCATGCCACGCTCAAAATTGCTTAAATCACCTTTCTTTCCCATTCTGACATTCAGTTTGGAGTTCAGGAGATTGTCTTGACCAGGACCACACCCCTAAATGCATTGAAGCAACTGCCATGTGATTGGTTGACTAGATAATTGCATTAATGAGAAATAGAACAGGTGTTCCTAATAATTCTTTAGGTGAGTGTATATTCCAATATATAGTTATGGCACAAAGTCTCGTTTTTAATGGGTTTCTTCTGCAAATTATGTCCTATAATTATAGTAATTTAACACTACAGGTAAATATAATATTTCGATGCTTTACCTTTTACTTTTTTGTCAAATTTTTTCTGCTTCACTTTATCTCTGTTATCTTGCCGAACTTCTTTTGCTTCTTCTAGCGCTTCTTCGGTACCCCATACTTCTAAGGAACGTTTAATTATCTGTAATAAAGAAAGGGTACAACACAAAAACTTTAAAGTATGAACTGGAATGGGTGTACTACAGTTCCCAGAAAGATTATCAAAATTATGGTTATTCAGTTTAGAAAAAGTAGGATTTTTGTCTTACCTGTAAAATCCTTTTTTTGCTGAGTTCATTGGGGGACACAGAAGACCATGGGTATAGCTGCTGCCACTAGGATGCGACACTAGGCAATAAAGTGCTAGCGCCTCCTCTCAGCTATACCTCTCCTGCAGACACGGAGCTAAATAAGTTTGTACGAAAGCAGTAGGAGCAGCCAGGAGAAGTCAACAGAAAACAATTAAAAGTAAGAAAGGAGAAGATAGGTCAGGATTAATAACAGCGAGAAAGTTTTACAGGTAAAATCCTACTTTCTCGCTCGTGTCATTGGGGGGACACAGAAGACCATGGGACGTTAAACAGCAGTACCATGGGGAGGAAACAAGACGAGAACGAATCTCCCGGTCATAAGGCCCCACACAGAATTGCGGGGGAAGGACACATGGGAACAAGACATTAGGACTGACCCCAAAAAAACGCAAAAAAAAAAATTGGGGCGTAACCTGGTAGGAGAAGAGTGTCCCCTGGGATATAAAAAAAAAAAAAAAACACACATCCCCTACGGCCAAGGGGGTTTGTCTCATAAGAATGTTCCTCAAGAATGACAATGTGGTAAACAGAGACATGGAGAGGAGGACCTTAAGCTCCATAACAAGAGAAGAGAGAAGCCGTCTGATACCTATGGAAGGCTGCCTGAACTAGCAGACCTAACCAGAAGCTAAAGAAACAGGTATAAGCAAAGGGAACAGGTAGACGCAACGTACATGTCTGAAAACATCAAAGTTGCTTAACCCATCAGACACTATCGACCGCCACTGCGGACCAACTCCGCCTGAAGAAGAAGAGAAGGAGGCTATGAGAGGAATGTACGAAACGGCCAGACCGGAACCAGATATGGGATAAATACTGTGCCAGGAAGGGAGTGCGGACGTCGAACACCACAAAGTCCCATAAAAAAAGGTAACGGAACCATACTACCCGTGCAGATACTACACAGCAGAAAGGGGGCCTACAAGAACACAACGGCTATGGAAACTGGACAAGCAAGCAAAAACAGTATCTGGGGAAGTGCAACTACTTGCCTTGTGGAAGGGGAGAAGTAGAAGAGGCTAATACGGTTCAATAGAGAACTAGTGTAAAAGGTGACAACAAGGACAGTACGACTGCCGTACCCAGTGAGGGAAGCAGTGCAGACAACTCACAGAGTCAAACTGGATAAGTGCATGCCCAAACTTCTACAAGGAGGTAACGCTGATGCTGTCACCGTAGCAGATGGTAGAGGCAATGCACAACATGTGAAGGGAACAAGGCGCTAAACCAGCGCCACAGAAATCGGTAAGTTATACCAGGTACAGAAAACCTGCCCACCAGCAGTGAGCAAACCCATCACCAGTACAATGGCTTGGTATGGGCATTTGACCAGCGCTATAAGGAATAAGTGAACCTATCAGCCACCACCTCAGAAACATACCATGCCTGGTAAATGTGTTGTAGAAAACCGCACGAAATGCCAGGGTCGATGCCCCACATGGAGGAAGGGGATGCAGCAAGAACCTCCGGGGCCGCGCCCATTGACAATGTGTCCTGTAAGCCAGAACCAGTGACTGTCGGCACTAGAAGGAAGAACGCAAAAACTCTCCCTGGGAAGGGGTCACAAAGTAGTAGCCACGGAACAGGAGTAGCCCAAAAATCTACAGCCAGCACAAAGACTGCCTCATAGGGGGAGGCCATACCAGTACCCATAGCCTCTCCAGAGGGGAGACTCCACCTGAAAATGAGGTCAAACAGCAGTAGCCAACATGAACTATTGGTAGCGCAATACTCCACCAGGGAAGGAAGAAAACTGGCAACCCGTGCAGATGTTCCACCTACTAAAGGAGTGTGGACGCCGAGCGTGCCAAGGCAAAGCAACAAAATTAGAATGCTCCACATGGGGAATCAATTCACGAGGAGAGGCATGTCGTGGGTCAACACCCTGGAAAGACAGGGGCTGCCACGTAGGTGCCCGACCCCAATCCGTACAATGACTACCTGAGGAAAAGGATGGTGTGAAAGTAGTCACAGTATCTCGTGGTAGTGCCAATATACCATCTATATGACAGAGGGTAAGGCGATTGTCTGTGTCTAGAAAGGAGACCACCCTTGGAACGGGATGGAAAGCAACAAGGGGATAATGTGATAGGGTGGAAGATTCCAGAGGTAATGGGAAAACTTCGTCTATGGAAAGAGGGGAGCCCGACAAGATGTACATTATCCACTGGTAGAACAAGTATCACTGGTTGTGGAACTACCCCGCCGATGGAAGGAGGGTAATGCTACAGGATCTTACAGTATGCAGGTGTGGTACCCATCTCCACCTAAGAAAGGCGGATAATGTAACAGGATAAACAGTTTCCAGTGGTAGTGGAGTTACTCCGCTGACTGAAAGAGGGAAACCTGGCAGATGCACAGGGTCCACTGGTAGTGCAGGCACTACTGGTTGTGCAACTACTCCGTCAATAGAAGGAGGATAATGCAACAGGATCTACAGTATGCGATTGTGGTGCAACTAGTCCACTTATAGAAGGTGGAAATCCAACCGGACAGAAGATAACCAGGATTAGTGCAATTACTCAGTCTGCGGAAGGGGTAATGCGACAGAACATATGGTCTCTGGTGGAAGTGCAATTACTCTGACTAAGGAAGGAGAGTAATGCTACAGTCTGTATAGGATCCAGTGGTAGCGCAATTACTCCATGGAATGAGGATAATGTCACAGAATGTACAGTACCCATGGAAGTGTAAATACACCCACTACGGAAGGAGGGCAATGCTACCGCGAATATATATGATCCAGTGGTAGGGTTGGGCGATATACCGGTGTTCACGATATACCGCGGTATTAAAAAACGGCGATATGGCTGTTTCCTAATTACCGTGGTTTTTTGTGACATCAAAGCGGTCATGTGCGCTGACCGCTTCTAAATCTGCGTCCGCCCGCCCCTGCACCTTGCATAGCGCTGAGTACAAACACATTACTTCCACTCGCTCCTGGCTCCTTGCTCCGCCTCCCTTATTCAAGTCTCCAGACTCCACCCACCATCTGACATCACCGTCCGTCACCCACCCGTGCCGGTTCTATTGTATGTGGCGAACTCTGTGTGAGTAGAGTCTCTCTGGAGAGACTTTTCCTGCGGCTGCCTCGCTAGTGTCCTCTGATGACAAAATTAGAAACGTATTACTTCCCGCAGCGGGCTGTCCCCGGCTCTCCCTCATCCTTGCTCCCATATTCAAATCTCCACCCACCGACATCTGATGTCAGAATCAGAGCACACAAGCGAGGCAGCCGCGGGAAAAGTATATCGTAAAGTATTACTGTATGTATGGTGGCCTGTGGCCACAAGACTTTATTATAACATCTCCTTGTGGCCCCCGCCCCTACAGTGTAACGTCTCCTTGTGGCCCCCCATACAGTGTAACGTCTCCTTGTGGCCCCCCATACAGTATAATATCTCCTTGTGGCCCCCATATAGTATAACGTCTCCTTGTGGCTCCCCCATACATTACAACGTCTCCTTGTGGCTCCCCCATACATTACGTCTCCTTGTGGCTGCCCCCATACAGTATAACGTCTCCTTGTGGCCCCCCATACAGTATAACGTCTCCTTAGGGCTGCCCCCATACAGTATAACGTCTCCTTGTGGCTGCCCCCATACAGTATAATGTCTCCTTGTGTGTTTTCTTTTAAACAGGTACTTATCGCGATATATATCGTTATCGCGATAAATTTCTTAATATCGTTATCGTCTGAATATTTTTGATATCGCCCAACCCTATCCAGTGGTAGTACCAATATGCCTTGCTAGTTGCTACCAGGATGTATAGGGTCCCATGTGCAAATACCCTGCCTATGAAAAAAGAGCAATGATACAGAATGAATAGGATCCAGTGGTAGTGCAAATACTCCGCCTAAGGGTCCATTCACACGTCCGTATGTGTTCTACGGATCTGTATATACAAACAAACTGAAAAAAATGGTGTGGTGTTAGGCAGGAAGTGCTCAAACCCATATGCAGTTGTGCATATGTAAACAGGGGAGCAAATCCTGCACTTCTGGCCCGTTGCTAACAGCGATCCCCAGCAAAAATGCATACAGTGGAGGATACCCGCAGCGGACCACAAGTACTACAATAGACATCCTACACAAGATAGCAATTATGTGGATGTGATAATCAATATAACAATATAATAATAGCAAAGACAGGTGCACTCTGCAGACTTACTAAGCCCTCAAACTGATGATAAAATTGAGAGATTAGTCAACATCTCCTACTAGGAGGACATGTCTGAGCCCGAGCACCGCACCAAGGTTTTTCAAGTTGCTCGGGACCTAACACTCACCTACCTGAGCCGTATGGGCTATACCAGGAGCCAGTGGGCAAATTACAGGAGCATGAGGTCCGACTCACAAACAACTCACCAGTTACCTCCAGCATGTGACCATGCTAGCAATGGGAGGAGGGAGGAGTCTGCGAGTCCCACTCAAGACTGGCTGATATGGCCCAGGCCTCGCAGCTGCACCTAAATGTAGCCTGTGGATGGAAAACAGGCTCATTTAAATTGGAGTTTATAAACCTCCAGGCATCTGTATATACAAACAAACTAAAAAGAATGGCGTGGTGTTAAACAGGCAGGAAGTGCTCAAATCCATATGCAGTTGTTTATATATATATATATATACACAGGGGAGCAAATCCTGCACTTGTGGCCCGTTGCTAACGGCGATCCCCAGCAACAATGCATACAGTGGAGGATGCCCACAGCGAACCACAATAAACATCCTACACAAGATAGCAATTATGTGGATGTGATAATATAATAATAGCAAAGACATGTGCACTCTGCAGACTTCCTAAACCCTCAAACTTTGCTATTATTATATTGTTTTACGGATCCGCAAAACACGGACACCGGCAATGTGCGTTCCGCATTTTGCGGACCGCACATCGACGGCACTCATAGAAAATGCCTTTGAGGACAAGAATAGGACATGTTCTATTTTTTTGCTGAACGGAAGTGCGGATCCGGAAGTGCAGATCCGCGGATGCGGACAGCACATTCCGGCCCCATTGAAAATGAATGGGTCCGCACCTGTTCCGCAAAATTGCGGAAATGATGCGGACCCATTTCGCGGACGTGTGAATGGACCCTAAGAAAGGAGGGTAATGCTACAGGCTGTACAGTATCCAGTGGTAGTGCAAGTATTCCATTTAAGAATGGAGGGTAATACTACAAGCTGTACAGTATCCAGTGGAAGTACTCCGCCTAAGGAAGGCAGGCAATGCTGCAGGCTGAACAGTATCCAGTGGTAGTGCAAGTACTCCGCGCCTATGAAGGAGGGTAATGCTACAGGTCGGACAGTATCCAGAGGTAGTGCAAGTGCTCCGCCTATGAAGGATAGTAATGCTACAGACTGTACAGTATACCGTGGTAGTGCAAGTATTTAGCCTATGAAAGGAGGGTAATGCGACAGGCTGTACAGTATCCAGTGGAAGTGCAATTACTCCGCCTATGGAAGGGGGTAATGCTACAGGCTGTACAGTATCCAGTGATAGTGCAATTACTCCGCCCTTTGGAAGGTGGTAATGCTACAGAATGTACAGTATCCTAGTTGTAAGTATCTAACGGTAGGGCGAGCCCAGTGCGTGCAAAAGCAGTAGAAGAAGGAGACCAAAGCCATAGAGACCAGAACAACGGAATATCGCCATCGGACCGAAAGCCGGGAAGTTGCCGCTTATGTAGCGATGCCCCAGACAGGTATCCTCTCCCCCTTCAAACCCCCCACCAAGCGGCCCTAGCGTCACACCGGGAGACAGTGTACTTATCTGCGTCCTGTAGTCTTCGCCCTCAAATCCACACCAGCGGAGGTCACCTCTCAGTCAGCTGGCACAAGGAGTGGCAGTGATCTGGAGGATGGCAGGAAGGTGACCCCGAATCTGGTAGGCCGCCGGAGCTGCAGATCGAGCCCGGTTCCACTTAACTTCTGGGGGAGGGTGGGAGGTAGCCGGGGACGTCAATTCAACCCCGGCGCTTGCTCCACCAAGAGACCAGGGAAGCAAAATTGCGACCCTGCGTCCCTGCAGAAAAAAATAAACGGGAGTAGAGAGAATGTCATCCTCCTTATCCGACACTAAGCAAGAACTGGGGTCCTCCCGGTGGAACATGGGGGTATAGCCCTGGGAGGAGGGGCTTTATTTTTCTATTTGCATAGTGTCTCCTCCTAGTAATGACCTAGGCTATACCCATGGTCTGTGTCCCCCCAATGGAATGTGCGAGAAATCAGCGCCTGTGAGCGCTGGGCCTGGAGAAAGGTGTGGGGGCTGGGGACTGGAGCGAGGGCCGGTGAGAAGCCAAGGTTTTTTGGGGAAAAAAAAACAACATTTTACTGTGTTTACTTTAGAGAACACAGGAGAAGAGGACCCAGCAGAAACGTAACCCCTAGAACCCAGTACAGGGAGAAGGGGAGGAAGGTTAACCCCTGGGAGGGGTCAGGGTCCAGCAGGGAAAGGTAGGTAATACTTACTTAGACGGTTTATGCCCACCCCGATTCTAGCAGTGTCACCTTCTCAGTGTACTGGGGAAGGTGGCTACACTGGTAATAGGGGGGACTTCCAGAAGTAGCAGCAAGGTGATACTGTAGCTGGCGGGTAACAGAGGATTTGAGATCCACTGTCGCTCCTCATCTTCCATAGATGGGGAACGAGCAGCGGGCTTGAGGACCCACTGGTCTCCCCCCCTCAAGTGTGGAGAAAACAGGTGGTTGGAGGCCGCATGTAGTCCGATTGGAAAAAGAAAAATAAGAAAAAAATCTTTGGCAGACCTGCAGGAAAACATGTCTGCCTCCTACAGACACTAAGCTAAAACTGATTAGCTCAGTGTCTGCAGGAGGGGTATAGCTGAGGGGAGGAGCTAGCTTCCTAGTGGCAGCAGCTATACCCAAGGTCTTCTGTGTCCCCCAATGATACGAGTGAGAAAATAAAACTAAGGAGATCTAATAACCATGTGTAAATATATCAGGGGACAGTACAGAGATCTCTCCCATCATCTATTTATCCCCAGGACTGTAACTGTGACAAGGGGACATCCTCTGCGTCTGGAAGAAAGAAGGTTTGTACACAAACATAGAAGAGGATTCTTTACGGTAAGAGCAGTGAGACTATGGAACTCTCTGAGGAGGTGGTGATGGTGAGTTCACTAAAAGAGTTCAAGAGGGGCCTGGATGTATTTCTGGAGCGTAATAATATTACAGGCTATGGCTACTAGAGAGGGGTCGTTGATCCAGGGAGTTATTCTGATTGGAGTCAGGAAGGATTTTTTTCCCCTAAAATGAGGAAAATTGGCTTCTATCTCACAGGGTTATTTGTTTTTTTTTAACAGGTTGAAATGGGTGGACAGATATCTTTTTTTTAGCCTTATAAACTAGGTTACTGTGTTACATGCACATATATTCATAAAATCATCAGAACTGGAAAGATAAAAATCTGGCTTTAAACTTGAAATTTTAAAGAAAAGTATCAACCTATAAAATACAGGGATTACACACCTTGAAATGTGCACCCTGAAAACCCATATACACTCCTCAACATTGAAACTGCAACAACAAGAAGGACAAGCCATGAGGTTATGGAAATCGTGGAAGTAGAAGGCGTCACTAAACTCTGCAGATTATCAAATTTTCAAGCCCCTATCTCCAAACTGTGGCATGTGGGAGAGGCATACAAGCCAGATTGAAAGCAAAATTTTTTGGCCACATGAAACCTTTAAAATCAGATCAAATTGTGTGGGATGATTGTGTGATGCCCTCTGGTCGCTGACGTCCCAGTTATTGCCACTTGTAGCAAACGGAGAGGGACAGAATCCTTGAACTGAGTCTCCTTGGTGTATCACTCCAGCAGATTGCTACAGGCCTAGAGATATCAGAACTGTTCAACGTTGCGGGTCCCAGTGGTTGGGAGAACAACAAGGAACTGGAATGACAGCAAAAGGAGCACAGATGCGAACCTCTGCACGGACGGATCGTCTGATTAGAAGAATGATGCGTAGTGATCCATTCTGTACTGCAAGTGAAATTGGACATCACATCCTAAGCTTAGGGTGGCAAGCTTTTTGTGGATAGCACTAGCATCACATCTCTAGTAGCTATACAGCCTGAGATAGACCTGTCAGCAGCAAGGATGTATCTCATACGTTGTTAGTACCACCCTGCAAGGATGTATTAGATAAGTTATTGGAAGGAAAAGGGCTAGGGAACAAGCAAGTTTTCTGTTTTTTCATTGTCACACTTTAAAAAGGGATAATTTTTTTTATTTTTATATTGATCTAGCTGTATGAGGGCTTGTTTTTGTGGGTTGAGCTCCACTCTGTGGCTAGCCCCTCCCTCTCTGCTTCGCCGCTGCATGGCTGTGTCAATCAAAGCAGCCAGGGAGGGGCTGGCCACAGAAATGAGTGGAGCTTGTGTGCATACAGAAGCTGAGTATGATTTTTTTCAACTGGTACAGGCTGCTAGTAAAGCTTAAAGGGATCCGGTCATCATGTTTATGCTGACCTCACTGAGGGCATCATAAAATAGTGAAAGAAATGCTGATTTCAGCGGTGTGTCACACATCAGCTAAAAGTCAGTGGTTACCGAGAACCAGCATCATAATCATTGCAGCCCAGGCCTTTCCCCGCCCCGTCCATTTTTTTTTAGATCTAGCATGAGCGGGGAAAAGTCGCAGATTGCAGCGCAATGAAACTTTGTGCCACAATTTGCACCAAAAGTACACCTAATATAGACATATTCCTGTTAGTAAATTAGGGTTGTCACGATACCAAAATTTTGATTCGATTTCGATATCATAAAAAAGTATTGCGATACTTAATACCATTCAATACGCTGCGTGCATTCCGCATTTTATGGAATGTCCGGCCCATAAAAGAACAGTCCTATCCTATTTTTTAGGGGAAAAGGTGACAAAAAAAAATTTGAGAATTGCGCGGTTTTAATATATTTTTTTTTTTTATGTTACGCCATTTTTATATTTTAATAGTTTGGACTTTTCGGACGTGGCGATATGTAATATGCTTATTTATTTATTGTTTATATATTTTATATGTAAAATTGGGAAAGGGGGTGTTTTAAACTTAATATTTATTTATTTTACTTTTTATTTAATAATTATTAGCCCCCTTAGGGGCTTGAACCTGGGATCTTTTAATCCCTTGTTCTATTCACCCAGTTAGAGCTGTATTAGGGTGAATAGGATTTTACACTCTCCCTGCTGCCCTGTGCTTTGTGCACACGGCAGCAGGGAGCTTTCCATGGCAGCCAGGGCTTCAGTAGCGACTTGGCTGCTATGGTAACCGCCATTGCACCACCAATGGAGGGGAGGGGAGCCTGTGGCCACTGCCACCAATGACTTTAATATTGGGGGGGCGGGCTGGAGCGTGCACTGCGCCATCAATGAAAATAACTAATGTTTAATTCAAATGCAGGAGGTGGGTGCTGGCGGCAGAATCACATAGCCGGCACCCGACCTCTATGACAGAGAGCTGCGATCAGCCTCCTATATTTGAATTAAACGTTAGTTATTTTTATTGGTGGTGCAGTGGCCACAGCCCCTCCTCTCTTTCCTGTCATTGGTAGTAGCGGCACAGTGGGGAGGGAGAGACTCCTCCTACACTGTGCCGCTGAGGAGAACATGGCGCGCGCTGAGTACAAAAGTATCCGGGTACAAAAGTATCGTTTGGGTATCGATAATTCGATACCCAGTGCAACCCTATAGTAAATAACCCCCTAAAAGCCATGGTTTCCTCCGTACAGAGCACAGAGAACATGGAGGAAATTCTTCTTCCCTATCACTATTTTTATATACAGAGAAGCAGAAGAGCATGGAAGACATTATACAAAAATACTGGACATTTCTGACTTCTATGGGATTATTTAATATGTTCCTTCAGTGAGCTGGTAGTCTATCTTGGTCTCTCAAGACAGAATTATCACAGAATTCAGAGTGAATGTTAGTTTAGGAAAGAGAAAAGAACTGATAACTGGAGAACAAGGCTTTCTTCTCTTTCCTTACTCTATTGATTTATGCAAAGTTGTCTGAACGTACGGTGACCATTTAAAGTGCATACTATTATATTTCTCACCAGGTCCAGTGAAAGTCACTCACTAGCAATACAGAACTGCACCACACACTCAAAATGTTCTCTACACGTCAAAAGAATTCAGCATAAAAACAAAGATTTTTTGTACCTGCGATTTCAAGTAAAGCTTCATGTCTCCCCAATGAGAATTGTGAGGGTTTTTCTTTAAAATATACTTTAGCACAGGCTCCCTTTGATCAATATCGCAGTCTTTCAGTAAATACTCTTTCTTGGCTTCAGTCCTTGTTATGAGTTTATGTTTTTCTTCAGTGTCTCTAGGAGTCAAAAACAAAAATCATCTTACAAATTTTAAGTAGAGCTGTCATAGCCAGTTAATAAGGATAAGGACAAGTTCAATTAGGAAAGATACTCTTTGTGGAGACTTTCTATGTTGTTGAAGGCCCTAGAAAACATTTTAATCCGCAAAAAAAAAAATGTTGTCCAACAACTAATTAGATTTCAGCTGGCAGGTTTTAAAGTGCAAACATTGATTTAAAGCAGGCATGCTCAACCTGCGGCCCTCCAGCTGTTGCAAAACTACAACTTCCAGCATGCCCGAACAGCCTACAGCTATCAGTCTACAGCAGGGCATTTTGGGAGTTGTAGTTTTACAACAGCTGGAGGGCCGCAGGTTGAGCATGCCTGATTTAAAGGGTTATTTCCCATTATAGACATCTACATATTTTCAGAGAATTTATCATTAATGTCGGACCACTCACACAAACAATCACCTCTCGATTCATTCTTCCCCCTGGATGCAGTGACCAGTGGTTGCCTCACCTATAAGACATTTTTGTGGAAATGCCAAAGCTGTCTACAAAAATGAACAACTATTTAATTGGTTGGCGCACTGGCATGCAACATTTCCACTTTTTTTTGGAGCTGGTAACTCACTATGGTATTTAGCAGTACAAGCTAATAACGCAAATGGAAGAAGTTTTAAAAAAGTGTGAATAATAAAAAATAGATATATTTTACTTAATCCTGTGTATTTACTTAGGCATACATGCAAGTACAAAATGTACATAAAGAACAAAAAAACACAGCAAATGTCATTTACCTGCATCCATCACAAACAGCTAAATCAAAGTTATTGCTTAAATAGGAATCCATAAAATCTTTGCCACACTCCTCACAAATTAGATAATCACATTCTAGCACTGGACCTGCAGAAACAGATTACGTTTAGTTTAAAATTTTTCTGATTTCTTCTTATCAGGTTTTCACTTTCAGCTAATGAAAGTGGAAACGCCCTGTAAACTACATATGGGGCATTATTCTGATTATGACACTTTGCTATTAGTGGGTTGTCGACTCAAAGGAGGTATTATCTCGTGCTGAAATATTTTTGTCTGTACCCTCAATTGCACCACAATATGATGCAGAAGACTGCAAGAGTGTGTGTGTGTGTTTCATTATCAATACATGTCCTTAGCATCAAAGAGATAAAGGAAGCTGAGGCTTCCTGCTGTGAGAAGGGAAGAAAGAACTGTCTCATGCAAAGTTTGAACTCAGTGCAGTGCACCTGATGGCTGCAGAGACCATCTGGATGTTTTTCCCATACATATTATGAGCACAGGCATTTCATAGAGTGAGGTGAGATTTTTTTTTTTTTTATGTTTACAACAACTTTGAAGGGGATTTCTAGTCATCAATATCCGATCACACCCCATCAATCTAAACATTTCGGAGAACCCCTTTAAAGGGAATCTGTCACTAGCATATTAGCAAAATATTTTTTTAATGAATCCATGTGTAATAAAGTACCTTATTTCCATATGTCTTGTTCTTTTTATTCTGTGTCTTGTCATTTCTTCAAAAAAACGCTTATGATATTCAAATGAAGCTGTAAGGAGCCCAGAGGGGCGTTATTCTTTGTCCACGGTGCCCAGGAACGCCCCTCTGAAGTGCCGTGCCCGCCTAAATTTGAAAACTAAGAACTCCTCCAAGATCGCCTAAATCGCCTCCCAGAGGCAAGGCTAAGTGCTCCCCCCCCCCCCCAGAGGCGAGGCTAAGTGCTCTACGGCAAACACCCCCGATCCTCCTCTCGCCTGCATCCGAAATCCCGCGCAGGCGCAGTGCCGGCGATTGCCTGCGCGTTGATAAGACGACTGAGGGCAACAGCGTCACTGGGCATGCGCCGATCCCAGTGACGTGTTCGCTGTTTCCTCAGCCAGCTGGAAGCCCCCCCCCCCCACATAAATCACTGGCACTGCGCCTGCGCGGGATTTCGGATGCGGGTGAGAGGAGTATCGGGGGGGTTTGCCACAGAGCGCGGACGCTGGGGGGGGGGGCGGCGGTTGAGCACTTAGCCTTGCCTCTGGGAGGCGATTTAGGCGATCTTGGAGGAGTTCTTAGTTTTCAAATTTAGGCGGGCACGGCACTTCAGAGGGGCGTTCCTGGGCACCGTGGACAAAGAATAACGCCCCTCTGGGCTCCTTACAGCTTCATTTGAATATCATAAAAAGTGTTTTTTTTTAAGAAATGACAAGACACAATAAAAAAAGAACAAGACATATGGAAATAAGGTACTTTATTACACATGGATTCATAAACATTTTTTTTTTGCTAATATGCTAGTGACAGATTCTCTTTAACAATGTTTCATTTAGAAAAGTGGAGTAATATAGCACCATCTGATCAGTGTATTCATTTACCTGGCTGATTTACAATATTTTCCACAGTTTTCTCTTTAATCTCTTCTTCCTCTATAAAGAATCCTCCTCCTGAATCTACAATCTTTGGCGGAGCTTTCATAGCAGAAATTCCTAAAGTAAAGTTAGGGGTAGTTACTCAGTGTTTCACAAAGTGAGATTCCACATTCTAAACTCATTCCATGAATTATTACCATGAAGTTAGACACATCTACAAACTGATGAGTCTGGATTATTATTTTCAACACTCAAATTATACAGCAAAGGCTAATCTATATAGATATATAAATAACTCATACTACATCCATGAACATAAAGCAATATACGAATACAGAAGCAAATGCTTTAAAATACGTCATAATGAAGATAAAGGCCAGAAGTCCCTCAAGTTACAATATTAATTGGTTCTAGGAAAAGCATTGTAAGTTGAAAATATCGTATCTTGAGTCCGTAACTCTCTGGAAAAGAAGTAATGGGTTCCAAAGCTTCAAATTGTCACCCATATTAATTTCAAAATAAGCAGAAAAGTAATTTATATAAAGCAATTGCTTATAATATAAAGTTGGAAATAGCTTCAAATCACTGTTTATGTAGAGGACAGGAGCTTTTTTAGGGCCCTGTACAGTATGTATAGTGCATAAATATAAAATGCAGAAGCAGCAGATGCTGAAAAACGCACAAGCTGTTCAACCGCCACGTCATTAAACCAGCGTTGTGGAGTCTGTAGATAAATGCTCCGACTCCTCCGTTTTTGGTACTTCCGACTCAGACTCCCCGACTCCTCTGTATTTAATATGCGAATGTATTTTATACATTCAGCTTAGTAAATATATTGGAAATAGCTCACTAGTCCCCCCTATTTTATACATTCCTTGAAGGAAAGAAAGGCAACATACATGTCATTACCACAGAACTACTGGCTAGGAAGCTGCTGCCTTCTCCTTTGTGTGCTGATCTTCTGCTGAAGATAGGGCAGTGGGAGGATCCAGGAAGGGGCATTTATTTTAAAACCTGATTTCCCTAGTAGAATCCCATAGTCATGTTTAAAGTTTAAGCTAACAATCTGAGTTTACAAGTTTTTATAGCCTTAGCTGAATGACAGCAGTTTTTCAAATGGTTTACAGCTTCAGTCTTGAGCTATTGACTATCCATTCCCTTCACTTATACAAGTGTCTAGTCCTGCAAAAAAACGAGATTTTTGTATAACTTACCAGTAAAATCTCTTTCTCGCTCTTCCTTGGGGGACACAGGAAACCTTGGGTATAGCTCATCTCCATAGGAGGCGTGACACTAAGTGAAAGGCTGTTAAGCCCCTCCTCCAGCAGCTATACCCTCAGCCTGGAGCGAGCGACTACCAGTTATGTGCCCAAGTAGTTAAAACAAAGGCAAGGATCAACCAAATTAACACCAACAAGTCAAAACTCCCGTCAGGGCAACCAAAACAATGGGTGGGTGCTGTGTCCCCCAAGGAAGAGCGAGAAAGAGATTTTACTGGTAAGTTATACAAAAATCTCGTTTTCTCGCCCAATTCCTTGGGGGACACAGGAAACCTTGGGACGTTCAAAAGCAGTCCACAAATAGGGAGGGACCACAACCCAAGAAGAATTAAAGCACCATAGGCAATAAGGCACCACCGCCTGCAAGATCAGGCGGCCCAAAGCAGCATCCGCCGATGCATAAGTGTTCACCTTGTAGAACTTGGTGAAGGTGTGCAAAGAAGACCAGGTGGCCGCCTTACACAATTGTTCAGCCGAAGCTCGATTTCGCTGAGCCCAGGAAGCCCCGACCGCTATGGTAGAATGAGCGGTAACACCAAAAGGCGGATTCCTGCCCTTAGCACGGTAAGCCTCAGCAATAGCCATCTTGATGAAGCGGGCAATAACCACTTTAGATGCCGCCAGCCCCCTGCGCGGACCCTCCGGAACCACAAATAGAGAATCCGAGCGCCGAAAGGGTCTAGTTACATCCAAGTAGATCCTCAGAGCCCTAACAACATCCAGACGGTGAAGATCCCGTTCCCGAGGATGAGACGGGGACGGGCACAGAGAAGGAAGGACAATATCTTCATTCAGGTGAAAAGCGGACACCACCTTCGGAAGGAAATCCGGAACCGGGCGGAGAACCACCTTGTCCTGGTGAAAAACCAAGAGGGGTTCTACGCAAGAAAGTGCCGCCAATTCAGACACACGCCGAAGAGACGTGATGGCAACGAGGAAAAAAACTTTGCAAGACAACAAGCGAAGGGAAACCCTGCGCAGAGGCTCGAAAGGAGAAGATTGGAGAGCCGTCAGCACAACATTAAGATCCCAAGATGGAACGGGAGCGCGATACGGGGGAGCATAGTGAGCAACCCCCTGAAGAAAAGTCTTAACTGGACCGAGCGGAGCCAGAGGTCGCTGAAAAAGGATCGAAAGCGCTGAGATCTGACCCTTTAGGGTACTGAGACCCAAACCCAAGTCCAGACCAGACTGCAAGAAGGATAAAATCGTGGGGAGAGAAAACCGAAGGGGATGAACATCTAAGGTCTCGCAGAAATTCAAATAGGCCCGCCAGGTTCGGTAATAAATCCTGGACGATGCCGGTTTACGCGCACGAATCATGGTACGGACCACGTCAGCAGAAAACCCCCGCCGCGTTAGGACCGCGGTTTCAATAGCCACGCCGCTAAACGTAGCGACCCTAAATGCTGGTGGAAGATCGGCCCTTGGGAGAGGAGGTCTTCTCTTAGAGGCAGAGGCAAGGGGGCGTCTGCCAGGAGCAACATAAGGTCGGCGTACCAAGGACGACGAGGCCAATCCGGGGCTATTAGGATCGCAGGCGTGCCCTCCGCCACGATCTTCCGAAGGACTCGTGGAAGAAGAGGCAGGGGCGGAAAAACGTAGAGGAGAGAGAACTCCGTCCAGGGAAGGACGAGCGCGTCCGCGCCGTAAGCGTCCGGATCCTTGGTTCTGGCCATGAAGGTGGGGAGCTTGTGGTTGAATCTGGAGGCCATGAGATCCACGTCCGGACGACCCCAACGGAGGCAAAGAGACTCGAAGACGTCGGGGTGCAGAGACCACTCGCCCGGGTCGATCGTCGTCCGGCTGAGGAAATCCGCCGCCCAATTGTCCACTCCTGGGATGTAAATGGCCGAAATGGCTGGAACATGAACTTCCGCCCAGCGAAGGATTAGAGACACCTCCCTCATCGCCGCCGCGCTGCGAGTGCCCCCTTGATGGATGATTTATGTATGCCACAGCCGTGGCATTGTCCGATTGGACACGAACAGGGTGACCCTGAAGCAGCGAAGTCCAATGCCGGAGTGAGAGGAGAACCGCCCTCAGCTCCAGAACGTTGATTGGCAGTTTGGACTCCGATGGAGACCAAGTGCCTTGTACGGACCGAGGAGGAAACACCCCCCCCCCCCAACCCCACAGACTGGCATCGGTGGTAATCACCAACCAAGTTATCGGTAGGAAGGACTTCCCTTGGAGAGGGGTCCGTAACCACCAGAGTAGAGAGGAGCGAACCTGGGGGGGGAAGGGGAAAGTGCTGATCCAGACTTTCCTGGGACTTGTCCCATGCGGACAGAATGGCAGTCTGAAAGGTGCGGGAGTGATACTGCGCGTAGGGGATTGCTTCGAAACAGGACACCATCTGTCCCAAGACCCGCATGCTGAACCGGAAGGAAGGACAGCGGTGGTTCAGAAGGCTCCGAACCGACCGATGAAGGAGCTGGCGCTTCTCTGACGGAAGCCGAACCTCCGCTGCATCTGTATCCAGCAGCATCCCCAGAAAGATCAGTTGCCTGGATGGAACAAGAGCGGATTTGGGAAGATTGATAATCCAACCGAACCGGCGTAAGGTTTGTAGCGAGAGGTCCACACTGGCAGATGTCAGTGACAGAGAGGGTGCCTTGATAAGGAGATCGTCCAAATATGGAAGAAGAAAAACTCCCCTGGAACGAAGTAAGGCGAGGACAGGGGCTAGGACCTTTGTGAAAACGCGAGGGGCCGTCGCCAGCCCGAAGGGGAGAGCAACGAACTGGTAGTGGTCGGACCCCACTGCAAAGCGCAGAAAGCACTGATGACACCGAGCGATTGGAATATGAAGGTAGGCGTCCTGGATGTCGATAGAGGCCAGGAACTCCCCTTTTTCCAGAGAGGCCACCACCGACCTGAGAGACTCCATCCGGAATCGCTGAAGACGAAGGAAACGGTTTAACCGTTTTAGATCCAGAATGGGACGAACCGAGCCTTCTTTTTTGGGGACCACAAAAAGGTTCGAATAGAACCCCTTGAATCTTTCTTCCATGGAAACCGGAGCGATGACCCCTTTGTCCAGAAGGGTGCGAGTGGCAGTAAAGAAATCGGCCGCCCCTTGGGGATCCCGGGGAACCCGGGAGCGAAAGAACCGAACTGGGAAGAGGGACGTAAACTCGAGTTTGTACCCGGAAGACACAACTTCGAGAGCCCAGGCGTCGGAGACGTGCGCCTGCCAGAAGTCCCTGAACAGGAAGAGACGTCCCCCCACCCGGGCGGGTGGGGGCGCACCTTCAGGTAGTGTTCTGCTTGGTCGCGGGAGGGCGAGCAGGCTGTGACTTGCGCCAGGAGGGCTGGGTCCGAAAAAAAGGTTTCTTACGTCTGTCTTGGACAGAGCTAGGGGATGGACCTGAAGAGGTGCGAGGTGCGGGAGCCCTGCGGGAAGACCTGAAGCGAGAAAAAATGGGACGGCCTCGAGTGGTGGTCCTAGTCCTAGATTGAGGAAGATGCGTACTCTTCCCCCCCGTGGCTTCGGATATGATTTCATCCAAGCGGGTCCCGAACAATCGAGAACCAGTAAAGGGAAGGCCAGTAAGAGACCGCTTTGACGTGGAGTCCGCCGTCCAAACCTTTAACCAAAGCTCCCTCCTGGCCGAAACGGCCAGGGCAGACGAACGGGCTATGAGAGCCCCCGCATCAAGGGATGCTTCACAGACGAATTTGCCGGCTTGAACGATAAGTTGGGCTAGAGCACGGAGGTCCTGAATAGGGACGTCGGATTCAAGCTCCTGATCCAGCTGAGAAGCCCACTCTGAAACCGCTTTTCCAGCCCAAGCGGAAGCAAAGACCGGCCGGAGGGCGGAACCGGAGGCTGCAAAGATACCTTTGGTAATGGCCTCTATACGGCGATCCTCAGTGGATTGTAAGGAAGAGCCATCAGCAACAGGAATAGCCGTGCTTTTTGCCAAACGGGCCACCGGGGGGTCGACTTTGGGTGGTGACGCCCAGTTTGTAATGCAATCCGCCGGGAATGGATAACAGATATCCAACTTCTTAGGCGGGGTAAAACGGGCATCAGGGCGGGCCCAGGCCTTGGAAACCACCGACGAGAAGTCAGTGTGGAGGGGAAAAACTGCAGACGTCTGTTTTTGGCGAAAAAAGGAAACACTGGTTTTTTCAGAATTAGGAGGATCATCGTGAATCTTAAAGGTATCACGAATATTGTTAATAAGATGGCCCACAGCAGAAGCCAGTTTTGAAGGCAAGGCCGAGTCCATATCACAATCTGAATCAACTAGTTCCCCTTCAGAGGGCATATCCTGTATCGAGGAAGGGCCCGACTGAGAGCGCACCCTTGGGGGTGATACTGAAGCATCCGAGGATGATAGGCGCTCCGCCCTAGACCGCTTCTGGGGTTGACGGGCTCTGGAGGTGTCGCCTGGAGAGAGGGACTCAGACGGGTCAGCTAAGATAGCGGACCCGGAGGGCCCAGCAGGGGAAATATCCGGCTGCGATAAGGGCAATACCTCTGCAAGGCGGCCCACAACGTTAGAGAGGCTGACCACAGCCTGGGAAAGGGATCTAGCCCAGTCAGGGGGATCCAATAGGCCAGGGGGTGACACAACAGATGGCGGACCCTGTAATGGGGTTTTGCAAGCCGAGCAATGCGGGTCAGGCTGCCCTTGAGGAAGGGGCGCCTTACATGCGGTGCAGGTGTGATACCAAGGACCGGCCGGCGCTGAGGGGTCAGACATGTTGGCTGAAGTAATATAAAAGCGTCCAGGCCAGAGGGCTGCAGAGCTAGAAAGGGTCAACAGTCCTACCAGGTCACAGTGGGAGCGGACGACAACAGCAGCGACAACAGCAGCGACAACAGCAGCGGCAACAGCAGCGGCAAATCCTGAGGTAAAACCTGAGGTAAAAACGATCCGTCCTGAGAGCAGGCACGAAGAGGAGGCGGGGCCAGCGAGGAGCGGGAAGAAAGACGTCCGCCCCCCCAACTGAATGTCTAACATGTACAGGAGAAGCGGAACGAAGCTCCGCCCCCCCACCGGAACTTTCGCGCGCGCGCGCGATTCAAACAAATATGCCGCCGAGAAAATATTGCCCCCCGACCACCTCCTTATACACCGGCGGCGAATGACACACCGGTAGCCGGCAAGAGAAGTCAGCCGGCAGCTGAACACAGCGGCAGCACTGGCCGAGATAACAAAAGGCGGCCCCACAAGGCCGCAGCACCTGAGGTAAACTTGTGCAGTAAACCCTCCCCCACGAGCACCGCTCCGTCCTGCTCCACACACAAGGGGGGGGAAGCCGACAGTAAGCCTTGTAATGTGACAAGGCTAGGCAGAGGGAACACAGAAGTTAAAACCCTAACGGGGGGGGGGTTGGAACGGCTGCATAGCCACCTCACCAGTCGACGTTTTCACCCTCAGTCCATCCAGCAGGGACGCCCCTTCAGCCACTGGCACCGAAGTGGCAGGAAGCTGGAGAGGGGCTTGCAGGCGGGCGACCCTTGTGCTGGCGGGATGCAGGGGAGCTGGGCTGCCCTGGTCCTCCTTTTCTTCTGTGGGGGAGGCAGCAGTGCGGATAGCCGGCACTGGCGCAGCTCAACCCCGGGAAAACAGAGAGGTCTTTGCGACTCTGTTGTCCCTGTTGAAAAAAGGAAAAAAGTTGAAAATAATAAAAAGAGAAAAAATAAAATCTTTAGCAAAGACAGCTCTGCAGTGCAGAGAGTGTCTTGCCTCCTTGACACTAAGCAAAAAACTGGTAGTCGCTCGCTCCAGGCTGAGGGTATAGCTGCTGGAGGAGGGGCTTAACAGCCTTTCACTTAGTGTCACGCCTACTATGGAGATGAGCTATACCCAAGGTTTCCTGTGTCCCCCAAGGAATTGGGCGAGAAACATATTTATCAGTGAGAGGCTAGGTTAACCAAGGGCGTTGCGTTCCCTGTAACAGCGGAACACAACACAATGGAAAGTATAAGTATTGCCGCTCCTTAACTGTGCGTTGCGTGCCATATAGTGAAGCATATGAAAAGCATGCTTCTTCACGGTCACTTAACGTGTTCGTTTTGCGGTAACGTGACGCACTGCATGCATTGGCCTTTATTCTTACAGTAGAGAAGTAACGTATTTTTCGCAAAAGTGGGGGGAAAATAGCAGTGCGTCTTATGGGGGCGAATGCTGCGACCGTCCGGTGAATAGGCTGAGAGGGAGGAGGGGCTGGGGGCCGGCATCTGTTTCTGTAATGGCAGCGGGGCCCGGTGCAGTCCCTGTATTCTACTACACCGGGCCCCGCTCACTGTAGTATACAGTAATCATATCTAACTTGTGGGTATTGTTAAAGTATTCCAAACATCTTAAATCTAGCGCTGTACTACTTACTACTAACTTCTTGGCAGTCAGGAGGCCGGGTGTGTGCTCGTAGCGTAGCTCACTACGTCACGCGCCTGCTCCGCCCACTTTATGAATGAAACAGGCACCGGGCCCCGCTGCCATTACAGAAACAGATGCCGGCCCCCATTCACTACTCAGGGACACTGTTATGGGGGGGGGATCTGTGGATGACACATAAGATAAGATGCTATATATGTGTCACCTACAGATGCCCCCACAATGATCCCCCGTAACAGTGCCACCCACAGATGTCCCCGTAACAGTGCCACCCACAGATGTCCCCCTAACAGTGCCACCCACAGATGTCCCCGTAACAGTGCCACCCACAGATGTCCCCGTAACAGTGCCATCCACAGATGTCCCCGTAACAGTGCCATCCACAGATGTCCCCGTAACAGTGCCATCCACAGATGTCCCCGTAACAGTGCCATCCACAGATGCCCCCAGGACAGTGCTATCCACAGATGCCCCCACAACAGTGCCATCCACAGATGCCTCCACAACAGTGCCATCCACAGATGCCCCCACAACAGTGCCATCCACAGATGCCCCCACAACAGTGCCATCCACAGATGCCCCCATAACAGTGCCATCTACAGATGCCCCCATAACAGTGCCATCCACAGATGCCCCCATAACAGTGCCTTCCACAGATGCCCCCATAACAGTGCCTTCCACAGATGCCCCCATAACAGTGCCATCCACAGATGCCCCAAACCCACCAAAAGCACACCTTTTGGTTAAAAATTATTTTTTTCTTCTTTTCCTCCTCAAAAACCTAGGTGCATCTTATAGGGCGAAAAATACGGTAATTAATTATAACTTTTTGTGAATTGGGACATTTAAACTTTTTTTATTCCAATTTAAATCTAGGAGGAGTCGGAGTCGGAGTCGGTTCATTTTTTGCCGACTCCGACTCCAGGTACCCAAAATTGCCTCCGACTCAGACTCCTCAGCCCTGCATTAAACACAGCATATGTAAATTTGCATGAATAAAGGGGCCCTGAGAGGGAAGATCTTCTTGAAGAAGACGACACCCAGGGTCATCTGTGAGAAAAGCGACCACACACAACAAGACCAATGTGGAAACCACAATAATAGGAGACCTTTTTTGTTGCATTTTGACCTTAAAGCATACATGAATTTTCAAAAATAAATAAATAAATAAATAAATAATTTACATAATGGTTATGCTTCTCTGTACAATTTTCAGCCATATTGTTCTGTGTTTCAGCTGCACTGCTAGATACATTTCACTCAGAAGCAGGGGGTGTCTCCCTTCAGTGGATTCTGCCAGCATTGTACTGCTGTGACATCATTTCCCTTCCCACTATGTTTGTTTTCAGCTCTGGAGCTCACAGAACAGATAAGGAGGGGTAAATCACACTAACAGACACACAGGATGTTCCTATAATCTTCAAAAGCTGTGTAGAAGCAGTTCTTTTGTCAGGCTCAGGATCTCAGCTAGCACTGACATCCCCACTTCCTCTCTGTTGTCTTCTGTGCCTCTGTTACTAGGGACGGATCTTGCCTGACAACAGGAAGTGGACTGCAAATTAGGTGGAACGGAGAATCCTGCTGGCCATAACTTTACAGCTTTTTTCTAGGTGGGTGCAGGCATATTTTTTAATATGATTTATAAATGTGCTAATTACACTATTCTAAATTAAATTGTGTGAAAATACAGTGACTCTAACAAAAATGAATTAATAAAAAAAAAGAGGAGATCCTAGGCCCTGATCTCCCCTGAGCGCCGTGGCAGGAAGAGTAGAGGAGGGAACTATAAGGAAACATGAACTGACTCCATGAAATATGCACAACGACCGCCTGAGCTAGCAGATCCTGGGACCGAACGACAAATGACTTGAGTTTACGATTAAACTGAGACAATATTAGGTCCATATTTACTCGCAATCTCTTGAAAAAACTTGAGGATGAAAAGCCCACTTGCCTGGATCAATTATTTCCCTGCTGAGGAAATCCCTGATCCAGTTGTTCACTCAAGTCATATGAAAGGTAGACAATGCTGGGACACTTTCTTCTGTGGAAAACGGGCTGCACTCATGGCAAATGATTTTAGTATGGGGGAGGTGCTTGTGAAGAGGCAGCATGCATTAGAAAGGAAATCCAGGGGAAAGGATAGAAACAAGATCTGGGACAGATCACAAACGTCTTCTGCCCCAGATCCAGCAGGGTCGCCTTATCCGGAGTGCTGTCCTCTGGAGAAGAAAGTCATGCTGCAAAAGGTGGACTTTCAGATAAGGTGACTCGATCGCTGGTGGGGACAGCAGATTTGGTGATCTGCCATCCCTCCTTGCCTTCCAGAGGTAGAAAACAATGACCTGCTTGTCCCCCACTTATTATTGGTATGACAGAATACTTTGATCGCCTGTATTTCCATAAAAAAAAAAAATGCAAAAAAAAAAAAAAAAAGTTAGCAGACCTGTTGTTTTAGCTTAGAAAGGATATAGCTGGTGGGAGGAGCAAGTCATTTTTACTTAGGCTACTTTCACACTAGCGTTCGGGGCTCCGCTTGTGAGCTCCGTTTGAAGGGGCTCACAAGCGGCCCCGAACGCATCCGTACTGCCCTAATGCATTCTGAGTGGATGCAGATACGCTCAGAATGCATCAGTCTGGCAGCGTTCAGCCTCCGCTCAGCAAGCGGACACCCGAACGCTGCTTGCAGCGTTCGGGTGTCCGCCTGGCCGTGCGGAGGCAAACGGATCCGTCCAGACTTACAATGTACGTCAATGGGGACGGATCCGTTTGAAGATGACACAATATGGCTAAATTTTCAAATGGATCCGTCCCCATTGACTTTCAATGTAAAGTCTGGACGGATCCGTCTGAACTACTTTCACACTTAGAATTTTTTCTAAGCTATAATGCAGACGGATCCGTTCTGAACGCAAGTGTGAAAGTAGCCTTAGGCCTCATGAACACGATCGTATTTTGGGTCTGCGTCTGATTTGTATTTTTTGCAAATCACAGGCGGACCCATTCATTTCGTATGATACAGATGTCATCCATGTGCTGTTTGCTTCTGTGCAACCATTCCGCAAATTATAGAATGTGTCCTATCTTTCTCCGTTTTGTAGACAAACGCAACATGTGCACAGCTGGTATCCGTCTTTTTTTTTTTCCGGATCCGCGGACTACAAAATACATATAGTTATGTGCACGAGGCCATAGTGTCCATCTCGTAGAGGCAGCAGCTACAGTCAGGTCCATAAATATTGGGACAGACGCAATTCTAACATTTTTGGCTCTATACACCACCACAATGGATTTGAAATGAAACCAACAAGATGTGCTTTAACTGCAGACTGTCCGCTTTAATTTGAGGGTATTTACATCCAAATCAGGTGAACGGTGTAAGAATGACAACAGTTTGTATATGTGCCTCCTACTTGTTAAGGGACCAAAAGTAATGGGACAATTGGCTTCTCGGCTGTTCCATGGCCAGGGGTGTGTTATTCCCTCATTATCCCAATTACAATGAGCAGCTAAAAGGTCCAGAGTTCATTTCAAGTGTGCTATTTGCATTTGGAATCTGTTGCTGTCAACTCTGAAGATGAGATCCAAAGAGCTGTCACTATCAGTGAAGCAAGCCATCATTAGGCTGAAAAAACACAACAAACCCATCAGAGATAGCAAAAACATTAGGCGTGGACAAAACAACTGTTTGAAACATTCTTAAAAATAAGGAACGCATCGGTGAGCTCAGCAACACCAAAAGACCCGGAAGACCACGGAAAACAACTGTGGTGGATGACCGAAGAATTATTTTCCTGGTGAAGAAAACACCCTTCACAACAGTTGGCCAGATCAAGGACACTCTCCAGGAGGTAGGTGTATGTGTGTCAAAGTCAATAATCAAGAGAAGACATCACCAGAGTGAATACAGAGGGTTCACCACAAGATGTAAACCATTGGTGAGCCTCAAAAACTGGAAGGCCAGATTAGAGTTTGCCAAAAGACATCTAAAAAAGCCTTCACAGTTCTGGAACAACATCCTATGGACAGATGAGACCAAGATCAACTTGTACCAGAGTGATGGGAAGAGAAGAGTATGGAGAAGGAAAGGAACTGCTCATGATCCTAAGCATACCACCTCATTAGTGAAGCATGGTGGTGGTAGTGTCATGGCGTGGGCATGTATGGCTGCCAATGGAACTGGTTCTCTTGTATTTATTGATGATGTGACTGCTGACCAAAGCAGCAGGATGAATTCTGAAGTGTTTCGGGCAATATTATCTGCTCATATTCAGCCA
Organism: Bufo bufo; assembly: GCF_905171765.1. NCBI lineage: Eukaryota > Metazoa > Chordata > Amphibia > Anura > Bufonidae > Bufo > Bufo bufo. The sequence continues at coordinate 413,002,938 of NC_053390.1, forward strand.
AATGCTTCAGAACTCATTGGACGGCGCTTCACAGTGCAGATGGACAATGACCCAAGGCATACTGCAAAAGCAACTAAAGAGTTTTTTAAGGGAAAGAAGTGGAATGTTATGCAATGGCCAAGTCAATCACCTGACCTGAATCCGATTGAGCATGCATTTCACTTGCTGAAGACAAAACTGAAGGGAAAATGCCCCAAGAACAAGCAGGAACTGAAGACAGTTGCAGTAGAGGCCTGGCAGAGCATCACCAGGGATGAAACCCAGCGTCTGGTGATGTCTATGCGTTCCAGACTTCAGGCTATAATTGACTGCAACCAAGGATTTGCAACCAAGTATTAAAAAGTGAAAGATTGAATTATGATTATTATTATGTCCCATTACTTTTGGTCCCTTAACAAGTGGGAGGCACATATACAAACTGTTGTCATTCCTACACCATTCACCTGATTTGGATGTAAATACCCTCAAATTGAAGCTGACAGTCTGCAGTTAAAGCACATCTTCTTTGTTTAATTTCAAATCCATTGTGGTAGTGTATAGAGCTAAAAATGTTAGAATTGTGTCCATGTCCCTCAATGACACGGATGAGAAAGGGACTTAACATTCTCCAAGATGGAAAGAATATCTGCTCACTAAAGGCTCACATTTCATGCTATCCATAGAAGTCTATGGAGACAGGAAGGGGACTAAGGAGTGTACTGACAGTACGTCTCTCTATCTCAGAGTATGTTAGTTTGGGGTGGAGGAGAATAAAAGTGCTGATATGCTAACATACATGTTAAGAGTGACTGCAGTGGAGAAAAAGTGGCAAGGGAGTAGATACTTTTCAGCATTTTAAAATTAATATAAAAAATGCCATGCATTTTTTGTGACATTGTGTACAGGCGATTTTGATATTCTCTAAGCCTAAGGAGAAAAATATAAGAAAAAATAAATAAAATCATCAAGAGCATGTTGTGCCTTGATAAAAATGCCACTGACCCAAAAATACTTTAAGTCCTTTTCATATTTTACTGTACACTTTAACCGGAGTGGAGTGAGCACCATAGCTGCCAGGTGCTTGCTGCTTCCCCTAAAAACTAACCCTCTTAAGCTCACTTCGATCCAGCGCTGCCGTTTGGTCCCTTTCCACTGGGCTGCATCAGTGAAGTATTGTTATGGCTGCAGTGGTGATGTCCCATATACTGCACGTGACCCCTGAATCCAATCATTGGCCTCAGCAGTGCAATGCCGTACACCTCTAAGGCCAATGACTTGCTGCAGTGGTACACAGAATATTACCTCTGCAGCCAAAACAACACATCATTTCTGCAGACCAGAGGAGAAGACAGAGCGGCAGTGCTGGATTAGAAAAGGCAAAGCTTTAACTATGTCCCTGCAGTTACATGGATGGTCATTCATCTGGTATGAATCACGAACACTGCGGTCCCAGAATTCCTTATTAGAATAGAGGAGTGGAGAGCACCGGCGACCATTGCTCCATTCACTTCTTCAGGACTGCAGTGCTTAACCCTATAACCAGTGCCACAGAAGTGGTATTCACATATGCACCACGGCTGCATTCTCAAAAGGGGAGAGACCCCGAGTGATAAGCCACTTAACCTGTGTAGGTATAGAAGTGTTTTATTGGGAAAATCTAAACACATGTGATATGTAGCAGTAGAGCTCCAGCCTAAGAAAAAAAATGAACAACGTATAACCCCTATACTAGTACTGAAACACAAGATAAAAAATAAGTGGAAATGAATATTCACATTATTTTCACCTTCACCAGTAGGGTACGGTCTGCTGGCTAGTCTGGCTTGTCTTAACATCAAAGCCCTTTGTCTGTTTCGCTCTATCCTTGCCCGAACGGCAGCTGGCAACTTCTTCTCTTCATCAGGCTGAGGTTCTGTCACTGGATCAGAGTCCATCCCGATTGCTGGGGTGGTATGCTTATGTCAATTTAAGAGGTTATCACCACAACTGAGAGAGCGAAGAACGAGTAAGAAGTGGCCTAAAAGGGAGACAAAAATAAGAGAGTATCTATTATTCAACACATATCGGGATACCTGACAAGCATTAAGTAAATTCAGATCCAATACAATTTTTTTTTTGTTGTAAATTAACTTTTCTTCGACTAAACACAAACAGAGTAAGCCAAAAGAATGACACGGAATGGGAATGAGGTGCAATAGCAGACAGCCGTTGGAGAAAAGTGGTCCTGCCTCTGAAAAAAAGCAGGATTAGACAGAGTGGAGCAATACTTTGTAGCTACCAGATTACCAGAAGTATTTGTAATGCAGGCATTCATTTTCATAAATGGACATGCTACCTATACTCAAGGTCCCTGCAGTTTGGATTGTGCTAAAGAGTACGGTAACTGCACATTGCTTTAAATGTGTAGGGGAAGTGATGATTATTTTTGCAATATACTTTATATGGGGATTTTGAGCTTTTTTACAAAAAAAAAATACTAGCTCTGAAGTTGTCCCAAATCAGTGTTCAGCACTCAGCGCAGTAGTGAGGATGCTCCTAACTTTCTCCTACATGCAGAGGCATCCTGCTGCCCTCCTATGTATCACTATATTCTGTCCTGTCCTCCCAAAACCTCTACACTGCAAGGGGTGAGCGCTGTCCCCCCGAGCCGGCAGTCGGTGCTCTCCAGGGGGAAGCAGTTCTCACTATACTGGGACAATTATAGATACATACAGTATATAAAACTGCATGAAATGGGAAACAAGTCAACTACTAGAAAAGCATCTGATGAGCAGACTGAACTATGTCATAGGATGCGCCTGCATGTGTTCTAATGAATGGACAGAAATCACATCACGCGTTTCTGTCTGTATCACTAGTATGCTTATTATCTTTTCCCCAGTGTACTCCATGCTGCCAGTCTGACCATAGGGCCACATGTTTGTCTCCCAATAGCAGCACAGACCTCATGTAACCTGATCCCCAGGAGTGGGCTATGCCATGGCTGGAATCTCACACCCCTGCACAGGTTACATACCGCCAGCTGAGCACAACTTCACACCGTGACCCGGATGTTGTGAGGCCCGCCTCTTCCAGGTCACACTGTAGCCACACATACCACACGGGTGCCTTGAGCTGCTGTCACTGTATGCGGCAGAGCTAATGACAGGAACGCTGCTTCCCATGCCATGTGATAAAGTCTTCCTTATACAAGAACCTAAAGTTCAGCTTGTCCTAAGTGAATAGTAACCATATAAGAATCTGTGGGAAGTACATCGCATATAATAACCTACTTAAGAGTCAATAAGAATCATATAATCATCTATGGGGCGTTCAGATTGTTTTAAATAATAACCTCAGGGAGACTCAATATAGAATTTTCTATACGAGAGTGAATTATCCATGGGTATGGAACTGTTCCTAGGGAACTACCTCAATACTGACTTTCTCAACGACGCTCAATGACAGCATTTAAAGGCTATGCACACCTTTGGGGGCTATTTTGTTTTTTATTATTGCATTGTACTCATTTTGAGCTTATAATATTTGTTTTAATCGGTCTTTATTAAAAATATGGCATCCTTTTTTCTGTACATAGCTGAGATGTTCTAGTAGCAGCCTGTGGATTTTCTGTCTTTTCCGTCAGACCAGGAGCTGACGGACTCCTTATCTCTGACATTATAAACACTCATTATAGCTCAGTTCTTATCTTACTGATAAGAACGTGGGATAAATAAATGTTTATCACCTCTCAGTAGTTTACAGATAAGGTTTATTAGATGAGTAACATGCAATCATAAAAAACAACAACAATTGCCTCCAAAGGTTCACATAGCCTTTAAACTCAGGTTATAGGTAAAATACATCCTATGCTGCTTTGAAATCAGTGCTTATTCTCCATTATAGGAGCAGAAGAACTGAAATAACGGTAAATGTATTTATTTTATGCACTTATATAGCACTACTATGTTCCACAGCACTTTACAGACATTGGCATCCAACTGTCCCCAATAAGGCTCACAATCTAAGGTCCCTATCAGTAGTATGTCTTTGGAGTGTGGGAGGAAACCAGAGTACCCGGAGGAAACCCAGGCAAACACAGGGAGAACATACTAACTCCAAGCAGATGTTGTCCTTGGTCGGATTTCAACCTAGGACTAGAGTTGAGCGAACACCTGGATATTCGGGTTCGAGAAGTTCGGCCGAACTTCCCGGAAATGTTCGGGTTCGGGATCCGAACTCGACCCGAACCCCATTGAAGTCAATGGGGACCCGAACTTTTCGGCACTAAAAAGGCTGTAAAATAGCCCAGGAAAGGGCTAGAGGGCTGCAAAATGTAGGTAAATCCCCTGCAAACAAATGTGGATAAGGAAATGAATTAAAATAAAAATAAAATTAACTAATATCAATTGGAGAGAGGTCTCATGGCAGAGAATCAGGCTTCACGTCACCCACCACTGGAACAGGCCATTGTCAGATATTTAGGCCCCGGCACCCAGACAGAGGAGAGAGGTCCCATAGCAGAGAATCAGGCTTCAAGTCATAGCAGAGAATCAGGCTTCAAGTCATAGCAGAGAATCAGGCTTCAAGTCATAGCAGAGAATCAGGCTTCATGGCATAGCAGAGAATCAGGCTTCACGTCACCCACCACTGGAACAGGCCACTGTCAGATATTTTTAGGCCCCGGCACCCAGACAGAGGAGAGAGGTCCCATAGCAGAGAATCAGGCTTCATGTCATAGCAGAGAATCAGGCTTCAAGTCACCCACCACTGGAACAGGCCACTGTCAGATATTTTTAGGCCCCGGCACCCAGACAGAGGAGAGGTTCATTCAACTTTGGGTTGCCCCGCAATATAATGGTAAAATGAAAATAAAAAAAAAGGATTGAATGAGGAAGTGCCCTGGAGTACAATAATATATGGTTAAGGGGAGGTAGTTATAAATGTCTAATCTGCACAAGGGATGGACAGGTCCTGTGGGATCCATGCTTGGTTCATTTTTATGAACGTCAGCTTGTCCACATTGGCTGTAGACAGGCGGCTGCGTTTGTCTGTAATGACGCCCCCTGCCGTGCTGAATACACGTTCAGACAAAACGCTGGCCGCCGGGCAGGCCAGCACCTCCAAGGCATAAAAGGCTAGCTCTGGCCACGTGGACAATTTGTAGACCCAGAAGTTGAATGGGGCCGAACAATCAGTCAGTACGTGGAGCGGTGTGCACACGTACTGTTCCACCATGTTAGTGAAATGTTGCCTCCTGCTAACACGTTCCGTATCAGATGGTGGTGCAGTTAGCTGTGGCGTGGTGACAAAACTTTTCCACATCTCTGCCATGCTAACCCTGCCCTCAGAGGAGCTGGCCGTGACACAGCTGCGTTGGCGACCTCTTGCTCCTCCTCTGCCTTCGCCTTGGGCTTCCACTTGTTCCCCTGTGACATTTGGGAATGCTCTCAGTAGCGCGTCTACTAACGTGCGCTTGTACTCGCGCATCTTCCTATCACGCTCCAGTGCAGGAAGTAAGGTGGGCACATTGTCTTTGTACCGGGGATCCAGCAGGGTGGCAACCCAGTAGTCCGCACACGTTAAAATGTGGGCAACTCTGCTGTCGTTGCGCAGGCACTGCAGCATGTAGTCGCTCATGTGTGCCAGGCTGCCCAGAGGTAAGGACAAGCTGTCCTCTGTGGGAGGCGTATCGTCATCGTCCTGCGTTTCCCCCCAGCCACGCACCAGTGATGGGCCCGAGCTGCGTTGGGTGCCACCCCGCTGTGAACATGCTTCATCCTCATCCTCCTCCTCCAGTAGTGGGCCCTGTCTGGCCACATTTGTACCTGGCCTCTGCTGTTGCAAAAAAACTCCCTCTGAGTCACTTCGAAGAGACTGGCCTGAAAGTGCTAAAAATGACCCCTCTTCCTCCTGGGCCACCTCCTCTTCCATCATCGCCCTAAGTGTTTTCTCAAGGAGACATAGAAGTGGTATTGTAACGCTGATAACGGCGTCATCGCCACTGGCCATGTTGGTGGAGTACTCGAAACAGCGCAACAGGGCACACAGGTCTCGCATGGAGGCCCAGTCATTGGTGGTGAAGTGGTGCTGTTCCGCAGTGCGACTGACCCGTGCGTGCTGCAGCTGAAACTCCACTATGGCCTGCTGCTGCTCGCACAGTCCGTCCAGCATGTGCAAGGTGGAGTTCCACCTGGTGGGCACGTCGCATATGAGGCGGTGAGCGGAAAGGCCGAAGTTACGCTGTAGCGCAGACAGGCGAGCAGCGGCAGGATGTGATGTGTCGGGGTAGTTGTGAATGAAATTCTGCACCACCAAATTCCGCACATGCGCCAGGCAAGGGATGTGCGTCAAACCGGCTAGTCCCAGAGCTGCAACGAGATTTCGCCCATTATCGCACACCACCAGGCCGGGCTTGAGGCTCACCGGCAGCAACCACTCGTCAGTCTGTTGTTCTATACCCCGCCACAACTCCTGTGCGGTGTGGGGCCTGTCCCCCAAACATATGAGTTTCAGAATGGCCTGCTGACGTTTACCCCGGGCTGTGCTAAAGTTGGTGGTGAAGGTGTGTGGCTGACTGGATGAGCAGGTGGAAGAAGAGGAGGAGGAGGCAGCAACAGGAGGCAAAGAATGTTGCCCTGCGATCCTTGGCGGCGGAAGGACGTGCACCAAACAGCTCTTTGCCTGGGGCCCAGCCGCCACTACATTTACCCAGTGTGCAGTTAGGGAGATATAGCGTCCCTGGCTGTGCTTACTGGTCCACGTATCTGTGGTTAGGTGGACCTTGCCACAGATGGCGTTGCGCAGTGCACACTTGATTTTATCGGATACTTGGTTGTGCAGGGAAGGCACGGCTCTCTTGGAACAACATACTGTGGGACAGCAAGCGACATGAGCTGTTTGAAGCTGTCTGTGTCCACCAGCCTGAATGACAGCATTTCATAGGCCAGTAGTTTAGAAATGCTGGCATTCAGGGCCAAAGATCGAGGGTGGCTAGGTGGGAATTTACGCTTTCTCTCAAATGTTTGTGAGATGGAGAGCTGAACGCTGCCGTGTGACATGGTTGAGATGCTTGGTGACGGAGGTGGTGGTGTTGGTGGTACATCCTCTGTTTGCTGGGCGGCAGGTGCCAACGTTCCTCCAGAGGCGGAGGAAGAGGCCGAGGCGGCAGCAGCAGAAGAGGTAGCAGGGGGAGCCTGAGTGAGTTCCTTGTTTTTAAGGTGTTTACTCCACTGCAGTTCATGCTTTGCATGCAGGTTGTGCTAAGGTTCAGAACGTTAATGCCTCGCTTCAGGCTCTGATGGCACAGCGTGCAAACCACTCGGGTCTTGTCGTCAGCACATTGTTTGAAGAACTGCCACGCCAGGGAATTCCTTGAAGCTGCCTTTGGGGTGCTCGGTCCCAGATGGCGGTGGACAGTAGCAGACGGACTCTCTTGGCGGCGGGTGTTCTGCTTTTGCCCACTGCTCCCTCTTTTGCTACGCTGTTGGCTCTGTCTCACCACTGCCTCTTCCTCCGAATTCTGAAAGTCAGTGGCACGACCTTCATTCCATGTGGGGTCTAGGACCTCATCGTCCCCTGCATCGTCTTCCACCCAGTCTTCCTCCCTGACCTCCTGTTCAGTCTGCACACTGCAGAAAGACGCAGCAGTTGGCACCTGTGTTTCGTCATCATCAGAGACGTGCTGAGGTGGTATTCCCATGTCCTCATCATCAGGAAACATAAGTGGTTGTGCGTCAGTGCATTCTATGTCTTCCACCGCTGGGGAAGGGCTAGGTGGATGCCTTGGGAAACCCTGCCAGCAGAGTCTTCAAACAGCATAAGAGACTGCTGCATAACTTGAGGCTCAGACAGTTTCCCTGATATGCATGGGGGTGATGTGACAGACTGATGGGCTTGGTTTTCATGCGCCATCTGTGCACTTTCTGCAGAAGACTGGGTGGGAGATAATGTGAACGTGCTGGATCCACTGTCGGCCACCCAATTGACTAATGCCTGTACCTGCTCAGGCCTTACCATCCTTAGAACGGCATTGGGCCCCACCAAATATCGCTGTAAATTCTGGTGGCTACTGGGATCTGAGGTAGTTGGTTCACTAGGACGTGTGGCTGTGGCAGAACGGCCACATCCTCTCCCAGCACCAGAGGGTCCACTAACACCACCACGACCATGTCCGCGTCCCTTACTAGATGTTTTCCTCATTGTTACCGTTCACCACAATAAGAAAAAAATTATTTGGCCCAATGTATTGAATTCAAATTCAGGCCTTTTTTTACAGGCACCTAACACTATCTGGCTATCTATTTAGGTACCGTTTTACACTAATACAGCCTCAGCAATAAACACAGATTTAGCAGAATATAAATTGTAGGCCTAGTATTTAGGCCCTGGATGACAGGTATACGTTTACGGACAGAATTAGACTTGGAAATGCACGGTAGCGTGTGAAGTTATTGAGAATGACCCTATCAGCACCTTCAATCTAATATACCCTTTTATGGATAGATTTAAACTTGGCCTGATACAGCAGAAAACAATTATTTAGGGAATTACTAAGTTTGGAATTGTATTCAACCCAGAACAAAAACTGTGCTTCGGCAGACAGCAGACAGTATTACAATTGGCTAGCCACAGCTGAAACACCAGATTTAGGGTACTGCTATTTTGGCAATTGTATTTTACCCCTCAATAAAATAGCAAGCACAGCCAAGCCCCTGATGTAGGATATAGCAAAAAAAGAAACACACTATTGATGGTTAAAAATGGACTTGGTGGCAGCTTGTGCTGGCGCACCACAAGACACAAAATGGCCGCCGATCACCACAGAAAAAAGTGACTGAAAAACGCTCTGGGCAGCCTTAAAACAGTGAGCAATTGAATAGCAGAGGTTGTGTGATACACAGCTGTATATCGATCACTTCAGTAAGTAAATCACTGCCTAATCTCGCCCTAACAGCAGCAGCTGCATCCTATCCCTACACTGATCAGAGCAGAGTGACGTGCGGCGCTACGTGACTCCAGTTTAAATAGAGGCTGGGTCACCCCAAAATTCGGTACGAACCCGAACTATACAGTTCGGGTTCGCTCATCCCTACCTAGGACCCCAGCGCTGCAAGGCACCAGTGCTAACCACTGAGCCACTGGACAAGAACGGAATCTAGAAGATCCTAATGACTGTAATGGAATATATTAGGGTTTCTATTCTGAAGACAAAAATTTTAGCTGAGAAGAAAGTCCTGCATGCAAGACTGTTCTCTATTTTTGACAATTTCTGTGACAGAGGCTCCAAAGGGATATGAAAGGATCATACTATAATCCCCAAACATAATAAATCAAACTCAAGGGGGAAGTTTCACTCAAAAGCCACATAGTGGCAAGAGTGCGGAGAGGAGCTGCAGTTGGAAGGGAGGAGGTCTGCGCACGCTCATAGGGCCTCTCTCACTTCATAGGTGTTGCCTGTGGAGGTACACATATACTCCTACTCCTAGGGCAGTCTAGAACACCAGCTGCACACTTCATTTTAAAGGGGTTGCCTCATCTGAGACATTGGTGGCATATTGCTAGGATATTCCACCAATGTCAGATAGGTGTGGGTCCCACCTCTGGGGCACCTGAAGTGAGCTGCCACCCTCCATTCATTTCTATGGGAGTTCTGAACAGAGCCGTCTTGGCTACTTCCGGCAGTCCCATAGAAGTGAATGGAAATGTGGTGCACTCTCGGTTTTTTTCTGAACTTCCACAGAAATGAATGGATAGCACGCCACACGTGCGCAATGCGCTGTCTTTCATGGGCCAGTTTTAGAGATAGGGACGTGTACCTATCTGACTTTAATGGCCAACCCCGTTAATGTATTCTGCATTGACAAAAAGGTAACAACTCTATAGACAGACTTTCCTCACTATTACGTACGCCGGTATTTCACAATGGACGTTTTCTCATTCCACACCACAATGGTGGCACCTGTATGATTGTGTTGCACCATAGCAATTCGTTATTAAACTACGGGTGGTTGTTTTCTGCCACTGCAGCCAAAAACAGCTCACGTAAGGGTGAGTTCACACAGAGCTTTTTTGGTGTAGCTTAGACACCCAAAATCCTCTCATTGATTTCAATAGGAAAGCAAAATGGTAATTTACACTGCATATTTTTTTCCCCGTTGCGGTTTTGAAATCCCGTGTGGAGAAAAGAAGTGACATGTTCATTCTTGGTGTGGATTCCTTGATGAATTCACATTTTAAGTTCCCATTGAAACGGGTAGGCTCAAAAACTGCATCAAAAACCATGCAGAATTTTTAAGAAGATTCTATGTTGTTGTTTTTTCCACATGAGATCAGAGAAGGCGTTCCTTAGTAGTAATAGGCCTAAGGGCTCATTCACACGACCGTGCCGTGTTTTGCAAAACACAGATGCCTTCTGCAATTTGCGGAACGGAACAGGAGGCCCATTATAGAAATGCCTATTCTTGTCGGCAAAACGGACCACGGAACGGAGCAACGGATGGGGACAGCACACGGAGTGCTGTCCGCATCTTTTGCGGCCCCATTGAAGTGAATGGGTCCGCACATGAACCTCAAACAATGCAGCTCGGAGGCGGCCCAAAACCACGGTCGTGTGAATGAGCCCTGAGCCTGTACAAGGCTTCCAAGCCTATTACTGGATTATTCCAATACAGGGCTGCAGGTGGCAGTACTGCACTGGAAATACTGAATTTCCTATTCATTAGGGCTTATACACACAAACATTCAGCTCCCTAGACGTAGCCATAAAAAAGTTTTATGGAGGTCAAAATATGGTGTTAAGTTAAAGAGGACCTTTCAGCAGAGGAAAGCCTCTAAACTAACTATACAGAAGTGTAGAGCGGCGCCCAGGGATCCCCCTGCACTTACTGGTATCCCAGGGCGCCGCTCCGTTCTCCGGTTATAGCCTCCGGTATGTAAGTAGTTAGGCTCCACCCAGTTGATCCTGCCGGCGTCTTCTTCTCCTATGCTGTAGCGCTGGCCAATGGCAGCGCTCAGCTCATAGCCAGGCTGAGCTGAGCGCTGCGATTGGCCAGCGCTACAGCATAGGAGGAGACCGCGGCAGGCTCAACTGGGTGGAGCCTAACTACTTACATACCGGAGGCTATAACCGGAGAACGGAGCGGCGCCCGGGGATAACAGTAAGTGCAGGGGGATCCCTGGGCGCCGCTCTACACTTCTGTATAGTCAGTTTAGAGGCTTTCCTCTGGTGAAAGGTCCTCTTTAAATTATTATAATTTTTTATTTTTTTTTACTGAAAATATTGTTGCACGGGTGTCAAGTCATAAAAAGGGGTCTTGCGACTTCTTTTTTTTTAAACGTGGCATACTTAGTAAACGCCCCCCATTCTATCTGTTCCTCCCCATATCATTGTGACAGGTTCTGAGGACAGTCAGACCACCTTGTCACCCCGCGAGAACATCAAGTCACTGAATCTCACGCTGGGTACACCTGCAGGAGGGCAATTTCACCTTTTCCATACGTCCGTGGTGTGCTGCGGATCCGCAACACACCCGGCCAGCACCCCCTATAGAAAAGCAGCTGTGGACAAGAATAGGACAAGTTCTATCTTTTGCTGCAGATCGGAAGATCGGGGCCGCATCCATTCCGTCCCCATAGAAAATGAATGGGTCCGCACCCATTCAGCAAAATTGCGGAACGGATGCGGACCCATTTGCGGACGTGTGAATGGAGCCTAAAAACATAGTGCTCTAGTCACACCTGACACAGGCGGCGGTGCTGTGTTTAGGACACGTTTCCCCTCACAACGCAATGATGACATCATAACCCATCATTTATACAATTTCCTACAGAAAATGCACTAAACCTCCATTTTTAATTGGGTACTTTGCCATACTATAAGAAGGTACAGCAGGTCACTTCACCGATCTCTGCATGAGCTGGCAATAATTGTAGTGATGCCAACCCTTAGTGTGGCATTGCATTTCCTCTGGCAAGGTGAAGGCCACATATACAGTGGGCATTATATAAGTATGTATCTGGTGATGGGGCATCTCCCAGATCTTGTCATGTACTGCTGACCGCCCTCAGCCACCATCCCGGGGCACATGTACATATCACTAAGGTGGGCACATGGGGGGAGACGACCCCTCTAACACGAGGGCACAGCAGACAAAGGCGCTGAGGGGGAGGGAAGCAGCAGCCAAAATGCCCGGGGAACATCGCCATGCCAGGGATACAGTCATACACTGAACGACGGGGCAAAATGGAGGGTGGAAGGCGGGCACTGCAGCTGTCACCAGAGAAGGAAGCCATGAGGACAACATGGCGATGTCTCCTCCTCTGACATTGCCGGGCTGGAGGGAGAGCGCAGTAACGGCCGGAGCCGCGTCTGTCTGGGCGGGGACGGGCTCTCCTCATGGACACGGCTATGGCTTTCTCCTCCATGGCCGCGGACATGTGTGAGAAGAGCCTTCACATTCTCCTCCCCCTCTGCTCGGCGGCGCTTTCCCGCCCGACTAGCTGAGGAGGGGGGAGGAGGGGAACATGTCGCCCGGACTCTCATGGCTTACAACCTCAATGGGGGCCAAGCGCGGCATGTTGGGCTGGACCGCGGGCACTGCCAGTGTGCACGGGAGCCACACAATGGGAGCGTCCTGCCGGGGAAGTTCTCCTGGAACATGCTGCCCATACAGTATTACCTCCCAGAGACAATAATGCCCTCCGCTCGGCCGTGCCCACGTGACGCCCGCTAGAGATCCGTCTGGTAACGGCAGCAACTTTCTAGTTCCTGTGTGCGGGCACAGCAGCCTCCATTACTCACAAGAGCGAGGAGGAGAAATCATGGAGGAGGAGGGCGTGTGTGGACGCTGCTGCCTCTGGTGGCCACGGGGCGGTACTGCAGCCCGAGCAAGCAAATGCTGCCGCAAACAGCAGAACAATTCCAGGCTTGTATAAAGCTACAGTAGGCACGGCTTATTACAGGCCACATTCACAGAGTCAATTCTTTCCATCAGTAATTGTGAGCCAAAACCAGCGGCTGTCCAGAACAGGAGCACCTCTTTCCACTATGCCTTACGTCTGTATTAACTCTGCTTCTGGTTTTGGCTCAAAATCACTGATCAAACAATGACTGTGTGAAAGCAGCCTTAGCCCTTGTTCACATTCCCGTATCTGTTTGACGTCCATGAAAAATCTGTGAGATATTCCTTAAGAATCCGTGTCTGGTCTTTTCCCCCCTCGCTGTGTCATCTGTATTCCGTAGATGCTTCTCAGCTGAAAAATAAAGAGATTGGCCACTTTCTGGTTACTTGTGATCAAATGTGTTTATACTGTCCTCATACACGTTAGCACGGTGTGTAATCTGACATGTAGCTAAACCTTCTGTCCTCTGAGAGAAAAGAGACTGTTCCGCTTTAAGGTTCTCTTTATTGCTCGTAGACTGACAGGAAAGGTGAAACTACAGAATAAAACAGTAGCATTTTAGAACATAAATATCCATGGTACATGGCATAAGACACAGAATAATCTGCTATACATTCAGTATATGAGATAATACAATGATAGTGAGCTATCAGATACCATAAACATAATATAATCAAAAGAATAGATGGGCACTCTAATATCCGGAACACAAATTTAATGTATTCACACTATTTTTATTGATACATACACTCACCTAAAGAATTATTAGGAACACCATACTAATACGGTGTTGGCCCCCCTTTGCCTTCAGAACTGCCTTAATTCTACGTGGCATTGATTTAACAAGGTGCTGATAGCATTCTTTAGAAATGTTGGCCCATATTGATAGGATAGCATCTTGCAGTTGATGGAGATTTGAGGGATGCACATCCAGGGCATGAAGCTCCCGTTCCACCACATCCGAAAGATGCTCTATTGGGTTGAGATCTGGTGACTGTGGGGGCCATTTTAGTACAGTGAACTCATTGTCATGTTCAAGAAACCAATTTGAAATGATTCGAGCTTTGTGACATGGTGCATTATCCTGCTGGAAGTAGGCATCAGAGGATGGATACATGTTCTCATTCTGTTTACACCAAATTCGGACTCTACCATTTGAATGTCTCAACAGAAATCGAGACTCATCAGACCAGGCAACATTTTTCCAGTCTTCAACAGTCCAATTTTGGTGAGCTCGTGCAAATTGTAGCCTCTTTTTCCTATTTGTAGTGGAGATGAGTGGTACCCGGTGGGGTCTTCTGCTGTTGTAGCCCATCCGCCTCAAGGTTGTGCGTGTTGTGGCTTCACAAATGCTTTGCTGCATACCTCGGTTGTAACGAGTGGTTATTTCAGTCAACGTTGCTCTTCTATCAGCTTGAATCAGTCGGCCCATTCTCCTCTGACCTCTAGCATCCACAAGGCATTTTTGCCCACAGGACTGCCGCATACTGGATGTTTTTCCCTTTTCACACCATTCTTTGTAAACCCTAGAAATGGTTGTACGTGAAAATCCCAGTAACTGAGCAGATTGTGAAATACTCAGACCGGCCCGTCTGGCACCAACAACCATGCCACGCTCAAAATTGCTTAAATCACCTTTCATTCTGACATTCAGTTTGGAGTTCAGGAGATTGTCTTGACCAGGACCACATCCCTAAATGCATTGAAGCAACTGCCATGTGATTGGTTGACTAGATAATTGCATTAATGAGAAATAGAACAGGTGTTCCTAATAATTCTTTAGGTGAGTGTATACTGATAATTGCAAATCCGTAAAATAACTCCAGGTCAGGAGTATAAAGACACCCTAGTTACTATAACCAATGCCTATGAAATAAACATACATCAAAAAATCTTATATAAGATACAGGCCTGTAGATACACAATAAAATGCCAAACACTAAAATACTATTTGTATCGCTTCGTTAAAATAACTGCTGAAAGTACATGATAAATAGTTGTGGGTTGAATGGAATGGCTGCTCAGGTTCATTTAGCCAAATCCATCCAATCCGCAAACAGGTGGTGGCTCCTGCTGCAATATTCAAATGAAGCAGTGACTGATTATGTGAATTAAATATAAACCTCCTCCCTGTGATATAAGGTAAGGCAAAACAAAGTGTAAGTAGTGAAAAGTTCTGATAGTCCAGAGATGCAAAAAATAGAAAAAATATGTAAAGAAAATATCAATAAAGGT
The DNA here is from genome assembly GCF_905171765.1 of Bufo bufo. Taxonomy (NCBI): domain Eukaryota; kingdom Metazoa; phylum Chordata; class Amphibia; order Anura; family Bufonidae; genus Bufo; species Bufo bufo. The sequence continues at coordinate 413,018,034 of NC_053390.1, forward strand.
CAGTGTTAATCAATCCAGATCCATCTGTGTTGAAATGGCTTTACAAACGTGCATACAAGTCCACTAGGATAAGTTGAACTGTGTTACTGTGTTCAAAATAATAAAAAATTATATTCAGTCACAAGAAATCTTGTATTGCTCACAATCTGCAGGGGCTCAGCATTATTAGTAACAAGAGGATATTTCCCTCGCAACCGCTTTCCTGGACAAGTAACTTTTTACTCCAATGTTGCGATCCAGATACTTTGAGTTCAGCGCTACAGGTGCCCGCAATTGTCTAGCAGGAGACTTCCGTCCCAAATATTCGGCAGTATTTAGCACTATTTAAATGTCATACGGTGGAGTAGTACTCACGCTTGGTTGTAATGTCCAGTCCGTAGCGTGGGTAAAGGCAGGCTTACCTTTGGGAACAGGTTGCAAGATTACCTTACTGCTATACACCAGGTCTGTGTATAGTCCGCGTTGACTGTTGCACAGGTCTGGCTGCAGGTCAGAGGTCTGTCTCTGCTTGTACCGTAATGGATTCACGGTATAATCCTCTGTTTGCTGTGGACATTTCTCATATCCTCCGCATTGCCCGTACCAGTGGTTTGATTGCACCGGCTTCCTAGTATTGTCCGTAGGTTACCAGACTATGGCCAATAGATCTGGAATTCCTTTGGTCCGTGAAAGCGCTTTCTCCAGATGACAGTACTGTTATTGTTCAGTTTTTGCCGGTTATTGCCAGAGTCAAATTCTGATCTTTCCACGCCAGACGCGTTTCGAAGGTTAGGCTACCTTCTTCCTCAGTGGCTTTGTAAGAACTGTCTGGCTATCCGGCTTTTATTCCTATAGCCCCCAAGAGGGCTCCATATTAACTCTGGAGTGGATCTAGTGGATCTGGCATTATTCAATAGGCTTCTCCTTGCATTGCGGTTTTGTTGCGTTTCTTTTGCGTTTTTTTGTGGATTTATGCGTTTTTTGTTCAACGGTACAGGGAGTGCAGAATTATTAGGCAAGTTGTATTTTTGAGGATTAATTTTATTATTGAACAACAACCATGTTCTCAATGAATCCAAAAAACTCATTAATATCAAAGCTGAATATTTTTGGAAGTAGTTTTTAGTTTGTTTTTAGTTTTAGCTATTTTAGGGGGATATCTGTGTGTGCAGGTGACTATTACTGTGCATAATTATTAGGCAACTTAACAAAAAACAAATATATACCCATTTCAATTATTTATTTTTACCAGTGAAACCAATATAACATCTCAACATTCACAAATATACATTTCTGACATTCAAAAACAAAACAAAAACAAATCAGTGACCAATATAGCCACCTTTCTTTGCAAGGACACTCAAAAGCCTGCCATCCATGGATTCTGTCAGTGTTTTGATCTGTTCACCATCAACATTGCGTGCAGCAGCAACCACAGCCTCCCAGACACTGTTCAGAGAGGTGTACTGTTTTCCCTCCTTGTAAATCTCACATTTGATGATGGACCACAGGTTCTCAATGGGGTTCAGATCAGGTGAACAAGGAGGCCATGTCATTAGATTTTCTTCTTTTATACCCTTTCTTGCCAGCCACGCTGTGGAGTACTTGGACGCGTGTGATGGAGCATTGTCCTGCATGAAAATCATGTTTTTCTTGAAGGATGCAGACTTCTTCCTGTACCACTGCTTGAAGAAGGTGTCTTCCAGAAACTGGCAGTAGGACTGGGAGTTGAGCTTGACTCCATCCTCAACCCGAAAAGGCCCCACAAGCTCATCTTTGACGATACCAGCCCAAACCAGTACTCCACCTCCACCTTGCTGGCGTCTGAGTCGGACTGGAGCTCTCTGCCCTTTACCAATCCAGCCACGGGCCCATCCATCTGGCCCATCAAGACTCACTCTCATTTCATCAGTCCATAAAACCTTAGAAAAATCAGTCTTGAGATATTTCTTGGCCCAGTCTTGACGTTTCAGCTTGTGTGTCTTGTTCAGTTGTGGTCGTCTTTCAGCCTTTCTTACCTTGGCCATGTCTCTGAGTATTGCACACCTTGTGCTTTTGGGCACTCCAGTGATGTTGCAGCTCTGAAATATGGCCAAACTGGTGGCAAGTGGCATCTTGGCAGCTGCACGCTTTACTTTTCTCAGTTCATGGGCAGTTATTTTGCGCCTTGGTTTTTCCACACGCTTCTTGCGACCCTGTTGACTATTTTGAATGAAACGCTTGATTGTTCGATGATCACGCTTCAGAAGCTTTGCAATTTTAGGAGTGCTGCATCCCTCTGCAAGATATCTCACTATTTTTGACTTTTCTGAGCCTGTCAAGTCCTTCTTTTGACCCATTTTGCCAAAGGAAAGGAAGTTGCCTAATAATTATGCACACCTAATATAGGGTGTTGATGTCATTAGACCACACCCCTTCTCATTACAGAGATGCACATCACCTAATATGCTTAATTGGTAGTAGGCTTTCGAGCCTATACAGCTTGGAGTAAGACAACATGCATAAAGAGGATGATGTGGTCAAAATACCCATTTGCCTAATAATTCTGCACGCAGTGTATCTTTAGCCTACAGATAATGCTTTCTATAGATTATTTTTAAGAAAACTGTTTGTATTCTCACTTTATGTACTGTTATATCAGCTAATAAACTAATTTGACATATATAGATATATACATATAAAAATATAACTCTAAATAAGAATAATATTATATACAGCGGTAAAGGTGCATCCCCATAGCTATATGATCAGCTATTACACCAATCATAGTTATTTTTGTTTGGGGGAATGGTGTATTTACCATTCCAGAATATCTCTGACTTATGTATCTTCATGGATTGGTTTGATAGACGGTCGTATCAAATCCTCTACCTTGTGTATAATATTATTTAAAGAAATATATTAAAACTATACAGAATATACAATATGTAAATATAAAGATAAAAATATGAATAAAAGGATGTGTGGTCATCTCACTGTTAGCTGATATAACAGTACATAAAGTGAGAATGCAAATAGTTTTCTTAAAAATAATCTATAGAAAGCATTATCTGTAGGCTAAAGATACTGTGGAACAAAAAAAACATAAATCCACAAAAAAACGCAAAAGAAACGCAACAAAACCGCAATGCAAGGAGAAGCCTATTGAATAATGCCAGATCCACTAGATCCACTCCAGAGTTAATATGCAGCCCTCTTGGGGGCTATAGGAATAAAAGCCGGATAGCCAGACAGTTCTCACAAAGCCACTGAGGAAGAAGGTAGCCTAACCTTCGAAACGCACCTGGCGTGGAAAGTGTTGAGGAAGGGTTGAGATGTATGCATATATACCCATGCATGCATGCAATCACGTGCGGCCATGTATGGTATATATGCATACATTTACTACCGCATCCTGGGATGATGTGCACAGATGTGCCCAGCATCTGTGCACGTTTGCCCATGGGTGCCCACAGGGACTCGTGGTGGCCCCTGTGGGAAATATATGCCCCCTTAACATATATACTGTGGCCCCTTGTTATATATATATATATATATATGTATTTCTATGATCCCCCTTTATAATATGTATAGGGCAGTGGCCCCTTGTATACATGTGTATACATGTATATAACTGGGCCCCTTATGCCCCCTGATGTGTATGTATATATATTCTTATGTTTGTCCCCTATGTTGGTGTATACATGTGTATGGATGTTCCCCATACATCCATACACATATATAGATATATATATTGTATTCCCCCCCCCTCCATACATCTGAAACCAGATGCATCGGTGTGAATGTCCCCCAAGCATTCACACAGATGCAATCTGGTTGATTGTATCAGAATGACCAGACTAAAGTCCGGTCATCCTGATAACTTCAAAGGACTCAGATTCCACAGAATCTGAGCCCTTTGATATAATTGTCACCAGCGCCGCTGGAGACAATTATACATGATAGAAGAAGGGGAGAAGCCTCCTCTCCTTCTATTATGCGCATTCCGGCAGCGAAATTAACATCTCGCTGGCCGGAATGCTGAATACCACAGGCGGGAGATCAAAGGCTTCCCCCGCCTGTTGGCATGTAAGCGCGGCCCCGATGCGCGCGTTAAGGAGACGCACGGGCCGGCGCAGTGACATCATCTCACTGCGCCGGCCCACGTGTCTCCAATGGTGGTGTGCGCGCGTGCGCCACCCTGTGGGCGGTGCGGCAGTGCGGGCCGTGGGATATAAATATCCCACGGACCCAGCACTGGGGAGGAAGAGCCATGCCGCACCCCCGCCGCTGAAGGAGATCCCCCTTAGACGAACGAGCGACCCCTGGACAACGAGCATTAATCCTAAGTATCATTCTATATACCCTCCGGACCCCCCTGCATTATCTGTATACCCTCCGGACCCCCCTGCAATATACCCCACTACTCTCTCTCCATATATACCCCCTACCACTCTCACCACTATATACTATATACTCCACTACTATATACCCCACTACTATATACCCCACTACTATATACCCCACTACTATATACCCCACTACTATATACCCCACTACTACTATATACCCCACTACTACTATATACCCCACTACTATATACCCCACTACTATATACCCCACTACTATATACTCCACTACTATATACCCCACTCTGATATACTCCCCTGGTAACCCTATACTCCCCTGGTAACCCTATACTCCCCTGGTAACCCTATACACCCCTAATAACCCTTTAATGCTTTGAGGTCGGCTTACACCCTTGTAAGACCACCGTCAACCTTCGTCTACCCCATAGGGATAGTTAATAGTACTAGGTGGGTGGGCTGTTAATATTGAATGTGTGTATCGTATAGTTAGTTTATGGGTGGAATTGGGAACGTGTAGTGTAGTTGACTACTGTATAATTAGTGTTGTATTGTTAGTGTATTGCGCAGTGTATTGTTAATAAATACTGTTATATTTGTCTATCTGTGTAACGTGTAGTTATTGGCGATAGTTAGTAAGGCGCATGCAGCTAGTGTAGCGATCAGTGTAAGGTATAGTGAAAATATTGTTATTGTTATATAAAGGCATAAATAGGCGGAGTTATCAATAGTTGTTTATGAATATTAATTACCGATATTTGCATAAATATTGGTGATTAATATTCCCCCTTTACATTGGCGAGCCAGGCCCACTGCTAAGAGTTTGTTTTCTGGGTTTGGGTTTGGTGAAGAGAATCGCTTACGCTGTGAACTAGTCAGACAAGAGGGACGCGGTCAGTGGATTCTGAGCGTCCATTGCCTGATAGTTCGTTCAGGTAAAGCGTTTTTTTTCAATCAGAACCAGACACAGAGCAATCTCTACAGCAGAGAATCTATAATATTTTCAGATTTTTCTGTATTAATATTTTCTGATTCCCTTACACGCCCACTGGAGAGAAGTCATCACCTACACCACTGAAGAGAGAACCATCGTCATTGAAGTCGAACAGAAGTCGTCTGGCTGGTCGGGAGAAGGCGTTCCGAATATTGAAGGACCTCCTCCACGCAGCAACACAGCACAACCAACAACGACACCAATGAAGATGGCCTCTCGTCAAAAAGTAAGTATGAACTTCGCCACACTGCAACACCTCAGCAAACATAGCACATACAACCCCATCATCCCCACCACGTACAAATCCACTGAGCTGCTATGGTCCACTTTATTGGACCAGGCATACGCTCATGACAAACTCTGCATTAATCGCAGCATGTTTAAAAAAAAAAAAAAACGGCTCCAAATGTTAGCCAAATTGGTTCACACCTTTGAGGATATCATTTGGAAGCCGGAACATCTGGAAACACTTAACAGCACGGCAAAGGCAGAGGAAGTTTCCAACACTGCAAACTTCCACTGCAATTGTTGTGTTGAGAACATTAAACAGTTACACACATTACAAACACAACTACAAGAGAAATCCCAGTGTACGGTCGAGAGGGGCAGGGAGATTTGCGTGTTAGAGTCTAGACTCTCGGACAAGGAGAGTTTCTACTCTGACATGGATAAGGAACTGCTCAGACTGTACACTGAGATAAACCAGTTCAGGAACAATACGGTATCTATGGATAACATGATTGTTCAACTTCGAGAGGACCTGGCTGCAAAAACGCAAACCATTGCGGATTTGCAGCAGGTCATCTCGAATCTGTCACGGCCTGGTGCTAACAGTATGGTGCCCACGAAACAGGTTTGTGTTTCGGAAATGGCACAGGGGGAGATAGCGGCGACAGCGCCAAGATCTTCCACGGATCAAACATCCGATACAGTAGACACTAGGGGACGGGTGGAACGGACGATACATTTCACCCACACACCCAGGGAGAATAGTAGCAACCGATCCCAGGAACAGGGCAACGATTGGAGAGAGGAAAGTGGTTGGCCATTTACCACTTCCAATCCGCCAACGCGTCCGGAAAGACAGGAAGATTTTTATCCTAACCATTCCAGTATGGAAAGGATAAACTTCCTGTTACGGATCTGCAAGGAGATCCCAAAATATGATCCCAGTGTAGATCCGTTTACTTCATGTGATATCTTCGAGGGTCACTGTAACAAGTATTCAGTGGCACACGAATATTGCATGGAGTTATTCAAGTTATGGTTACCTACACACCTAAACCAAAGGTATGAGGTAACGGGGAGGACGCAACCCATGAATGGACAGTTTTATGACAAGGAGGAACGTCTCTCCATACTTATGAGACTGGCAACGGGCCATTGGGACGTCACTCCGGATATCCTGTCCAAGTTCAAACCCACTATACATGACGAACCTCTGTCTATGTGTAGTCGGTTTGAAGCAATGTACAGAAGGGTTACAAAAGATCACGGTATCGGAATTCCACAGGGTATGATACGTATGTTTGTGGAAAAATTCCCATACCTTGACACTGCAATCCGGTTGAGTGCAGCTAGGGAGCCATCCCTCACGGATGCTGCTATGATTATTGAGCAGTGCAGACAGGATACACTGCTCAATAAGAAATCCGTCAAAGTGACGGAGCGTGCGCCGGTACACGATTCATCTCAGGATGAACGGGTACAGCACACAAAAGGTAACTCGGCTATTCGCCCCACAGCCCCGCCATTGGAAAGGATGGGAGGCATTCGATGCTTCCTATGTTTACAATATGGGCACATAAAGAGGAATTGTCCACAATGGTCACGTAATAACCGGACTAATTCTGAGAGAACAGGCAATAATAACGGTTTCAAGATGAAACCTAATTATGCCAAATCAGTGGGGGAATATGTTGAGAGAAATCTGGGACATTCACAGGTCCAGACACCAAAACGTGTGTCTGTGGCGAACGTTCCAGCACGTTCGGTAACGGGTGTGGAATCCCCGGAATCCACACCAAGGTTCCATAGCAAGAACCCACAAGTGGCAGTATGTACCTCACAGGTACCTACGGGGAGTCTGGTGGAAATTGACTGAAGATCAGGGATCCCTAAAGATCTGGCGCCAGTATGTCCTATCATACTGGATTCTTCAGGGAGACCCCACATAAAAGCCAAAATAAAGAATCAGGACACTGAAATCATGCTTGACACTGGTGCGGAAATCTCCATTACCAATGTCAAACATGATTTACATCCCAACAGCCCTCAGTGTGTGGTGATCGGATTTGATCACCAACAAGGGGGAGTGAAGGCCCACAGAATAGAGGAAGTAATCGTCCAGATCACCAGTTACATGACCCTTAGGATCCCCATGTGGTATTACCCCGGTTCTGACAACATTATCGGAACCGATGTAATGACACAAAATGGGTGGATCCTGGATCTGGCAAATTGCATTGTGTGGAAGGGTCCCAGACGAGCTAAGGTGTTTGTTATCCAACGCCATTGTCTGGGACCACCTCTGCAAGCAGTAGAAAATTCTACTGACATGCTCGAACACAAGTGGCCTGAGGTCTCACATAATCTAGACCTGGAGCCTATTGTGTACGAGCATCCCGAACTGTGGGCCCAGAGCAAAAATGACTGTGGCAGACTGATTGGAGTTCAGGTGGACATTCAGGGTCCTGACCCTCCACCTCAACGCCAATACCGATTTCCACCAGAAGCCACCCATTCAATTATGGACACGGTCCAGGAGTTGAAGACTAGGGGTGTGGTTATTGAGGGTAATTCAAAATGCAACAATGCCCTATGGCCAGTCAAGAAAAAGGACACTAGTGCATGGAGGCTCACCATAGACCTCCGGATCCTCAATAAATACACCCCAATGTCAGCTCCAGTGGTGGCCCAGACTCCCGACATCATGGCCAGAATAAGCGGCAAAAGCCGCGTATTCTCGACTCTAGATGTTGCCAACGGGTTCTTCTCCATCGAACTCACGGAGTCATGCCGGTACAAATTTGCCTTTACGGTGGGGGACAAACAGTACATGTTTGCTGTACTGCCTAAGGGGTTACACAGCAGCCCCACGTATTTTCATCAGGCATTGGCGGCCGTACTGAGTGTGTTCTCACGACCGGAATGCCTTCTACAATACGTGGATGACCTGCTCTTGCATACAGAAACCATAGAGGAACATTTGGTTCTGTTGAAAGAGCTGCTGGGACTCCTGACAAAGTCAGGACTCAAGCTGAGTCCCCATAAGGCAAATTTGGCCAAAGCGGAGGTAACCTTCCTTGGGGTCCAAATTTCCTTTGGAACCAAAGGAATCATGACTGCCCGTGTGGAAGCCATGGTGAATTTACCCAGACCCGGCACTCTTCAGGATTTGAGAAAATTCCTGGGGGTGGCCAACTTTATGAGGGAATTCATAGAGGACTTTGCTGCCAAAGCAAAACCTCTCTATGAGCTCCTTAGAGGGGAAGAACCCTCAATCAAAGGCTGGTCCGAGACACAGGAAGAGGCCTTTTCAATTTTGAAAAGGGACCTATCCTCTGCACCTGTGTTGGCTACTCCACATCCAGATGGGGAAATGGCCATACAGGCGCATGCAGGGATGGAGTCTATCGCAGCGGTCCTTCTTCAGAAAGTAGGGTATGAGGCCCGACCGCTGGGATATTTCTCCAGGCTACTTTCACCCGTCGAACGAGGGTTCGATGAATGTGCCAAACAATTGGCAGCCATACACTATGCCGTCAAGACTACCGAGCTGGTACCCAGAGTCTTGTCAGGCTACCGGGTCACATGTCAGCACAGCGTGCAGAGCTAGAGGCGGTCAAAGAAGCTCTGCTTCTTCAGCCCCCAGGGAAACGAACTATATACAGCGACAGCTCGTATGTAGTTCGCTCCCTCACCCTGCATCTTGACATATGGAAGAAGAGAGGCTTTGTAAACCTCTGGCTCATGTGTCGGTCCTGAAAGAGCTGTGGGAGTGGGGCATGGCATATATGACGGAAGCAGCCATTATCAAAATCCCGGCACATCAAAAAGGCGATGAACCTCTGATAATGGGAAACAACAAGGCAGACGAGTTGGCTAAACTAGCGGCAGTGTCTGGTACCCTCCGGGAACCGGGCATGGGGCCGCTACCAACTCACCGGATTGCAGCACGTACCCATCTGAGTGACGGCCCGGTGTCATTCGAAGAGGAACAATCTAAGGATCCTCTTCTAATGACACACATCAAATCACCTCAACACCCCTGGTCTGTACAACAAGGGATCTTGTGTTACGATACCGGTACTCAGCAACTTCCTCTTCCAGTGGTCCCGCAACATCTGCAAGCAGAACTGACGCGATTGAACCACCAACTGTTTGGACACCTTGGCCGGAATAAACTCTTGCCTCTCCTGAGAGACAAATTATACTGGCCAGGGATGTCCCATTCAGTAGAGGAGGTTACCCAACAGTGCCTGGTGTGTGCTCAAGTCAACCCAAGGGCATCCGCCCTGTATCGCGGATGGTCCGTGGTCCGCGATACAAATCGATTTCATTGGACCATTACCAACCGGAAGTCGTAACTGCCGTTACGCATTGGTAATAGTGGATGTCTTCTCGAAATGGGTAGAAGCCATCCCCACGGTCAATGAAACGGCTACCACGACTGCCCGTGTTCTCTGGGAACAGGTTCTGTCACGATGGGGTATCCCCAGAGTGATAGAATCAGACAGAGGGACACATTTCACGGGTAAGGTAATGAAAGCGCTTTGTGGTCTCTTAGACATAAAGCAAAGGTTTCATGTGCCTTACCACCCTCAGTCAGCGGGTATCGTGGAACGGATGAACCGGACCATCAAAACCCGGCTTTCCAAGGCGCTGCTGGAGAAGGGTTCCTCTTGGGTAACCTATCTTCCAGCAGTGCTGATGGGTATTCGAGCCACCGAAGCCTCCAGTACCGGTATCTCCCCGTGTGAACTGATGACCGGACGTAAGATGCCCCTATGTCTCCCCAACGAACCTCAAGTGTCAGAGCCCACGAAAGACGCCATCGCCAGAGACATGTTTCTCCAACAGGTTCAACAGAACCTGAAAGAGCTACTGCCTCACGCAGCAATACGGCTACACAAACCGTATCTACAGGGGGAAACGCCAATGCCCGCTGTAGGAGAAATGGTGATGGTAAAAGTATTCCGTCGGGCTGGCCCCTGGGACGCAAACTGGGAAGGACCATACAAGGTCCTTGAAGTAATGGGAGACATCATGCTGAAAGTGCAAAGGCCAATCACCAACAAAAAGAAATCCCATAGACGGCAGGAACTCTTGTGGATTCACATCGACCAAGCCAAAGCCACCCGAGCTTCCCCAACTCAATAACATATACCGTTCTGAGTTGGGTGAAGGGGGGGAGGGGTAATAGGGCTTGGTGGATCGATGATAAATCCATTCCACTAATCACACTCCATCTAATTACAGAACACAAGAGGGAGACACGCCATGGGACCACTTGACCAGGGAAGAGCTAGGCATTCTCTGAACGGGATATGTCTCCAGCTTATGACACTGGCGGTAAGCATGTTGACGGCAGGGTCGGCCTCTTCAGGGGAGGGCCTGGGGACTAACATTGATATGGCAAACATATCACTTAATAGACCCGGCCTTTTAATGGTGGAATGTTTGGGTGGCAAAATCCGGAAACCATACGAGAACTTCGCCTTTACTTCAGGTCAGTGGTATCTGTATGGTTTCCAAAGAGAGGGTTTTGCCAACGGTGTAATTCAGCATTATACCCCGGTGGAGAATGTGTCTGCCATTCAACATGACTTACACGCCCTCTGTCTCAAGGAATTTAGGCATTTTCAAGACTCAGACCCTACACCTATCAAATCCTTAAGATGGGTATCTAAAGACCCACACTTGCACCCATACCAGCAAGTGAGAGCTAACACTACCACGGTGTTATGCACTAAGAAGGGAATACTGAGTCCTGAAGATGTCACTGGGGCAGAGTACAGCGGTTGGCACATCCTGAAGGCTACCTTCCTGGAGAAGGATAGCCTAGACAGGTTAAGGGTTAGGACATATTTTGATAGGCCCATTCCAGTAAAAGGCACCCTGAAGGCTTATTGCATGTTAAGAGATTCCCAGATGATTATCACCAGGGAATCCAGTTACGTTCAGGGACATGTGTCCACTGATTATTTACGAACCAATATAATGATGTTAAAATTAAACTGCAGTGACTCTGGTCAAGCCATCTGGAACGATCAGAGTGGTCTGGTGAAACTGGAAGGTTTATATCGAGCCACAGTTTTAAAGGTACGGACCGACGCAAAGGACCCTAGGTATGCCCGGTTAAAGGGATCTCCATCCATACGGTCTTTTATGATCACCATCATGAGAGACAACTGTGTTTCTGAGGTGACAGGATACTATTTTGTCACCTATGCTCACTGGGAGCAAGAAACCCAGATGGTGATGTTGGACACTAATCCCTGGAGTTGGGATTTGGTGTGCAACGGGATAGACACCCCTACGGTGGATGTATGGATGGATGGTACTCCTATGACTGAAGAATACCGGGGGAGGTATGTGTCTTCCGATTGGAAGGACCCCAGGGGTAGAGATATTAACTTTGACATCAATATAGATGGTTCGTTTAAATGGCCTTTTTGTGAGACAGCAGACGAGGGGTGCTGGACCTTTACTCAGTGGGTCTATCTGTCCCAAACAAAACCTGTAGGGAAGCTAGTGTTACAGGCTGGAGAAAACGATCAGTGGTACCCCTTCAAAGGAAGGGGACAGATCTGTGCAACAGTGGTGAGGGTCCCCTACGATACAGAAGATCTCCAACCGGTAAAACCACATACCGACTCTTGTAACGCCCCTATCCATCAATTGGCAGATCCTGTAGCTCCTCAACTGTCATCCCCCTGGAAAATCATCACGGACGCCAAATTCATCCTATTTACCTGGAGAATTTCCGTAGATGACTTCCGAGTTGACCATTGGGATCACAGGTGTGAGGAGTTCGTCAGGAACCAAATTGACATGGTAAGAGGTTGGATAGAGGCGGGACAAGAGGTAAGAAAAGACAACCCCCCACGTAGGAAGAACAGGGGGAGGAGAGATCTAGTGGCTATTGGACTTGGCGGAGGCGCTTTGGGAGTGGGCGCCCTGAACACTATGGATATGGAAGTCCTGAGAAATAAGCTTGGAGAAGTTGCGCGACATGCCGGGGAAGGATTCAGGACCCAGCTTGATGTAAACCACGTCCTAGAGGGTTTACAGCATTCGCACATTGATGCCACTACCTCTCTATCTTCTGCTATACGTGAGAAGTTTAGGAGGTTAGTGGTGGGTCTGTTAGAGGAGCAGGATCGGGCTCAGCTTGCTCTGGCGTGTACGCAGGTCCAAAGCGAACTCTCGGACAACCTTAAACATATTGTCTCAGCACTACACAACGGCCACTTTCCATTCAACCTCCGCCAGCGAATAAGTCCACTGATCTCTCCTTTCGCCATCAACCATACCAACTGGTGGGCGGTTCAGTGGCATGGGTGTCGAAATTCAACCTGTACTGCTTCGTCATTGGCACCTGTGTCCGGTCACACTAGACAGGGATACAGTGTCATCAATCTAGGTACGGTGATGAACAACCGAACGGTACTTCATCCCCAGCTCCCCTCGAGCGTTCTAACCTATGAAGAAGGCCATCCCTCTTTGTTTGACACAGAAGGGTGTTGGTTGAGAGAGGATGCCATCCTATGTCAGGGTGGTCGAGATCGGGTGCTTGGGCACCAGTGTTGGAACACCGAGGGGACCTGTGAGATGAAGGTCAACCCAATACCTTCATCCTCTTTAAAATACTTGGGACAGGGATATTGGTGTTGGTACCAAGGGAATAATGGGTCATATACAATTTATGGATTCAATTGTACCGAGCGAGGAATACTCTTCCCCGGAGCGTACTGTACCCTTAGCCCCGTTCTAGGTCTGGACGTCGCAGGACAGCAAGGAAGAACCCCAATCACCCCGGAAAGAAGACTCGACATCCGCCCCGATGTTCCCGTGAGACTTCAGAAGATTCCCCTTGGCCTAGGCAAAGAACTTAAACAGCTCCTTATGGATTTCAGCCAAGAGGAAGAAATCTTACAACATCTTCGGGAGACGGAGAAACAGGCCACTATTCGACTTACCCATGACCGGACGAAAATTACCGCCGTTGCCACAGCTTTGGACAAGGACTCAAAGATCTCATGGTGGGAGAGTCTTTTTGGATACAGTCCTAAGGCAACCTCGTTTTTTAATTTGCTGATACACCCGGTGATAGTGCTTCTGGTTCTGGTCGGTCTCATGTACATAGGACTGGGGTGGATGTACCGGAGGGTCAAGAGACTAACGGACCAACTAAGCCAGAACCAGACAGCACTTCACGAACACAATCGCCGGAGGCTCAGGACTTGATTTCACCAAGCCCTGAAGCCGAGGAAGATTCTAAAGACAGGACAATTCATGTGGGGGGGGGGATTCAGGATGGAAAATCTCTAATTAATCTTGAGACCCTATGTGATGTATATTGGACTGGTGCGTATGAGGTTTTGGGAGGTACACCCTGCCCATCCGGAGACCTCATAGTATTGCATATAAATGTTTTTGGGTGTGGATGGGTTGGAGGAGGGGAAGGGGAATTGTGATACATGTTTTGTATGAATGGGGATTAGATTAGGGCACGACAGGGACAGGGCCCCTCTGTTTGTCATTTGCCACCTTGAACCCTGGAATGGTGAAGTTCATAAGGGAAGGGCTGGATGTGTAGTGTGGCGGAGGTGTTCTCCACCATTAGAATTTGGGTTCCGAGACATCACCCTGCTCTATGAAAGAACTGACCTGCCTAGTAAAGACCTACTAACCTGTCCATGGGAGTACCGCACCTACCCAGACTGAACACAAGATGTTGGCAAAAGTCGTACCTGAAGGTTGGCGCAGTAAAAGACTAAGGTTGCGAAGGTCAACCCGCTCCAGATTCCTTTGGGGCGGGATGGACTTGAAGATCGGCAGCATTGCTGAGAGACAGTAAGAGTGTGGTCACCCCAACCCCAGGGGTGGCTAACAACGGAAGACAGTTACCAATAAGGAAGACCAGTCAAAGACTGCAAGGGTCAAGCCGCTCCGGAAGTCCAAGATGACAGTAGGAGGGACTGATCAAGATAAAAGAGGTCAAGAAAGTTCTAAAGAAGAAGATGGTGTGCCCGGTGGATAGAGGAGTAGGTTACGGTGAACGGCAGGTCGGAGGAAACCTGAAGGGGTGATGTCTAGGTACCTAAGAACCTGTTGGGCACTACAGTTCTTCCTGAACTATCACTGAAGATGGGGTTGAGGGGGAAGGGGAGGCAAATACATCTCAACCCTTCTCCCAAGATATTGTCGTATTCCCGACAACAGGGGGATTTTTGAGGAAGGGTTGAGATGTATGCATATATACCCATGCATGCATGCAATCACGTGCGGCCATGTATGGTATATATGCATACATTTACTACCGCATCCTGGGATGATGTGCACAGATGTGCCCAGCATCTGTGCACGTTTGCCCATGGGTGCCCACAGGGACTCGTGGTGGCCCCTGTGGGAAATATATGCCCCCTTAACATATATACTGTGGCCCCTTGTTATATATATATATATATATATGTATTTCTATGATCCCCCTTTATAATATGTATAGGGCAGTGGCCCCTTGTATACATGTGTATACATGTATATAACTGGGCCCCTTATGCCCCCTGATGTGTATGTATATATATTCTTATGTTTGTCCCCTATGTTGGTGTATACATGTGTATGGATGTTCCCCATACATCCATACACATATATAGATATATATATTGTATTCCCCCCCCCTCCATACATCTGAAACCAGATGCATCGGTGTGAATGTCCCCCAAGCATTCACACAGATGCAATCTGGTTGATTGTATCAGAATGACCAGACTAAAGTCCGGTCATCCTGATAACTTCAAAGGACTCAGATTCCACAGAATCTGAGCCCTTTGATATAATTGTCACCAGCGCCGCTGGAGACAATTATACATGATAGAAGAAGGGGAGAAGCCTCCTCTCCTTCTATTATGCGCATTCCGGCAGCGAAATTAACATCTCGCTGGCCGGAATGCTGAATACCACAGGCGGGAGATCAAAGGCTTCCCCCGCCTGTTGGCATGTAAGCGCGGCCCCGATGCGCGCGTTCAGGAGACGCACGGGCCGGCGCAGTGACATCATCTCACTGCGCCGGCCCACGTGTCTCCAATGGTGGTGTGCGCGCGCCACCCTGTGGGCGGTGCGGCAGTGCGGGCCGTGGGATATAAATATCCCACGGATCCAGCACTGGGGAGGAAGAGCCGTGCCGCCCCCCCGCCGCTGAAGGAGATCCCCCTTAGACGAACGAGCGACCCCTGGACAACGAGCATTAATCCTAAGTATCATTCTATATACCCTCCGGACCCCCCCTGCATTATCTGTATACCCTCCGGACCCCCCTGCAATATACCCCACTACTCTCTCTCCATATATACCCCCTACCACTCTCACCACTATATACTATATACCCCACTACTATATACCCCACTACTATATACCCCACTACTATATACCCCACTACTATATACCCCACTACTATATACCCCACTACTACTATATACCCCACTACTATATACCCCACTACTATATACCCCACTACTATATACTCCACTACTATATACCCCACTACTATATACCCCACTCTGATATACTCCCCTGGTAACCCTATACTCCCCTGGTAACCCTATACTCCCCTGGTAACCCTATACTCCCCTGGTAACCCTATACTCCCCTGGTAACCCTATACACCCCTAATAACCCTTTAATGCTTTGAGGTCGGCTTACACCCTTGTAAGACCACCGTCAACCTTCGTCTACCCCATAGGGATAGTTAATAGTACTAGGTGGGTGGGCTGTTAATATTGAATGTGTGTATCGTATAGTTAGTTTATGGGTGGAATTGGGAACGTGTAGTGTAGTTGACTACTGTATAATTAGTGTTGTATTGTTAGTGTATTGCGCAGTGTATTGTTAATAAATACTGTTATATTTGTCTATCTGTGTAACGTGTAGTTATTGGCGATAGTTAGTAAAGCGCATGCAGCTAGTGTAGCGATCAGTGTAAGGCATAGTGAAAATATTGTTATTGTTATATAAAGGCATAAATAGGCGGAGTTATCAATAGTTGACTCCTCCTGTTTATGAATATTAATTACCGATATTTGCATAAATATTGGTGATTAATATTCCCCCTTTACAGAAAGATAAGAATTTGACTCTAGCAATAACCGGCAAAAACTGAACAATAACAGTACTGTCATCTGGAGAAAGCGCTTTCACGGACCAAAGGAATTCCAGATCTATTGGCCATAGTTTGGTAACCTACGGACAATACTAGGAAGCCGGTGCAATCAAACCACTGGTACGGGCAATGCGGAGGATATGAGAAATGTCCACAGCAAACAGAGGATTATATCGTGAATCCATTACGGTACAAGCAGAGACAGACCTCTGACCTGCAGCCAGACCTGTGCAACAGTCAACGCGGACTACACAGACCTGGTGTATAGCAGTAAGGTAATCTTGCAACCTGTTCCCATAGGTAAGCCTGCCTTTACCCACGCTACGGACTGGACATTACAACCAAGCGTGAGTACTACTCCACCGTATGACATTTAAATAGTGCTAAATACTGCCGAATATTTGGGACGGAAGTCTCCTGCTAGACAATTGTGGGCAGCTTATTTCGCTGAACTCAAAGTATCTGGATCGCAACATTGTAGTAAAAAGTTACTTGTCTACTTGTCCGGGAAAGCGGTTGCGAGGGAAATATCCTCTTGTTACTAATAATGCTGAGCCCCTGCAGATTGTGAGCAATACAAGATTTCTTGTGACTGAATATTATTTTTTATTATTTTGAACACAGTAACACAGTTCAACTTATCCTAGCGGACTTGTATGCACGTTTGTAAAGCCATTTCAACACAGATGGATCTGGATTGATTAACACTGACCTTTATTGATATTTTCTTTATATATTTTTTCTATTTTCTACATCTCTGGACTATCAGAACTTTTCACTACTCAAACTTCGTTTTGCCTTACCTTATATCACAGGGAGGAGGTTTATATTTAATTCACATAATCAGTCACTGCTTCATTTGAATATTGCAGCAGGAGCCACCACCTGTTTGCGGATTGGATGGATTTGGCTAAATGAACCTGAGCAGCCATTCCATTCAACCCACAACTATTTATCATGTACTTTCAGCAGTTATTTTAACGAAGTGATACAATTAGTATTTTAGTGTTTGGCATTTTATTGTGTATCTACAGGCCTGTATCTTATATAAGATTTTTTGATGTATGTTTATTTCATAGGCATTGGTTATAGTAACTAGGGTGTTTTTATACTTCTGACCTGGAGTTATTTTACGGATTTGCAATTATCAGTATATGTATCAATAAAAATAGTGTGAATACATTAAATAGTGTGAATACATTAAATTTGTGTTCCGGATATTAGAGTGCCCATCTATTCTTTTGATAGAATTTTTGGTGATCTGAGTGCGACATCAGATTGGGCGCACCTTGCTATCCCAAACCAGAGGTAGAGCCGTCCTATACCCCTCTCTTTTACAATAAACATAATAAACTGCAGTAGATGACACATAGATAGTGCTCTTACCGACTATGCTCAAAAACAGGCTGAATAAGAGATGATGTGGCAGGAAAACCAGTGAGAGTGTTTTGCTCCTGAGACATAAGATGGTGGCTTCTTGCTGTACCAGCAAGACTAGCAAGAACCAGGAACTACCCACAATGCCCTGAGACTCCAATAATGCATAGAGAAAAACAGGCTGGATGAAATACCTAAACTCATCAATAGATGGTGCTGTTACCACACAATGCAATGCAAATGAATTACAACACAGTTAAATGCAATGTCAATTGCTAAACAGACAGAAACAACTGGATCTGCATCTGGGGACAGAACACTCCCGACGTCACTATTGTATTTATTGGGTGCAAACAGTAGAATGAGTTCTCCTACTGGTCTGAGGAACAATTTGGTCTCTCCCTGTCTCCGTATTTTCAATTCTACTTTGCGTATAACTCCGTCCTTACTTGGAAATGTCTTAGTCACAAGACCTAACGGCCACTCGTTTCTTCGTGACTGGCAGTCTTTCATTAGGACTACATCGCCGGTCTGGAGGTTAGGCTTACTGGTTTGCTACTTTCTCCTCGGTTGCAGAGTGGGAATGTATTGCTTTTTCCACTTGTCCCAGAACGAGTTTGAGAGACTCTGTACTTGTCTCCATAGATTTTTGTAAAGATCTTTGGAATTGAATTCTCCGGGTGGAGCACAAATTTGTTCAGTCTTTTGGGTAAGCAGTGTGGCGGGTGTGAGAACTGTTGGGTCTACTAGTTCGAACATGGCAGTTTCTGTTGTGTTGGGCGTCGGTTTTTACAAAAAGGTGGGGTCTGTAAACCAAATCGTATCCTTGAGACGGTCAGCAGCGACGGATCTGGTTGCTTGGTCTGCAGGGTTGGGATGCGTAGGTACATATTTCCATTATTCAGGAGAGGTAGATCTTCTGATCCTTAGAACTCTGTTGTTGATGTAGACATAGAAGCGTCTAGCTTCATTACAGATGTATCCCAGTACTATCTTGCTATCTGTATAGAACTCAGAGTCTTTAATCTCCAGGTCCATTTCTGCAGCGATGAGTTCGGCTAACTCCACTGCTAACACCGCGGCACATAGTTCCAGGCGTGGTATTGTGTGTTCCTGGAGTGGCGTTAGTTTTGCTTTACTCATGACGAACCCTACATGGCATTGTCCGCTGGTATCTAATGTCTTCAAGTAAGCTACAGCCGCAATTGCTTTGACTGAAGGATCGCAGAAAACACAAAGTTTTTGTGTCTCAACCTTGGTAGTTGGTACAGAAACATATAGACGAGCTATGTGAAGATCCGATTAGGCTGTAAGGGAATTCTTCCAGGCCATCCATGTGGTTCTTTCCTTCATGGGAAGGGGAGTGTCCCAGTTCGACCCTTCTCTGGTAAAGTCTCTTAACATAACTTTACCTTCGATGAGTATAGGAGCTGCAAATCCCAGTGGGTCATATAAACTGCTTTTGGCCGACAGTACTTCTCTGCGAGTAAAGGGTTTTTCTTCTCTGCTAACCTGGAAAGCGAAAGTATCAGCTTTTATGTCCCATAGTAGGCCAAGGCTCCGTTGCATCGGAGGTGAGTCAAAGCCTAGGTCTAAATCCTTCAAGTCTTCTGAATGGTCATGGGAAGGAAAGGCTTCCATCAATTTCTGGCTGTTAGAAGCGATCTTGTGTAGCCTCAGGTTAGACAGAGAGAGCATCTCCTGGGTTCTTTTAAGAAGACTGATTGCAGTCTCATCTGAGGGCATTGATTTCAGACAGTCATCCACATAGAAGTCCTTCTCTACAAAGAGTCTGACATCCGCTCTGTACTTTTCTTCTACTTTCTAAGCTGCGCGTCTTAATCCATAGATGGCGACTGCAGGAGAAGGACTATTGCCGAAGATGTGAACTTTCATACGATACTCTGTAACATCTTTAGAGGGATCGTTGTCCTTGAACCATAGGAATCTCAAGAAATTTCTATGTTCCTTCTTAACTAGGAAGCAATGGAACATCTGTTGGATATCAGCCGTGAATGCAACGGAGTCTCTGAGAAAACGGAGAAGCACTCCTATGAGCTTGTTGTTTAGATCCGGGCCTGACAGCAAAATGTCGTTCAATGATACGCCTTCACACTTGGCACTTGAGTCAAACACTACTCTGATCTGACCTGGCTTTTTCGGGTGATACACGCCAAACATGGGCAGGTACCAGCGCTCTTCCGAGTCTCGAAGTACAGGTGCTAGCTTTGCATGACCGTTCCGGAATATCTTTTCCATGAAGGTAAAGAAGTGATTTCTCATCTCAGGTTTGCTTCGTAGGTTGTGCCTGAGAGAGACAAATCGCTTGAAAACTTGCTCTCTATTATTGGGTAAGCGTTGTCTTTGAGGCTTAAAGGGTAGAGGTGCAACCCAGCTTCTTGTTTCGTCCTGCACCATTCCCTGCTCTATTATATCTAGGAACAGTCTATCTTCGAATGACATCGCTATACAATTGTCTTCTTTAGTCTTTCGGAAGACTGTGGATCCCAGGTGGTCTTGATTGGCATCCCAGACGAAGTCATCGTAGGTGGGACCTGCAAAGGTACCTGGTAAATGAAGTGCTTTGAGGCAGTTCCTTGATGAAGAAGTGATTTTCGCATGGTTGGAGAAGAGATGGGCGTCCATTCTCAAGTGTACTGGTAAGCATGCTGTAGACAGTTGTTGGTTTGTGTACACCTCTCAAACAGACTTCTCCTACAATGACCCATCCTAGGTCAAGTCTCTGGGCGTATGGAGCGTTGTGAGGTCCATTAATCTGCTGTCTAACCTTGTGGACTTGTAGGATATACCTCCCGAGGAGTAAGACTATCTGAGCTTCAGGATCAAGGTTCGGGATCAGGTGTCTTATACGCTTCAGGTGAGGCTGATGCGCTGCTACTTCTGGCGTGGGTATCTCGGACCTGTTGTCAGGAATCTGGTTACATTCCAGTATAGTTGGTAAAGGCAGACACATTTGACCATCGCTGGACTCAACTATGTAGCCGCTTGCCCTCCTTCCAGCTGTTTCCACAGTACCAGCACAAGTTCTTAGAGAGTAGGGGGCACCGGGTCCTTTGATGTCGAAGCTATCAAAGAAGGCAGACTTCGCTAACGACCTGTTGCTTTGATCGTCTAGAATTGCATACACTTTGATGGCTTTGCTTCGGTCGGCTGCTGGGTAAACCTTCACTAGGGAGATTTTAGAGCAGGATCTGCCTCCCCTGAGGTCTCTGCAAACCTCTGTACATTTAGAAATAACTGCCAAAGTGTCAGTATTTGTGTCCTTCAGCTCCCCGCTATGCTCTTGGGTTTTGGGTGAAGCCCACAATGGTGGCCCAGGGTGTAGAGCTGTGTTATGGTTTGAGCTGTCACATTCGGCACACTTTGCACTAACCTCACAGTCCCTGGCGAAGTGCGAAGTTGAAGAGCAGCATTTAAAACAGATGTTGTTCTCCTTGAGGAAGGTCTTGCGGTCTTCCAATGACTTTTCTCTGAAGGTTCTGCACTTAAGTATAGAATGAGGCTTTCTGTATAAGGGACACTGTCTGGTCGGGTCCTTGGGTTTGCCTCCTCCTTGATAGGAGCTGAACTCTTTATGGACTGAACCTGTGGAAGAAACGTTAATTTTGTGGACCTCCACCATTGCCCTACAAGGTTTACTGACTGAGGTGGTGGCACATGACATCATGAAATCAAAGCTAGGATCATTTCTGATTTTTGCTTGTTCAGAGACAAAATCTACAAACACATTAAATGGAGGAAATGGTACATTGTAAGTCTGTTTATACCGAGAACCATAAATGAACTATGGGATTCACACCTCTGGCAGTGTCAAGGAATGTCAATCCCACCAGATCCCCTTCTGCCTTTGCTACACTCAACTCCATTAATAAGTCACTTAACTCTCTAAGCTTTGAATAGCCTTTGTTCGCTATTTTAGGAAAGTCCTCAATTCTCTTAAATAAGGCGCTTTCTATGACCTCTGCTGCGCCATAAACCTCATCAAGTCTATCCCAGACCCTTTTTAGACCAATGTCTGGATAATTTACATTGATGTCTCTAATCCTTCTAGCGTGTTCGGCTGACTCACTTCCCAGCCATTTTACCAGGAGATCCAGTTCCTCACTACATGACAGACCTAAGTCTCTGATGGCATTTTGGAAGGAAGCTCGCCAAGCTCGATAGTTCTAAGCACGGTCGCTGAACTTTACAAGTCCCTTGGTGACCAGCTCACGTCGAGCAAGGAACCTGGCAAAGTCCATTGTGGCTTGATTGGCGCTGGAACCGGCTGGTGGTGTGTTGTCAGAGTGAATGTGTGGTGCACGGCCATACCTGTTGGAAGTCTCTGGTTTAATCCGGTCTGTGTAATACCGTTCTGAAGCAAAGGGCATCTCTCTTAGCAGGGGCAGATTTCAGATTCTCTGTTCTGGAAGGAAGTTGTAGGCAGTTTCACTCTGATGTGTATTCTCTAGTCTGCTGCAAGGAGACTGATAGTCGACTTTCTGATGATCCAAATAAGCAGGTTGGCTTGGCTTCGCTTTGTATTAAGCTGTGGATCTGGGTCGTTGTCTGACCTGGAATGTTGATAGACGTATTGTAAGGTACGCTGTTCTGGATCTTGGTATTCAACTTCTGGATGGACAATGCTGCGATGACTCTTGGTTTCCTGAAGTTCCGTGGCTTCTAGAAATTCTGCTCACGCATTGCACCCGCGCGGAAATCTCGCCCGTGTGAAAGGGGCCTAACAGAACAGGGATGCCATATGTGTTGGGTCACAGTTTTTTCTGGATCCATAGACTTCAATGGGTGTGTTTGGTTCACATCACAGACCAAAGTAGGGCCTGTCTCTGTGATGTTTCCACTCACTAATGGTCAGTAAAAAAACATTGATATGTGTACAAACACATTAACCACCTCCCGACCGCCTAAAGCACGGATGCGTCCTGGAGGCGGTCGATTCATTCCTCCTGGACGCATCCGCGAGACGCGAGATTTCCTGTGAACGCGCGCACACAGGCGCACGCGTTCACAGGATCGAAAGGTAAGCGAGTGGATCTCCAGCCTGCCAGCGGCGATCGTTCGCTGGCAGGCTGGAGATGCGATTTTTTTAACCCCTAACAGGTATATTAGACGCTGTTTTGATAACAGCGTCTAATATACCTGCTACCTGGTCCTCTGGTGGTCCCTTTTGCTTGGATCGACCACCAGAGGACACAGGCAGCTCAGTAATAAGTAGCACCAAACACCACTACACTACACCCCCCCCTTGTCACTTATTAACCCCTTATTAACCCCCTGATCACCCCTGATCACCCCATATAGACTCCCTGATCACCCCCCTGTCATTGATCACCCCCCTGTCATTGATCACCCCCTTGTAAGGCTCCATTCAGACGTCCGTATGTTTTTTACGGATCCACGGATACATGGATCGGATCCGCAAAACACATACGGACGTCTGAATGGAGCCTTACAGGGGGGTGATCAATGACAGGGGAGTGATCACCCCATATAGACTCCCTGATCACCCCCCTGTCATTGATCACCCCCCTGTCATTGATCACCCCCCTGTAAGGCTCCATTCAGACATCCGTATGTTTTTTACGGATCCACGGATACATGGATCGGATCCGCAAAACACATACAGACATCTGAATGGAGCCTTACAGGGGGGTGATCACCCCATATAGCAGGGCTGGCCAACCTGCGGCTCTCCAGCAAAACTACAACTCCCAGAATGCCCAGACAGCCTACAACTATCAGCCTACAGCATGGCATGGTGGGAATTGTAGTTTTACAACAGCTGGAGAGCCGCAGGTTGGCCAGCCCTGCCATATAGACTCCCTGATCACCCCCCTGTCATTGATCACCCCCCTGTGAGGCTCCATTCAGACGTCCGTATGTTTTTTACGGATCCACGGATACATGGATTGGATCCGCAAAACACATATGGACGTCTGAATGGAGCCTTACAGGGGGGTGATCAATGACAGGGGGGTGATCACCCCGTATAGACTCCCTGATCACCCCCCTGTCATTGATCACCCCCCTGTCATTGATCACCCCCCTGTAAGGCTCCATTCAGACATCCGTATGTTTTTTACGGATCCACGGATACATGGATCGGATCCGCAAAACACATACAGACATCTGAATGGAGCCTTACAGGGGGGTGATCACCCCATATAGCAGGGCTGGCCAACCTGCGGCTCTCCAGCAAAACTACAACTCCCAGAATGCCCAGACAGCCTACAACTATCAGCCTACAGCATGGCATGGTGGGAATTGTAGTTTTACAACAGCTGGAGAGCCGCAGGTTGGCCAGCCCTGCCATATAGACTCCCTGATCACCCCCCTGTCATTGATCACCCCCCTGTGAGGCTCCATTCAGACGTCCGTATGTTTTTTACGGATCCACGGATACATGGATTGGATCCGCAAAACACATATGGACGTCTGAATGGAGCCTTACAGGGGGGTGATCAATGACAGGGGGGTGATCACCCCGTATAGACTCCCTGATCACCCCCCTGTCATTGATCACCCCCCTGTAAGGCTCCATTCAGACGTCCGTATGTTTTTTTACGGATCTACGGATACATGGATCGGATCCGCACAACACATACGCACGTCTGAATGGAGCCTTACAGGGGGGTGATCAATGACAGGGGGGTGATCACCCCATATAGACTCCCTGATCACCCCCCTGTCATTGATCACCCCCCTGTAGAGCTCCATTCAGACGTCCGTATGTTTTTTACAGATCCACGGATACATGGATCGGATCCGCAAAACACATACGGACATCTGAATGGAGCCTTACAGGGGGGGTGATTAATGACAGGGGGGTGATCACCCCATATAGACTCCCTGATCACCCCCCTGTCATTGATCACCCCCCTGTCATTGATCACCCCCCTGTAAGGCTCCATTCAGACGTCCGTATTTGTTTTGCGGATCCGTGGATCCGCAAAACACGGACACCGCGGATCCGCAAAACACATACGGACGTCTGAATGGAGCCTTACAGGGGGGTGATCAATGACAGGGGGGTGATAACCCCATATACACTTCCTGATCACCCCCCTGTCATTGATCACCCCCCTGTAAGGCTCCATTCAGACATTTTTTTGGCCCAAGTTAGCGGAAATTTTTTATTTTTTTTTTCCTTACAAAGTCTCATATTCCACTAACTTGTGTCAAAAAATAAAATCTCACATGAACTCACCATACCCCTCACGGGATCCAAATGCGTAAATTTTTTTAGACATTTATATTCCAGACTTCTTCTCTCGCTTCAGGGCCCCTAAAATGCCAGGGCAGTATAAATACCCCACATGTGACCCCATTTTGGAAAGAAGACACCCCAAGGTATTCCGTGAGGGGCATATTGAGTCCATGAAAGATTGAAATTTTTGTCCCAAGTTAGCGGAAAGGGAGACTTTGTGAGAAAAAAACAAAAAAAAATCAATTTCCGCTAACTTGTGCCAAAAAAAAATAATTTCTATGAACTCGCCATGCCCCTCATTGAATACCTTGGGGTGTCTTCTTTCCAAAATGGGGTCACATGTTGGGTATTTATACTGCACTGGCATTTTAGGGTCCCTAAAGCGTGAGAAGAAGTCTGGGATCCAAATGTCTAAAAATGCCCTCCTAAAAGGAATTTGGGCCCCTTTGCGCATCTAGGCTGCAAAAAACTGTCACACATCTGGTATCACCGTACTCAGGAGAAGTTGGGCAATGTGTTTTGGGGTGTCATTTTACATATACCCATGCTGCGTGAGATAAATATCTTGGTCAAATGCCAACTTTGTATAAAAAAATGGGAAAAGTTGTCTTTTGCCAAGATATTTCTCTCACCCAGCATGGGTATATGTAAAATGACACCGCAAAAGACATTGCCCAACTTCTCCTGAGTACGGCGATACCAGATGTGTGACACTTTTTTGCAGCCTAGGTGGGCAAAGGGGCCCACATTCCAAAGAGCACCTTTAGGATTTCACAGGTACTTACCACACATTAGGGCCCCTAGAATGCCAGGGCAGTATAACTACCCCAAAAGTGACCCCATTTTGGAAAGAAGACACCCCAAGGTATTTCGTGATGGGCATAGTGAGTTCATGGAAGTTTTTATTTTTTGGCACAAGTCAGTGGAATATGAGACTTTGTAAGGAAAAAAAAAAAATCATCATTTTCCGCTAACTTGTGACAAAAAATAAAAAGTTCTATGAACTCACTATGCCCATCAGCGAATACCTTAGGGTGTCTACTTTCCGAAATGGGGTCATTTGTGGGGTGTTTGTACTGTCTGGCCATTGTAGAACCTCAGGAAACATGACAGGTGCTCAGAAAGTCAGAGCTGCTTCAAAAAGCGGAAATTCACATTTTTGTACCATAGTTTTTAAACGCTATAACTTTTACCCAAACCATTTTTTTTTACCCAAACATTATTTTTTTTATCAAAGACATGTAGAACAATAAATTTTGAGAAAAATTTATATATGGATGTCGTTTTTTAAAAAAAAAATTACAACTGAAAGTGAAAAATGTCATTTTTTTGCAAAATTTTCGTTAAATTTCGATTAATAACAAAAAAAGTAAAAATGTCAGCAGCAATGAAATACCACCAAATGAAAGCTCTATTAGTGAGAAGAAAAGGAGGTAAAATTCATTTGGGTGGTAAGTTGCATGACCGAGCAATAAACGGTGAAAGTAGTGTAGTGCAGAAGTGTAAAAAGTGGCCTGGTCATTAAGGGTGTTTAAGCTAGGGGAGCTGAGGTGGTTAAAATCGATGGGTACGTTTGCTGCTGTGGAGAACATGAACTGCTCACGTCTGTGATTTCCTGAAGTGTGAGCAAGGCCTTACACGGGTGGTTTTCAGAATTTTATCTACAGGGTGGGCCATTTATATGGATACACCTTAATAAAATGGGAATGGTTGGTGATATTAACTTCCTGTTTGTGGCACATTAGTATATGTGAGGGGGGAAACTTTTCAAGATGGGTGGTGACCATGGCGGCCATTTTGAAGTTGGACATTTTGAATCCAAATTTAGTTTTTTCAATAGGAAGAGGGTCATGTAACACATCAAACTTATTGGGACTTTCACACGAAAAACAATGGTGTGCTTGGTTTTAACGTAACTTTATTCTTTCATGAGTTATTTACAAGTTTCTCTTTGTTTACAGCCATTGACATGTCGCTGAGGTTAACACGTGAGGAGCGGATAGAAATTGTGTTGATGTCTGGTGAACGCAGTAACCGGGTCATTGCAGCAGATTTCAATGCAAGACACCCTACGAGACCACCCATCTCCCATGCTAC
Source organism: Bufo bufo (assembly GCF_905171765.1). Lineage (NCBI taxonomy): Eukaryota > Metazoa > Chordata > Amphibia > Anura > Bufonidae > Bufo > Bufo bufo. The sequence continues at coordinate 413,045,441 of NC_053390.1, forward strand.
AGTTAGCAAACTGCTTGCTAAGTTTCGTGAAACTGGTTCAGTGTTGGATTTGCCAAAATGTGGAGGCATGAAATCTGTCTCTAATGAAGAAACATCAGTGGCTGTCCTAGCTTCATTCAGCAAGAGCCCACAGCGTAGCACTCGCCGCATGTCACTGGAGAGTGGCATTAGTCGAACATCCCTTCGACGGATATTAGCTACTCACAAATGGCACCCTTACAAACTCCAGCTACTGCAGCATCTCAACGAGGATGACCCAGATCAGCGCACTGAATTTGCAGAATGGGCAAAACAAAAATTGGAAGAGGACCCTCAGTTTACGCAGAAGATTTTGTTCAGTGATGAGGCAAACTTTTATGTGAATGGTGAAGTTAACAAACAAAACCACCGCTATTGGTCTGACACTAACCCACATTGGATAGATCCCTCCAAGACTGTTGGAACAAAAAAATTTATGGTATAATGTGGTATATGGGGTACAAAGATAGTGGGGCCATTCTTCATCAATGGAAACCTCAAGGCCACTAGATATGCGAAATTGCTACATGATGATGTGTTTCCCTCTTTATGCACTGAAGCTGGCACGTTCCCTGAGTTTTTCCAGCAAGATGGTGCACCACCACCATATGGGTGTCAGATCCGAGCATTCCTAGATGAACAGTTTCCTGGAAAGTGGATTGGTCGTCATGGGCCAGTTGAATGGCCCCCAAGGTCTCCCGATCTGACCCCCTTAGACTTTTATCTTTGGGGTCATCTGAAGGCAATTGTCTATGCTGTGAAGATTCGAGATGTGCAGCACCTGAAACTACGGATACTGGAAGCCTGTGCTAGCATTTCTTCTGCGGTGTTGCTATCAGTGTGTGAAGAGTGGGAGAAGAGGGTTGCATTGACAATCCAACACAATGGGCAGCACATTGAACACATTTTATAAGTGGTCAGAAACTTGTAAATAACTCATGAAAGAATAAACTTACGTTAAAACCAAGCACACCATTGTTTTTCTTGTGAAATTCCCAATAGGTTTCATGTGTCACATGACCCTCTTCCTATTGAAAAAACAAAATTTGGATTCAAAATGTCCGACTTCAAAATGGCCGCCATGGTCACCACCTATCTTGAAAAGTTTCCCCCCTCACATATACTAATGTGCCACAAACAGGAAGTTAATATTACCAACCATTCCCATTTTATTAAGGTGTATCCATATAAATGGCCCACCCTGTATAGCCCCTGCGCATACAGCTGTACTGAGATTACTGCGTTTTAGGGTGCAGGTTTTACTGTTCTCTCTTGGTTTTCTTTCCTATCTCTCTGACCGCTCACCCCTGCTGTACTACAGAACATCAGTGACTGACTGTCTGCTGTCTCTAACACCATGTTCTCTCTTGGTTTTCTTCCTATCTCTCTGACCGCTCACCCCTGCTGTACTACAGAACATCTATGACTGACTGTCCGCTGTCTCTAACACCATGTTCTCTCTTGGTTTTCTTCCTATCTCTATGACCGCTCACCCCTGCTGTACTACAGAACATCTATGACTGACTGTCCGCTGTCTCTAACACCATGTTCTCTCTCTATCTTCAAATGGAATCTTTCAAAAACGGAACTTCTTGTGTTCTCTCCATCTACTAACCTACCCAAACTTGATATCTCCCTCTCAGTGTGTGGCACTACCATCACTCCTAGGCAGCACACCCGGTGTCTCGGTGTTATGTTTGACACTGATCTCTCCTTCGCCCCCTATATTTAAGCGCTTGCCGTCAGCGCCTCAAAAAACGTCTCTAGAATCCCCCCTTTCTTACTGTGGAAACAACAAAAACTCTCATTGTTGCCCTAATCAGGGCCCTGGGCAAAGTCAAAAGTGTGGCCCTAAATCATGTAATAATGTACTAACAGCACAGATGTGCTGACTGGCCCCCTTTTTCTTTGCAGCTTGTGCTGGAGGTGTGGCTGCCTCCTTAGTCGTGCACTCCTGACCAGCTCGTCTGCCCCATTGGCTGATTTTAATTAGTGTTAGTATATAGATTGGCCTGCTCCCCCTCACTCACTGAAGCCATCTGGCACCAGGAGGGAGATAGTGTGTGGGCTCTCATTGCAGTCTTTGGTGACCTTTTGGCACCAGGAGTGGTGTGGAGTGGGCCCGGCATGCATGCTGGTAACTGCTTTCCGTGGATATAATGGAGGCCATTTTGGCACCAAAAATGACAGAAATTCAGGCGGATCCAGCATGCATGTGGAACCTACACTCGCTGAATTATATGATAGCCGTCATGGCACATAACAGGTAGAATTTAGTGTTAGGAACCCGTCTAACTAGAGATCGCCTTGACGTGCGGCAGACGGGCTCAAATAATTTTGTACAAAACGATTTGCCAAGCATCTCTAACTTATTAGTATAGCATTTGCAATTATGATGCAATTTTGTACTTTATTTGGTTTGCAGTGAGCTGTTGCATCGCATGTTTTGTTTAACAGTCTTGTTCTCAGCAATAGCAACGTGCCCCTGCGTTTTGGGATGTGCTGACTGACCCCCTTTTTCTTTGCAACGACACAGTTACATTCTGTCGAATCTGGCCCTCTCTCACAGATTTACACCCCATAAAGTTTCTCCCACAGATCTGCATCCTCATGGCCCCTGAATATGCCACATGCCCTCTCCCCTCACAGGAATCACCATTAACCCTTTTTTCAACATAAGAGCGGGCACCATCTTTAAAGACCCGACATGCGCCGTACATTTAGTGCAAGAGCACACCCGAGGCCACTGTCTATGATCTGCAGTAATGCTGACCTGGACATTTAACCACTTCCTGCACAAGCTTCCTGTTCAGGCGCACTTTCCCCCAGTGGAGATCAGTGAAAGCACCCTGTTCTAATAACGAGCCACAGCTTGTACTAGGCTTCCAGGCTCATTATTAGTATATCCTAGTTTAGGCCACTAGGCGGCAGCACTGAACTGTGATATAGTGATTTCTATGCAGAATAATGGAGCAATTTCCATTATTCTGGATAAATTGAAATCTGATAATTGCAAGTTGTGGTCCACTTGGCAATCTAACAAAAAGTGAAAAAAAAAAACGTAATTAGACTTACCGTAATTTTGTTTCCTTGAATCCACCATGACGGCTACCATGGAGAGATGACCCTTGACCTCTATAGGGGCAGGAACACAGAGAGTTTAAAAGGCCACCACCCACTCTCACCCTCAGTGTTTGCAGATTACCAAAGTGGGTGCAGCCTAATGAATATTATAATAGCATATTCAACCACCAGTGACCATAGTATATATAAAAAAAAATTTTTTTTTTATAAAGAGTATTACTTCATACTCTCTGAAAAGGTTTAGCCAGGGTGGGAATATCTGAGCCGTCATGGTGGATTCAAGGAAACAAAATTACCGGTAAGTCTAATTACGGTTTTCCTTATCATCCACCATGACGGCTACCATGGAGAACTACCAGATTACTAGGTAGAGGGGGGGGACGCTGCCTGCAGAATTTTACGACCGAAGGTCAGGTCTGCACTGGCTGAAACATCCAGACGATAGTGTTTTATGAAAGTATTTATATTAGACCAAGTGGCCGCTTTACATATAGTATCCAGTGAAACACCAGCCTTCTCTGCCCAGGAAGAGGCCATAGCCCTAGTGGAATGGGCTCTAATGTTGGTTGGTAGATTTAATCCATCTACCGATGGAGGCCTTTGACACTTTTTTTTCCCTTGTTCTGACCAGCGAACTGGACTAGGAGGTTATTGTCTTTCCTAAATTCTTTGGTAGCGGCCAAGTATAACACAATGGTGTCTTGTACATCAAGGAGATGGAATTGAGATTCTTCCGGCTGAAGGACATCTGGAGGAAAAGATGGTAAAATAATTTCTTGATCCCGGTGGAAGTTCAATACGGCCTTGGGGAGAAAACCGGGATCTAATTTTAGAACTATCCTATCTGGAAAAACTGAGAGGTAAGGTTCTTTACATGATAGGGCCTGGATTTCCCCTAGGCGTCTGGCTGATGTAATGGCGATCAGAAAAGCCGCTTTGTATAATAGATGTTTTAATGAGATGTCTGACAAAGGAGTGAACGGGGGTTTTGTCAGTCCTCTTAATACCAGATTTAAGTCCCATTGTGGTACTTTAGTTGTAAGGGATGGTCTTATTCTGGAAGCCGCTCTCATGTATCGCTTAATCCACCTGTAGTTTTAAAGGTCAGAATCATAGAATGCTGCTAGGGCCGATATTTGCACCTTTAATGTGTTAGGTTTAAGCACCATGTCTAGGCCCTTTTGGAGAAAATCTAGAATTTTCTGGATGCAGGGTGGTGATTTGTTAGGGCAGGTATCCCCTAGCCAGGAACAGTACCTTTTCCATATTTTCGTATATATGGCCGTGGTTACTTTTTTCCGGCTCAATTTTAGGGTATTGATGACTTTCCCTGAGAGACGTTTACTTTTCAGCATTTCGCCCTCAGGATCCAGGCTGAAAGACGGAACAGGCTGGGGTTCTGATGACTGATTGGGCCCTGTGACAGCATGTTTGGATGGTATGGGATTTCCCAAGTTTCCTCTAAGGCTAGGTCTTTCAGGATGGAGAACCAGCTTCTTTTCGGCCAGAATGGGACCACCAGTATTACTGTTGTTGGATCCCTCTCAATTTTTTTAAGTACCCTGGGGATTATGGACCAGGGAGGAAAAGCGTATGCCAGGTTCCATGTCCACCTGGTTGAGAAGGCATCGATTGCCCACGGTCGGTCTCTGGGATTCAGGGAGCAGAAACGTTTGACTTTTGCGTTTTCTTTTGACGCAAACAAATCTATTTGAGAAGTTCCCCACTTTTCGCAAATTTTTAGGAAAGCATCCTGGCACAGGGACCACTCTCCCTGATCTATAGTTTTCCTGCTCAGGTAGTCTGCTTCTAGGTTTTCTGAGCCCTTTAAGTAGACCGCCGTTATTGATAGGACATGTTCTTCTGCCCACTGGAAAATTAGTTCTGCCAATCGGATTAAACCTTGGGATTTTGTGCTGCCCTGGTGTTTTAAGTAGGCTACTGTTGTCGTATTGTTCGAAAATACTTTTAGGTGTTTCTTTAGAAGTTGGCTTTGGGCTAATTTTAAGGTTTCCCACACTGAACGCAGTTCTCTGTAATTTGAAGATTTCGTACTTACTGCGTCTGACCATTTGCCTTGCCAATTTGAGGAGTCTACTTTGGCACCCCATCCCTGACTGCTTGCGTCCGTTATGATTTGGACCTCTGGGGTTGTTTCCCAGGTTACGTGATTTAAGAAGTTTTTCCTTACATTCCACCAGTTTAGATCTAATTTTACGTGGTGTGGAATTAATATTTTCCTGTCCAGTGAGTACTGTTTTCCGTCCCAATTTCTTAAGATCCAAGCCTGCATTGTTCTGGAGTGGGATTGGGCCCAAGCCCCCGTAGTGATACAGGATGTCATGGATCCCAGAATGCTCATGGCTTCTCTTATCGAGCACTTTTTCTGAACCTGAAATTTTTGTACTCTCTCCCTGAAGGCCACCAGCTTTTCTATGGGAGGGATGATGACTGGGTCACAGAGTCCAAAAGTACTCCTAGAAATTTTATTTGGGTGTTTGGAGTTAAACATGATTTTTTTTATGTTTATTATCCAGCCCAGTTTTGACATTTCTTGTAAGACGTAGTCGGTTATATTGTGTGTCTCTGTTGATGAGTCTCCTACGATGAGAAAGTCGTCTAGGTAGGGAAATTTTTTTACTTTCTTTAGTCTGAGAAAAGCAGTCATTTCTACCACAATTTTCGTAAATACCCTGGGGGCGGAGGAGATGCCGAAGGGTAAAGCTGTAAACTGAAAGTGGTTTATTACGCCTTTTTCGTCTTGCAGAGCGAATCTTAAGTAGGCCTGAGACTGTTGATGTATGGGGACGTGATAATACGCGTCTTTTAGGTCTATGGACGTCATGTATGAACCTTTTTTGATTAGTGGAATGATGGAGGAAATGGACTCCATTTTGAATTTCCGGTATAATATGTGTTGATTTAACCCTTTTAGATTTATTATAGTACGGGAGGATCCGTCTGGTTTTTGGACCAGAAATAAACTTGAGTAAAAACCCCTCCCTCTTTCTGCGGTGGGGACCTCCGTTATCACGCCTGCTGATTTTAAATCTAGGACTCCCTGCCAGATTTTTTGCAATGTTTTGGGGTTGTGAGAAGTTAACTGAAACCTTCTTGAGGTGATTCAGGAAAGCTCTATACGATATCCGTTCTGGATTAAGTTTATGACCCAAGGATTCTGGGTCACTTCCTGCCAAGGTAACAGAAATTTCCTCAATCTGCCCCCTACTTTGGCATCATTGTTTGTCGGTTTGTTTATTCTGTGGGTTGAGGAGGAACCCTCTGCTTTTGCCCCCTTTGGGATAACTCCACCGACCCATTTTACCTTTGCCTATATATGACTTAGACTGAGAGGAATAGGGACAAAAGGGTTTTTTATTTTTCTCTTCAGGAAAAACCTTTTTTGTGTCTGCTGCCTTTTCCAGTATTGTGTCCAACACAGGACCAAACACATATTCGCCGGAGAAGGCAACAGAGCAAAGTTTTGCTTTAGATGTTCTGTCTCCTCCCCAGGATTTAACCCATAAGGCGCGACGTGCGGCGTTAGATAGAGCTGCATCCTTGGCAGCAAAACGGACTGATTCTGCGGACGTCCACTAAAAAGGCAGTGGCAGACCTCAGTAAGGGAATTCAACCTAAAATTTCCTCCCTAGGGGTTTTATTTTTTATGTGGTTTTCAAGCTCATTTAGCCAGATATACATACAGTAGTTCTGGCGACAGATGTGGCGGCAATGTTGGTCTTGATACCATACATAGAAGCCTCCCAACATTTGCGTAGCAGGGCATCGGCTTTCCTTTCCATAGGATCGGACAATTGAGAGGAGTCCTCGAATGGCAAGGAAGTCTTTTTTTACCACTTTAGCGACTTGTACGTAGATTTTTGGTGTCTCATTAAATATTTTTGTTTCTGTTGGGTCAAACAGTAACCTTTGTTTAAATTCCCTGGAGACTCTTAGTCTTCTTTCAGGATCACTCCATTCGTCTAAGATCATATCTCTAATGTTCTCGTTCACAGGGAAAACTTTAAATCTTTTTGCTCTGAGCCCCCCGAACAATTCGTCCTGAACCGATTTAGGTTTCTGGACCTCCTCTATGCCCATAGTAGACCGTACAGCTGCCAATAGGTCGTCAATTTCCGCGGATGAGAAGAAAAATTTTCTATCATCCTCAACAATTTCACCTTCCGACAGACTGTCATCACCATCAATTGGTCTAGGTTCGGAAGGGCCCAAGTCCATGTCCTCTGGATCAGAGGAGGATGGAATAGAAATCTTAGTTTTTTTTGGCGGAGGTACGGAAACACATTTAAGAGAGGCTAGCGAGGATTTGATTTCATTTTGTATTATCGATTTAACCTCCATTAGGATGGACGACTGTTCCTATTTCATTAGGGCATAAATACATGGCTGGCAGAGTTTTTTAGTGTAACCTTCTTGCAGCCTTTTAGCACAAGTAGCACATATTGTGTTTCTGGCTTTGATCTTTGCCTTTGCTCCAGTTGGAGTGGCCGAGGGGGGTTCCGCCTGATCAATGGTGCTTGCTGGGGTGTCCGGAGTAGACATGTTCTCCAACAGGGAGGACTCACAGTGGAGGCCGCATAATTTGAAAGTGCCGCTTTTTATCAAGCCGAGCGGCGTCTGACGTCATCACAGCGCGCCCGGCATGCACGTGCTCCACTGACATCTAACTCCGCCCCCACCCGGAAGTATCCAAGCGCGCGGCCAGCGGCAATAGTGATGCCGGCGTGCAGCGATGGATTTGCAGTCAGCTTCCTCGTATGGAAGGGAAGGAAGACCACGGGTCTCTGTGGAGGGAAAGCAGGCCCCCAAGCTGAGGACGAGTTCCCTCCCATTGCTCCACCTCTGCCCAGCATTGGAATGAACCGCAGGAGGGCCGAGGGAGTTCAGGATGAAATCCTCAGGTGTATACAGGTACCCCTAACGATACCTCCTTCCGGAGGTGCTCTGTGTAGGTGCTCCATAGGGACAGGAAAACACTGAGGGTGAGAGTGGGTGGTGGCCTTTTAAACTCTCTGTAATCCTGCCCCTATAGAGGTCAAGGGTCATCTCTCCATGGTAGCCGTCATGGTGGATGATAAGGAAAGTAAAGTTTTGAAAGTATAAAAATTCTAATCCTCCCCCCTTTCCCCAAAATAAATAATAAAAAACAACAACATCATGGGTATTGCCACATGCGAAAACACCCATACTATTAAAATATAAAAAAAAAGTTATCCCATCTGGTGAATGGCATAAGAGAAAAAAATAAAAAAGACTGATTCAGTGTTTTTTCATTACTTTATCTGCCAAGAAAGTTGACTAAAAAGTGATCAAGTCATACACACCCCATCTGTCAAAAACTACAGATCATCCTGCTAAAAATGCAGGCTTCGTGGCGAAACACGTGTCGAGGTTCAGGCGCTTGGGGATTTGTTTCACCAGGGAACAGCAGCAACATGGGTATGTAACGTGACACTCTGTGTAGGGGTGGACGGGCGGTAATAGTCATTATTGCATTAGCCATCAGTTATGTCAGGTCACTACCGCAGTCCTATCACCCAACAGCGTTCACATGTGGGAAGCTGAGACAGATCGGATGTTAGGTCATATATTTTGGGGATCAGCAATTGCACCCCCAACCACTCCTGTGTCTTCAGTTCCTGTAATATTGCTGCACAATCTACTGTTCATGGTTTAACTTACCTCTAGTGTGATTCTCCACATTGTTGAGCCCCAATAGAGGCTCAGTCTTCATGTCCTGTCCCTTTTGACTCTACTTGTATTGATTATGTTACTGAATTGAATAAAAATTAGATTTTTTATCATAACATATCCTCGCTCTTTTTTGGTATAGTTTGTAGTTGGTTTGAGGAGTTTAGTATTGTAGTCTGGGTTGTTGTAGGTTTAAATTATTTTCGGGAAAACACAGTATTTCTAGCTCAAAATGAGTACAATGCAATAATAAAAAAAATGCCTCCCAAAGGTGTACACAGCCTTTAAAAATCAGCGCTTGCCGGCGGCAGATTGTGCTGTCTAAAAGCCATCTGCCACCGGCAAACTACTAGACAGTCAGGGGACAAGCAATGACATAACGATCCCTCCTACCCATGCTATGGAGGAAATTGGTGCATTTAATAGTATCGGTGTCCTCTGCAAGCTATTGCTGGGAGGGAACGCTTCCCTCCTGACAATCGCTTGCTGATCTGCCTGTCTAATACAGGCTTTAGCTCTTGCGAGCACAGCCCTCTCTTCTCATGTTATTTATGACTTTGTTTGTACATGAACCCTTGTAAAGTTCTGTGGAATATGTTGGAGCTATACTGATAGATTGTGAGCCCCATTAGGAACAGGTTGATGCTAATGTCTCTAAAGCACTACGGAATATATTAGCGCTATGTAAGTAAGTATAATAAATAATAATAATATAAATAAAAATTATTATTACCGCGGATTCACTGCTGAAAAGGGGGCTGACTCTGAACTGAAACTGCCTCCTATTGTTTTTAATGAGAGGCTGCGCTTCCGTTCATGCGGCTGAGGATTTTTGCCTTGCAGTTTTCCAGACCGCGCCAAGAATGTACAAATTTGACACAGTTACCATATGGACCTCTTGCAAAGCCACAGCAGGAACCTGTGACTGGTTTAGCTCTATTCACTGGAAAATAGATCGAGAGCAAGCCTCCCCCATTGAAAATGAAACCCATGGCAGAAAACGCAGCAGTTTCTGCAGTGGGTTTTTATTTTATTGCAGACAAAATCCTGCGTGTGAACATACCCTGAAAGCACCCGCACTGAAGTTTCTGGAAGCTGAAAGGAGTGGCCTGGAGGGCTTGGGCTGTAATTCTTTCTGTGGCCTCTTGCACACGACCGTGGTTTGGTTCCACATGCGAGCTGCCTGTGCCGTCCGCTTCCATTACTCCATTCCGTGGCCCCGCAAAAATGATAGATCACATCCTATTCTTGTAAGTTTTGCGGATAAGAATAGACATTTCTATAATGGGCCGTCTGTTCCGTTCCGCAAATTGCGGAAGGCACACGGGTGGCATCTCTGTTTTGCGGACCAAAAAACACTGCACGTTCATGTGCAAGAGGCCTGTTTTAGGTTTTCCTGGATCTGTGTGATATCATTATTAATATGCCCTTTATGTGACTACTTTACTAGAACTTGAATAAAGCCGGTTGTCAGGTCATGTACTCTCGGTAGGGTTACCGGGTGTCAGTACAATGCCATAATCACAGCCTGGATTCTGTTCAGTGCCTCACCAGTAATATGACTGGTGTCCTGCTGGCCATTTTATCCTGACTGCAGTAGTCCTTCCAAATATCAGCTGCTTTTAAACCGGTGGGAAGTGACCTTATCAGCAGTTCCATAATGTACTCAGGTGGTGTTTTATATTAGTTTGCTTTATATATGGCCGCACATAGTGTAAATGCTGCTGGTTTTCTGCAGGAAACTGTGTGCGGAAAATCTACAAGGTTTACAGTAGCAGCAAAGTGGTTAAGTTTTTAAAAAATATCTTGTCCACAACTTGACATGCAGCAGGGATTTTAAATCTGCAGTATGTCAGTTCAGAGGGTGAAATCTGTGGCATATCCGCTGGGTTTAAGTATTGTAAAACTGCAGCAGTTTGCTGAAGATTTTGCTGCCGTGGATTATCAGCAGATCCACTGGAGATTTTCCACTGTGTAAGATCCTCAACGGAACCACTACATGTGACCATACCCTAACGGTCGGTTATCAGTAGCTCTACGTGCATCATTTTTAGAGTAAAAAAAGCATACAACTGTATTTTCCATCCGGGTGCAAACCGAATCTTTTGCGGATAGCATACTGACCCATTGGCAAATTCTAGAACATGCTGTTGCCCGTATTGAGAAAAAAATTGTCCTTTCTATTGATGGGCATGAGAAAAACCTTTAATGCACACTGAAGGTGGCCGTATTTTGTGGATTTGTTGTTTGCGGACTAAAATACGGACATGTGTGCATGAAGCCTAACTGCAAAGAATTCCACAGCACTAGATGTCAAAATGTTGTTAATACATATTTTAACCCTACCTGGACCTTGCAACTTTCAATTTTTGTGTTTTTTGTTTGTTTATTCCTTGCCTTCAATCTCTCAATCCTTGCTTTCAATCTCTCTGAAAATTCTCTTAGACAAATCTTGTAGGTCATTTGCCCCCAACTCTATTACCACGACCAGTACTAACCTCCTAGCTGGCGAGACAGAGGAGGATGCAGTAGATACCTTAATGGAGGAACTTTTTGATTGCCCCATTCCATCTCAGTTTAAACCAAGGTCCACATTCAATCCAATAGAAAATAGGGGACCCCACCTTGAAACATTCTACAACATGGTCCTCAATGACCTAAAAGCTCTAGTCAGGCCAAGATAAGACCAACACACAATCTCACTGGGGCACAAATGAAGGCCATCTCCTCCCTAAAATCCAATAAGGAAATAGTGATTAAGAATGCGGATAAGGAGGGGGGATTGTTATTTTGGACTCCAATGCCTATAACAACGAGGCCCTGAGAATCTTGTCAGATGAGAATTCCTACACCAAACTCTCAAGTGACCCAGTTAATGATTTCAAAAAGACCCTAGCTTTACTTATAGACAGGGGGTTTGCTGAAAAAATACTTACGAAAAAAGAAACTCAATTCCTTAAAACAGCATTCCCCTCCACTCCGTATTTTTATTTTTTACCTAAGGTCCACAAAACCCTGATTAACCCCCCTGGCCGCCCGATTATTTCGGGGATTGATTCATTGACCTTGAATCTATCTGCATATGTAGTCCAGACTCTACAGAGATATGTTAAACATCTACCGTCCAGCCATCTGATCTCACTCCTCTGAGATATCAACTGGGAATCAGGGATGCTTTGGGTTACGCTTGATGTATCAGCCCTATAGAGCAATATTCAACACTATCTGGGCAGTGAAAATGTTTCTTTAATAAGGATATATTTTTACCATCTAGCCAGAAAACATTTATCCTGGATTCCATTCATTTCATATTAACGCACAATTATTTTCAATACAAAGGGGAGTTTTAGCTCCAAAAATGTGGAACAGCTATGGGCACTAAGTTCGCCCTGTCATACGCTAACCTGTTCATGGGGGCTTTTGAATGTACGGAGGGTCTTCTAGATCATGACGACATCAGCTTTTACAAAAGATTTATTGATGATATCTTCATCTGGAAGGGGGAGCCCTCCACCCTATCCAAACTCATCCAGAAATTGAATCATAATGATTGGAATCTATAATTTACTGCCCACTCAGACCCAAATTCCATAGTCTTCTTGGATCTTCACCTTCAGGTCCAAGAAGGCAAAATCATAACAAGTACGCATTTTAAAGAAGTGGATGCGAACAGCTACTTGGATTTCAGTAGCTGTCATTTCCACAAATGTAGGAAGAACATTCCCTACGGACAAATGAAACGGGTCCGGAGGAACTGCTCGGGTGACAAGGTCCTAGCTAAACAACTAGGAGTACTACAGAAGAGATTTAGAGACAAGGGGTACCCCAAATACCTAATACGAGACTCTAGATCTCGTATTCTAAAAGAGAGTCAGGATGATTGTTTGAACCACTAGATGTACAGTTCAATTTCTTTACTAGGTACAACTCTCTCCATAACCTCTCCATAACTCTATTAAACTGATCCTTCAGAAACATTGTTCAATTCTTCGTCAAGATCCAGTCATTGGTAAAACACTTCCCATCAAACCCAGCATCACTTATAGACGGGCCTACACTTTGAAAAACATATTAGTACCCTCTTGCCCTAAACTCACTGTCCGTAACCTGGGTTCCTCTAATTGGGATCCTAGCATATCACCTAAGGGCTCATTCCGGTGTGGTTCCAGACGATGCATGTGTTGTCTTAGCATCTCAGACCATGTAGATACAGTGATTGTTTCCAACACAGGTGAATCCATTTTACTTAAACATAACATGAATTACAACTCCAGGTACGTTGTCTATATGTTGGAGTGCCCTTGTGGGTTACAATATGTTTGCCATACTACCCAAACAGTGAGGGAAAGACTTAACCAACATCACTCCAACATCCAGCGAGAATATTTGAAACATGGAGTGTCAAAGCATTTTTCTCAGGTACATGGGGGCAACTCTTTGGGCCTAAAACTGATCATTTAAATTACAAAAATATGTGAAAATTATAGAAAAAAGTCCCAGTTGGTTATGGGAAGGAATAATGCAAGTCACCCGTACATACTAAATGGTAAAACACTCGGTAACACTGACATGGAAAAGGATCTAGGAATTCTAATAAACAGCAAACTAAGCTGCAAAAAACAGTGTCAGGCAGCTGCTGCCAAGGCCAATAAGATAATGGGTTGCATCAAAAGGGGCATAGATGCCCGTGATGAGAACATATTCCTACTACTTTACAAATCATTAGTCAGACCACACATGGAGTACTGTGTACAGTTCTGGGCTCCAGTGAACAAGGCAGACATAGCAGAGCTGGAGAGGGTCCAGAGGAGGGCAACTAAAGTAATAGCTGGAATGGGGCAACTACAGTACCCTGAAAGATTATCAAAATTAGGGTTATTCACGTTAGAAAAAAGACGACTGAGGGGAGATCTAATTACTATGTATAAATATATCAGGGGTCAGTACAGAGATCTATCCCATCATCTATTTGTCCCCAGGACTGTGACTATGACGAGGGGACATCCTCTGCGTCTGGAGGAAAAAAGGTTTGTACACAAACATAGAAAATAATTCTTTACGGTAAGAGCAGTGAGACTATGGAACTCTCTGCCTGAGGAGGTGGTGATGGTGAGTACAATAAAGGAATTCAAGAGGGGCCTGGATGTATTTCTGGAGTGTAATAATATTACAGGATATAGCTACTAAAGAGGGGTCGTTGATCCAGGGAGTTATTCTGATTGCCTGATTGGAGTCGGGAAGGAATTTTTTATTCCCCTAAAGTGAGGAAAATTGGCTTTTACCTCACAGGGTTTTTTTTGCCTTCCTCTGGATCAACTTGCAGGATAACAGGCCGAACTGGATGGACAAATGTCTTTTTTCGGCCTTATGTACTATGTTACTATGTTACTATGTAATCCGTATGACAAAAAGTTCTGCAGCGGTTCCCAATTGTGAAGTGGGTAAAGATCACAGTTCAGACCATGCGTTTTTGAGGGACCGGGCGTTCCCTATTCAGGAGGTCAAACCTCTTCAATCTTGAGGCATCCAAGGTTTCTGACACAGGCAAGTAAATCAGGTCCCCACTATTAGTACACTAAGGCACCTGTCGGATAACAGAAAGTTTGCATATAGTGAAGAAAAAGACAGCTTTGACTGCTTTGTTTTACCATATGTTTGTGAGTATAATACAAACCGGATTCCAAAAAAGTTGGGACACTAAACAAATTGTGAATAAAAACTGAATGCAATGATGTGGAGATGGAAAATGACAATATTTTATTTGTAATAGAACGTAGATGACAGATCAAACGTTTAATCCGAGTAAATGTATCATTTTAAAGGAAAAATACGTTGATTCCAATTTTCACGGTGTCAACAAATCCCAAAAAAGTTGGGACAAGTAGCAATAAGAGGCTGAAAAAAGTGAATTTGAGCATAACGAAGAGCTGGAAAACCAATTAACACTAATTAGGTAAATTGGCAACATGATGGGTATAAAAAGAGCTTCTCAGAGTGGCAGTGTCTCTCAGAAGCCAAGATGGGTAGAGGATCACCAATTCCCACAATGTTGCGCAGAAAGATAGTGGAGCAATATCAGAAAGGTGTTACCCAGCGAAAAATTGCAAAGACTTTGCATCTATCATCATCAACTGTGCATAACATCATCCGAAGATTCAGAGAATCTGGAACAATCTCTGTGCGTAAGGGTCAAGGCCGTAAAACCATACTGGATGCCCGTGATCTCCGGGCCCTTAAACGACACTGCACCACAAACAGGAATGCTACTGTAAAGGAAATCACAGAATGGGCTCAGGAATACTTCCAGAAACCATTGTCAGTGAACACAATCCACCGTGCCATCCGCCATTGCCAGCTGAAACTCTACAGTGCAAAGAAGAAGCCATTTCTAAGCAAGATCCACAAGCTCAGGCATTTTCACTGGGCCAGGGATCATTTAAAATGGAGTGTGGCAAAATGGAAGACTGTTCTGTGGTCAGACGAGTCGCGATTCAAAGTTTTTTTGGGAAATCTGGGACGCCATGTCATCCGGACCAAAGAGGACAAGGACAACCCAAGTTGTTATCAACGCTCAGTTCAGAAGCCTGCATCTCTGATGGTATGTCTGGAAAGGCACCATCAATGCAGAAAAATATATTCAGGTTCTAGAACAACATATGCTCCCATACAGACGTCATCTCTTTCAGGGAAGACCCTGCATTTTTCAACAAGATAATGCCAGACCACATTCTGCATCAATCACAACATCATGGCTGCGTAGGAGAAGGATCCGGGTACTGAAATGGCCAGTCTGCAGTCCAGATCTTTCACCTATAGAGAACATTTGGCGCATCATAAAGAGGAAGGTGAAACAAAGAAGGCCCAAGACGATTGAACAGTTAGAGGCCTGTATTAGACAAGAATGGGAGAGCATTCCTATTTCTAAACTTGAGAAACTGGTCTCCTCGGTCCCCAGGCGTCTGAGTGTTGTAAGAAGAAGGGGAGATGCCACACAGTGTTGAAAATGGCCTTGTCCCAACTTTTTGGGGATTTGTTGACACCATGAAATTCTGATTCAACATATTTTTCCCTTAAAATGGTACATTTTCTCAGTTTAAACTTTTGTTCCGTGATTTATGTTCTATTCTGAATAAAATATTAGAAGTTGGCACCTCCACATCATTGCATTCAGTTTTTATTCACGATTTGTATAGTGTCCCAACTTTTTTGGAATCCGGTTTGTAAATACTTTTTATATAACCACTTGCTAGCGGTGCTTCACTATTAGAGGAATCCTTGTTTTAGTGGTGGTGAAGAGACGTGGATAGAGGAGAGCCGTGGAGCTATACTATGTGCCTATATATCAAGCTGCGCTTGTGAGTATATACACACAAGGAATTTCCTGGTGACCTGCAGTGCTTCACTATATGCAAACTTTCTGTTATCCCACAGGTGCCTTAGTGTACTGATAGTGGGGACCAGATTTACTTGCCTGTGTCAGAAACTTTGGATGCCTCAAGATTGAAGAGGTTTGACCTCCTGAATTGGGGACGCGTGGTCCCTCAAAAACGCATGACAAAAATATGTGGTCTCAAAAGGCAGGAAAAGCTCAACCCGAAATGCAGTTGTGCATTTATGCTCGGTGGAGCAGATACTGCGCTTGTGGTCTGCTGCTAAGGGCTATCCCCAGCAAAAAATGCATACAGTGGAGGATGCCCGCAGCAGAGCACAAGTGCCACAGAGACATCCTACACTAGATGGTAAAATGTGTGGATGTGGAATGATATATAGAATAAATAATTACAAGAATAGGTGCACTACTGTGGTGGATGCAAACAGTAACATCTGACTAAACCCTCACACTGATGTTAAAAATTAGACTTTAGCCAGTATATCCTTATATAAAGGACATACCTGAGCCCGCGCACCACGCCAAGATTTCTCAAGTGGCACGGGACCTAATGCTAAACCTACCTGTACCGTATGGGTAGTACCAGGAGCCAGTGGGCAAGTTATAGCAGCATAAGGTCTGACTTACAGCAAACAGCTCCCAGTTCCCTCCAGTGTGACTAACCATACATACAATGGGAGGAGGCTTAGAGTCCCACCCATGGCTGGCGGTGCACCTCAATGCTGCCTATGAATGGTAATCAAGGTATGTCCTTAATATAAGGATATACTGGCTAAAGTCTAAATTTTAACATCAGTGTGAGGGTTTAGTCAGATGTTACTGTTTGCATCCACCACAGTAGTGCACCTATTCTTGTAACTATTTAGCCTAATACTGACCCCCATAGATGCAGTTCGCCAATTCTATTCCCTGCTCTGTAAAAGAGAAATGTATTGGATTTATAGGTTTAATACCCTCACCCCATTTGGCCTGAATTAAACTTTGGAATATAGTCACTACTAAATTAAGAAGAAATAAAATGAAACAGTAATTCCTGTCCCAGGCAGATATTTATTTATACATTTACATCAGCCAGAGGGAAGAGATATGTGTTATTGGCCTCATAGATCCAATAATATATTATTCCAATAATCCACCATCTTATCCCTTTCTCAAATATCAATATGATGCCCACTATATACTCCATTTTCCCACTGTTACTTCCAACATGTCAATAATGTTCAACGGTAGAAAGAAAAGAAGGCAGCACTCACCACTGTAGAAAAAATTCACTCACTTTATTCTTCCATGAGTAAAAAAGCAGGGTTGGAGCATACATGCAGTAAATCACAGCAGGTGTAGCAGTGACGGCCGTTTCACGCTGGACTAGCGCTTCATCTGGCCATTGACCTCTCAGTCTCTGTGTTGGAACCTGGGAGTTTGGGCCTGGATTAAGGCCTGCTACCTTGTTGGTGTGAGAGCAGGTGAATTCTGCTTTGTCCAAGGACTTCTTTGCTGCATGGTGTGAACGAACACCAGAATCACAAGGTGACTGTTTTCCTTGAAACTGACTTTTTGTTTTGTAATGTGTGAATAAACACTGAACTGTTTAATTTAAAGACTTTGTTGTTGCCTTTATACTGCGTCCGCTAACTTGCCTATCAGAGCGAACCCCCACAGTATATAGTGTCGTTTCTAGTGCGCCCTTAAGGCAATTAAATATATAATTTAATCTTGCGCTGTTCTTTATCTCGATCCACAAATCCCACGCGTCCGTGTCTCGGTATTAAATTGTTTGCTACCTGGGTTGGTTTCTGACCCAATATAACCCTGTTAATGGACCGGGTTTATTTCTGACGAGGGACTGGTGGCAGTCTACCGGGCTGGCAGTGCTCTGTCTCACTGGGGCAGTGAAAGGGAATTCCCAGGTTGTGAGAGAGCGTTGTGCAAGGCCGGAGGTTGCATGGGCCACCCTCTCTCACTCCTCGTGCCTCCCTGTGCCTGTATAGACAGGAGGTGTCGGTGTAAAACTGTGCCAAGCTGACCGTACATACTCCCTGACGAAACCGTACTGCGTAATCCCGACGTACAGTGACTTCAGGTGGGGCTGTGAGGTGTGGTTCGTCACACAATATATCTGTCATATCCTGGACAACCAGAACCAATGGACTATTGTGCTGGAAGCCTTCACAACCACATGGATGTCTGTAACCTCCTTGAAGTGATAAAGTTATTGAACTGCGAATGTCCTCTAGCTCATATACCTACAAGGAAGTGATGCTAGAGGATATCAGCTGTAAGTAGAGCATTCCATAAGTTTGGTGGATCTTATGCAATTGACTTCTATTATATTAAAAAATGTACTTTTTAGTGTAAACAGCAGCATAAAATCCTCTGTTGAATACACACACACACACAAAAAGAAAAGTGCGTTCTGCGTTAAATAGTACTGAGCAGCAGATGTCACTCTTAGATTTGCAGAAGTTTTCCCTGAGGATTGCTTCAGATAGGGTGTAGGAGTTGCATAGCCTAGCATTTATCATCATGTCAGTCTTTCATTAATGCCTGTCAGTGACGGCTGTAGTGAATACCATAACAACATCCTCTATTTAGTGTGGAGCCGCAGGATTGACATGTCTGCATACCAGTCACCCATAACCAAAACGGATGTTGCAACCACACTTGACTCTTAATTTCATTTTTTTCCTGTATAATAGAGAAAAAAAGTAGTGAACTAACAAAAATTTCAGAGCTCTTTATCTGTATTAACATTTGTAAAAAATAACTGGAGACATCTTATATAATACAGCCTAAACAGAAAAAACACTGGCAGATAACTGCATGTCTTTGATTTCAAGGCAGGGCACAAATAGCGGGAGGGTCAGCTATAGGGAGAGAGCCCATAGCTATACATTAGGCCCAATCTCTGGCATTCCTAGCCCCAAAGCTAAGTATCAACCTGATGATATCTTCCATCTTGTTTTCTTATTTTACTGTTATGTGGTTTGTGTTGGAGGGTTTGTAGCTATTTTAGATAGATATTAAAAGTTAAGTTTTAAAGGTAGTTACCTGTGACATTGTCTTTGATTTCAGAATACAAATCTAAACCAAAACTGACCCTGGCTTAAAGGGGTTCTGAAGTTTGTTTAAACTGATGATCTTTCCTCTGGATAGATCATCAGCATCTGATCGGTGGGGGTCCGACACCCGGGCCCCCCGCCAATCAGCTGTTTGAGAAGGCAGCGGCGCTCCAGAAGCATAGCAGTCTTCTCACTGTTTACCGCAGCCCCAGTGACGTCACGACTAGTATCAACTGGCCTGGGTGTCAGACCCCCGCTGATCAGATGCTGATGATCTATCCAGAGGATAGCTCATTGGTTTAAACAAACTGCAGAACCCCTTTAAGGAAGGGTAATATAGTTATATTACAATGTGCCACTGCCAGTTGGGCAATAATTACCCTGCTTGCCCGAAAAATGAGTATTTTAATGCATAACTTTTATTTCATTATAAACTTAAAATAAAGTGATTCTCTGTGCTGCGTTAAAAACTCCTGTCGCTATACATCTAGATATATGCATCGTTCAGGTATAGGTGTCATTGGGTGTGCATCCCCATGATTGCCCTTCTTTCTAATTATGATATCCTGTCAGATTCATACTGACCAGATATGAATAGATTGCAGTGGCAGCAGCAAATTAAAAACATAATCACTGATCACTGCCCCCCAACGTGTTTCTCCAGACAACCAGCTTCATCAGGGGTATTTATTTCCCAATTGGCAATTGCTTTTGATTTCAGTATACAAAAGCATTGAAGAAAACTAATTAATCAATTAAAGGGGTTTTCCGGAACCCAGACACAGGGACAGACTGGGAACTTAAAAAAAGCCCCAATTTGTAGGTGGGGACAACACAAGTAGGCAGGCCCAGCAGTACCATTGAGCAGCACAAAATTGTTCCCCAGCAGAGCACAGTACAGCACAAAATACTGCCCCAGCAGAACCAGATACCACAGTGCAACACAAATTACTGCCCTAGCAGAACCAAATGCCACAGTGCAGTACTAAATACTGCCCTAACTGAACCCAATCCCACAGTGCAGTACTAAATACTGCCCTAATAGAACCCAATCCCACAGTACAGTACAAAATACTAATAAACCCAGTCCCATACTGCAATACAAAATACTGCCCTAGCAGAACCCAATCCCACAGTGCAGAACAAAATACTGCTCCGGCAGAACCCAATACCATAGTGTAGCACAAAGTATCTCTATCCCTCTGTTGTAGCCAGTGCCAGCTGCCATGTTCTGTCCTCCTCATCCTCCTTTAGTTGTCTCTAATTAAGATATGGAGGAGTTAAGACGCAGCCCACAGCACTGATTTAGCCCTACCTTCAGCATTTTGCCTGTTTTTTCAGTGCTACCAAACATACAGGATGATACAGCACTATATACCTATTACATCCAGTGATGTCTTCTCTTATGTAGATGTTCTTTTTCCTCATCTTTTCCATTTGGACCAGACCACAATGACAAATTCTTTCAAACACGTCTCATCTGTTGTAGACATTCTCTTTCCTCATCTTCTCCATTTAGACTAGAACACCAGTGCTTGCCACATAGCCATCTTAGATTCCTCACTTTTCCATCATTCTCCCCACTTTTTTAACACAAGCTTTCTATTCTGGTGCTTCAACTGTGCCATCCTGCTGCCTTTCCCATACTGGACTTGCTATGTCCCTCAATGCCCCCAAATACTATACTAAAACTGTGCACCCAGTATTAATATTGCCCACTATAATATCTCTAACCATAATAATGTTACCCTATTGTGCCCCCAGTATAAAAAATTCCTCTATAGTACGCCCAGTATTAAAAATGTCCACTGTAGGTTCCCCACTATTAAAAATGTCCCAGTGTTGCATCCTGTAGGGTCTTCAGTATTAAAAATACCCCAATAGCACCCCTATAGTGCCTCATTACTAGAAATGCCCCCAGTAATTAACACCATAGGGTCCCAAGTATTAAAAATTCCCCCAGTGACTGTAATGCCCCCTATAAGGGTCTCCAGTATTAAACACACGCCCCAGTAATACCCGCTATAGGGTCCCTAATATTAAAAATGTCCCAATAATGCAGCCTGTAGTTCCCCTATTTTTTTAAAATGCCCCCAGTAATGCCCTCTATAGTGCCGCTATAGTACCCACAGTATTAATAAATGCCCCCAGTGCCTATATTAATTCCCCTTATAGTGCCACCATTATAAAAATACCCCATAATGCCCTCTATGATACCCCAGTGTTAAAATTCCCCCAGTGCCCCTATATTACCCAGAGTATTATAAAATGACCCCAGTGCCTGTAGTAATGCTCCCTGTAGTGCTCCCATTATGAAAAATGCCCTCAGTAATGCTCTCTATAGTGCCCTTAGTGCCCCAACATTTAAAAAAATGCCAGATGGCCACCCAAGCACCTCCTCAGGGCCGCCAGTCAGGTACATAACAGTCTGATGCTCCTAGCATTAATTTACGCTAGGAGCACTGTTTGGCGCATCTAGGTTTAGAGGCTTAGTCTAAAAAATTTGACTAAGGGGGTAATGTATCAAGTGCTCTACCTTAGAAAAGTGAAGCGATATTGGCTGTTTTGTAGAAGGAATAGCAAACAAAATATGACAGCAAACTGTTATATATGCAAACAAAATAGAACTAGGGATAAGGTATTATTCTGGATTAAACTATACATAAAAAATGAAAGCTCTTTGCGCACATTTTTGATCAAACGTGTGTCGGGCCCATCTACCAACGTCAAGATGGCTTTTGCAGATGGGTAACTAACACTAACAGAACTGCGTCTCTTGGGCTTAACCTAAGCCTACAATGTTCAGGGCGGTGTAGGAACCAGCTATATTTATACTCTTCTCAGAAGCCCTGGGCAGGTGGGCGGGGAGTGCTCAATCTAAAGGAGACAGCTACCCTCCAAACACACTGCTCTATTGTTTGCATGTATAACAGTGTGCTTCTATATTTTGTTTGCTGTTTGTATGTTAGCTTTACGGATATGCACCTGTGACTTTGGATGTGCTAGTCTAAATTTTCTTGTTGAAGGAATAGGAATTTTCAAAAAAAATTATAATTAATTAGCGCAATTTGCAGGGGGGTTTGCTACATGCCCAGCAAATTGAATTCATTAAGTGTCAGCCAGATGTTTTTGGGGCGGCGCCAGACTTATCATTGCCACTTTTGAAGACAGAAAAAGTTGCAAGTCACCTCAAAAAGTCGCAAGTCTAGTCTAGTCCCCTCTATAACAAATGAGGTTAGACTTTAGATGGCATGTGACATTCTCAAAATTTGTTTACAAAAACAACAAATGCCACACATGACAGATACTCCAGAAAATATAAAAAATTTGCATGTTATTACATTGCCCCCTAAGTTTCTGCCATCTAAAGCAGTGGTCCCCAACCTTTTTTGCACCAAGGACCAGTTTCATGCAAGACAATTTTCCCAGGGACGGGGTGGGGATTCTGGGACGGGGCTTAGGGTTTGGGCGGGGCTTCGTTTTTTTTTCTGTTACGGCGCTCACCACATAGGAAATTTTTTTGATATTTTAATACTTTGGACTTTTCAGACGTGGCGATATGTAATATGTTTATTTATTTATTGTTTATATATTTTATATGTAAAATTGGGAGAGGGGGTGATTTATACTTAATATTTTTGTGTTTTTTTTTTTTTTAGGGGCTAGGACCTGGGATCTTTTCATCCCTTGTCCTATTCACCCTAATAGAGTTCTATTAGGGTGTATAGGACTTTACACTGTCCCTGCTGCCTGTGCACAGTACGCACAGCAGCAGGGAGCTTTCCATGGCAGCCAGGGCTTCAGTAGCATCCTGGCTGCCATGGTAACCGATCAGAGCCCCAGGATTACACTGCTGGGGCTCCGATCAGAAGCTGTCACTGCCACCAATGAGGAGGAGGGGAGGGGACCCTGTGGCCATTGCCACCAATGATTTTAATACTGGTGGGGGGTGCACTGCGCCACCAATGTTTTTAATACTGGGGGGGTGCACTGCACCACCAATGATAATTAACCTTTAAAGAGGACCTTTCACCTGTATAAACTATGTTAACTGAGTATGCTGCCATATAGAGCGGCGCCCGGGGATCTCACTGCACTTACTATTATCCCCGGGCGCCGCTCCGTTCTCCCGTTATAGGCTCCGGTACCTTTGCTTTTTAAGTTATAGTAGGCGGGTCTTCTCTTGTCCTGTGGGCGTCTCCTTCTCCTAGGCTGCAGCGCTGGCCAATCGCAGCGCACAGTTCACAGCCTGGGAGGTTTTTTTCTCCCAGGCTGTGAGCTGTGAGCTGTGATTGGCCAGCGCTGCAGCCTAGGAGAAGGAGACGCCCACAGGACAAGGGAAGACCCGCCTACTATAACTTAAAAAGCAAAGGTACCGGAGCCTATAACGGGAGAACGGAGCGGCGCCCGGGGATAATAGTAAGTGCAGTGAGATCCCCGGGCGCCGCTCTATATGGCAGCATACTCAGTTCATATATTTTATACAGGTGAAAGGTCCTCTTTAATACAGATACAGGAGGCGGGTGCGGCAGAATCACATAGCTGGCACCCGACCTCTGACAGGGAGCTGCGATCAGCGGCAGTTAACCCATCAGGTGCCGCACCCGCCTCCTGTATCTGTAAGAGGACCTTTCACGGGTCCATACTTTATTAACTAAGTAGAAGTGCACGCTGTGTGTGATGTGCGCGTCGGGGGCGCATGCGCCTGGCGTCTGCGCTCCTCTGTGGTGCCGTGGCCCGGCAAACAATCTTCCAGGGTCCAGTCCTGGGCCGCGGCCCGACAGTTGGGGACCGCTGATCTAAAGACTTTGTAAATGCCCTACTGTGTTCAGTGATTTTAGGGGGAAAAACCAAATCCAATATGTGGCAACCGTAGTACAACGCACAATACCGCTGTTTTGCATGCTGTATTGCAGCCTGACACAAGGCCTACATGTACCCCATGTAGCTATAAGTAGTGTTGATAGCGAATATTCTAATCGAGAATTTTTATTGCGAATATCGGCACTTGGAGAATTCGCGAAGATGTAGAATATAGCTCTATATATTCGTAATTGCGAATATTCTAGATTTTTTTTCATCAGTAACCTCCCTTCTTGCTTGTGGGCCAATGAGAAGGCTGCAATATCTTTGTCAGAGCTTAGTAACATCCCTAGCAACCAATAGGAAAGTTGCCTGCCACTTTACTATATAAGAAACTCCCCAGCAGCGGTTTTCTTCAGTTTTTTTGCAGTTCTGAGAGAGAGAGAGCAATGACATTGCTGTGCTCTGTGCTTTCATCTGGATCCTATTCCTTATCCAATTACATTAGATAGTTAGTTAGCTCATATATATATAATACAGATAGTTAGTGAAAGATAGTCAGCTGATAGGTTCCAGTGCAGGGTGTTAGGTAGTGTGATAGGAATTACTGTTTCTCTGCTGCCCATACATACATGCCACAGACATAGTGCTGTGCTGTCACAACAATACTTAGTGCACCAATCAGTAATATCTACTCAGACCTGATAAAATGTGAAGTTGCATGTATTGCGCAAAACATATGCACATCATTAGTGCCGATTTGCGCAATCGTGAAAATAATGACTGGAGATCACAATTTCTATAATTCGCGAATTTATTGCAAATATTATGCGTTTATGCTAAAAATTTGTGAAATATCGCAAAAACGAATATTGCCTATGCCGCTCATCACTGGCTATAAGGAGGGCCCACAGAATCAATTACACTGGTGAACCCTAGGTACCCCAGTCCGACACTGTTAAGGCCCCATAACTAAAAGTACAGCTAAATAGCCAACGCTGAAGAAAATATACAGCAAGCAAGCTGTGCCAATAGTTGACGATTTACATAACATTTTAATCTCGAAAAATTTTCCAACATTCTAAATTGTTTTTAATGTTTAAATGTGACCATATAATACTTCATTTCCCCTCTGGTGGCACTAAGGGGTCATAGATCACTTGCTACCTTGTCTCCTCTGCAAATCATGGCCAATTTTGAGAAACCATTCTAACAAAAGGGATTATAAAACATGAACGTCTCTTTGTGTATTATTTATAGCATTTTAATAACCTTTTGATCTGATCAGAAATGTAGACTTTTGTGACATTTTGTGAAAGAGAATTACAGTGTTTATTTCTAGCACCATGATTCACATTAATACAACTTGCATGTATACAGTACATATCAGATTTGCTTTCTTGCCACTGCCACGTCTCCATGCACTAATTCCTCTGTATTGCCACCTCTCAGCACCACAGGGCCTTGGAAGAGCCTAGCCCTATCTAGCCTCATAATCACAACCCCCCTCACAATGCCATACCATGCTGTACAGCTATTGGCTGCTTTGGGTGTCATTCATTCCTAGGAAAGCATTGATTGGTTAGTGACTGAGACAGGCTCCAGGCCAAGACTTCTTGTTTATTAAAATGATATTAGAATAAGATTGATGATTAGCCGATGTGAGATACCCCTCTCCCCAGGTAGTACCTGCTCTGGGTGTACCCCAGCTCCGTATGTGAAGCCTTGCCCCTCTTCTAAGCCCCTCAATTCAGAAAGTACAGAGAAGCTTTAAAAGTTGCAAACTATGGTGCACACATGAAAGCGCTCATTGGCTGATTTCTCCACACTGAGAGTAGCTTGTCACTGCTTCTCCCCTGCGCGGCACTACTAGAGATGCCTCGGGTCTTAGCAAGTCGGACCTGTCTGGCTTTTCCCTGCTCCCTACCAATGTTGTCATCAGGCAATGCTCCCTCTAGCCAGCCCGCTGTCACCGCCATGCTCTCCTGCACCTTCCTACCAATGCTACGCAGCACAGTATCAGTAGGGCGCAGGGGAGAAGACACTGACAGCAGGCTGGCTAGGAGGAGGCGCCTAGCAAGCCAGCTGTCACTGCTAGTGCTTTTCCTCTGTGCTCATCTGATGCTGTGGTGCACAGCATTGGTAGTAGGCTGCAGGGAAGAGCAGTGACAGATGATCGCAGCATAAGGGTGGGTACAGGGGAGAAGCAGTGATAGGCCTGGCTTTGGCTGGATTGCTAGGCCTCGAAGCATCGCAACGTTGAGGAGGACGCAGGTCAGGGGAGAAGCAGTGACAGCCTGGCTCTTCTGCTCTGTAAGTGGGAATGCCGCTGACTCTGCCTTCTGATAACGAGAGGTGAGCAGTGTCTATGGCAGCACAGCACCCAGGACAATATAAGAGCATTCTTGTGCCCCTTGCTGGCTTGTATGAGGTGGTGCCCTAGGAACTTTTACTATATGCAAATGAGCTTCTAGGAGCAATGGGGACATTGCTGTTACACTTACAGCCTCTGCTATCTCTGCAACTACTGTGCCCTCTCCAATTTAATTGACAAGGCCAGGCACGCCTGATGACATTTACACTGCCTGGCCCTGTCAAACAAAGTGCAGAGAGCATGGCAGTTGCAGTGAGACCAGACCCTCCAGGAGTAACGGCAATGCGCCAATTCTGGTACAGATGAGGATGGAACCATGCCTTCAGCTGCCAAATGCACATGCAACAGGTCAGCCAGTTTCATAGGTACAAGTCTGCTGACAGATGCCCTTTAATAGTATTAATTTGTCCATTTTGTTCCAGGAAGTGTTATATGATTTTAAACTAGGTTTTGATTTGCAGACTAAAGACAGAATGCACTTGAAGTGATTGAACTTTTTGCACTTGTGATGTGTTTAATTTTGAGATAATAAAAGTGGGATTTTCAGTTCTATCTTTTATTATACATTTTCTTTGAGAGGAGCACCTATCAAACCATATTTTTATGCAATTGTCTCAAAGAGATTTTAATTTATGTTGTGTTCTTCTTAGTTTCAGAAATACACAGGCATAACTTGATTGTTCTGGTGCTATTTAAAGAACAGGGATCAATCAAAGTCTGATCTTCACAACATTCTTGTGAAAGTAAATCATGGCACAAACAAATGAGATTGCTAAGGACCTCAGAGGAAGAGTTGCTAATGCTCATCAGGCTGGAAACGGTACGAAAACATCTCTAAAGAGTTTGGACTCCACCAATCCACAGTCAGGTAGGCTGTGTACAAATGGAGAAAATCCAAGACTATTATTAGTCTCCTGAGGAGTGGTCGACTAACAAAAATAACACCAAGAGCAAGCTGTGTAATAGTCCACGAGTTTACAAAGGAACCCAAGGTAAGCTCTAAGCAACTAAAGGCCTTTTTTCACATTAGATAATGTTAATGTTTATGAGTGTGCCATCAGGAGGACACTGAACAACAATGGTGTACATTTTCTCTCCAAAAAGAACATTGCTGCCCATCTGTAGTTTGCTAAAGATCACATGGACAAGGCAGAAGACTATTGCAACAATGTTTTGTAGACAGATGAGACCAAAATAGAACTTTTTGGTTTATATAAGAAGCGTTATGTTTGGAGAAAGGAAAACACTTATTCCAGCATAAAAACTTTCATCCCCTCTGTGATGTGGTGGTATTATCATGGTTTGGGCTTTGCTGTATCAGGGTCAGGACAGCTTGCCATCATTGATGGAACAATGAATTCAGAATTATGCCAGCAAATTCTAAAGGAAATCTCAAGAAAACATTGGTCATGCAGCAAGACAAGGACCCTAAGCACACAAGTCGTTCTACCAAAGAATGGTTAAAGAAGCATTAAGTTAAAGTTTTGGAATGACCAAGTCCAAGTCCTGACCTTTAATCCAATGGGGATGTTGATGAAGGACCCGAAATGAGCAGTTTATGGGAGGAAACTCACCATCATAACAGAGATATGATGAGGAATGGGCTAAAATTCCTCTAAGCCGATTTGCAGAACTAATCAGCAATGACTTGAAATGTTTAGTTGCAGTTATTACTGCACAAGTGAGTCACCCCAGATACTGAAAACATTCTTTTGTCACTCACCGACATGTGATATTGGGCCACCTTCTTCAATGCATAAAGGACCAAGTCTAATATTTTTCACTTATTTCTTTGATTTGGTTATCTTTATCTACTTTTAGGACTTGTGTGAAAATCTGATGTAGTTTTAGGTTTAATTTATGCAGAAATATAAAACATTTTGAAGGGTTCACAAACTTTCAAGCACCACTGTACATGCCGTAGGGATCTGTGTACTTGCAGGGGGGTCGGCAATGACAGATTCTCAGACTGGGGATCTGACCCTGACTGACAGTGTTATTACACTAGCAGATTATCTGATAGATTTTCTGACCAATCATTGGTCAAATGAGTGTTTACACACACTGGGGGTCATTTCCGATCAGAAATATGCCTATATTAGGCGTATTTCTTAGCGCAGAAAGGTTTTTTGCGCCGCAATCTGTTACTTTTCCCTGCTCACGCAAGGAATCTGGCTTACATTTAGACCAGTGCTGGATACGCTGACGTCATATAGAGGCCACCGCCTCTACATGACTTCGGCTGATCCACCGCCAGCGCAGAGGCTTAATAAATGAACCCCACAGTTGTTATACACACCGGCTATTGGTCTGATTGGACAGAAATTGGTCAGATAATCTGCTGGTGTAATTAAGCCCTGAGGCTATGAGGCCGCTATTTATTCCCCAGTAATGATCCCAGTAGCCAGACCTGGGATCTCCCTAGGCTAGGGGGGATAGCTGTGCTGGAGTAAGCATGTGGATTGGTAGGTCCCACTACCAAACCTTCCGACCAGTCCTAAAAATGTAGCCCACAACAAAGTCTTCAATAACCTGT
The DNA here is from genome assembly GCF_905171765.1 of Bufo bufo. Lineage (NCBI taxonomy): Eukaryota > Metazoa > Chordata > Amphibia > Anura > Bufonidae > Bufo > Bufo bufo. The sequence goes on from NC_053390.1 coordinate 413,074,417, forward strand.
CTTAGCAAACAATGCATTGTTTTATTCATTTGGTAAGCACTGCAATATCTTTTCTTCCAAATATGTGATCATTTCTACTTCCTACATTTTTGTAAAGGTGAGTTCCCCTTGCATAACTGTTCTTGACATGATCAAATATTTGTCGGTAGCAAACAGCACTTATTACTTAACTTTTTCTCTCACTATTTATGTAGGCTCATAAAGAGTGGACTTGCTTTGGATGGATTTTTTTTATTATTGCATTTTACTCATTTTGGGATAAAAAAAAAATTTGTCAGTTGGTTTTTATTTAAAAAAAAAGCACAGTTTTTCCTCTACAGCTTTCACTAAATCTATAGACTAATTCTCTCTGTCTCACACTGAATCTGTCAGGGATCTCTCTCGATCTGTAGCCATTATCTACTTTCCTAACAGCTCACAAAACCCTCATTTAAGCCATATTCTTCTCAGTTTCATAAGACTGTATCTATAATAAGTGTTTATGAGCTGTCAGGAAAGTACAAATTATGGCGACAGCCCCTTACTCCTGATGGATTCAGTGTGAGGCAGAGAAGTAGTGTGTACACAGGGGATGAATGGCCATAGATCTTACAGGGAAATTTCCCAGTGGGCCGATGCCCATGTGGCCGCCTGAGCCCACCTCATGACCGGCCAGTGGATATTTTTAGGGAAGTATTTTGTGCTGTTGGCGTTAGTATTTTGTGATGGACTGTGGAATTTGGCTCTGTTGGGGTGGTATAATGTGCCATAATATGATATTGCTGCCCCTACTACTTGTGTTGACCCTGCCTTCCACCAATTTTGGCCCTGACTAAACAACGGGACCACTTTTAGTATTTTTTCCAGATCCACTTTAAGTTCCCAGTCTGCCCCTGTCTGTACATGTAGTGAAAGTGAAAGCTGTAGAAGAAAAATTGTTAACAATTTGTAGTAGAGACCAATTGAGTAAAATGCAGTGATAAAAATAATTGCCCCCAAAGGTGTCCATAATCTTTCACATTTGGAAGAAATACTTTGCTGATCGTACAAACATAAAATTCAGTTTACTTCCTTTTGATTTTTCGGGTGCTCAGTCAAAAGCACTTGTACAGTAAATCGACATTATGTTGTTCATACAAGTCAATAAACCCTAACTCTAGAGATGAATCAGCTTTCTTCACAAATTAGCCATGGGGCATTCAAGTAATAGTTGCATATGTCCATTTGCCCAACCTAATTTATAAAAGTTGTCTTTCCAATGGCCATAATTCTTCCTCTGACAAAATGAGAAGTACAGCTGTGTCCTCACTAAAATACTTATACAGTATGAGTGGATGTGGACCTGACACTGGCTCCCAAAAAGTCTCCTATTACTGTTACCATTCCTTGGGTGCATTTAGGTGCATTTCCTTGGGTCTTAGGCATAAAGGCATTTTAACCAGTTTACTGTGTTGTATTGCCAAAAAAGAATGTGTAGATCAGCATGGATTGCTCATTTAAATTCCATGTCTAACTCCAGACTTGAGCTGGTGTTAAACACTCTGGTCAAAAGTACACTTGAATGTTTATGGGTCATATGACAAGAGAGGGGATTACTCAGACAGTTGAGGATAAGGAAAAATTCTTCCCTCAAATCTCATAATCCAGTATGATAGGAGCTGACATGAAAAGAGAATAAGAAAGGACTCATAAAAATGAAATGCCATGTTTCAGATCATGTAGTATCAAGCAGTTGAATTAGTTCTTTATTTCCAGGTGCAAGATCACAACATTTCCTGAGGGTATATTTTAAAAATGATCTTAAATTATCTTAAATTAATGTAAATAATTTAAAATTACCTAAACTGTCACAGTAATCTAGCAATTAACACCTAAAACTATTGAGAAATTAGACATATCATCTACACACAGTTTGTACACCATTCAGTTACTTTGATTTTTTTTATATGTCTATAATGTACAGTTTCACTACTGTACTGTTTGAATTATTGGTGGAGTCTGAATTCATTTTCAATATTATACATGGGTACTTTCTTTTCAGAATTGTGCATGTGATTTGAAATGCCATCCATGTGTTTAGTGGAAAAAATGTTCTGTCATAAGATGTCTCATAGGTGGTGTCAATTATTGATTTAAGACTACATGAAAGTTCATGGAGGCCCTTGAGAATAATGTTCATTTGTTCCCTTTCTATGTGTTCCTTGCCAAAGTACAAAAATTCTATATTTCCTAGTTCTTGAGTATTCATAAATACAGTAACACCACCACAGAGTGGCAGATACTTACAAGTTCATGACATGTTTGTTTTGAGCTGTGAAGGAAGAAACCAAGAGCAGGCCTTGGTGATTGGTTGGTAGAAGCCACTCTGTCCATGCTATAATGTAGCCTTTTATTTATATGAAACAATTTTCATATGTATGACATTGCTTAAAGTGCTTGTCTCAAAGACGGGTTATAAAAGGACATTAGGTGAGGATATTGACCTCCATGAACACAACTGTTCTTGACTGTCCCATGAAGAGTAGATCTAGCAACAGAAACAGTCAAGTGAGAAGTTTATTCCTGACAATTGCCTGCTCACCAGAAGAGGTGTGTTCTGCATTTACAAGCAGCAATCACCTCCGCTTTATGGGGACATCAGATTGCTGCTGTAATTGCTTGGACCCATAGAGATACATTGACCCAGATTTACTAATGTGTCAGAGCAAACAATCTGTCTAAGAATTGGCTCAGATTGTCATAATTTGGCACATCAACAATTTGTAGACTTCTAACATACATGACATAGAGGTTTGAATTATTGGAAGTGGTGCCTAACATGTACTGTTTTGCGCCAAAATTGTTCCACAAGTCTGGCATACAAATCTGTCTCAAAGTATGCCAACAAATAGTCGAAGAAAAGTGGCTGTCCCTTAACCACTTCCCGACTGCCCATTGGCTATAAACAACCAGGGTTGGGTTTATCTCTGAATGGACGTTTTAGAACATCCATTCAGAGATGGCAGCTGCACGCTAATCGTGCAGCCGCTGTGACGGGGGACTGCTGTCAGTGACAGCAGGGCACCCCAGAGAGAAGGCAGGGACCATTCCTGGGTGTTCCTGTCTTTTAGATCGCTGTATACACAGCACTGAACGAGCACTGAGTATACAGCCAGGAAGCGATGTGCCGCTTCCTGTTCCGGCCCGGTGGCCGTGAGAGTGCAGGATCTGCTGGATCTTCCATAGACCTCGATCAGCCCTGCACTGAGGCTGTACAGTGATGTATACTGATGTGCAGCCTCTCTATTCCAGCCCCAGTTACTGGAAAAATCAATATAAAAAAAAAGTGAAGTTAAATGTCCCTCAGAGGTCTTGTATGACCTTATGGGGGACACAAAGTGTAAAATAAAAAATAAAAGAAATAAAAAAAAATTGTGTTTTCTAGAAAAGTTTCACATGTAAAATATTTTTCCCAATTAAGTCATTTAAAAAATAGAAAAAATAAAATAAAATAAACATATTTGGTATCACCGCGTCCATAATGACCGGCTCTATAAAAATATCACATGATCTACCCCATCAGGTGAACTCCGTAAAAAAAAAAAAAAAACATATTTAACAGATTTTTTTTGTTACCTCACCTCCAAAAAAACATAATGTTAATTGATCAAAAAGTTGTATGTACCCTAAAATGGTAGCAATAAAAACATCACCTTATCTCACAAAAAATGAGCCTCCACACAAGATCATAGCCAGAAAATTGTAACACAAAAACATGAATTTGTTTCTAAAAATGCTCTTATTGTGTAAAACGTAAAAAGAAAATACATATTTGGTATTGCCACATCTGTAACAACTGTCTCTACAAAAATAACACCTGATCTACCCCATCAAGTGAACGGCGTAAAAAACAAACCAAAAAAAATTACTCCAAAACAGCTTTTTTTTTAGTCACCTCACCTCCCAAAAAACATAATATCAATCAATCAAAAAGTCATATGCAGCTCAAAAATGGTAGCAATAAAAACATCACCCCATCCCACAAAAAACAAGCCCTCACACAAGACCATAGCCAGAATTTTTTTTTAAACATATGATTCTAAAAAAATGACAAAAACATGATTTTTTTCTAAAAATGTTCTAATTGTGTAAAACGTAAAAATAAAAAAAAAATAGACATATTTGGTATTGTTGCATCCGTAACGACCAGATCTATACAAATATCACATGATCTACCCCATCAAGTGAACGGTGTAAAAAATGACTTCATCTCCCAAAAAATGAGATAAAAAGCGGCCAGAAAGCGAAATGGTGCCAATAAAAACGGCAGCTTGTCCCACACAAAATAAGCCCTCAGTAAACAAAAAAAAGGTTATAAGCTCTTAAAAACCATGACAGAAAATTCCATGTTAGAAAATCCAGATGCCTCTGCTTTTCTTTCTGAGCCCTAACAGAACAGTTTACGACCACAATTGGGGTGTTACTGTATTCGGAAATAAAATGGGTAGCAAATTGTGGGGGATATGCTTCTGTTATCTTTTGTGAAAAAGAAAGTGTGGGCCTAAAGCACCATTTTACATCTATTTTGCTTTAATTCCTGTGGAATACTTAAAGGCTTAACAACATTTCTACAACCAGTTTTAAATAGTTTGAGAGGTGTAGTTTCTCAGTGGTTTCTATTATGTGAGCTCCTCAATGTGACTTCAGAATTGAACTTGTCCTTAAAAAAGAAGATTTTGGAAATTTTCTTAAAAATTAAAAAAATTGCTTGTAAAATTCTAAACCTTCTAACATCCTAAAAAAATAAAATAAAATTACCAAAATGATGACAACATGTAGACATATGGGGACTGTTATTGAGTATTTTATGAGGTATTGCTATCTGTATTAAAAGCAAAGAGATTCAAATTTCGAAAACAGTTAATTATTTTTTTATAAATAAAGGTAAAACATATTAACTCAAATTTACCATTAACTTGATGTACAATGTGTCACGAGAAAACAATCTCAGAATGGCCTGGATAAATAAAAGCATTCCAAAGGTATTACCACATAAAATGACACATGTCAAATTTCCAAATTAGGCCTTGTCAGGAAGGGGGCAAATGACCTAGTCTGGAAGTGGTTAAAGGGAACCTGTCATGGGGAGTTTGTGTATAGAGCTGAGGACATGGGTTGCTAGATGGCCGCTAGCACATCCGCAATACCCAGTCCCCATAGCTCTGTGTGCTTTTATTGTGTAAAAAAAAAAATGATTTGATACATATGCAAATTAACTTGAGATGAGTCCTGTCCCTGACTCATCTCAGGGACAGGACTCATCTCAGGTTAATTTGCATATGTATCAAATCGGGTTTTTTTACACAATAAAAGCACACAGAGCTATGGGGACTGGGTATTGCGGATGTGCTAGCGGCCATCTAGCAACCCATGTCCTCAGCTCTATACACAAAATCCCCGTGACAGGTTCCCTTTAAACAATCCAGCCTGAACCACTGTGATAAATCTTACTACCTGTCCTATTACCTCTCTGATTGATGGGTTATAAAAGTGACCACTCCCTTAATGCCAGCAGCATATAATGCAAATGTACAAGAGACTTGTAGTAAGGGCTCATGCACACGACCGTATTTTGCGGTCCGCAAAAAACGGATCCGCAAAAAATACAGATGACGTCCGTGTGCATTCCATATTTTGCGGAACGGAACAGCTGGCCCCTGATAGAACACTACTATCCTTGTCCGTAATGCGGACAATAATAGGACATTTTCAATTTTTTTGCAGAACAGACATACGGAAACGGAATGCACACGGAGTAACTTCAGTTTTGTTTTTTTGCAGACCCATTAAAATAAATGGTTCTGTATATGGTCCGCAAAAAAAAACGGAACGGACACGGAAAGAATATACGTTCGTGTGCATGAGCCCCAACAAAGATATATATATATATATATATATATATACATATACATATATTCATATATTCAAGACAACACACAGGACCAGAACAAGATAGGTAATACATTGTACTTACAAAAGTTACTTAATTACTTTATGTAAAGTCATTCTATATGCAAATTGTTGAAAAGGGAAAACATTCTTAAAGGCAATAGATACCTTTGTGGGCAGTTTTTTTTATAATTCCATCTTACTCATTTTGAGCTAAAATTACTTTTTCAATTGGTCATTATTAAAAAATATCAACAGTGTTTCCTCTACAGCTTTCAGTTTCACTTGATCTACAGAATATTGCTCTCTGCCTCCCACTGAAACAGTCAGAGAGCTTGATTTGAACTCCTGACAGCTCATAAACATTCCAGTTAAATGCTTAAACTGATAAGAATTTAGCTATAATGGGTGTTTATGAGCTGTCAACTGAAAGCTGCAGAGGAAAACTGTTGAAAATGTTTAATAAATACCAACTGAAAAAAATTATTTTAGCCTGAAAGCTGTAGATGAAAACTTGAAAATAGGTTGTCATTTAAGGCTGGTAGCAGTTTTCATTGCAGCCAAACACTGGAACATGTACGATGATTGTCTGCAGTAAAAAAAAAATCCAAAATTTGGGCGCAAGTCATTTTCACACAAAAATTTGGGATTTTTTGGGATTTTACCCCACATGTGAAAAGTGGGTGAGAAAGTAAGCATGGTTAAGCAAGGCAAGTTGCAAAGAAATGTTGCACTGTTATCCTGCCAGTAAAGGTGGGGGGATGACAGAAAGCTTTAGATAAAAGTATTATTTTTAAAGATGCCGCAAATTTATCAAATGTGCTATGTTTGATCCATCTGGCAGAAATTCCAGCAACACAGACAGGCAACACTGACTTCCAAAATGCTCCTTATGATAAATCTCCCCTAAGATGTTAAGAAAATATATATAAAAAAAAAACTTCAAATCATTGTTAAACCATGTCTACTACATGCTTATATCCATTCAAAGAGAAGAAATGGCTTTCATCACATAACGATCACCTTAATTACTAATCTTTCACTCTGTCCTGCAGACAATAGGCTATGTGATAAATGAAGCAGAAAACACTGGCTAAGATAATAATAGCGAACAAGTGTGACATATGACACATGGAATACAGGTGCAAAGTTTTTCACCTTCCATGCAGAATTAAATGAATCGTGAGCCATTGAAGCTGTGTATTTATTAACCGGTAAATCAACACAAAGTAAGCTTTAACACCATAATGTATATATTATTACCAATTTCTTACTCTTAGGCTAACATTAATGTTAGAGCTTCACAGTATCTCATGGATTGTCGGAAGATGTACTTAAAGGGGCTGGCCACTTTCTGGTTACTGTTGACCAATGTATTTGTAAGATGATCATAAGATTTGTCTAACAGAATATCAACAAGGGCTATATTAGTAAGTGTCATAACATTATCTTACATACACATTGATCACAAGTAGCCAGAAAGTGGCCAACCCCTTTAATTTATGACTAGGCATGCACCTCATCATAAATTAGACTCATTCTTTGGCAGTGGAGGAATATCAAAGACCAGAGTTGAAATGCCAGTGTTCGATAAATGACCTCCTCTGTATCTGAAAGTCCCTGCGTAGCACCAGAAATATTTCTTTCAAAGCATTATGACTGATATATGGTGATGGGCTGTGCCCTTCAAGTGGTATTTTATGTTTATTTTACGGTAGTTTCTACACTTCTTAATAAAAATTCACCAATAATGTTGTCACTCAACTCTCCCGATTTCAGCAGCGGGTTGCGGGGAAGTTGGGAGGAGCCACCACAGCTGTCATAAAACAAAATGTATTAACCTGTAAACTAGTCATCCAAAATATCCTGGTGGTATGAGGATGTCGTGCTATGTGCTGCTCATACTGTTTATGCCTCATGAGGGCTCTGCTCCTTAGTATTTCATATGATACATGTGCCCCTATTTCACAAGAAGGACATAATATTTTGTCCTGTCAGAGCACAGAACTTTTTTTGAATGGCCCTCAGTTGATGTAATTTCACCAACTAGTATAACTTAGTATTTTATATTAAAAATGACAAATAATCTGACCCAAGAAAGAGTCAAGAGAGCCACCCCATGAATGCACATCCGACCATAAAAGAATATAAAAATATATAAATTTTTAAATTTTTATTGGACACAACAACACACACGCATTAAAAAATTGTATACAATGTAGAACAAAGTGCGGTATGCAATAAAATATATGTAACCGACACACACAGGTCCACTGTATTATAACATATAAATATATGCGTTATCAACCAGCATATAAAGCAAAACAATAAATCACATAAAGCAAATATAAGGTGAGATGAGGCCACTAGACTAAAGATACAAACAGACCAGTATGGGGTCAAAATATCAAGAGCCAAACCTACATAGCCAGCTGGTGCAGTGGACCTGGAAACATAGCAAGCGCCCAACGCGTGTCGCCGGAGCAATCCGGCTTCCTCAGGGGGTGAAGGACTGTGTGTTGGGGCGCCAGTTAATATAGGGTGTTAAATAAGTTATAATTATATTCACCTGTGCAACAGGAACTGTGGTCGATGCATGAGCATATCAAATTCCAGTCAAAGCAGGAAACCGGAAGTGTGAGTCACATGCTCGGCTGGTGGAACGCATGGTGGAACGCATATGCGCTCCACCAGCCAAAGCACAGCCACATAGCAAGAGAGGACATTGAGGGCACATATATTTAAACTAAAGCTAAACAATGTTTAATAGAGGCATTTACAGCCAAATAGGCAAGCCAGGCAAGCTAGTGAGAAATCGAACGGTATTTACAAACCGGATGTGAGTAATCACATAACCGGAAGTGAGGTACCGCTGTGGAACGCATGGTGGAACGCATATGCGTTCCACCAGCCAAAGCCCAGCCACATAGCAGGAGAAGGAACTGGGGGCACATATGTTTAAACTGAGGCCAAACATTATTAAATAGAGGCATTTGCAGCTACATAAACAATGCCAGGCAAGCTAGTAAAAAATCTAAACAGTATTTGCAAACCGGATGTGAACACAAAACCGGAAGTGAGGTGCCACTGTGGAACGCATGGTGGAACGCATAGTGCGCCCCACTATGAATAATGGAGCGCACGATGCGTCCAGCACACGCACAGAGGCACGGCAGCATATTAAAAAAGATAGGTGAGGCGAACACCAGGAGGATGGGGGTGATGTAGTAATGTTATGCAGGACAGAACTAAATCAATATAACTGTCACTGCAATGATATAATGAGTGCATAAACAGCCACTAATGTATGCATAAATACTGATCATAATAAATAATAATATAATAACAAAGATACATGACAATGGGCACACTAATGGAAAATTAGACATATATATACATATACAAAGTGTACAGAATACATAATATAAGTATGCAATATATGAAGAGGACATGGACTGGACATATTATAATATAATTAGTGCGTATAGCGGTATACATATCAAGCATATCTGACACCATCGCCTGTATACCTAGTGCTATCAGAAATCCCAATATACATGCCTACAAAAACATAAGCATTAAAAAGTGAACGATAATATACATGTATGCTATACAGTATACATGCATGATAATGAATGACCCTAATAAAAAATATATCCGAGATCCAATAAGGACCTACAAAAGAAGGGCAGAAGAAAAAAGGTGGTGATACAGTGAAACCAGCGTGCAAAGACCACGAAAGTGGAAGTGAAAAGAATGGTGGAGACTGAGATGCCCGAACCGTGCGTGTGAAATAGTGGATGAAAGTGAGAACATAAAAGGAGCCTGTAAAAAAGACATGAAGGGGTTAACGCAAATAAACAATTATTTATTTAATACGAGACCAATAATAATGACAAACACCAGCCTTCTATGGGCTATATCCAAACTATAGCCCCCCAAAAAAAATATAAAGCCCCCATAGAGGCAATGGTTACTCAATGCCCAATCTATGCCGTAATGTGTGGCCACTGTCTACCTCAATGCAATGGTTGGATAGCACCCTTATGGAATAAGATGGGATAGATGCCTCCACAAAAAGCAGGAACCCCCTAGTGTGCCCCCACTATTGGTGCTCAAATGGCACAAAAAATAATAAACGCTGCTTTTCTGTATGCCCGCCATGGCTTGTTTGATAAACCCCGGCTGTCTAAACGGGGGAATAGTGAATAGCCCCAAACATGAGGGTTTGAAGGTCGCCCCCCATGTCAAGTGTGGTAAAAACCAGTGAACGTGAGTTCCTCATTTAATCCATGCGGTGGTCTTTGCACGCTGGTTTCACTGTATCACCACCTTTTTTCTTCTGCCCTTCTTTTGTAGGTCCTTATTGGATCTCGGATATATTTTTTATTAGGGTCATTCATTATCATGCATGTATACTGTATAGCATACATGTATATTATCGTTCACTTTTTAATGCTTATGTTTTTGTAGGCATGTATATTGGGATTTCTGATAGCACTAGGTATACAGGCGATGGTGTCAGATATGCTTGATATGTATACCGCTATACGCACTAATTATATTATAATATGTCCAGTCCATGTCCTCTTCATATATTGCATACTTATATTATGTATTCTGTACACTTTGTATATGTATATATATGTCTAATTTTCCATTAGTGTGCCCATTGTCATGTATCTTTGTTATTATATTATTATTTATTATGATCAGTATTTATGCATACATTAGTGGCTGTTTATGCACTCATTATATCATTGCAGTGACAGTTATATTGATTTAGTTCTGTCCTGCATAACATTACTACATCACCCCCATCCTCCTGGTGTTCGCCTCACCTATCTTTTTTAATATGCTGCCGTGCCTCTGTGCGTGTGCTGGACGCATCGTGCGCTCCATTATTCATAGTGGGGCGCACTATGCGTTCCACCATGCGTTCCACAGTGGCACCTCACTTCCGGTTTTGTGTTCACATCCGGTTTGCAAATACTGTTTAGATTTTTTACTAGCTTGCCTGGCATTGTTTATGTAGCTGCAAATGCCTCTATTTAATAATGTTTGGCCTCAGTTTAAACATATGTGCCCCCAGTTCCTTCTCCTGCTATGTGGCTGGGCTTTGGCTGGTGGAACGCATATGCGTTCCACCATGCGTTCCACAGCGGTACCTCACTTCCGGTTATGTGATTACTCACATCCGGTTTGTAAATACCGTTCGATTTCTCACTAGCTTGCCTGGCTTGCCTATTTGGCTGTAAATGCCTCTATTAAACATTGTTTAGCTTTAGTTTAAATATATGTGCCCTCAATGTCCTCTCTTGCTATGTGGCTGTGCTTTGGCTGGTGGAGCGCATATGCGTTCCACCATGCGTTCCACCAGCCGAGCATGTGACTCACACTTCCGGTTTCCTGCTTTGACTGGAATTTGATATGCTCATGCATCGACCACAGTTCCTGTTGCACAGGTGAATATAATTATAACTTATTTAACACCCTATATTAACTGGCGCCCCAACACACAGTCCTTCACCCCCTGAGGAAGCCGGATTGCTCCGGCGACACGCGTTGGGCGCTTGCTATGTTTCCAGGTCCACTGCACCAGCTGGCTATGTAGGTTTGGCTCTTGATATTTTGACCCCATACTGGTCTGTTTGTATCTTTAGTCTAGTGGCCTCATCTCACCTTATATTTGCTTTATGTGATTTATTGTTTTGCTTTATATGCTGGTTGATAACGCATATATTTATATGTTATAATACAGTGGACCTGTGTGTGTCGGTTACATATATTTTATTGCATACCGCACTTTGTTCTACATTGTATACAATTTTTTAATGCGTGTGTGTTGTTGTGTCCAATAAAAATTTAAAAATTTATATATTTTTATATTCTTTTATGGTCGGATGTGCATTCATGGGGTGGCTCTCTTGACTCTTTCTTGGGTCAGATTATTTGTCATATGTTGTTTTGCCACCCTTTGCACTCCCTGCAGTACTTGGTGTGCCCCCTGTCTCTTTAAATTTTGTATTTTATATTGACAGGTTCTTTTTTAACTCCACCAAATGTAGAACTACACTTCAGTTTTCTCTCTCTCTTGCACAATCAATAAATCCGACAAGGGCACGGAAATGCAAGTGTCATAGTAGAATGTTCCTTATGGGCACATGTCAAAGACATTTTAAAAAGGGGCAGAATGATTTGAATAAAAAAAAAGAAGCCATACTAACCCTACTGATCCCCTGCAGCTGTTTTGACGCTTACTGAGTCCCTACTGGTCTCTGCTTCCTGGCCCTGACTCAGCATATAGGAAACGCAGGAAATACCCACTCAATGAGGTTGGCCAGTGCGTGGTTGAGTGGGCATCTCCTTCCATTTTGTGAGACCTACAGTGACCTGGTAAGAGTCAGAACAGCAGCAGGGAAGGGGAGGGAGATTTTGGTTAGGTGAGTAATGCTTCTTTTTCATTTTAATCCATATGCCCCCTATTTTAATACACTTATTTCACTGGAAAAACTTTTTAAAAACTTATCGTAGCTCTGTTGACATCCTTGGTTTAGTGTTATAGCTGTATTACACCAACAGATTATCTGACTAATTTCTGCCCAATCGGACCAATAGTTGGTGTGTAATTGGCCATCTGACCAATGATTGGTCAGAAAATCTGTCAGATAATCTGTTGGTGTAATACAGCCTTTAGTATCCTGAAACAGAGCAGGATTTACGTCATCCCGTTTCATGTAGAGCAAAAAAAAAGTCTTATCTATATACTATGCTTTTCCATCCTGCAGAGAAAAAAAGTATACGTTAATGTACCGGTATGTTTTTTTGTTTGTTTTTTACAATGGAACTCTATGGTGACGGATGCCACTGTATGGTATCTGTCTGAGGCATCCGCTAACGTATATGTTTTTGTATATGTTAAACGTATAACAGAAAGGTGATGTGAACCCAGCCTCAGATGTACATCAGTGCACAGTGCCATGCATTTACAGTACTTTGCAGTGTTCACCATAGAATAGCAGCTGTGATTGTGAGATCAGCAGCAGGGGTCTTAGATATGATTGACAGTCACTCCTCCCCCTACAGCAGGAGCTGATATAATCATAGAAAACACAAATTCATTGCATCTGCAAAGTGAGAAGGCTCCCTTTGTCCCCCACCCATCGTCAGAGATACAAACACTTACCTGCCCCCTCCCCAGGGCTGTCCTGAAATAACGCATGGGCTGTAAAGCATTTGAATGCAATACATTAAATGAATGTTATACTGTATGTACCACAAAAGAATGCAATGCAAATAGTAAATACAAAATGCAACAAAAAAAATTACATCAGAGTTAAAGCTCTCAGAATGCAGTAAGGCAAAAAGAAATAAAAAAAATACATACTGCGTCCTGAAAGCCAAATATTACTAATATATGCCATCACTTTGTGACCGTTGTGGGTTCAAACTCGGGGACAGCACTCATCCTAAGGGTCCGTTCACACATCCATGTGTTTTGCGGATCCGCAAAACACGGAAACCGGCAATGTGCGTTTTGCATTTTGCGGACCGCACATCGCCGGCACTAATAGAATATGCCTTTTCTTGTCCGCTATTGCGGACAAGAATAGGACATGTTCTATTTTTTTCGGGATCGGAATTGCGGTCCCGGAAGTTTGGGCCGCAATTCCGGATCCGGGCCGCACACCGCGCGGCCCCATAGAAATGCATGGGTCTGCAATTCCATTCCGCAAAATGCGGAACGGAATTCTGGATGTGTGAATGGAGCCTAAGTATGAAAGCCATGCAGTGCTGGTTTAGCGTTTTGAGCCAGTCCTATTTACTGGAATTTTGCCACTCTGAAATTCCCTGCACAGCAGGTGGACAGGGAGCCACTAAGAACGGGGAAAAAGTAAACGGGGTACATAGCTAAACTTCATTCTCAGGGTCAGTGGGGAGCAAAAAGTTTGGCTCCCCACAAGTCATAGAGGGAAAGCATATCCTTTTAATATCCTATCCTTCCCTTTATCAGAAGGGAATCCCCCTTTAATGGGCTACAATTTGCATGCTTATCCTATTGACCAGACCACTCTTCTTTTTACAAGTCTACATATTTACATTTTGTCAATCTGAATTATGTTTAAAGAAATACAATGAAATGGTGTCAAGTATGTCAAAACATAGACATACAGATCACAAAAGTCCATCCAAAGAAAACAAGCACACAAATTGTTTATGCTACATTTTGCACATAGATTGTTTTTTCTGCATAAATTCTATGTTAGTTATGCCTCGTAGGCTATGATTTTTTTCTTTTGTTAATGTTGTTCGCATGGCACTTGTCCTGCTGTAACTGGACACCAGACTCTTTACACTTTCACAGTGACCCTTGCAGTGTAAAAGCAGGTGCAAGTCAGGAGCAGCAAAACAAGGCATTTTGTCTGACAGCTTAAGCAAACAGACTGCACTCGGCATGACAGAGAACTTGACAGGACACAGGATGACATGTGACTTTGGCTTCATTTACTTGATGCATTTGTCATTGCATTTGTGTCACTATTCTGTCATAACCTGTAAGGCTAGGTCTACACGACGACATTTGTCGCGCGACAATAAGTCGCGCGACAAATAAGGCGCAACATTTGTCGCGCAACAATTTTTATAATGGCAGTCTATGGTGTCGCACTGCAACATGCAACATGCTGCGACTGCGACGCAACAGTCGCAGAAAAATCCATCTCGTTGGATTTTCTGCGACTGTTGCGTCGCAGTCGCAGCATGTTGCATGTTGCAGTGCGACACCATAGACTGCCATTATAAAAATTGTTGCGCGACATTAGTGCAACAAAATGTTGCGCGACAAATGTCGTCGTGTAGACCTAGCCTAATACCTGCAGATGTCTGTTGGTATCACTATTTGTGCTGAAAGGGGTGGGCTTCTTATTAGGTTGCTTATATTTATTTTGCATTTCGTAACAATCTTTTGACAAAGATTTACACTATTTTGAATTTAATTTAGGTAAAAAAGTCTGAAAATTATGCTACTTTATAATTAACTTTCATTTAAATATTCATGTGTTAGAATGGCCCAGTCAAAGTCCAGACCTAAATCCCATTGAGAATCTGTGGCAAGAATTGAAAATTGCTGTTCACAGACGCTCTCCATCCAATCTGACTGAGATTGAGCTATTTTGAAAAGAAGAATGGACAAAAACTTCAGCCTCTAGATGTGCAAAGCTGGTAGAGACATACCCCAAAAGACTTGTAGCTGTAATCGCAGAGAAAGGTGGTCCTCCAAAGTTTTGACTCAGGTGGGGCTGAATACAAATGCACACCACACTTTCCAGATTTTAGTTTATTAAAATTTTTGAAGACCATGTATCATTTTCTTTTCACTTCACACATACGTGCTACTATACTTTGTGTCGGTCTATTACATAAAATGCCAAAAAAATACATTTATGTTTATGGGTGTAACGTGAAAAAATCTGGAAAAGTTCAAGGAGTATGAATACTTTTTCAAGGCACTTTAAGGCTACTTTCACACTTGCGTTCGGGGCTCCGCTTGTGAGTTCCGTTTGAAGGCTCTCACAAGCGGCCCCGAACGGATCCGTCCAGCCCTAATGCATTCTGAGTGGATGCGGATCCGCTCAGAATGCATCAGTTTGGCACCGTTTGTCCTCCGCTCCGCTCAGCAGGCGGACACCCGAACGCAGCTTGCAGCGTTCGGGTGTCCGCCTGGCCGTGCGGAGGCAAACGGATCCGTCCAGACTTACAATGTAAGTTAATGGGGACGGATCCGTTTGAAGATGACACCATATGGCTCAATTTTCAAACGGATCCGTCCCCCATTGACTTTTAATGTAAAGTCAAAACGGATCCGTTTGCATTATCATGAACAAAAAAAAACAAAAAAAAAAATATAAATTTTTATTTATTTTTTTTGTTCATGGTAATGCAAACGGATCTGTTCTGAACGGATACCAGCGTTTGCATTATAGGTGCGGATCCGTCTGTGCAGATACCAGACGGATCCGCACCAAACGCAAGTGTGAAAGTAGCCTAAGCCAGATATAATTGCCTCCTTCACAGAGCCATGACTCAACACGCCAAGATTGGTGGACTGCACCTGTATATTTATGTCATATTGCCAGCCTTATCCATATGTATAGTAGCATAGGCCAGCCCAAGGGTTCCAGATCAGATTTATGTGAATCTAAACTGCATTTCACTAATAAACATTTATCCACCCCCTTTTCAGAACCAGAGTTTACCAAATGAATTACAGGTGACACGAATACAAAGTAATAGCAGTAAAGTCATACTTATCTGTGGGGCAAAACTCCTGCTGTAGCAGCCATAACAGCTGCTACGGGGCCCACAATATCAAAGGGTCTAGATAGGCAATAATTTTTCCTTTTAGTAGCTGAGACCATAGCTGGCTGAAGTAGTGGTGTGCTTTAACCTACAGTTGCAAGACAAAGTATGTGAACCCTTTGGAATGATATGGATTTCTGCACAAATTGTCATAAAATGTGATCTGATCTTCATCTAAGTCACAACAATAGACAATCACAGTCTGCTTAAACTAATAACACAAAGAATTAAATGTTACCATGTTTTTATTGAACACACCATGTACACATTCACAGTGCAGATGGAAAAAGTATGTGAACCCTTGGATTTAATAACTGGTTGAACCTCCTTTGGCAGCAATAACTTCAACCAAACGTTTCCTGTAGTTGCAGATCAGACACAGGTCAGGGGTAATTCTTGACAATTTCACTTTACAGAACTGTTTCAGTTCAGCAATATTCTTGGGATGTCTGGTGTGAATCGCTTTCTTGAGGTCATGCCACAGCATCTCAATCGGGTTGAGGTCAGGACTCTCCAGAAGGCGTATTTTCTTCTATTTAAGCCATTCTGTTGTTGATTTACTTCTATGCTTTGGGTCGTTGTCCTGTTGCAACATCCATCTTATGTTGAGCTTCAGCTGGTGGACAGATGGCCTTAAGTTCTCCTGCAAAATGTCTTGATAAACTTGGGAATTCATTTTTTGCGATGATAGCAATCCGTCCAGGCCCTGACACAGCAAAGCAGCCCCAAACCATGATGCCCACACCACCATACTTCACAGTTGGGATGAGGTTTTGATGTTGGTGTGCTGTGCCTCTTTTTCTCCACACATAGTGTTGTGTGTTTCTTCCAAACAACTCAACTTTGGTTTCATCAGGCCACAGAATATTTTGCCAGTACTGCTGTGGAACATCCAGGTGCTCTTGTGCAAACTGTAAATGTGTAGCAATGTTTTTTTTGGACAGCAGTGGTATCCTCCCATGAAATCCATTCTTGTTTAGTGTTTTACGTATCCTAGATTCGCTAACAGGAATGTTAGCATATGCCAGAGGCTTTTGTAAGTCTTTAGCTGGCACTCAAGGATTCTTCTTCACCTCATTGAGCAGTCTGCGCTGTGCTCTTACAGTCATCTTTACAGGACGGCCACTCCTAGGGAGAGTAGCAGCAGTGCTGAACTTTCTCCATTTATAGTCAATTTGTCTTACCGTGGACTGGTGAACAGCAAGGCTTTTGGTGATACTTTTGTAACCCTTTCCAGCTTTATGCAAGTCAACAATTTTTAATCGTAGGTCTTGTGAGAGCTCTTTTGTGCGAGGCATCATTCACATCAGGCAATGCCTCTTGTGAAAAGCAAACCCAGAACTGGTGTGTGTTTTTTTATAGGGCAGGGCAGCTGTAACCAACACCTCCAATCTTATCTTATTGATTGGACTGCAGTTGGCTGACACCTCACTCCAATTTATTATTAGTTTAAGCAGACTGTGATTGTCTATTGTGACTTAGATGAAGATCAGATCACATTTTATGACCAATTTGTGCAGAAATCCATATTATTCCAAAGGGTTCACATACTTTTTCTTGCAACTGTACACTATATCAGGCTGTATAGCAGCTAGTGATATGAGCCAAGTCTTGCTTTAAAGTATACAAGTGCGGTACTAGCCACTATACAGCCAAAAATAGAAACGAGTCAGAAGTGAAATCTGCAGATCTCATTTGTGAATTGGTTTTAAAGTTTAGATTGTCAACTTTAAAATAAGACCTGGCTGTAGCTGGTATACAGACTGAGATAGAGCAGGAAAAATCAGCTCCCTCTTAAGCTGTATATTCTTTCAATCAGCACTTAGAAGGAGACCACCAGGAGGAGATGTGCTATTCATCACATTTGTCAGTTATCTGTGTTTCTTTTCACTATACTTCCTTAGTTGGCCATAATGGCCATTTTCGATTAGCCACATAGTGGGTAGGGATATTATGCACTGTTAGTGTCCACACATTTTCTCTCCTCATAGTTATACTCTGACAGAATTATTCTTACCACACATTAATTCTCTACTTTTTCATATTTCTCATATTCTGTATTGACTTTTTACTTTTAAAATGTTTGAAATCTTCAATAAATATGTTTGTAAAAATAATCCTCCTTTCCCTGTGTACTGTACATGACCCCAGGGGGAGGGGTAGCATGAATTTCTGTGCATGTTATAGCCCTGTCCCCCATCTTTCACAGACCTCTATCACATATAGACTGGGTGCCTTTTTTTAAGAAAAGGAGTGAAAATATGAGTGCTGGCCTGTTTAAAGGGGTTCTCTGGGAATTAAGAAAATGAAAATACTTAATTATTACTTAGTTATAAATATATTACCAAATACCTTTCATTAGTTATAATGGCTCGTTTTGTCGGGGGAGCAATCATTAGGAAAAATTAAAATGGCCACCATCCTACTAGTCCACACAAAACCTGTCCTAATTACACAGGAGGACAAGTTAAAGAGCTGCGCCATCTTCCTATCTTACTTGTCAGGGATTATGATCCTGAATACAGTTTAATTTGATCTTCAGATGAATCTCTGTAGGATTGGAGTTCATTAGGAGACATGAAGTGCAGAGAGGATAGTGGGGGTGTAGAAAATGAGCAGCAGCACTTGTATGCAGTCTCTATTACCACAGTCTGTCCTGTCCGTCCTCTCTGTACTTCATGTCTCCTCATAAACTCCATTCCTACAGAAATTCAGCTGTGCCCAGGGTCATAATCCGTGACAAGTAGAGCAGAGAAGAGGATGAGGAAGCTCTTTACATCAGTGTTCTCAAGTAACGTGTCCTCCTGTGTAATTAGGACAGGTTTTATGTGTGCTAATAGGACGGCGGCCATTTTATTTCTCCTAATGATTGCTCCTTAGACAAAATGAACCATTATAGCTTATGAAAGGTATTTGGGAATATATTTATATTAAAGTAATATTTAAAGAGGACCTTTCAATTGTATAAACTATGTGAACTGAGTATGCTGTCATATAGAGCGGCGCCCGGGGATCTCACTGCACTTACTATTATCCCCGGGCGCCGCTCCGTTCTCCCGTTATAGGCTCCGGTACCTCTGCTCCTTAAGTTATAGTAGGCGGGTCTTCCCTTGTCCTGTGGGCGTCTCCTTCTCCTAGGCTGCAGCGCTGGCCAATCGCAGCGCACAGCTCACAGCCTGGGAGAAAAAAACCTCCTGCAGCCTAGGAGAAGGAGACACCCACAGGACAAGGGAAGACCCGCCAACTATAACTTAAGGAACAGAGGTACCGGAGCCTATAACTGGAGAACGGAGTGGCGCCCGGGGATAATAGTAAGTGCAGTGAGATCCCCGGGCGCCGCTCTATATGGCAGCATACTGAGTTCACATAGTTTATACAAGTGAAAGGTCCTCTTTAAGTATTTTCATTTTTTTAATTCCCGGAAAACCCCTTTAATCACCAATCCTGAACCTAATTAAGCCATTTATTGGTTTACAAGTGTAGAGATCATAGTGTAATGTATCGCACCGAATGCTTGCATCACAATCACACAAACGTCAATAAAGTTTAAATTTTACACTGTTCCTATTATTTTTGTGCAAAGGTAATAAAACGTAGAAAACAAAACCACACATATTTGGCATTTCTGTAATCATATCATCACAGATAGCATAATACGATATTTCTGCAATATAGTCCATATTTCTGCTATGGGGTCCATAGTTTTATTTTTATTGCTCCTTTACTTTTTATTACTTATTTTTTATATGAAGCATTTATGCAGAAAATAAAATAATGCAGGAAAAAATTTAGAATTTTGTGATTTAAAATAATTAAACATTTTGCACAGGCAACATCTCTGGGCTCATTAATGAAAAGGTATAGTATGTATCAAACATTACAGTGTGACATCGCTGTACAAAAAGTAGAAAGTAGAAGTAGAAAAAGTACCAGCTGAAATCCCTTAGTATGGATGTTTCATCTGTCCCACATAATTATTGTGCAGGAAACAAGCACATAATGATGGAATTAAAAAACCAAAGTACCCGGATTATTCAGACATAGAACCATGGCATGAAAATAGTACTTGACTGGAATTTCCATGCATTCAAACACCAGTTCTTTTCAATACTGGGGATTTATGCTGGAACATCAGTCACTGCTATACAGACCACACACATAGAGAGGAGTATATACATATACACTTGCACAATCAGCTAAAAGTTGATGTTTTTCATTTTTTTTCATGTCTGTTATTTAAAGGGGTAGTCCCATCTCAGACAGTGGGGGCATATAGCTATTATATGGCACCATTGTCTGATATCATCTAAAAAGAGGATTTGAATACAATTGGAACAACCAATATAGAACCTAATTTGAATTTTTCACAACAAATAGCGATTTTACAAATCTTGGGATTGCAGGAAGAAAGTGCAGCTTTGAAAAACTCAACACATTATACAGGGAACAGAAACTCTATTCCGAATCCCAATTTCTATCCAATCCAATCAAGGACATCAATTAGGAAAGTGTGATAGAAAGGGAGTTAAAGGAACTTTACAATCAAAAAAACGAAATAAAAAAAACTAAATATGACTCAAATCTCACATATAAAGAAAGGAGTAAAACAATTGAAGGACATAAAAAAAATATAGTCCTCAGTCTCTAATAAGAGGGGCTCTTTCACAATCTTGGATTCAGGTTTCTATGTACATGAAGTGAAATTTATGCTCGCAAAGCAGAGGTGTATAGGAAGTTAATCCAACTAATAATGTAAAAAAGTTGTTGAGAAAAATACTAAAGGAAGGGATTAACCCTTGGGATACCGGAGGTTTTTTCGTTTTTGCATTTTCATTTTTCTTCCCTATCTTCCTTGAGCCATAACTTTTTTTATTTTTCCGTTCACATAGCTGTATGAGGGCTTATTTTTTTGCAGGACAAGTTTTACTTTCTAATGCCACCATTTAATATGGCATACAATGTAGTGGGAAATGGGAAAAAAATTCCAAATCAGGTGGAATTGGTAAAAAAAAACGCAACTCCATTTTATGGGTTTTGTTCCCATGGCTCTCCCTTTGCAGCAAAACGGACCTGTGCCCTTCATTCTCTGGGTCAGTAGGATTACGATACCACATATTATAGTTTTTTTTATGTCTAAATAAATTAAATTTGAACTTTGCAAAACAATTTTTTTTTACATCACCATATTCTGATCCCCATAACTTTTTATAGTTATATCTACTGATCTGTGTGGGGCTCATTTTTTGTGGGACAATCTGTAGTTTTTATTGATGCCATTTTAAAGTGTATGTGATTTTTTGATCACATTTTATTAAATTTCTTTGGGTAAGAGAAGCGATAAAATAATGACAAATTGGCCATTTTGACACGTTTTTCCGTTACGTCATTCGCCGTATTGGAAAAATATTTTTATATTTTAATAGTACAGGTGTTTTTGGACGTGGTGATGCCCATGTTATTTATATTTTTTGTTATTTAGGTATTTATTTTTTTCTTCTACTGAAAGGGGTGTGATTTAAACTTTTATATTTTTTTATATATTTTTACATTTTTTTAAACTTTTTTTTTATGATTTTGAAGCTCGTATTTGGGCCTACAAAATTCTTAGTTTTTTATTCTGAACCCTCATGGGTGTTTTAGACCCATGATTTGAGGAGAATTGCTCTTTCTTATGTTGGCCTGCTGGACAAAATAAAAATTGCAGCTTCAATTCCCTGGGTCTCTTCCGAAAGACCCAGCTTATTGAAATCAATTATGGGCATTCTTATTGGCTGCAGAGGATGCCCGTAAGAAGCCCGGAAGCGCAAAACAGAGGAGACCTGCCAGCCATGACGCCTGCTGCATTCGCAACCAGGCTCCATGTTTGCACTTCGATCCAGCGCCGTACATGTACTGTGCTGGTAGCGAAGTGGTGAATTGGGTATCTTGAGTTCACAACAGGTAAAATATCTCAGTGTACGCTTGCCTATATACTCTAGTTTCATGCACATCTAAAGTCCCACAAGGAAGTATTTCCACCTCCATTATGTCCCATATTATCAGGTATAGGATGTGTGCATGGTTGAATGATTTGCTACAGCCTTTAGTGACCTGCCTACCAGGTTATATAAGACACAAAAAAAATCTTGAAAATCATGAACAGTATCCAATGGAACAATGAGCGTGATTCTCCCATGATGTAACAGCACTTTCAGTCTCAATTCCACATCAAGGAGCAATTGCAGCATTGACACATCATTTGACCATGCACAGCAATTGCTCTCTGGAAATAATAGAATATATTCTAATGGTCACAGATTTTTCTATAAGCTAATAATTATTTCAAATTCGACTATTATTATTATGAGCAAATTGACAAATTTGAATATGGCATTTTGGGAAGCCAGATACTTAAGCAAAGAGAGAAATACCTCCCATAACAATTTAAAATGGTATGGAAGATACATTGATTGCCTGGTTATATGGCATGGTAGAATAGACTATGGGGGTCACTTATTAAGAATGGCATTTTAAATGCCGGTCTTAATAACCCCTGCACTGGTGGTGGATCCCCAAAATTATGTAGGGATCAACACTCAGGTAATTTGAAATAGTAGTGTCTAAACGCCATGCGCCTTGTGAAGGCTCTCAGGCCTGCCAATGTAAAGTTCCTATTAGGCCCTATCTCAGGCAGAGCTTAATAGGAATATAGTGCCCTTGCCATAGACTACTAATAGTAAACTATTGCAGTCTATGGTATAAGCCATCTAATGTTTGCATGTCCAAGTTGGGGCTAAAATTAAGTAAAAAAAATAAATAAATATGCAAATCTTAAAAGCTATGATGTTTTATAGTAAAAGAATATAATAGGATGAAATATTTCTAAGGAGGAAATAGCATGCAGTCATATGCATGTAGAGCTCCCCCAGAGAGGCACACAACAGCATACCAACTAGATTGTGTTGATAGAAGCTGAAAGCTCACCATACTTGCACACAGTAAGTATTTGTTGATGGAGATTAGATCCTTTGGGTACAGAAAATGAGGGTTGTTAAATAAACTGCATTCTTTAAATGGCCAGCCAGAAAGTGTTTGTTAAATCAGGTTCTGCAAAAATTTTGACATAATCCTAAATGCAAATCTACCATGACCTGCTTCGTAGACTGTTCAATTTCTTGAAAAGCCATGTTCAACTTGAGTTGGTATGGGAAATTCTGAAGGTGGTGTTCATTATCAAGACTTCATGCTTGCATAGTGTGTCACATTCAAGATACTTTAGCATATGGTTATGGTAAATTACTGTGACTATGCATGCAACTTTCATTCAAATTACATACTTTAGTTCTGCACATGGCCAAGCCCGATACACTACAGTTATGAAGAGGCATATGCTGGAACTCCCAGCAAGCAGCTGTAATTCGTGGCAGAATATGGCACAAAAGGGGAGATATATTAAGCTTTTATGCCAGTTATCTGTGGAACCTCCTCGCCCTGACACATTTAACAATATGTGTGACAGAAAACCTGAAATCTTCTCAGCTCCGTTCTGAAGTATGTGGCAGTTGTATTCTCTTTGAAATCAATGGGCATCCATCCACATTACACAGATGAGGGTTCTCCAGAGGAAAATATGCTTTTTGTAGCTGCTCTCTGATCTGGCTAATATTTTTTATTTTTATTTTGTGTATTCTTTATTTAAGAAAGTTGTATTCTTTATTTAAGAAAGTTTTATATGTACAGTCGTGGCCAAAAGTTTTGAGAATGACACAAATATTCGTTTTCACAAAGTTTGCTGCTAAACTGCTTTTAGATCTTTGTTTTAGTTGTTTCTGTGATGTAGTGAAATATAATTACACGCACTTCATACGTTTCAAAGGCTTTTATCGACAATTACATGACATTTATACAAAGAGTCAGTATTTGGAGTGTTGGCCCTTCTTTTTCAGGACCTCTGAAATTCGACTGGGCATGCTCTCAATCAACTTCTGGGCCAATTCCTGACTGATAGCAACCCATTCTTTCATAATCACTTCTTGGAGTTAGTCAGAATTAGTGGGTTTTTGTTTGTCCACCTGCCTCTTGAGGATTGACCACAAGTTCTCAATGGGATTAAGATCTGGGGAGTTTCCAGGCCATGGACCCAAAATGTCAACGTTTTGGTCCCCGAGCCACTTAGTTATCACTTTTGCCTTATGGCACGGTGCTCCATCGTGCTGGAAAATGCATTGTTCTTCACCAAACTGTTGTTGGATTGTTGGAAGAAGTTGCTGTTGGAGGGTGTTTTGGTACCATTCTTTATTCATGGTTGTGTTTTTGGGCAAAATTGTGAGTGATCCCACTCCCTTGGATGAGAAGCAACCCCACACATGAATGGTCTCAGGATGCTTTACTGTTGGCATGACACAGGACTGATGGTAGCGCTCACCTTTTCTTCTCCGGACAAGCCTTTTTCCAGATGCCCCAAACAATTGGAAAGAGGCTTCATCTGAGAATATGACTTTGCCCCAGTCCTCAGTAGTGCATTCACCATACTTTCTGCAGAAGATCAATCTGTCCCTGATGTTTTTTTTAAAGAGAAGTGGCTTCTTTGCTGCCCTTCTTGACACCAGGCCATCTTCCAAAAGTCTTCGCCTCACTGCGCTCACACCTGCCTGCTGCCATTCCTGAGCAAGCTCTGCACTGGTGGCACTCCGATCCCGCAGCTGAATCCTCTTTAGGAGACGATCCTGGCGCTTGCTGGACTTTCTTGGACGCCCTGAAGCCTTCTTAACAAGAATTGAACCTCTTTCCTTGAAGTTCTTGATGATCCTATAAATTGTTGATTGCAGTGCAATCTTAGTAGGCACAATATCCTTGCCTGGGAAGCCATTTTTATGCAACGCAATGATGGCTGCACGTGTTTCTTTGCAGGTCACCATGGTTAACAATGGAAGGACAATGATTTCAAGCATCACCCTCCTTTTAACATGTCAAGTCTGCCATTTTAACCCAATCAGCCTGACATAATGATCTCCAGCCTTGTGCTCGTCAACATTCTCATCTGAGTTAACAAGACGATTACTGAAATGATCTCAGCAGGTCCTTTAATGACAGCAATGAAATGCAGTGGAAAGGTTTTTTTGGAATTAAGTTAATTTTCATGGCAAAGAAGGACTATGCAATTCATCTGATCACTCTTCATAACATTCTGGAGTATATGCAAATTGCTATTATAAAAACTTAAGCAGCAACTTTTCCAATTTCCAATATTTATGTAATTCTCAAAACTTTTGGCCACGACTGTATACAAAACAGTAACATGTACAAATATGGATAAAGGAATGACAACTTCATCCATTTTCGCCAGAAAAGTTTCCATACTGTTTAAGCGCAATTATATCAACACAATAGGAAGTTATATATTAGCTCCATATGTTATAAGTAAAAAAGGTGTAAATTATATATCTTTATGAACTATGTAGGACAGAGTCATCCGAGAAAATTAACCTCCTCAGGACCGCCGCACGCAGGATTGCGTCCTGGCGGCGGCCCTGTTATTCCTCCTGGACGCGCCGGCGCGTCCTCTCGCGAGACAGAAGATTTCGGCCAGAGCCGGCCCGCACATGCGCAGTGCGGGCCGGGAATCGTTACATCAGAAGTTCGTCACCAGCCTGCCAGCCAATGATCATCGCTGGCAGGTTGGTGACTTTTAAAAAATCGAATCAGAAGCCATTTAACACCTTATATTTATAAATATAAGGTGTTAAATGGCTTCTGTGCTCCTCTGCTGGTCCTTTTCATCGGTTGGTCCCAGCAGAGGAGCACACATCCTGTGAGTACACACCAAACACTACACTTAGCCCCAGATCACCCCCCATCACCCCAATTAACCCCTTGATCACCCCTTGATCACCCCTGTCAATCACTAGTGAAAGGGAAAAAAGTGATCAGTGTAAACTGTCACTTTTTTTTTTCACTAGTAATGACGGTTAGGTTTTAGGTTAGTTTAGGCCCCTTTGTTAGGTAGTTAGCATCGGTTAGCGCCCAGCCCACCGCACCGCAGTCAGATCTATAATAGTATTAGTGTCACCTTAGTTCGCCCTCCACCCAAAACGCAGTGTTTGCCCGATCAGGCCTCATCGGTCGCCCACACGCGCGTTCACCCACGCCCGCCCCGCCGCTGTGACAATTTTTTTTGATCACTGCACAATCACTTTACAATCGCAGCGGCTTCCGGTACTTTGCTAGCCTCCCATTTGTAAGACAGGCTTGCTTTTTTTCTTGGGTAGTCTCAGGGAATACCCCCTAAATTTAGTTGACCAAATGGCAAATAAGGGATATTCTTCTGAAGAGGCCTACAGGATTCTGACCCAGTCGGATGAGGAATGGGAACGCTCATCTGACGAATCCAGCGGGTCAGAATACGAACCTGTAGAAAGCAGTGGCAGTCTGACCCAAAGTTCGGAGAATGAGGTTGAGGTCCCTGATACCACCAGGCGTACCCGGCCCCATGTTGCTAGACAGGTTGCGCAGGATCCGCTTCAAGGGCAGCAGAGTGGAGCTGGCGCTGTTGGATTACGTGGTGAGGCATACACCAGCAGCGCAGCCCATCCTGGACCTAGTACCAACACTGCCGTAGAACATGGTGAAGTGGCGAGCACCAGAAGGGCAGTTGAAGCTGGTACGGTGGCACGTGCATTAGTTCCCCCGTCGCAGCCACCGCACAGACAGGCCCGTAGAGCCCCTAGAGTCCCTGAGATGCTGGCAAACCCTGATTGGCAGCCCCCAACTTCAGCCGCACCAGTAGTTCCCCCTTTCAACGCCCAGTCTGGAGTTAGGGTTGAGACAGCTCAGATCGGATCGGCACTGGTTTTTTTTGAGCTGTTCTTGACTGCGGAGCTCTTGGACTTAGTCGTGGCAGAAACAAATCGGTATGCCACTCAATTTATAGCCGCCAACCCGGGAAGCTTTTATGCCCAGTCTTTCCGGTGGAAACCCGTCCAAGTTTCCGAATTTAAAACTTTTCTGGGCCTTCTCCTCAACATGGGCCTGACAAAAAAGCATGAATTGCGGTCATATTGGTCCACGAATGCAATTCATCACATGCCCATGTTCTCTGCTGCCATGTCCAGGACACGATTTGAGACCATCCTGCGTTTCCTGCACTTTAGTGACAACAGCACCTCTCGTCCCAGAGGCCACCCAGCTTTTGACCGGCTCCACAAAATTCGGCCCCTCATAGACCACTTTAACACCAAATTTGCAGATTTGTATACACCTGAGAAAAACATCTGCATAGACGAGTACCTTATACATTTTACCGGGCGCCTTGGCTTCAAACAATACATCCCAAGCAAGCGCGCCCGGTATGGGGTCAAATTGTATAAGCTCTGTGAAAGGGCCACAGGCTATACGCACAAATTTCGAGTCTATGAGGGTAAAGATCAGACCCTGGAGCCGGTCGGTTGCCCTGACTACCTAGGGAGCAGTGGGAAGACAGTCTGGGACTTGGTGTCACCCTTATTTGGCAAGGGGTACCATCTTTATGTGGACAATTTTTACACAAGTGTGTTCCTCTTCAGGCATTTGTTTTTAGAACAGATTGGCTGCTGTGGCACCGCGCGACCTAGTTGCCGGGGCTTCCCCCAATGGCTCGTTACCACCCGTTTTGCAAGGGGGGAGAGGGCTGCCTTGTGTAACGAAGAACTGCTCGCGGTGAAATGGAGAGACAAGCGTGACGTTTACATGCTCTCCTCCATTCACGCAGACACGACAATCCAAATAGAACAGGCAACCCGTGTCATTGAAAATCCCCTCTCGGTCCAAGAACTATAATTTGCTCATGGGAGGGGTGGACTTCAATGACCAGATGTTGGCTCCTTATTTACTTTCCCGCAGGACCAGACGCTGGTATAAGAAGGTTTCTGTATATTTAATTCAATTGGCGATGTACAATAGTTTTGTTCTCTACAGTAAGGCTGGGAGAACAAGATCCTTCCTCAAATTTCAGGAAGAGATCATCGAGAACCTCCTGTATCCAGAAGGTTCCGTGGCCCCAACCACCAGTGTAGTGAGCCGTCTACACGAGCGACATTTCCCCAGTGTCGTTGCTGGTACCTCAAACCAACCGCCACCCCGAAAAAAATGTTGTGTCTGTAGCAGGAGTGGAATATGGCGTGACACCCGCTATTTCTGTCCTGACTGCCCTGACCACCCTGCCTTATGCTTAGGGGAGTGTTTCCGGAAGTACCACACACAGGTGCACTTAGCATAGGGATTGCGTTACACAGGACAGGCACATAGGGCTCTTAGGGCCCTTTCACTCACAGCTGCTGCAAACCTCTCCTTTCACCTGGGACAAAGTGCATAATGTACTTCGCCACATATCTGGGCGATTTGCGCTTTGCACATTGTCCCATGGGGAAGGAGAGGTTTTTCCTATAAAAGGTAAAAAAATAATCACAGGTAAGCAAAAAAGTTAATGTTCCAAAAGTTCAAAAAAGTTTTTAAAAGTTAATGTTCTGTTTCAAATGTTATAAAGTTAACCACTTCAGCCCCCAGTGCTTAAACACCCTGAAAGACCAGGCCACTTTTTACACTTCTGACCTACACTACTTTCACCGTTTATTGCTTGGTCATGCAACTTACCACCCAAATTAATTTTACCTCCTTTTCTTCTCACTAATAGAGCTTTCATTTGGTGGTATTTCATTGCTGCTGACATTTTTACTTTTTTTTGTTATTAATCGAAATTTAACGATTTTTTTGCAAAAAAATGACATTTTTCACTTTCAGTTGTAAAATTTTGAAAAAAAAACGACATCCATATATAAATTTTGCTCTAAATTTATTGTTCTACATGTCTTTGATAAAAAAAAAATGTTTGGGTAAAAAAAAAATGGTTTGGGTAAAAGTTATAGCGTTTACAAACTATGGTACAAAAATGTGAATTTCCGCTTTTTGAAGCAGATCTGACTTTCTGAGCACCTGTCATGTTTCCTGAGGTTCTACAATGCCCAGACAGTACAAACACCCCACAAATGACCCCATTTCGGAAAGTACACACCCTAAGGTATTCGCTGATGGGCATAGTGAGTTCATAGAACTTTTTATTTTTTGTCACAAGTTAGTGGAAAATGATGATTTTTTATTTTTTTTTCCTTTTCTTACAAAGTCTCATATTCCACTAACTTGTGACAAAAAATAAAAACTTCTATGAACTCACTATGCCCATCACGAAATACCTTGGGGTCTCTTCTTTCCAAAATGGGGTCACTTGTGGGGTGGTTATACTGCCCTGGCATTCTAGGGGCCCAAATGTGTGGTAAGGAGTTTGAAATCAAATTCTGTAAAAAAATGACCTGTGAAATCCGAAAGGTGCTCTTTGGAATATGGGCCCCTTTGCCCACCTAGGCTGCAAAAAAGTGTCACACATCTGGTATCTCCGTACTCAGGAGAAGGTGGGGAATGTGTTTTGGGGTGTCATTTTATATATACCCATGCTGGGTGAGAGAAATATCTTGGTCAAATGCCAACTTTGTATAAAAAAATTGGAAAAGTTGTCTTTTGCCAAGATATTTCTCTCACCCAGCAAGGGTATATGTAAAATGACACCCCAAAACACATTCCCCAACTTCTCCTGAGTACGGAGATACCAGATGTGTGACACTTTTTTGCAGCCTAGGTGGGCAAAGGGGCCCATATTCCAAAGAGCACCTTTCGGATTTCACAGGTCATTTTTTACAGAATTTGATTTCAAACTCCTTACCACACATTTGGGCCCCTAGAATGCCAGGGCAGTATAACTACCCCACAAGTGACCCCATTTTGGAAAGAAGAGACCCCAAGGTATTCGCTGATGGGCATAGTGAGTTTATGGAAGTTTTTATTTTTTGTCACAAGTTAGTGGAATATGAGACTTTGTATGAAAAAAAAAAAAAAAAAAAAAAATCAGCATTTTCCACTAACTTGTGACAAAAAATAAAAAATTCTAGGAACTCGCCATGCCCCTCACGGAATACCTTGGGGTGTCTTCTTTCCAAAATGGGGTCACTTGTGGAGTAGTTATACTGCCCTGGCATTTTCCAGGGGCCCTAATGTGTGGTAAGTAGGTAAATGACCTGTGAAATCCTAAAGGTGCTCTTTGGAATATGGGCCCCTTTGCCCACCTAGGCTGCAAAAAAGTGTCACACATGTGGTATCGCCGTATTCAGGAGAAGTTGGGGAATGTGTTTTGGGGTGTCATTTTACATATACCCTTGCTGGGTGAGAGAAATATCTTGACAAAAGACAATTTTCCCCATTTTTTTATACAAAGTTGGCATTTGACCAAGATATTTCTCTCACCCAGCATGGGTATATGTAAAATGACACCCCAAAACACATTCCCCAACTTCTCCTGAGTACGGCGATACCAGATGTGTGACACTTTTTTGCAGCCTAGATGCGCAAAGGTGCCCAAATTCCTTTTAGGAGGGCATTTTTAGACATTTGGATACCAGACTTCTCACGCTTTGGGGCCCCTAGAATGCCAGGGCAGTATAAATACCCCACATGTGACCCCATTTTGGAAAGAAGACACCCCAAGGTATTCAATGAGGGGCATGGCGAGTTCATAGAAATTTTTTTTTTTTGGCACAAGTTAGCGGAAATTGATATTTTTAATTTTTTTCTCACAAAGTCTCCCGTTCCGCTAACTTGGGACAAAAATTTCAATCTTTCATGGACTCAATATGCCCCTCACGGAATACCTGGGGGTGTCTTCTTTCCGAAATGGGGTCACATGTGGGGTATTTATACTGCCCTGGCATTCTAGGGGCCCTAAAGCGTGAGAAGAAGTCTGGAATATAAATGTCTAAAAAATTTTACGCATTTGGATTCCGTGAGGGGCATGGTGAGTTCATGTGAGATTTTATTTTTTGACGCAAGTTAGTGGAATATGAGACTTTGTAAGAAAAAAATAATAATAATTCCGCTAACTTGGGCCAAAAAAATGTCTGAATGGAGCCTTACAGAGGGGTGATAAATGACAGGGGGGGTGATCAATGACAGGGGGGTGATCAATGACATGGGGGTGATCAATGACAGGGGGGTGATCAATGACAGGGGGGTGATCAGGGAGTCTATATGGGGTGATAACCACAGTCATTGATCACGCCCGTGTAAGGCTTCATTCAGACGTCCGGATGCGTTTTGCGGATCCGATCCATCTATCAGTGGATCCGTAAAAATCATGCGGACATCTGAATGGAGCTCTACAGTGGGGTAATCAATGACAGGGGGGTGATCAGGGAGTCTATATGGGGTGATCACCACAGTCATTGATCATGCCCCTGTAAGGCTTCATTCAGACGTCCGGATGCGTTTTGCGGATCCGATCCATCTATCAGTGGATCCGTAAAAATCATGCGGACGTCTGAATGGAGCTTTACAGGGGGGTAATCAATGACAGGGGGGTGATCAGGGAGTCTATATGGGGTGATCACCACAGTCATTGATCACGCCCCTGTAAGGCTTCATTCAGACGTCCGGATGCGTTTTGCGGATCCGATCCATCTATCAGTGCATCCGTAAAAATCATGCGGACATCTGAATGGAGCTTTACAGGGGGTTGATCAATGACAGGGGGGTGATCAGGGAGTCTATATGGGGTGATCACCACAGTCATTGATCACGCCCCTGTAAGGCTTCATTCAGACGTCCGGATGCGTTTTGCGGATCCGATCCATCTATCAGTGCATCCGTAAAAATCATGCGGACATCTGAATGGAGCTTTACAGGGGGTTGATCAATGACAGGGGGGTGATCAGGGAGTCTATATGGGGTGATCACCACAGTCATTGATCACGCCCCTGTAAGGCTTCATTCAGACGTCCCGATGCGTTTTGCGGATCCGATCCATCTATCAGTGCATCCGTAAAAATCATGCGGACATCTGAATGGAGCTTTACAGGGGGGTGATCAATGACAGGGGTGTAATCAATGACAGGGGGGTGATCAGGGAGTCTATATGGGGTGATAACCACAGTCATTGATCATGCCCCTGTAAGGCTTCATTCAGACGTCCGTATGCGTTTTGCGGATCCGATCCATCTATCAGTGCATCCGTAAAAATCATGCGGACATCTAAATGGAGCTTTACAGGGGGGTGATCAATGACAGGGGTGTAATCAATGACAGGGGGGTGATCAGGGAGTCTATATGGGGTGATCACCACAGTCATTGATCATGCCCCTGTAAGGCTTCATTCAGACGTCCGGATGCGTTTTGCGGATCCGATCCATCTATCAGTGCATCCGTAAAAATCATGCGGACATCTGAATGGAGCTTTACAGGGGGGTGATCAATGACAGGGGTGTAATCAATGACAGGGGGGTGATCAGGGAGTCTATATGGGGTGATCACCACAGTCATTGATCATGCCCCTGTAAGGCTTCATTCAGACGTCCGGATGCGTTTTGCGGATCCGATCCATCTATCAGTGCATCCGTAAAAATCATGCGGACATCTGAATGGAGCTTTACAGGGGGGTGATCAGGGAGTCTATATGGGGTGATCACCACAGTCATTGATCATGCCCCTGTAAGGCTTCATTCAGACGTCCGGATGCGTTTTGCGGATCCGATCCATCTATCAGTGCATCGGTAAAAATCATGCGGACGTCTGAATGGAGCTTTACAGGGGGGTGATCAATGACAGGGGGGTAATCAATGACAGGGGGGTGATCAGGGAGTCTATATGGGGTGATCAGGGGCTAATAAGGGGTTAATAAGTGACGGGGGGGGGGGGTGTAGTGTAGTGTAGTGGTGCTTGGTGCTACTTTACTGAGCTACCTGTGTCCTCTGGTGGTCGATCCAAACAAAGGGGACCACCAGAGGACCAGGTAGCAGGTATATTAGACGCTGTTATCAAAACAGCGTCTAATATACCTGTTAGGGGTTAAAAAAAACACATCTCCAGCCTGCCAGCGAACGATCGCCGCTGGCAGGCTGGAGATCAACTCTCTTACCTTCCGTTCCTGTGAGCGCGCGCGCCTGTGTGCGCGCGTTCACAGGAAATCTCGCGTCTCGCGAGAGGACGCGCCGGCGCGTCCAGGAGGAATAAATCAACCACCTCCAGGACGCGTCTGTGCGTACAGCGGTCCGGAGGTGGTTAATGTTAATAAATTTATTGCGTTGCGGCCTGTTTTTTTTTTTTTTGTTTTGTTTTTACCTTCTAGGTGGACCAACCGATTAACCAGCTGCAGCACTGATGTGCATTCTCACAGAAGCATTGCGCTGCTGTCAGATTACACAGAAGTCAGGGCATACGGGCTGAGTGGGTTTGGATGTTGGGCGGAGCTCCTATGTCCTGGCAGACGCCTTTCCCCTCCTTTTTTTTTTTGGGCAGAGATTTTTTCATCCACATTGATTGATGCGAATGAAGAAATCTGTGCCGTTCATTTTTTCTTTCAGCCCAGAGGCTGAACGAAAAAAAAAAATCTCATTACCCGTATGCTCAATATAAGGAGAATAGCAGAAACTCCTAATGCTGGCCATACATGTAATGATTGCGGAGACCCTCAAATGCCAGGGCAGTACAAACACCCCACAAATGACCCCATTTTGAAAAGAAGACACCCCAAGGTATTCGCTGAGGGCAATATTGAGTCCATGAAAGATTGAACTTTTTGTCCCAAGTTAGCGGAAAGGGAGACTTTGTGAGAAAAGAAAAAAATATCAATTTCCGCTAACTTGTGCCAAAAAAAAAACTCACCATTCCCCTCACGGAATACCTTGGGGTGTCTTCTTTCCAAAATGGGGTCACATGTGGGGTATTTATACTGCCCTGGGATTTTAGGGGCCCTCAAGCGTGAGAAGAAGTATGGAATCCAAATATCTAAAAATGCCCTCCTAAAAGGAATTTGGGCCCCTTTGCGCACCTAGGCTGCAAAAAAGTGTCACACATGTGGTATTGCCGTACTCAGGAGAAGTTGGGGAATGTGTTTTGGGGTGTTTTTTTTACATATACCCATGCTGGGTGAGAGAAATATCTAAAATGACAACTTTGTATAATTTTTTTTGGAAAAGTTGACTTTTAGAGAGATGTTTCTCTCACCCAGCATGGGTATATGTAAAAATACACCCCAAAACACATTTCCCTACTTCTTCTGAGTACGGCGATACCACATGTGTGACACTTTTTTGCAGCCTAGGTGGGCAAAGGGGCCCAAATTCTAAAGAGCACCTTTAGGATTTCACAGGGCATTTTTTACACATTTGGATTTCAAACTACTTCTCACGCATTAGGGCCCCTAAAATGCCAGGGCAGTATAAATACCCCACAAGTGACCCCATTTTGGAAAGAAGACACCCCAAGGTATTTCATGATTGTCACAAGTTAGTGGAATATTAGACTTTGTAAGGGAATTTTTTTTTTTTTTAAATCATCATTTTCCGCTAACTTGTGCCAAAAAATATATAATTCTAGGAACTCGCCATGCCCCTCATGGAATACCTTGGGGTGTCTTCTTTCCAAAATGGGGTCACTTGTTGGGTATTTATAATGCCCTGGCATTTTAGGGGCCCTAATGCGTGAGAAGTATTTTGAAATCCAAATGTGTTAAAAATGCCCTGTGAAATCCTAAAGGTGCTCTTTAGAATTTGGGCCCCTTTCCCCACCTAGGCTTCAAAAAAGTGTCACACATGTGGTATTGCCGTAACTCAGGAGAAGTAGGGCAATGTGTTTTGAGGTGTCTTTTTACATACACTGCGTGCAGAATTATTAGGCAAATGAGTATTTTGACCACATCATCCTCTTTATGCATGTTGTCTTACTCCAAGCTGTATAGGCTCGAAAGCCTACTACCAATTAAGCATATTAGGTGATGTGCATCTCTGTAATGAGAAGGGGTGTGGTCTAATGACATCAACACCCTATATTAGGTGTGCATAATTATTAGGCAACTTCCTTTCCTTTGGCAAAATGGGTCAAAAGAAGGACTTGACAGGCTCAGAAAAGTCAAAAATAGTGAGATATCTTGCAGAGGGATGCAGCACTCTTAAAATTGCAAAGCTTCTGAAGCGTGATCATCGAACAATCAAGCGTTTCATTCAAAATAGTCAACAGGGTCGCAAGAAGCGTGTGGAAAAACCAAGGCGCAAAATAACTGCCCATAAACTGAGACAAGTCAAGCGTGCAGCTGCCAAGATGCCACTTGCCACCAGTTTGGCCATATTTCAGAGCTGCAACATCACTGGAGTGCCCAAAAGCACAAGGTGTGCAATACTCAGAGACATGGCCAAGGTAAGAAAGGCTGAAAGACGACCACCACTGAACAAGACACACAAGCTGAAACGTCAAGACTGGGCCAAGAAATATCTCAAGACTGATTTTTCTAAGGTTTTATGGACTGATGAAATGAGAGTGAGTCTTGATGGGCCAGATGGATGGGCCCGTGGCTGGATTGGTAAAGGGCAGAGAGCTCCAGTCCGACTCAGACGCCAGCAAGGTGGAGGTGGAGTACTGGTTTGGGCTGGTATCATCAAAGATGAGCTTGTGGGGCCTTTTCGGGTTGAGGATGGAGTCAAGCTCAACTCCCAATCCTACTGCCAGTTTCTGGAAGACACCTTCTTCAAGCAGTGGTACAGGAAGAAGTCTGCATCCTTTTAAGAAAAACATGATTTTCATGCAGGACAATGCTCCATCACACGCGTCCAAGTACTCCACAGCATGGCTGGCAAGAAAGGGTATAAAAGAAGAAAATCTAATGACATGGCCTCCTTGTTCACCTGATCTGAACCCCATTGAGAACCTGTGGTCCATCATCAAATGTGAGATTTACAAGGAGGGAAAACAGTACACCTCTCTGAACAGTGTCTGGGAGGCTGTGGTTGCTGCTGCACGCAATGTTGATGGTGAACAGATCAAAACACTGACAGAATCCATGGATGGCAGGCTTTTGAGTATCCTTGCAAAGAAAGGTGGCTATATTGGTCACTGATTTGTTTTTGTTTTGTTTTTGAATGTCAGAAATGTATATTTGTGAATGTTGAGATGTTATATTGGTTTCACTGGTAAAAATAAATAATTGAAATGGGTATATATTTGTTTTTTGTTAAGTTGCCTAATAATTATGCACAGTAATAGTCACCTGCACACACAGATATCCCCCTAAAATAGCTAAAACTAAAAACAAACTAAAAACTACTTCCAAAAATATTCAGCTTTGATATTAATGAGTTTTTTGGGTTCATTGAGAACATGGTTGTTGTTCAATAATAAAATTAATCCTCAAAAATACAACTTGCCTAATAATTCTGCACTCCCTGTATACCCATGCTGGGTGAGATAAATATCTCTGTCAAATGACAACTTTGTATGAAAAAATGGGAAAAGTTGTCTTTTAGAGAGATATTTCTCTCACCCAGCATGGGTATATGTAAAAAGACACCCCAAAACACATTGCCCTACTTCTCCTGAGTATGGCGATACCACATGTGTGACACTTTTTTGCATCCTAGGTGGGAAAAGGGGCCCAAATTCTAAAGAGCACCTTTAGGATTTCACAGGGCATTTTTTACACATTTGGATTTCAAACTAAAATGCCAGGGCTGTATAAATACCCCACAAGTGACCCCATTTTGAAAAGAAGACACCCCAAGGTATTTCGTGATGGGCATAGTGAGTTCATGGAAGTTTCTATTTTTTGTCACAAGTTAGTGGAATATGAGACTTTGTAAAAAAAAAAAAAATCATCATTTTCCGCTAACTTGTGCCAAAAAAAAAAAAATTCTAGGAACTCGCCATGCCCCTCAAGGAATATCTTGGGGTGTCTTATTTCCAAAATGGGGTCACTTGTGGGGTATTTATACTGCCCTGGCATTTTAGGGGCCCTAATGCGTGAGAAGTAGTTTGAAATCCAAATGTGTTAAAAATGCCCTGTGAAATCCTAAAGGTGCTCTTTAGAATTTGGGCCCCTTTGCCCACCTAGGCTGCAAAAAAGTGTCACACATGTGGTATCGCCGTACTCAGGAGAAGTAGGGAAATGTGTTTTGGGGTGTCTTTTTACATATACCCATGCTGGGTGAGATATATATCTCTGTCAAATGACAACTTTGTATAAAAAAATGGGAAAAGTTGTCTTTTAGAGAGATATTTCTCTCACCCAGCATGGGTATATGTAAAAAGACACCCCAAAACACATTGCCCTACTTCTCCTGAGTATGGCGA
Source organism: Bufo bufo (assembly GCF_905171765.1). Taxonomy (NCBI): domain Eukaryota; kingdom Metazoa; phylum Chordata; class Amphibia; order Anura; family Bufonidae; genus Bufo; species Bufo bufo. Next base: position 413,111,851 of record NC_053390.1, read on the forward strand.
TACCACATGTGTGACACTTTTTTGCAGCCTAGGCGGGCAAAGGGGCCAAAGAGCACCTTTAGGATTTCACAGGGCATTTTTTACACATTTTGATTTCAAACTACTTCTCATGCATTAGGGCCCCTAAAATGCCAGGGCAGTATAAATACCCCACAAGTGACCCCATTTTGGAAAGAAGACACCCCAAGGTATTTCGTGATGGGCATAGTGAGTTCATGGAAGTTTTTATTTTTTGTCACAAGTTAGTGGAATATGAGACTTTGTAATAAAAAATAAATAAAAAAAAGCATCATTTTCCGCTAACTTGTGACAAAAAATATAAACTTTTATGAACTCACTATGCCCATCAGCCAATACCTTAGGGTGTCTACTTTTCCGAAATGGGGTCATTTGTGGGGTGTTTCTACTGTCTGGCCATTGTAGAACCTCAGAAAACATGACAGGTGCTCAGAAAGTCAGAGCTGCTTCAAAATGCGGAAATTCACATTTTTGTTCCATAGTTTGTAAACGCTATAACTTTTGCACAAACCTATAAATATACACTTATTGTATTTTTTTTATCAAAGACATGTAGAACAATAAATTTAGAGAAAAATTTATATAGAAATGTAGTTTTATTTGAAAAATTTTACAACTGAAAGTGAAAAATGACTTTTTTTGCAAAAAATTCGATTAATAACAAAAAAAGTTAAAATGTCAGCAGCAATGAAATACTACCAAATAAAAGCTCTATTAGTGAGAAGAAAAGGAGGTAAAATTCATTTGGGTGGTAAGTTGTATGACTGAGCAATAAACTGTGAAAGTAGTGTAGTGCAGAATTGTAAAAAGTGGTCTGGTCATTAAGGGTGTTTAAGCTAGGGGGGCTGAGGTGGTTAAAGAGTACATAACAGAGGACAATTCTAACACAGGTAAACAGTAATGAATGAATCGGACCATGTGCAGTCAGTTAACAGTTCCCCACAGGATTCTTTGTTATATACTTGTAGTGCACGAGGGACATTGTACAATAAAGTGTAAAGGGAGTACTCTCTCAGGATCTAATATATGTAAGGCAGAATCAAGTAGTCAGTAATGTCAATTTGCCTCAGATAGATAACAATGACTTTATACCTATAGGAAGTGACCCATTAAACCCTATTAAGAGCAGAAGAAGGAAAAGAGTTGTACTCTGTTAGATATGGTATGACACAGGTTTTAGATCTCAATAGAGGCTTTATAAATGCTCAACCAAGGTTGCCATATCTTTAGAAAAGTAGCTCTTTGCCCTCGGTCCCAACCCACCATTTCCTCCATAAGACATATTTGTTGTACTTTATCCAACCATTCTTTAACCTCTTAAGGACACAGGGCGAACAGGTACGCCCTGATGTCCTGGTACTTAAGGACACAGGGCGTACCTGTACGTCCTGTGTATCTCTGATCACCGCCGCGCGGCGGGCGGTGATCGGAACAAGGTGCCTGCTCAAATCATTGAGCAGGCACCTTGGGTCAATGCCCAAGGGGGGTCCTGTGACCCCCCTGTGTCGGCTATGGCCGCAAACCGCAGGTCAATTCAGACCTGCGGTTTGCGGTGTTTACGGGAGTTGCGGCGGTCGGTCGGCGGTGCCATAGGGTCCCCGTGCGGCTGTAATGGGGACCCGATGGCATGGAAGGCAGCGCGATGCCTTCCTTAGGCATTGGCGCTGCCTTCCGGTGACAAGCCTGTGAGATCCAGCCCCCTGGATCTCACAGGCAGGAAGCTGTATGAGTAATACACACTGTATTACTCATACAGCCAATGCATTTCAATACAGAAGTATTGGAATGCATTGTAAAGGGAATCAGACCCCCAAAAGTTAAACTTCCAAAGTGGGACAAAAAAATAAGTGAAAAAAAAGTTGAAAAAATAAAGTTTTCCCCCCAAAAAATGAAAAGTAAAAAAAAAAAAAAAACTAATTTCCCCCAAATAAAGTTAAAAAAAAAGGGGAATTTTTTTTTTGACATATTAGGTATCGCCGTGTCCGCATCGACCGGCTCTATTAACATATCACATGACCTAACCCCTCAGATGAACACCGTAAAAAATTAAAACTGTGATAAATAAACCATTTTTTTGTCACCTTACATCACTAAGGCTGGGTTCAGACCTGAGCGTATTTGATATGCGCGTTATTGTCGCGTGTTTTATGCACGTTTTTGTGCGCGTTTTTGTCCATAGTCAACGCGCGTATTACGCGCGTTTGTGTGATTGACAGCAGTGTTGTCCAATGAAAATACAGCCCTGTCTATATGAAAGGTGTCTAATGAGAGAGAAATGCAGGTGGGAAATTTCATGTGTTTTGGGAGAGTGGATTGTTTGCAGTCATGGAATTCTCCAGAAGGCGACCAATTGCGGCAATTGTTGCAGCAATCCATCTCAGACGTTTGCGGCGAAGGAGAGAGAGCAGGCGACGCTTCTGGGTCCATCCTGTCATTGCCAATCGACAGGAAAGGGGACAGTTCTGGGCACTGTACGAGACCCTCCGGGCCCATGAAGACAATTTTTTTTCATACACGCGGATGTCCATCACCAGGTTTGTACATATACAATAGTTATAGTAGTGGTGTTCCAATTGAGAAGGTACCAGTTTTAGTTTTTTGGTATTGTTAACCCTCACCATTTTCGTTTTCAACAGCTTTGATGAGCTCCTGGGGTTGTTGGGCACCCGTTTATAACGTCAGGACACCTTCATGTGGGACAGTATACCACCAGCGGAAAGACTGATTATTACTTTGCGGTAAGTAGACTCTAATTGTGGCCTTATAAAGCATTTGCATTGTGTGGTGACTGGATATTAGTGTGGCCTTTGTTATTTTCTACTGGTGGTTGTGACGTTTGAGTGTTTTTGCGGGGGGGTATTGGATGTGTATGCTTTGTAAATTTGGCATATAGATACCATACATACATAGTTTACCCACATTTTTCCATACGGAACCACTCACTTCCAAATAAGAGTCACAAAAACTTTGCAAATGATTTTATTTTTGGGAACAGTTATAACATGTTACAGTTCCTCAAAAAATGCGCAAAGTGTGTTTAACAAAATCAACATAACTATCGTACTTTTTAACGTAAAATTATTCGGTAATTTTCCTATAAAAACAATGAAGGTCGAACACCCCTGACGCACCAAATTATGTCTGTTATTTCTCACAGATTTTGGTATTGTGGGAAGGTAAAATGTGGCTCGGGATCCCGCATGGCCTCTCTCATTCCGCCTGATTGATGGGCAGGTTGCATTTGAGTGGTGGTGGAGGGGTTGTTGCCCATGCTGGTGGAGGGATAGCTGTATGATGATTGTGGTTGTGTGTGCCATGTGTCGTGAGGGTGTGGTATGTTAGTTTGTGATGTGTATGTGTGAGTGGTTGGTGGATGTTGTGGTGGATGTTGTGGTGGATGTTGTGGCGGATGTTGTGGTGCATTGTTGGCCTGTGTGATGTCATAATATGGAATGAAGCTGTCTAGGGCCCTTGTTAAGGTATCCCTCGCTTCTGTTATTCGACTTCTGGGCACTTGCTGCATTTTTTCCTCCAAACTCAGTAAGAAAAGGCCATCACAAGAGAGTTTGGGTGCTGGATGGGCAAGTGCATCCAAGCATGCAATTAGCCGGTCCTCTTGGCAATCTGGTCTTCTCCTTTTTGGTCGGTGAGTCCGAATGTTTTCGGTTTCCACGACAGGTCGGGCAGGCTGTGTGGGGGTTTGGAATGGAGGTGTGGGATCGGGTGGAGGAGGACTTAGTGGCCCCGTAGACGCACAGGCCTCACTGTCTCTGGTGACCTCCTCCTCTTCCTCCTCCTGCTGTTGACGTTGTGACCAGCTACTATCGGTGCTGTAAACATGAAAATATACATAAGTATGTGCAAGATATGAAAGTGAATGCATGTCATACCACACCCTCTCCTGCATGTGTATGCACTGGACTCACTGGACTCACCTCCGCATTTCAGTGCATGGTATTAGAAAGGCCATTTGCTCCGCATGGACATAGCTGGACCGTGAACTTGGCGAAGCTCCGCTCCTCTGTTCCCTCTCCTTGCGCCGATGACGAATGAATGCATCTTTGAGGCTCTTCCACTTGGTTTTTAGTACGTTTACTATAATAAAAAAAAAAAAAAAACATCCATTAATTTTAATCTTGATTTTCTCACATTTTTTGGAGCTATTTAGCTACTGGCCACTCTTTGATCAGTCTTCACTACACCTTCCTGATCGGGAAATCCACAGCCAGTGTGATCGTGAAGGAAACCTTCATCGCCATTTGGCATGTCCTTCATGCTGCTGTGATGGGCCAACCAAACAAGGAGGAGTGGCTGAAAAGTTCGGATACTTTTCAGCAAACATGCAATTTCCCGAACTGTGTAGGAGCAATTGACGGCAAACACATCCGCGTTCTGAAGCCAATGAGGAGTGGCAGTCAGTTCTTTAATTATAAAAAATACTTTTCTGTTGTTCTTTTTGCGGTATGTGATGCTAACTATTGTTTCCGTTACATCAATGTGGGTTCCTATGGCAGCAGCTCTGACTCTGCTGTTTTTGGCCATTCTGACTTTGGTCAAATGCTCATTACTAATGCCCTTGACCTTCCCGGGAACACCACACTGCCTGGCACCACTTATCCTTCTATGCCATTTGTTTTTGTTGGTGACGAGGCATTTGCTCTAGGTCAGCATCTTATGAGGCCATACTCCAGCCGTGGTCTCTCCATTGTGCGACGTGTTTTTAATTATCGTCTGACAAGAGCACGCAGGGTGGTGGAATGTGCATTCGGCATATTATCCAACAAATGGCGCTCACCCATACATCTTAAATTGGAGACCGCCATCTCGGCTGTGAAGGCAGCATGTGCTCTTCACAATTTTGTCAGACAAAGGGATGGCTTCAATTTTGAGGATTCTTTGAGCCATTCCATGGAGAGTCCGATTCGCAGCGGTGTTCGTGGGACCACACATGGTGCCGCTATTCGAGACCACTTCACTGCATATTTCATGTCACCACAGGGGAAGTTACCTTGGCAAATGCAAGCCATATAAATTTATATTATTTTGTCTTTTTCTGCTGCAAAGATTGTTTCTTTGTCTTTTAATATTCCATTTTATTTGTTTATTGTAATGGCTGAATTAAAAGATTTGAAGAGTGAATTTGTGCAATGCCGTTTTTTCACCTATATAGTGCCCCTTGTAGAAGCCCCAATAGTGCCCACCAATACTCGTCCATTAACAAGGGAAAACAATGTGGGCGGAATTAGGGGTCCCATTTATGTGCCCAATACTCGTCCATTAACAAGGGAAAACAATGTGGGCAGAATTCGGGGTCCCATTTATGTGCCCAATACTGGTACTGTAGACATACAATCACCTATAATGTGCCAGTGCTGCAATAGCCCACAAGCACAATAATGTTTCAACGTAGACAATATCCATATCAACTTTATAACACAAATCTGCACCACAAATGTAGGCCAATATTTGAAATTAAAATACATTTCCAGATTGGAACAGCGCCGTCTGGCGAAGCACAGTGGAACAAGTGCAAATTGAGCATACTGGCCCACTACATTGTGCCAGAATGTGGGTGACGGGAAACATTGACTGCCCATATACTAGAACAGGGATGGTGAAGCTGCAGCCCTCCAGCTGTAGCAAAACTACAACTCCATGCATGCCTGGACAGGCTACAGCAAGTAAAATACAGCACAGCATATTGGGAGTTGTAGTTAGACAACAGCTGGAGGGCCGCAGGTAGAGCTGGGCTGGACTATTACATATAGTTTTTACACCAGTACACACAAGGAGTTCCTTTTTACACTCAGAACACACATGTCAATACCTTGCCCTTCTTTCCCTGTTTTGGATAATCTCTTCCACTGTGGCCAGATGTTTTGGCCAATGTCCTCCCATGCCTGCTTCCTGCTTCTCCTGTTTTTGTAATTAGCATCTTGGATGTCATACAGGCAGCGTTTTGCCTGCACAAGCCTGATCAGTGTCTCACTATCACAGCCTGCTTCCTCCATCTTGGTCAGGCTAGACATTTGCCTCTCACTAGGGTGTGTCCTTTTATTGCCTGTTGCTATGTGCCAAACGCACGTTCGTACGCGCGTTTTTATGGTCACAAACGCGCAAAATAACATATATGCGCGTTCCTATGCAATCCTATGGCCGCAAATGCGCGACAAAACGCCCCAAAGAAGCTCAAGAACTTTTTTGAGCATAGGGCGTTTTTCAGCGCGTTCAAACGCGCTGTAAAACGCTCAAGTGAGAACCAGGGCCATAGGGAAGCATTGGTTTTCATGTGTTGAACGTTTTACAGCGCGTTTGAACGCGCTGTAAAACGCTCAAGTGTGAACCCAGCCTAAAAGTACAACAGCAAGCGACCAAAATAGTACCAATCTAACCGTCACCTCATCCCGCAAAAAATGAGCCCTTACCTAAGACAATCGCCCAAAAAAAAAAAAAATATGGCTCAGAATATGGAGACACTAAAACATCCTTTTTTTGTTTTAAAAAAGCTGTTATTGTGTAAAACTTAAGTAAATTAAAAAAAGTATACATATTAGATATCGCCGCCTCTGTAATAACAAGCTCTATAAAAATATCACATGACCTAACCCCTCAGGTGAACATCGTAAAAAAAAAAAAAAGTGTAAAAAAGCCATTTTTTGTCACTTTACATCACAAAAAGTGTAATAGCAAGCGATCAAAAAGTCATATGCACCCCAAAATAGTGCCAATCAAACCGTCATCTCATCCCACAAAAAATGAGACCCTACCTAAGATAATCGCCCAAAAACGGAAAAAAACTATGGCTCACAGAATATGGAGACACTAAAACATGATTTTTTTTTGTTTCAAAAATGATATTATTGTGTAAACTTACATAAATTAATTAAAAATTATACATATTAGTTATCGCCGCGTCCGTAATAACCTGCTCTATAAAAATATCACATGACCTAACCCCTCAGATGAATACCGTAAAAAAATTTCAATAAAAACGGTGTAAAAAAAGCAATTTTTTGTCACCTAACATCACAAAAAGTATAATAGCAAGCGATCAAAAAGTTATACGCACCCCAAAATAGTGCCAATCAAACCGTCATCTCATCCCGCAAAAATCATACCCTACCCAAGATAATCGCCCAAAAACTGAAAAAACTATGGCTCTCAGACTATGGCGACACTAAAACATGATTTTTTTTGTTTAAAAAATGAAATCATTGTGTAAAACTTACATAAATAAATAAAAAGTATACATATTAAGTATCGCCGCGTCTGTAACAACCTGCTCTATCAATATATCACATTACCTAACGCCTCAGATGAATACCGTAAAAAAATAAAAATAAAAACAGTGTAAAAAAAGCCATTTTTTGTCACCTTACATCACAAAAAGTGTAATAGCAAGCGATCAAAAAGTCATACGCACGCCAAAATAGTGCCAATCATACCATCATCTCATCCCGCAAACATCATACCCTACCCAAGATAATCGCCCAAAAACTGAAAAAAATATGGCTCTCAGACTATGGAGACACTAAAACATGATTTTTTTTGTTTCAAAAATGAAATCATTGTGTAAAACTTACATAAATAAAAAAAAGTATACATATTAGGTATCGCCGTGTCCGTAATAACCTGCTCTATAAAAATATCACATGACCTAACCCCTCAGGTGAATACTGTAAAAAAAAACGGTGTAATAAAGCTATTTTTTTGTCACCTTACATCACAAAAAGTGTAATAGCAAGCGATCAAAAAGTCATACACACCCCAAAATCAAACCGTCATCTCATCCCAAAATAAATTAGCCCCTACACAAGACAGTCGCCCAAAAAATAAATAAAACTATGGCTTTCAGAATGTGGAGACACTAAAGAATCATTTAAAAAAAAAATGCTTTGTTATGTAAAACTGAAACAAACAACCAAAAAAAGTAGCCATATTTTATATTGTTGCGTCTGTGACAACTTGCTCTATAAAAATACCACATGATCTAACCTGTCAGATGAATGTTGTAAATAACAAAAAATAGAAAAAAGGTGCCAAAACAGCTATTTCTTGTTACCTTGCCTCACAAAAAGTGTAATATAGAGCAACCAAAAATCATATGTACCCTAAAATAGTACCAACAAAACTGCCACCCTATCCCGTAGTTTCTAAAATGGGGTAATTTTTTTGGAGTTTCTACTCTAGCGGTGCATCAGGGGGGCTTCAAATGTGACATGGTGTCAAAAAAACAGTCCAGCAAAATCTGCCTTCCAAAATTCGTATGGTATTCCTTTCCTTCTGCGCCCTGCCGTGTGACCGTACAGCAGTTTATGACCACATATGGGGTGTTTCTGTAAACTACTGGGAAAAAATTATTAAAATGGAAAATCTGCCAAAAAAGTGACATTTTGAAATTTTATCTCCATTTTCCATTAATTCTTGTGGAACAACTAAAGGGTTAACAAAGTTTGTAAAATCAGTTTTGAATACCTTGAGGGGTGTAGTTTCTAGAATGGGGTAATTTTTGGGTGGTTTCTATTATGTAAGCCTCACAAAGTGACTTCAGACCTAAACTGGTCCTTAAAAAGTGGGTTTTTGAAAATTTCTGAAAAATGTCAAGATTTGTTTCTAAACTTCTATGCCTTGTAACATCCCCAAAAAATAAAATCATTCCCACAATGATCCAAACATGAAGTAGACATATGGGGAATGTAAAGTAGTAATTATTTTTGCAGGTATTACTATGTATTATAGAAGTAGAGAAATTGAGATTTGGAAATTTGGAAATTGTAAACAATTTTTGGCAAATTTGGTATTTTTTTTATAAATAAAAATGAATTTTTTTTACTCCATTTTACCAGTGTCATGAAGTACAATATGTGATGAAAAAACAATCTCAGAATAGCCTGGATAAGTCAAAGCGTTTTAAAGTTATCACCACATAAAGTGACACTGGTCAAATTTGCAAAAAATGGCCTGGTCCTTAAGGGGTTAATAGTTGGAGGGTCTGTACTTCGCCATCTAGTATTGATGATATATTTAGCTGCTGTAATTAGGTATGTAATCAAATTATTAGCAGCAGGTCGGAATACGCTCTTAAGGCAACCATAACACAATGAGGGCTGATGAATTAAGCGTTTACAGATTTTATTAATGTTGTGCTCAACTTCTCTCCAATAGGAGGTTACTTTTGAGCAGAACCACCAAATGTGGGATAAAGAACCCACCTCATCCTGACATCTCCAACACCTAGAGGTGTGCTCTATGTAGGAAATCTGGAGTTTTATACCAGCGAGATAAAATTTTAAAGGAATTCTCCTGGAGACGAATGCACCTGGAAAAACCATGTGAGTGATTGAGTATAAAATAGAAAAAAAAGAAAAAACACACATATTAGGTATCCCCATGTCCGTTACGACAGGCTCTATAAATATATCACATGATCCACCCCATCCGATAGACACCATAAAAAAAAAACTGTGTAAAAAAAAGCCATTTTTGTTACCTTACATCACTAAAAGTGCAACACCAAGCGATCAAAAAGGTGTATGCCTCCCAAAATAGTACCAATCTAACCACCATCTCATCCCGCAAAAAATGAGCCCCTATATAGGACAATCGCCCAAAAAAAAAAAAAAAACTATGGCTCAGACTATGGAGACACTAAAACATGATTTTTTAAAATGTGTTAAATGTAAAAAATAAAATAAGTATACATATTAGGTATCACCGCGTCCGTAACAACCTTCCCTATAAAAATACCACATGACCTAACCCCTCAGATTATCACCGCCAAAAAAAAAAAAGGCACTGTTTGTCCCCTTACACCACAAAAAGTGTAATAGCAAGCGATCAAAAAGTCATACGCACCCCAAAATTGTACCAATCAAACCGTCATCTCATCCCACACTACAGAATCAGTGCCATAAATATGGGTTAACAAAGGTGTAAAATCAGTTTTGAATACCTTGAGGGGTGTAGTTTCTAAAATGGGGTCACTTTTTTGGAGTTTCTACTCTAGGGGTGCATCAGGGTGGCTTCAAATAGGACATGGTGTCAAAAAACCAGTCCATCAAAATCTGCCTTCCAAAAACCATATGGCCTTCCTTTCCTTCTGCGCCCTGCTGTGTGGCCAAACAGCCGTTTACGACCACATATGGGGTGTTTTTGTAAACTACAGAATCAGGGCAATAAATATAGAGTTTTGGATGGCTGTTAACCTTTGGTTTTGGTTTGTTAGCTGAAAAAAAATTATTAAAATGGAAAATCTGCCAAAAAAGTGAAATTCTGAAATTTCATCTCCATTTTCCATTAATTCCTTTGGAACACCTAAAGGGTTAACAAAGCTTGAAAAATCAGTTTTGAATACCTTGAGGGGTGTAGTTTATAAAATGGGGTCACTTTTTTGGAGTTTCTACTCTAAGGGTGCATCAGGGTGGCTTCAATTGGGACATGGTGTCAAAAACACAGTCCATCAAAATCTGCCTTCCAAAAACCATATGGCGTTCCTTTCCTTCTGCGCCCTGCTGTGTGGCCAAACAGCCGTTTACGACCACATATGGGGTGTTTTTGTAAACTACAGAATCAGGGCAATAAATATAGAGTTTTGGATGGCTGTTAACCTTTGGTTTTGGTTTGTTAGCGGAAAAAAAATGATTAAAATGGAAAATCTGCCAAAAAAGTGAAATTCTGAAATTTCATCTCCATTTTCCATTAATTCTTGTGGAACACCTAAAGGGTTAACAAAGCTTGTAAAATCAGTTTTGAATACCTTGAGGGGTGTAGTTTATAAAATGGCGTCACTTTTTTGCAGTTTCTACTCTAAGGGTGCATTAGGGTGGCTTCAATTAGGACATGGTGTCAAAAACACAGTCCATCAAAATCTGCCTTCCAAAAACCATATGGTGTTCCTTTCCTTCTGCGCCCTGCTGTGTGGCCAAACAGCCGTTTACGACCACATATGGGGTGTTTCTGTAAACTACAGAATCAGGGCCATAAATATTGACTTTTGTTTGGCTGTTAACCCTTGCTTTGTTACTGGAAAAAAATGGATTCAAATGGAAAACCTGCCAAAAAAGTGAAATCCTGAAATTTCATCTACATTCTCCTTTACTTTTTGTGGAACACCTAAAGGGTTAACAAAGTTTCTAAAATCAGTTTTGAATACCTTGAGGGGTGTAGTTTCTAAAATGGGGTCACTTTATTGGAGTTTCTCCTCTAGGGGTGCATCAGGGTGGCTTCAAATGGGACATGTGTCCAAAAACCAGTCCATCAAAATCTGCCTTCCAAAAACCATATGGCATTCCTTTCCTTCTGCGCCCTGCCGTGTAGCCATACAGCAGTTTTTGACCACATAGAGGGTGTTTCTGTAAACTACAGAATCAGGGCAATAAATATGGAGTTTTGTTTGGCTGTTAACCTTTGGTTTGTTAGCGGAAAAAAAATGATTAAAATGGAAAATCGGCCAAAAAAGTGAAATTCTGAAATTTCATCTCCATTTTCCATTAATTCTTGTGGAACACCTAAATGGTTAACAAAGTTTGTAAAATCAGTTTTTAATACCTTGAGGGGTGTAGTTTCTAAAATGGGGTCACTTTTTGGGAGTTTCTACTCTAGGGGTGCATCAGGGTGGCTTCAAATGGGACATGGTGTCAAAAAAACAGTCCATCAAAATCTGCCTTTCAAAAACCATTAGACGTTCCTTTCCTTTTGCGCCGTGCCATGTGCCCGTACAGCAGTTTTTGACCACACAGAGGGTGTTTCTGTAAACTACAGTGTCAGGGCAATAAATATTGAGTTTAGTTTGGCTGTTAATCCTTGCTTTGTTAGCGGAAAAAAATGATTAAAATGAAAATCTGCCCAAAAAAGTGAAATTCTGAAATTTCATCTCCATTTTCCATTAATTCTTGTGGAACACCTAAAGGGTTAACAAAGTTTGTAAAATCAGTTTTGAATACCTTGAGGGGTATAGTTTCAAAAATGGGGTCACTTTTTTGGAGTTTCTACTCTAGGGGTTCATCAGGGTGGCTTCAAATGGGACATGGTGTCAAAAAACCAGTCCATCAAAATCTGCCTTCCAAAAACCATATGGCGTTCCTTTCATTCTGCGCCATGCCATGTGCCCGTACAGCAGTTTTTGACCACATAGGGGGTGTTTCTGTAAACTACAGAGTCAGGGCAATAAATATTGAGTTTTGTTTGGCTGTTAACCTTTGGTTTGTTAGCGGGGAAAAAAAAAGATTAAAATGGAAAATCTGCCAAAAAAGTGAAATTCTGAAATTTCATCTCCATTTTCAATTAATTCTTGTGGAACACCTAAAGGGTTAACAAAGTTTATAAAATCAGTTTTAAATACCTTGAGGGGTTTAGTTTCTAAAATGGGGTCTTTTTTTGAGTTTCTACTTTAGGGGTGCAATAGGGTGGCTTCAAATGAGACATGGTGTCTAAAAAAGCAGTCCATCAAAATCTGCCTTCCAAAAACCATATGGCCTTCCTTTCCTTCTGCGCCCTGCTGTGTGGCCAAACAGCCGTTTACGACCACATATGGGGTGTTTTTGTAAACTACAGAATTAGGGCAATAAATATTGAGTTTAGTTTGGCTGTTAATCCTTGCTTTGTTAGCCGAAAAAATTATTAAAATTGAAAATCTGCCCAAAAATGTGAAATTCTGAAATTGAATCTCCATTTTCCATTAATTCTTGTGGAACACCTAAAGGGTTAACAACGTTTGTAAAATCAGTTTTTAATACCTTTAGGGTGTCGTTTCTAAAATGGGGTCTTTTTTGGTGGTTTCTATTATGTAAGCCTCACAAAGTGACTTCAGTCATGAACTGGTCCTTAAAAAGTGGGTTTTAGAAACGTTCTGAAAAATCTCAAGATTTGCTTCTAAACTTCTAAGCCTTCTGACGTCCCCAAAAAATAAAATGGCATTCACAAAATGATCCAAACATGAAGTAGACATATGGGAAATGTAAAGTAATAACTATTATATGAGGTATCCCTATTAGAGTTGAGCGAACACCTGGATGTTCGGGTTCGAGAAGTTCGGCCGAACTTCCCGGAAATGTTCGGGTTCGGGATCCGAACCCGATCCGAACTTCGTCCCGAACCCGAACCCCATTGAAGTCAATGGGGACCCGAACTTTTGGGCACTAAAAAGGCTGTAAAACAGCCCAGGAAAGAGCTAGAGGGCTGCAAAAGGCAGCAACATGTAGGTAAATCCCCTGCAAACAAATGTGGATAGGGAAATGAATTAAAATTGAAATTAAAAAAATAAAAATGAACCAATATCAATTGGACAGAGGTCCCATAGCAGAGAATCTGGCTTCACGTCAGCAGAGAATCAGTCTCTTCATGCCATAGCAAAGAATCTGGCTTCATGTCAGCAGAGAATCAGTCTCTTCATGCCATAGCAGAGAATCTGGCTTCATGTCAGCGCAGAATCAGTCTTCATGTCATAGCAGAGAATCAGGCTTCACGTCACCCACCACTGGAACAGGCCACTGTCACACATTTAGGCCCAGGCACCCAGGCAGAGGAGAGGTCCCGTAACAGAGAATCTGGCCTTATGTCAGCGCAGAATCTATCTTCATGTCATAGCAGAGAATCAGGCTTCACGTCACCCACCACTGGAACAGGCCACTGTCACACATTTAGGCCCCGGCACCCAGACAGAGGAGAGTGGTCCCGTAACAGAGAATCTGGCCTTATGTCAGCGCAGAATCTGTCTTCATGTCATAGCAGAGAATCAGGTTTCACGTCACCCACCACTGGAACAGGCCACTGTCACACATTTAGGCCCAGGCACCCAGGCAGAGGAGAGAGGTCCCGTAACAGAGAATCTGGCCTTATGTCAGCGCAGAATCTGTCTTCATGTCATAGCAGAGAATCAGGCTTCACGTCACCCACCACTGGAACAGGCCACTGTCACACATTTAGGCCCCGGCACCCAGACAGAGGAGAGCGGTCCCGTAACAGAGAATCTGGCCTTATGTCAGCGCAGAATCTGTCTTCATGTCATAGCAGAGAATCAGGCTTCACGTCACCCACCACTGGAACAGGCCACTGTCACACATTTAGGCCCAGGCACCCAGGCAGAGGAGAGAGGTCCCGTAACAGAGAATCTGGCCTTATGTCAGCGCAGAATCTGTATTCATGTCATAGCAGAGAATCAGGCTTCACGTCACCCACCACTGGAACAGGCCACTGTCACACATTTAGGCCCCGGCACCCAGACAGAGGAGGGCGGTCCCGTAACAGAGAATCTGGCCTTATGTCAGCGCAGAATCTGTATTCATGTCATAGCAGAGAATCAGGCTTCACGTCACCCACCACTGGAACAGGCCACTGTCACACATTTAGGCCCCGGCACCCAGACAGAGGAGAGGTTCATTCAACTTTGGGTTGCCCCGCAATATAATGGTAAAATTAAATTAAAAATAGTATTGAATGAGGAAGTGCCCTGGAGTAGAATAATATATTGTTAAGGGGAGGTAGTTAATATCTAATCTGCACAAGGGATGGACAGGTCCTGTGGGATCCATGCCTGGTTCATTTTTATGAACGTCAGCTTGTCCACATTGGCTGTAGACAGGCGGCTGCGTTTGTCTGTAATGACGCCCCCTGCCGTGCTGAATACACGTTCAGACAAAACGCTGGCCGCCGGGCAGGCCAGCACCTCCAAGGCATAAAAGGCTAGCTCTGGCCACATGGACAATTTGGAGACCCAGAAGTTGAATGGGGCCGAACCATCAGTCAGTACGTGGAGGGGTGTGCACAGGTACTGTTCCACCATGTTAGTGAAATGTTGCCTCCTGCTAACACGTTCCGTATCAGGTGGTGGTGCACTTAGCTGTGGCGTGTTGACAAAACTTTTCCACATCTCTGCCATGCTAACCCTGCCCTCAGAGGAGCTGGCCGTGCACAGCTGCGTTGGCGACCTCTTGCTCCTCCTCTGCCTTCGCCTTGGGCTTCCACTGGTTCCCCTGTGACATTTGGGAATGCTCTCAGTAGCGCGTCTACCAACGTGCGCTTGTACTCGCGCATCTTCCTATCACGCTCCAGTGTAGGAAGTAAGGTGGGCACATTGTCTTTGTACCGGGGATCCAGCAGGGTGGCAACCCAGTAGTCCGCACACGTTAAAATGTGGGCAACTCTGCTGTCGTTGCGCAGGCACTGCAGCATGTAGTCGTTCATGTGTGCCAGGCTGCCCAGAGGTAAGGACAAGCTGTCCTCTGTGGGAGGCGTATCGTCATTGTCCTGTGTTTCCCCCCAGCCATGCACCAGTGATGGGCCCGAGCTGCTTTGGGTGGCACCCCGCTGTGAACATGCTTCATCCTCATCCTCCTCCACCTCCTCCTCATCCTCGTCCTCCTCGTCCTCCAGTAGTGGGCCCTGTCTGGCCACATTTGTACTTGGCCTCTGGTGTTGCAAAAAACCTCCCTCTGAGTCACTTCGAAGAGACTGGCCTGAAAGTGCTAAAAATGACCCCTCTTCCTCCTCTTCCTCCTGGGCCACCTCCTCTTCCATCATCGCCCTAAGTGTTTTCTCAAGGAGACATAGAAGTGGTATTGTAACGCTGATAACGGCGTCATCGCCACTGGCCATGTTGGTGGAGTACTCGAAACAGCGCAACAGGGCACACAGGTCTCGCATGGAGGCCCAGTCATTAGTGGTGAAGTGGGTCTGATCCACAGTGCGACTGACCCGTGCGTGCTGCAGCTGAAACTCCACTATGGCCTGCTGCTGCTTGCACAGTCTGTCCAGCATATGCAAGGTGGAGTTCCACCTGGTGGGCACGTCGCATATGAGGCGGTGAGCGGGAAGGCCAAAGTTACGCTGTAGCGCAGACAGGCGAGCAGCGGCAGGGTGTGAACGCCGGAAGCGCGAACAGACGGCCCGCACTTTATGCAGCAGCTCTGACATGTCGGGGTAGTTGCGAATGAACTTCTGCACCACCAAATTCAGCACATGCGCCAGGCAAGGGATGTGCGTCAAACCGGCTAGTCCCAGAGCTGCAACGAGATTTCGCCCATTATTGCACACCACCAGGCCGAGCTTGAGGCTCACCGGCAGCAACCACTCGTCGGTCTGTTGTTCTATACCCCGCCACAACTCCTGTGCGGTGTGGGGCCTGTCCCCCAAACATATGAGTTTCAGAATGGCCTGCTGACGTTTACCCCGTGCTGTGCTGAAGTTGGTGGTGAAGGTGTGTGGCTGACTGGATGAGCAGGTGGAAGAAGTAGGGGAGGAGGAAGCTGAGTAGGAGGAGGAGGAGACAGGAGGCAAAGAATGTTGCCCTGCGATCCTTGGCGGCGGAAGGACGTGCGCCAAACAGCTCTCCGCCTGGGGCCCAGCCGCCACTACATTTACCCAGTGTGCAGTTAGGGAGATATAGCGTCCCTGGCCGTGCTTACTGGTCCACGTATCTGTGGTTAGGTGGACCTTGCCACAGATGGCGTTGCGCAGTGCACACTTGATTTTATCGGACACTTGTTTGTGCAGGGAAGGCACGGCTCTCTTGGAGAAGTAGTGGCGGCTGGGAACAACATACTGTGGGACAGCAAGTGACATGAGCTGTTTGAAGCTGTGTATGTCCACCAGCCTAAATGACAGCATTTCATAGGCCAGTAGTTTAGAAATGCTGGCATTCAGGGCCAGGGATCGAGGGTGGCTAGGTGGGAATTTACGCTTTCTCTCAAATGTTTGTGAGATGGAGAGCTGAACGCTGCCGTGTGGCATGGTTGAGATGCTTGGTGACGCAGGTGGTGGTGTTGGTGGTACATCCCATGTTTGCTGGGCGGCAGGTGCCAACGTTCCTCCAGAGGCGGAGGAAGAGGCCGAGGCGGCGGCAGCAGCAGCAGAAGAGGCCGAAGCGGCGGCAGCAGCAGAAGAGGCCGAGGCGGCAGCAGCAGAAGAGGTAGCAGGGGGAGCCTGAGTGACTTCCTTGTTTTTAAGGTGTTTACTCCACTGCAGTTCATGCTTTGCATGCAGGTGCCTGGTCATGCAGGTTGTGCTAAGGTTCAGAACGTTAATGCCTCGCTTCAGGCTCTGATGGCACAGCGTGCAAACCACTCGGGTCTTGTCGTCAGCACATTGTTTGAAGAAGTGCAATGCCAGGGAAATCCTTGAAGTTGCCTTTGGGGTGCTCGGTCCCAGATGGCGGCGGTCAGTAGCAGGCGGAGTCTCTTGGCGGCGGGTGTTCTGATTTTGCCCACTGCTCCCTCTTTTGCTACGCTGTTGGCTCGGTCTCACCACTGCCTCTTCCTCCGAACTCTGAAAGTCAGTGGCACGACCTTCATTCCATGTGGGGTCTAGGACCTCATCGTCCCCTGCATCGTCTTCCACCCAGTCTTGATCCCTGACCTCCTGTTCAGTCTGCACACTGCAGAAAGACACAGCAGTTGGCACCTGTGTTTCGTCATCATCAGAGACGTGCTGAGGTGGTTTTCCCATGTCCTCATCATCAGGAAAAATAAGTGGTTGTGCGTTAGTGCATTCTATCTCTTCCACCCCTGGGGAAGGGCTAGGTGGATGCCCTTGGGAAACCCTGGCAGCAGAGTCTTCAAACAGCATAAGAGACTGCTGCATAACTTGAGGCTCAGACAGTTTCCCTGATATGCATGGGGGTGATGTGACAGACCGATGGGCTTGGTTTTCATGCGCCATCTGTGCGCTTTCTGCAGAAGACTGGGTGGGAGATAATGTGAACGTGCTGGATCCACTGTCGGCCACCCAATTGACTAATGCCTGTACCTGCTCAGGCCTTACCATCCTTAGAACGGCATTGGGCCCCACCAAATATCGCTGTAAATTCTGCTAGCTACTGGGACCTGAGGTAGTTGGTTCACTAGGACGTGTGGCTGTGGCAGAACGGCCACGTCCTCTCCCAGCACCAGAGGGTCCACTAACACCACCACGACCATGTCCACGTCCGCGTCCCTTATTAGATGTTTTTCTCATTGTTCCCGTTCACCACAATTTTGAGAATGGCAAATTTGGGAATGCTTTTTCAACCCAGAAAAAAAATACCTTCAATGTAAGATTTTCTTTTTGGGATAGATTTCAAGTAGGCCTCAAATACCAGAAACTAACACCACCACGACCATGTCCACGTCCGCGTCCGCGTCCGCGTCCGCGTCCCTTATTAGATGTTTTTCTCATTGTTCCCGTTCACCACAATTTTGAGAATGGCAAATTTGGGAATGCTTTTTCAACCCAGAAAAAAAATACCTTCAATGTAACATTTTCTTTTTGGGATAGATTTCAAGTAGGCCTCAAATACCAGAAACTAGTTATTTTGAGAATGGCAAATTTGGGAATGCTTTTTCAACCCAGAACAAAAAGTGTGCTTTTACGGTCACTACAAATAACTTGACCAGCTAAAATAGTGCAGATTTGGTTGAATAGAGATGTGAGACCTGTTTTTTTTTGCGCTGTGTGACAGGTATAGGTTTAATCACAGAATCACACTTCTATCAGCACGCTAGCGTGTGTCTTAGGTTTTTCTGAATGACACTATCAATACCTTCAATGTAAGATTTTCTTTTTGGGATAGATTTCAAGTAGGCCTCAAATACCAGAAACTAGTTATTTTGAGAATGGCAAATTTGGGAATGCTTTTTCAACCCAGAAAAAAAAGTGTGCTTTTACGGTCAATACAAATAACTTGACCAGCTAAAACAGTACAGATTTGGTTGAATAGAAATGTCAGGTCTATTTTTTAGGCGCTGGGTGACAGGCTCAACTTGCCCCTGATGTAATATATGGCCAAAAAATAACCACACTGTTGATGGTTAAATGCACTTGGGTGACACAGGCTCAGCCTGCACCAGATGTAGTATATGGCCAAAAAATAATCAGACTGTTGATGGTTAAATGCACTTGGGTGACACAGGCTCAGCCTGCACCAGATGTAGTATATGGCCAAAAAATAATCAGACTGTTGATGGTTAAATGCACTTGGGTGACACAGGCTCAGCCTGCAGCTGATGTAGGATATAGCACAAAATAACCACACTATCGATGGTTAAATACACTTGGGTGACACAGGCTCAGCCTGCAGCTGATGTAGTATATGGACAAAAAATAATCAGACTGTTGATGGTTAAATGCACTTGGGTGACACAGGCTCAGCCTGCAGCTGATGTAGTATATGGCCAAAAAATAACCAGACTGTTGATGGTTAAATGCACTTCGGTGACACAGGCTCAGCCTGCAGCTGATGTAGGATATAGCACAAAATAACCACACTATCGATGGTTAAATACACTTGGTGATAGCTCGTGCTGGCGCACCACAAGTCACAAAATGGCCGCCGATCACCCCAGAAAAAAAATGATCTAAAAAAACGCTCTGGGCAGCCTCAAAAAAGTGAGCAAGTCAATAATAGCACTTCAATGATCCACAGCTGCAGATCGATCACAGAATGAAGTCTTTTGGAGGAGTTAATCTGCCTAATCTCGCCCTAACGTCGCAGCTGCAACCTCTCCCTATACTGATCATAGCAGAGTGACGTGCGGCGCTACGTGACTCCAGCTTAAATAGAGGCTGGGTCACATGGTGCACTGGCCAATCACAGCCATGCCAATAGTAGGCATGGCTGTGATGGCCTCTTGGGCCAAGTAGTATGACGCTTGTTGATTGGCTGCTTTGCAGCCTTTCAAAAAGCGCCAAGAAAGCGCCGAACACCGAACCCGAACCTGGACTTTTACGAAAATGTTCGGGTTCGGGTCCGTGTCACGGACACCCCAAAATTCGGTACGAACCCGAACTATACAGTTCGGGTTCGCTCATCCCTAATCATTATCTGTTTTAAAAGCAGAGAAATAGAAATTTGGAAAGTTGCGAATTTTTCCAAATTTTTGCTAAATTTGGTATTTTTTTTATAAATAAAATTGAAATATTTTGATTAAAATTTACCACAGTCATGAAGTACAATATGTGACGAGAATTCATTCTCAGAATGGTTTGGATAAGTTAAAGCGTTTAAAAGTTATCACCACATAAAGTGACACATGTCAGATTTGCAAAAATCAGTCTGGTCCTTAAGGTGAAAAATGACCCGGTCCTTAAGGGATTAAGGACAGCCAGGTGCTGCCAAAACCTGGACCGGTAATTAAAATCCAGTCCGGTATTTGACCCCAGCTGGCTGCAAATAAGCCCAGCAGCACACATTGGGAGGAAAATACCTGTTCTCCCAGACCATACCCTTCACTGTGTCACATACCCCCCCTTTGTTCAATCCTGAGGGGGTGAACACTCGCCAGACAACGTACCCGGGACAGGGCATCTGCGTTTTCTTGCAACCGGCCTGCCCTGGGTTCCACTGAAAACTTAAAGTTTTGTAGGGAAAGTAGCCATCGGGTGACCCGGGCATTTTTGTCCTTGGCCTGGCTCATCCACTTGAGAGGGGAGTGGTCGGTTTCCAAGAGTTCCCACTTGGTAATGTGAGGGTTAAGACTCCATGTTTGTATTTCATACTGCCATTTTTTGTGTAATGAACTGTGAGCTTCTTGTGGAAAGCTACTGTAACTTCAAGGTCACTCCTAGCCCCCACCAACGCTTGCTAGAAAGGAATCTTAACAAGCATTAGGAGTACTAGTACTACTAGTGGCTAGCACTCACAGTTAAGATTAAGGAGACGTTCTAGGCGTATATCCAAGAAGATGCTCATTTCAGATTGTGTTTTTAATGAGTTAATGATGTAAATGCTTTACTACGTCCTTAGTTGGAAAAGATCCAGAAAATTGCTTTATTAACCTCTGCTTTCTTTAATAAAGTTTAGAAACTTTTGATACACAGCTCTATGCCTGTGTTGTTTTTTCTCTATGGGTACCCATAACTTCTAATTCCGAGTCCACTGCTCATCCGGCATTGCGGTCTTTTCCCCAACAATATCCAGGCACTCTCTTTCCACTATACTATACCTGGTCTCGGCTGGAGTGAGCTTACGGCTTAAGAAGACAACGGGATGCCCCTCCCCGTTGACTTCCTGAGACAGTACAGTACACCGAGGCCTATTTCGGAGGCATCTGTCTGTACTATAAACTCTCTTTTGAAGTCGGGTGTCACCAAAACTGGTGACCCACACAGGGCCGACTTCAAAGCTGAGAAAGCCTCTTCCCCCTGATCATCCCAGCGAACCATCACTGACTTACGTCCCTTCAAGAGCCCTGTCAATGGTGCAGCCACCGTAGCAAAGTAAGGGTCAAACCTCATGCAATAGCCCACCATTCCCAGGAACTAATTAACTTGCCTAGTGGTGACAGGTCGGGGCCAATTCCGTATCGCCTCTATTTTGGTCACTTGGGGTTTGATGACTCCGCACCCAATGACATACTCAGTCTCTTCTAAACCTATCGCACATTTTTTTGGGTTAGCAGTTATTCCAGCTTTCCGAAGGGAGTCCACTACAGCCTGCACTTTGGGTAGGTGACTTTCTCAGTCAGTACTGTGGACAACAATATCGTCCAGGTAAGCCAAAGCATACCGACGATGTGGACGAAGCACAATGTCCATTAGTCGCTGAAAAGTGGTGGGGGCGCCATGCCATTTTGGACATGTGCAGACTGCAGTTTCTTATAACCTCTGAGCGCATCATGACTTGCCTGCTGCCTGGGCATCGCACTGTGATGATGTGGCAACACCATCAGTCTGTTCAGGCTTCAGGTTCATTGCCCTTGCGTTTGTGCTCCAAGGTGCATCTCTGGCCGTCTGAGCTCCTTGTGTGTTCCTGTGTATGTTCCGACCTGGCTGACATTTCCTCTGGCTCTCGACCCTGTATCGGCAGACGTACCCACTTTGGATCTGATGCTGGCTTGGACGACTACCCGCTTTGGATCTGACCCCGACTTGGACGACTACCCACTTTGGACCTGATTCCGGCTTGGACGACTACCTGCATTGGACTTGACCGGCTTTTTCCTAACCTTGCTGTCCCTAATGAATGTTTATTTATGTTCCTTTAAATAAACAACTTTATTTTACCTGGGTTTGCTGTTGTCTGGTTTCCTGGCTCCCGTGACATTACGCAAGGGCCACGAATCCTGCCGATGAAGGTACTCCCACACTCCCTATGCTCGTCTCTAGGCTCGATAAACAAGATCACCTTTTGGGTCAGTGCGCTCAGGCATTGCAGACGTTGCTTGCATGCACCGCACACCTTCCTCCTGGCGCTGCTAGGCCGGTGGTTCCTCCTGCTGCTGCTCCCATTGCCACTCCTGCAGTTGCAGCTGAGGTCCCTGTTTCCAGAGGGATGACTGGTTCAGCCCCCCTGCAGAAGCGATATGGGGGTGATCCGAGTCAGTGTCGTGGCTTCCTAAACCAAGTGGGCATATATTTTCAGATGGTCCCTCAGGCGTTTCCTTCTGATCGGTCCAAAGTGGGCTTCCTGATTTAGTTGCTTGTGCTGTTCCTTTCATATTGAATTCCTGCACTGCATTATTATTTCTTCTTTACCTATGTTGTTTCTATCTATTGTTCTCTGCTGCCATCTGCTGGCCGGAATTTGTATGCTGCACGCCTCGTTCGTTGTCTATAAAGTTTTATCTTTGGGCGTGGTTTTAGCAGCCTTGGGCCTGGTCACTTCCTGTAGCCTTTTTCAGTGCTGCATCCTTTGTGACTGGAGACACACACCTTGGCTTGTGAAGGCATCAGTTTTTGACCAGCAGTTGCCTCAGCAGTAGCCTCAGGAAAGACATCCACATCACAGCATCTACTGCATTCCTGTATTGCATCACCGTATATCACTGCTCTGGATCAAATAAACCCACGTTTAATTGCATTCTCATGTCTACGTCTGGGTCCATCTAACCTGAGCATCTGCCGGTCCGGTCTGCTCCACTGCTTGGATACGAAGGTAGGCCAGTCACAAAGCCATTATCAGTTACACCTTCATTCGCCTTCATGTGGGGACAGAACAGTCAAAAACTGCCTTAAAGCCTTGTACCCCAGTCAATATCTGTCTGAATGTCCAATGCCCGGCTACAGGTTCCCTCAGAGCCCAGTGCCACACTCAGGAACCTCCCCTGCAACAGGCCCACTCCCAGCAAATCTGCCCGGCAACAGTGTATGTCCCATAAGCCTAAGGGGAAGCATGGCGTGTCCGCAGTAGATATACTCTCGCCTGGAAGTCCTCCACTACTCGCCAAGCCACTTTCTACATCCTATATTAACCCTTGCTCGCATGATATAAGAACTGTTCACGCACGCGGGGCCTCCCTCAAACCAAAACCCCGCAATTCACTCAAATCACCTTGGGAAACTCATCGGGGTGCCTCTTCCGAGCCGCACTGCAATTTTCAGCCCCCAATTCAAAAGTTCATTTTCTTAAAGAGACAGCGCACCTTAAATCAAAATGGCCGAAAAGGACCTCGTACAGTTCCCCAGTGATGAAACAAAGCAAATGCAACCTGATACTGATCATTATGAAGAGCTGGAGGTAGAACCCACACTTCCAGCAGACCAAGGCGCTCTCTCAAACCAACTATAAAGATCACCGAAAATTATCACACCAGGAAAGATGAGCTATGTGACAACCTGGAAGAGCTATGGGAACGAGTTTCCTCCCTCATATCAGGACTTAAGTCCTCCTCAGGCGATGCCACCAGCTTACAAGTTACCGTCGGGCGGCTGAACGCAGCCCATGAAAGATACAAGAGACTGTCCACAAGGTATATAACCTTTCTAAAAGACTCTAATATAGAAGAAGCCCCGTCAGAATTCTGCAAGGCAGAATCAATAGACAGACAAAGAGACGCCATGGTGCTGGACGCTAAAGATAAAGTGGAACTCCGCATCTCTCATTTGCAAGAAACCAGATCACACAGATCGCATTCATCCAAACATTCCTCGCGGTCCTACAGATCATCATGCTCCAGAAGCTCCGCCCTGAGCGACAGATTACTAGAGGCCCGCATAAATGCAGAGCAATCCAAAGTGAGGCGTTCCTTCACCGAAAAAGAAGTCCTTGCGAGGGCAGAAGCAGAAGCCAAGAGGGCAGAAGCAGAGGCTCGAATGAAGATCCTTGAATCAGAGAGGGAAGAGGAAATCGCATTAGCAAAAGTAAGACTACTTGAGCAAGCATTGAGCCAAGGCCTTGATTCAGTCTGCTTGCCACCAGAGGAGATAGACGATCCAGTTGACCGCACCAGCGACTACGTACTGAAACAGTTATCTGCACCACCCCCAGTGTGCAGTACGGTCCAAGCCAACAACACTGAAACCTCCAAGTCAGCTCTACCTGCAGTGCCAGCGATACCCACAGCACCCGAGCAATCCAATAACAGTCACTCAGACGCGCCCTCTCAAGGGCAGTTATTACAGCAAGATGGCTACCAGGTGTTTCCTGGCCTACCTCCACAGCTCAAGCAGCAGTCATCAGAATCTACAGAGGCTAGACCACAGCTCAACCCTGCAGCAACATCATTCTACCCGGAAGCATCTCACCCTTTCACGCCACGCAGCCTATACGCCCCAGGGGCATCACAAGTTGTCATGGCAACAAGCAGTGAGAAATCAGATATGTCTGAGTTTGGCAGGTTTATGGTGAGCAGAGAGCTAATTAACACCAGTCTCTCAAAATTTGATGACCATGCGGAGAGCTACAGAGCCTGGAAGGCAACCTTCAAAGCCGCCATCGCCAACCTCAACCTAACCGCAGAGCAGGAGCTCGACCTCTTGATCAAATGGCTGGGCCCAGGCTCCACAAATCGCATCAAGAGCCTTAGAACTGTCTATGTGGGACAAGCAGAAGCAGGTCTCGCTGCAGCCTGGCAGAGACTCGAACACACATTTGGCAGTGGAGAAGCAATAGAGAAGGCACTATTCAGGAGACTGCAGAACGTCCCCAAGATCAGTCTCAAGGATGTCCACAAGCTTCAGGATTTAAGTGATTTGCTCATGGAACTGGAGCTCGCCAAAAGAGACCCTCGTCTGTCCGGGCTGTGTTACCTGGATACAGCCCATGGGGTGAACCCAATTGTCGTGAAGTTACCATACAGCCTGCAAGAGAAGTGGGCGGCATCAGTCTCAAGGTACAAAAGAGTGCATGACGTCACTTTTCCTCCATTCATTCATTTCTGTAGGTTCATCGATGAACAGTCCCAGATGAGGAATGACCCCAGCCTCGACTTCCTGGAGTTCAATACTACAGCTTCAGTGACACCATCATCAAGGTATGAAAGTATTGTGCATAAACACAGAGACTTTTGAGCAGCGTGAATGTTAGAAAGACTAACCTACCATCATCTGCAGTACCCACTGGTAAACAGTACACTACCTCAACAGGAGACAAGGCCTTCAATCGTGAATGTCCCATTCATAAAAAACGAGGATTTAGATCCAAAACCATACAGGAGGGCAAGAAAGTCCTCACCGAGCTTGGGGTATGTTTCAGGTGCTGCGCTTCATTGGAGCACATGGCTAAGGACTGTAAATCCATTATCAAATGTGAGGAGTGTCATAGTGATAGACATGCCTCAGCTATGCACCCAACTCCACTCACAAGGGATTCACCTGCCGCTGTCACCACCAGTCCTGCTCAAAGTCATGGCGGGGAGCCCCAGAACCACGCTAACACAGCCACTGCTGTTTCCTGCTCATGCTTGGACGTATGTGGGGAGGGCCAAAGTGAGAAATGTTGTGCCCGCATATGCCTAATAAAGGTCTACCCGAAGGGGCTACCAGAAAAGGCAGTAAAAATGTATGCCATCATTGACGACCAAAGCAACCGCTCCCTAGCAGGACCTAAATTCTTTGAAGCCTTTGGAATAAAAGGACCGTCAGAACCCTACATCTTAAACACCTGCTCGGGTCGCATAGAGACTAGCGGCAGGAGGGCACAAGGATTCATCGCTTGTTCCGTCAGTGGAAATACGGAAATACCTCTACCGACGCTGATCGAATGCGATCAAATACCCAACCATAGGGATGAAATTCCTACCCCGGAAGCTGCATTTCACCATCCACACCTAAGGCACCTAGCCAACGTTATCCCACCTATGGACAACAACGCCGAGATTCTACTCCTGCTTGGCAGAGACAATCTAAGGGTACACAAGGTGCGTCAACAGTGTAATGGTCCCGACTATGCACCATACGCCCAGAGACTGGACTTGGGATGGGTAGTCATAGGAAATGTATGCTTGGATCAGCCAAAAATCCACTCATTCAAAACGTACGTGCGTGGAGATGGACGCACAACTTGCATTAAGCCTTGCCCTCATCACTATGAGGTGAAAGAGAAGCCTCCAGACCTCATACAACCACCTGACGACATTCCTCCCTTTGCCGACAACTTGGGAAGATTAGTCTTTCATACCAGCAAGGACGATGATAAAGTAGCTTTGTCAGTAGAGGACAGAGAATTTATCAAGATAATGGACAATGAGTTCCTTAAAGACGAAACCAATCACTGGGTTTTTCCATTACCCTTCCGAGCTACCAGGGTGAGACTCCCGAACAATAGGGAACAAGCTCTGTCTAGATTTAACTCTCTTCAGCGTACCATGAACAGTAAGCCTGAGATGAGAGAACACATCGTTGCCTTTATCGACAAAATATTCCGCAACAACCATGCAGAACCAGCTCCATCCTTAGGGAAGAATGACGAGTGCTGGTACTTGCCTTCATTTGGAGTGTATCACCCACGGAAACCTAATCAAATTAGGGTCGTTTTCGACTCAAGTGCCAAACATCAAGGTGTATCTCTTAATGATGTCCTTCTCACAGGTCCTAATCTGACGAATAACCTAGTTGGAGTGCTGATGAGGTTCAGAAAAGAGCTCGTTGCCATCACCGCTGACATTGAACAGATGTTCCACTGTTTCCTAGTGAGAGAGGACCACCGGAATTTCCTCAGGTTTCTGTGGTACAAGAATAACGACACCAACGCAGAGATGGCAGAATATCGAATGAGGGTACACGTATTTGGAAACAGCCCTTCACCTGCCGTGGCAACTTACGGCCTTCGGCAAACTGCATTAGAGGGAGAATCCGAGTACGGTAAAGACGCCAGAGACTTTGTAGAAAAGGACTTCTACGTAGACGATGGACTCAAATCACTACCTACTGAAGAAGCGGCTATCGATCTGCTCAAAAGGACTCAAAGTATGTTGTACCAAGCTAAACTTAGACTACACAAAATTGCTTCAAACAGCCTGGCCGTTATGAGGGCCTTCGAATCAGGCGATCATGCACCAGGATTCAAGGACATTAACTTGGGACTGGACAGTCCACCTGTGCAGAGGAGCTTGGGCCTCAGATGGGATCTCTTGGCTGACTCCTTCGGTTTTCAGATAAGTTGTGCAGACAAGCCATTCACAAAACGAGGCGTCCTATCAGTGGTAAACAGCCTATTTGATCCGCTGGGATTTGTAGCGCCCATCACCATACAAGGTAAATCTCTACTGAGACAGTTTTCTGAAACAGTCAAGGATTGGGATACCCCACTTCCCTCCGAGAAAGAGCAAAAATGGGAAGCCTGGAAGCGATCCTTGAGTGCCTTGGATGAGATCCATATCCCGAGATGCTATATTAAAACCTCACTTTCCTCTAGCATAAAGAAAGAACTCCACGTGTTCTCGGACGCTTCCACGGAGGCCATCGCAGCGGTTTCCTATCTGAAAGTCACAGGACCCAACAACCAAAATCACGTTGGATTCGTCTTTGGTAAGGCTAAGTTAGCCCCCAAGCCCGATCATACTATTCCCAGACTGGAACTTTGTGGGACTGTGTTGGCAGTGGAGATCGCGGATTTCATACAACAAGAACTGGGTGTCAACATAGCTGAAGTCCAGTATTACACCGACAGTAAGGTCGTTTTAGGTTACATCCACAATCGGACCAAGCGATTCTATGTGTACGTTAGTAACCGCATAGAGAGAATCAGGAGGTCCTCCAAACCTGAGCAATGGCACTATGTACCATCCGAACTTAATTCAGCAGATCACGCCACTAGGCCTATGTCTATAGGTTCCTTTATTAACTCTACTTGGCTTACAGGTCCAGAGTTTCTGCCTGAAGAGGCGGACGAATGTGTACAGGAAGTTTTCAGCATCCAGGATCCGGATAATGATCCAGAAATCCGCGCTGAAGTTAGTGCATTAGTCACTGGAACAAAGCAAACCGCCAGCTTCGGTTGTCAGCGCTTTGAACGTTTCTCCAGTTGGATGAGACCCATCGAGAACGTCCCTGATGGGTGAACAGGACTGTATCTAGCTTCGCAGATCTCCATTCCAAGTTGGAAAACAGGACTAATCTATGTTTGCATTCTAACATGTTTTTCTTTTACAGGTTGTTTATATTTTATGGACATTCGTCATAGTGAAATCCCCTAAGTGAATTTCAGACGGGGAGTGTGCTGTTCCTTTCATATTGAATTCCTGCACTGCATTATTATTTCTTCTTTACCTATGTTGTTTCTATCTATTGTTCTCTGCTGCCATCTGCTGGCCGGAATTTGTATGCTGCACGCCTCGTTCGTTGTCTATAAAGTTTTATCTTTGGGCGTGGTTTTAGCAGCCTTGGGCCTGGTCACTTCCTGTAGCCTTTTTCAGTGCTGCATCCTTTGTGACTGGAGACACACACCTTGGCTTGTGAAGGCATCAGTTTTTGACCAGCAGTTGCCTCAGCAGTAGCCTCAGGAAAGACATCCACATCACAGCATCTACTGCATTCCTGTATTGCATCACCGTATATCACTGCTCTGGATCAAATAAACCCACGTTTAATTGCATTCTCATGTCTACGTCTGGGTCCATCTAACCTGAGCATCTGCCGGTCCGGTCTGCTCCACTGCTTGGATACGAAGGTAGGCCAGTCACAAAGCCATTATCAGTTACACCTTCATTCGCCTTCATGTGGGGACAGAACATTGCTCTCGGACAAGGCCTTGGCCTGGGCGAATCCCTCATGGGAGAACGATAAACCTGTTATACGCGATTACCCGAGTTTTGTTGCCTCCTTTCGTAGGTTAGTCGATGTACCTGCTCGTTCTGCCTCTGCTGCAAAGCAGCTCCTGTCCATTCAACAGGGCATACGAACCGTAGCTGAATATGCCATTGAATTCCGTACCCTGGATGCAGAGGTGGGTTGGAATAATGAAGCACTGTTGGCCCTCTTCACGCATGGTCTCTCTGATGCACTGAAGGACGAGGTTGTGGCTAAGGATCTCCCTGATGAGCTTGAGGCTCTTGTTTCCTTCCTGATTTTGATCGATACCAGGCTCAGGGAGAGGCCTTTGTTTAAGGAGCGCCTGTGGAGGCCTCCTATCAGATTGGCGCCTACGTTTTCTTTCCCACCCATTCCTCCCTCACCTCCCACGCCTCCTGGGGATGGTGCGTCTGGCAGTGAACCTATGCAGCTGGAGGAGGGAGGGCCGGTGCCTGTATTGCGGTCTCAGTGGGCATTTCCTGAAGTAATGCCCGACCCATCCAGGAAACGCTCGCACCTAAGGCCCTGTTGGGGGCAGATCTTGGGTGGAATTTCCTCGTCCCCGGCTTCCCGTAAAGATAAACCGCTGATCACAGTTGTCCTCTCCTGGACAGGGGGCACACTGGTTACTCAAGCATTGGTGGACTCCAGTGCTGGTGGTTATTTTGATGACAGTACATTTGTTGCTGCAAATTGCATACCCCTGCAGCCTCGTGGTACTCCACTGGCCATCGAGGCCATTGATGGGAGACCTCTGCGACCGGCGCAGGTTACCCATGAGACTGTTTGGTCGATATGTCGATTGGGGCTGTTTACAGGGAATCTGCCTGTTTTCAGGTTATTTCGTGGTTTTGGGCTTCCCTTGGCTTCAGCGGCACAATCCGACCTTTAATTGGAAGTCGGTCGAGATCCTCTCTTGGTCTCCAAGGTGTGGCGCTGTTTGCATAAATGGGCCTGTTAAGGTACTTTGTACCTCCTCGGATTCTGTGTTGCCTCATGAATATCTTGAGTATTTGGATGTATTTGACAAGATGCGCGCTGGTGCTCTTCCTCCTCATCGTCCCTACGATTGTGCTGTAGATCTGCAACCCAATGCCATTTCCCCCTCGGGGCAGAGTTTATCCTCTTTCCGTTGTGGAGAATAAGGCGATGGAGGAGTACGTTGCGGACGCGCTTTTCCAGGGACACATTCGCAAGTCCACTTCTCCAGCGGGTGCTGACTTTTTCTTCGTAAAGAAAAAGGGAGTCGAGTTTAGACCTTGCATTTACTATAGGGGTCTCAATTGCATCACTGTCAAGAATGCATACCCCATTCCATTGATTACCGAATTGTTTGACCGCCTCAAGGGAGCAACAGTCTTTACCAAGCTTGACCTAAGGGCAGCATATAACCTCGTAAGGATCAAGGAGAGTGACGAGTGGAAGACCTCGTTTAACACCAGAACCGGTCATTATGAATATCTGGTCATGCCTTTTGGCTTGTGCAATGCGCCCGCTGTCTTCCAGGAGATCATTAATGATGTCTTTCGTGATATGTTGCAGCATTGAGTGGTGGTCTATTTGGATGACATCTTGGTTTATTTGGACTCCATTGAATCACACTACCTGGATGTCAGACCGGTGCTTCAGCGGTTATATAGGAATGGGTTTTTCTGTAAGCTTGAGAAATGTGAATTTCACCTGTCTCCGGTTGCTTTCTTGGGCTATATCATTTCTGCTGAAGGGTTCTCCATGGACCCTCAGAAGGTTTCGGCAGTTCTGCAATGGCCTCGCTCCAGTGGTCCCGTTCCTTTCAGCGTTTCCTTGGGTTTGCCAACTATTATCTGAAATTTATCAGGAACTTTTCCG
This sequence comes from Bufo bufo, assembly GCF_905171765.1. Classification (NCBI taxonomy): domain Eukaryota; kingdom Metazoa; phylum Chordata; class Amphibia; order Anura; family Bufonidae; genus Bufo; species Bufo bufo. The sequence goes on from NC_053390.1 coordinate 413,142,634, forward strand.
CATTGGCCAAACCCATCTCAGATCTGTCTAAGAAAGGCAGCGATCCCCACAATTGGACGCCTGCTGCTTCCCAGGCTTTTGAGGGCCTCAAGTCTGCTTTCGCTTTGGCTCTGATTCTGTCTCATCCCAATATTGGTTTGCCCTTTGTCCTAGAGGTGGATGCATCTGAGACAGCAGTAGGCGCCCTCCTATCGCAGTGTCGGACACCTGATGGACCCTTGCTTCCTTGTGGGTTCTACTCTAAGAAGCTGTCTCCAGCAGAATGCAATCGCGAGATTGGAGACAGAGAGCTCTTGGCTATCATCCTGGCTCTCAAAGAGTGGAGATACTTGCTCGAAGGTTATGCTGTTCCGGTTCTCATTCTCACCGACCATAAGAATCTGACGTATCTCTCGGAGGCCAAGAAGCTTACACCTCGTCAGACTAGCTGGACCTTATTCTTGTCTCGTTTTAACTATGTGGTCTCCTATTTGCCCGGCTCCAAGAATGTTAAGGCTGATGCCTTGTCTATCCAGTATTCTGAGTTGTCCAGGGAGGATTCTGTGCCGACGCCAGTCATACCTTCCGATCATATCCTGGCTGCTATCCGCACCATCTTGACCTCAGCTCTTGGGGAACGGATCTTTGCTGCTCAGTGCAATGCACCCACAGTAAGACCTGCTGGCAAATGTTTTGTGCCTGAGGGGTTGCGCATCAAGCTGCTGCGCACATACCACAATTCAAGGACTGCAGGTCATCCTGGTAAGAACCAGATGTCCTGGGCTGTTTCCCATTAGTTCTGGTGGCCGTCTCTCCTCACTGATGTTGCCGTGTATGTGGCTGCGTGTTCTGTCTGTGTGCAGAATAAATCTTCCTGCCGCCTACCCTTGGGTCTACTGCATTCGATTCCCGATGGGGAGCACCCCTCGTCTCACCTGGCCATGGACTTTATTGTGGAACTTCCTGCATCCCGAGGTTACATGGTAATCCTCATGGTTGTCGATCTGTTCTCCAAGATGTGCCACTGTGTTCCATTTAAGAAGCTGCCTACTGCTCAGGAGTTGGCTTTGGTGTTTGCCAGGGAGGTCTTCCGTTTACACGGGTTGCCTAAGGAGATTGTCTCAGATGTGGGAGCCAGTTTGTCTCTAGGTGCTGGCGTGCCTTTTGTTCTCAGTTGGGTATTCACCTCTCCTTCTCCTCAGCCTACCATCTGCAGTCTAATGGTGCCGCTGAGTGTTCCAACCAAGCCCTGGAGCAATGCTCCTAGTGCTTCCCGAGGACTCCAAGTGCTCCACTTGACACCATAACTGCCACAGACCCCACGAACCGCCGAAGCTTGGTTGAGGTCTCACCGTCTTCTACCCACCCTGGACCTGCGACAAGGCTCCAGTGGGTGAACCTCTCCTAAATCCAGAGAACAGGAACAGCTCTTACAAGAGCTAATAGTATAGCTAGGGGAGTATAGCAAATCTTCAGCGTATAGCAATCCCCAGTGTCGATCAGTTACCCAAACACCAGCCTCAACATGATGAAGGGTAAAACAGGAACTCTTTATTGAACACACAAGCATTGACTTATACACATTTTCCAACAAGGTTACCACCCACAGGGTTTTGTAAACACAGCCAATAAACATATACAATACACTCAGACACTCCCACACAAAATCCTCCCCTCTGCCTGTGATACAATTACCTTACACAATGGGTTGATGAGAGGGCCCATAATCCTGGGGCAAGAGGCTGGCAAACAGGCCCCTCCAAAACCCAGTGGCGAGGTTGGTTTCGCCACACTATATCTCTGACCATCATGACCATTGGGTTGATCTGATGCCCTGGGCGGAGTTTGCCAGGAACTCTGCCATCAACTCATCCTCCGGAATGTCTCCATTTATGGCAAATTTTGGTTTCCAGCTCTCTGTGTTGCCTGAGTCGTTCTTTCCACAAGACATTCCAGCTGTGGAGAGTCGTTACGAGTTTCTGCTCAGCGTTAGAAGCTCCAGGCTGACCGGAGGCTTTTGCCTGCTCCTTCGTACCGAGTTGGGGAGAGGGTGTGGTTCGACTCGTAATCTCAACCTCAAGGTGCCTGCTTTGAAACTGTCCCCCCATTTTGTTGGACCTTTTCGCATACTCCGTAAGGTGAACCTGGTTTCCTATGCCCTTGACCTTCCTCCTGGCATGCGTATCTCCAACGTCTTCCACGTGTCACTTTTGAAGCCACTGGTTTGCAATCGCTATACTGCCTCACTTCCTTGCCCTCGTCCCATTCCTGTGGGCATACATGAGTATGAGATTATCAGCATCCTGGATTCTTGTCTGCTCCGAGGTCGAGTGCAATTCCTGGTTCACTGGAGAGGTTATTGTCCTGAGGAGCGCTCCTGGGTTTCCTCCGCTGATGTTTGGGCGCCCGCCCTTCTCCATGCTTTCCATGCTCTCTTTTCGCAGAAACCGCCATTGAGGGGAGGGTACTGTCAAGGTCTTAATGGTGGCTGCCATTTTGGACATGTGCAGACTGCAGTCTCTTATAATCTCTGAGCGCATCATCACTTGCCTGCTGACTGGGTGTCGCACAGGGATGATGTGGCAACACCTGACTATATCAGTCTGCTCAGGCTTCAGATTCATTGCCCTTGTGTTTCTGCTCCAAGGTACATCTCTGGAAGTCTGAGCTCCTTGTGTGTTCCTGTGTATGTTCCGGCCTGGCTGACGTTTCCTATGGCTCTCGACCCCGCATCGGCAGACGTACCCGCTTTGGACCTGACCCCGGCTTGGACGACTACCCGCTTTGGACCTGATTCTAGCTTAGACAACTACCTGCATTGGACTTGACCGGCTTCTTCCTAACCTTGCTGTCCCTGATGAATGTTTATTTATGTTCCTTTAAATAAACAACTTTATTTTACCTGTGTTTGCTGTGGTCTGGTTTCCTGGCTCCCGTGACACAGCCTCTGTTAAGGGCACCTGCCAGTACTCTTTCGTGAGGTCCAAAACAGAAAAATACCAGGCGTGTCCTAACCTCTTGATAAGTTCATCCACCCGGGGAATGGGATACGCATCAAATTTGGAAACCTCATTCAGTTTGCGAAAATCGTTACAGAACTGTAATGTCCCGTCTGGTTTGGGTATTAAGACTATGGGACTGGCCCACTCACTTTTAGACTCCTCGATGACGTCTAGCCGCAGCATCAGCTGCACTTCCTCCGAGATGGCTTGTCGCCGAGCCTCGGGTACCCGGTATGGTTTTAACCGGACTTTTGCCTGAGGCTCAGTGACAATGTCATGCTGAATTGTGGAAGTGTGTTCAGGGAGGTCTGAGAACACATTCGTGTTCCTACAAATGAACTCCCTGGCCTCCTGAGCCTGTTTAGAGGAGAAGTTGTCAGCAATTTTCACTGTGGCAACCGCTTCCCTTGCATCAGACAGAGGGGCCGGAACCTCTTCCCCTAGAAAACTTGGCCGCGGACTGTCCTCAGCGCAGGTCTCCATATCCTTTCAAGGTTTGAGTAAATTAACATGGTAAATCTGCTTTTGCCGCCCTGGCTGGTGTACCTTGTAGTTTACCTCTCCAACCTTCTCGAGTACTTCGTAGGGCCCCTGCCATCTTGCCAGGAACTTACTGTCCACGGTCGGTACCAGAACCAAAACCCGATCTCCCGGGTTAAAGATCCGAACCCGAGCCTGCCGATTTTAAACCCGACTCTGGGCTCGCTGTGCTGCCTCCATATGCTCCCTAACAAGAGGCAACACTGTCTCCATTCGTTCTTGCATCTGGGTGACGTATTCAATAATACTCTTATACGGTGTAGGTTGTTGTTCCCATGCCTCTTTGGCTATGTCCAACAGACCGCGAGGATGTCTGCCATATAGCAGTTTGAAGGGCGAGAACCCAGTAGAGGCCTGGGGCACCTCTCGCACTGCAAACATGAGATAGGGCAGAAGAAGGTCCCAGCGCTTCCCATCTTTAGGCACCACTCTTTTTAACATGTTTTTTAATGTTTGGTTAAACCTCTCTACCAGGCCGTCAGTTTGCGGATGATAAATGGATGTCCGTAGCTGTTTTATTTGCAGCAACTAAGGTTACTTTCACACTTGCGGCAGAGGATTCCGGTAGGCAGTTCCATCGCCGGAACTGCCTGCCGGATTCGTCAAAACATATGACAACTGATGACATTTTAAGATGGATCAGGATCCTGATTCGTCCTAAAAATGCATTGCAAAAATGGATCCGTCTGTCCGTTTGTCATACGGACAAACGGATCTGTTTTGATTTTTTTTAAATTTTTTTTAGGAAGGACGGATCCGGCATTCCAGTATTTTGAATGCCGCATCTTATACATTCCTATGGGAAAAAATGCCGGATCCGGCATTCAGGCAAGTCTTCAGTTTTTTTGGCCAGAAATAAAACCGTAGCATGCTGCGGTTTTATCTTTTGCCTGATCAGTTAAAAAGACTGAACTGAAGACATCCTGATGCATCCTGAACGGAATGCTCTCCATTCAGAATGCATGGGGATAAAACTGATCAGTTCTTTTCTGGTATAGAGCCCCTAGGACGGAACTCTATGCCGGAAAAGAAAAATGCAAGTGTGAAAGTACCCTAATACTGATTCTTTTTGTTCAATAGAAATTAATTTTTCAAACATGCTTTTTTTTTTTGTAAAATGAATTTTGCTGAAATTAATTTTTAAGAGCAATAAGTTATTTTTTTGTATAATTTTGGATTACATATCGCTTTTTGATCACTTTTTATATACCACTTTTTTGGGAGGTGACAAAAAACAGCAATTTCATCATTGTATATTAAATATAAGTAACATTATTCTTTTATTGATTATAGTAGTTTATTTGATGTTTTCTCAGCTTTTACTAGTCATAAGTAATTAGCTCCCTTTTCAAAAACAAAAGAAAACTGTGCCTCTGATGCCACCAGATGTAGCTATCCAATAAGTCAATTTGTGACCTTCGAAACAGGTCTTAAAGCATAACTTGGATAAAAGCTAACTTGGTGAGAGGCCTTTGTCAGACCTTTTAAGAGGCCTTAAAGGCCCCCAAATCCTGACAAAGGCCTCGCAACCTAGTTAAGCCATTTCTCTCTACTCTGTACTGATGAGGGGCAATCAACCCAAAACAGCCACCTGCAGCTGAGGTACTGGCTTAGCTGTTATTCAAGTTATGTCTCAAGGCATAAGGTCGGGCATTGACTAATATGATAGCTACCTTACATCTGATAGCATCAGAGGCTTAGCTTTCTTTTCTTTTTAGAAATGGTGCTAATTTTCATACTTTATTCCCAGAATCTGGAGGACCATTGCCTAGCCTCACACCTACTTTTTTTGTTTTTATTTTTATACTCTCTTCCTCAGTGGGCAGAATCTGAAAGTGTCGGTGAAACTGAGGGACCTGATATTCATGCCCATACCATAAATATAATAGGGACCCAGACTGTAAATATATGGTGGTTGGTCTATAACCAGTTGAGTAGGCCTGATGAGGCTGTATACTTAGTTTGAAAATGCATGTTATAATGACCATATACTGTAATTCTTTTTGAAAGTCTTCCTGACTTATATTAAACTGTTAATTTTATGAGTTCAGCAAAATACAGCGCTCATGAGTCCAATTGAATTATCCCAACCTAGCCTAACTGACAAGCTACAGCTTTCACTGAGCAATGTGAGATTTTAGCAGCAGCGGCAGAGGAGGAGACAAACTGAATGGAGCTAGTCAATCAGGCTAGGTGGGTGGAGATTGAGTTTAGCTTATGAACACTTGGACTCAACTATTGCAGTGACTGGCCGCAGGGGCGCACGTGAGGGTGGCCGGATGGGTGCAGAAGTCGTATTCACGGTTTCCTGAAGCTCCCTGGGCTGGCGTGCAGTGACGGGAAAGGCGCACCAGTTCTTTCCTTTGGGACACACTCTGGTTCTCGGGTTCTCCTACCTGATGGCAGTTGAGGTGCTTTTGATATTGCTGTTTTACAGTGAGAAGCAGGGTCCTGGTTGTTATGACGCCAGCTCCTTGCGGTGCAAATGTAGTGTGGTATAACGATGAGATCGGTGTTGGTATAACAGATCCACAGTCTCTGAACAGGGGGCCCTCCTGTCCTTACGTTATGGTGGGCACCTTGTAGCTTACAGAGTTTCCTTCACATGCAGAGGAGGCCGTAGCCAGATTAGCAGCAATTAACTTCTTTGCCAAAGTCTGCAATCCCTTTCTGTTGGCTAAACCTTTTATATATATTTTCCCTTCTGAGGGCTGGCACATAAGTTGCTTGTGGGCTGTAGGCAGTTGGAGCCAACCTTGACTAGCCTCATGGGACCTCCCTCTCCCTATACAACCTTATGGGACTTGTAGTACATGCACATAGTACATACAATACAATGATATTAACACTTTCAATGCTTTGCAGTGTATTGCAGGACACTGCACTATCTCACCCTTTAACTGGACTCATAAAATGCTAATTTTAAAATTAGACAAATAAAGATTGTACAACCATTGTAACATAGATTTTCGGTACACCAGCTTCATCAGATACAAAAGATTAATTTAATAATGTAACCTACTTATGAACACACTTGGACTCATAAACCCTTTAACAATTTTTTTTTTATATACTTTATTGAATATGAAAAAATCAAAATACATTAAAATCTATTTGACAAAAATTCCTGTCCCCAAGTTTCCACATATTCAATATAAAATACTTTCAGAAATAATTTACCAAACCCAACCCAACCCAACCCAACCCATGTATCTGCCAGGAAAGAGGAGAGAGAAAAGAATAAATAAATAAATGAATTAATAAATATTCAATCCTATGTCCCGCATAGGGGCAACTCTTCGTTCTATAAGGCTACATGCACATGACATATGATGGATGTTTTTTTAACGGCCATCACATGGCCGCCTTAAGACTAATGGTAGTCCATGGGGTTATTCACACGGATGTCAAAAAATAGAACATGTGAATGGGTCAGTTTTTAACGTCCGTTTCTCAGAAAAGCATGAGTGAAAAAAAGTCTGTTAAAAATGAACAGTTTATCCATTTTTAACTGACTTTTTTTTCACTGTCATGTGCATGTAGCCTTATAGATCTGTTCCTATCTTTTAACCACCTGGATCAAATTTGATCCAGCTTATTTTAAAATTAGACTGGAAAAGTTTCCATAAAGAATGTGCAACCATTATGACATAGATTTTCAAAGTAAGTAGACAAGCTTCATCAGATAGAAGAGATCCATCTAAGGCTACATTCACACGAACTTATTTTGTTTCCGTGTTTGTTCCGTTTTTTTCCGGATAGGATGCAGACCCATTCATTTCAATGGGTTCTGCAAAAAATGTGCTATCCGCATCCGTATGTCCGTTCCATAGCCCCGCAAAAAAAAAAAAAAAACATGTCCTGTTCTAGTCCGTTTTGAGGCATTGTTACAATGGATCCGCAAAAACATGGATGCCATACGGACGTCATCTGTTTTTTTTTTTTGCAGTTCCGCAATTTGGGGACCGCAAAACACATACGGTCGTGTGAATGTAGCCTAAAAATGTATCCAGTTTGTATTGTGAACCTTAAACAGGTCACTTTTCAGCAACTAATTAAAAGGGGTTTGTCCAGGAGTTCAGAAACTACAAGGATGAAAAAAAATAACGTATGAAATAAAGATATTTTGCACAAATGCCTTTTTTTATCCAACTGATCCACTCAGTGCTGCCCACTTGATTCTGGTTTGTAGGTCTGTCAGAGCTCAGACAGTGAGCCCTGAACTCCATTACCTGTAATGTTTTGTGGGAGGAGAGTGCCATCCTTCCCACACTAGGAGCGGACACCGCAGGAGGCAAACTGACCTTCTGGAGGAGGTATATCGATGACTGTCTCCTAGTGTGGGAAGGAGGAAGAGAGGGACTCGAGTTGTTCATTGACCAACTGAACAATAATGATTGGAACCTACGATTTGTGGGGGATATCAGTAATGAGAGTGTTAACTTTTTAGACCTGTGCATACGGATAGAAGATGGCCGTTACATGACTAAGTCCTATTTTAAGGAAACGGATGTGAACTCCTACATTGATACCAAGAGCTGTCATTACGGCCCATGGCTCAAGAACATACCGAAAGGTCAGTTTAAGAGGATGGCCCGTAATTGTACAGAGACGAGCGATTATAAGATACAGTGTGGGGTACTAAAAGATAGGTTCTTGGAGAGAGGTTATAATGAGGCTGTTTTGGATGAGTGCATCCGGAGTGTGGAGTTAGAAAAAGTGGGAGGAAAGGAACAAACTAAAGAGATAAACAAAAAGGTGGATAGGGACTATAGATTCTCCTTTGTAACCAAATTCTGCTCCATGTCCGATAATATTAAGAAAATGGTAAAAAAGAATTGGGGAATTCTAAGGAATGACCCGATATTAGGAAAAACGATACCAACGAATCCCTCCTTTATTTTTAAAAAAGCAGCAAGTATCAGAACAAAACTTGTGCACAGTGCCATCCCCCCAATAAATAGTAAGACCCAAAAAAATGGAGGAAAATTCACCTGGTGCGGATTTTGCGCAGGATGTAAGAACCGGAATTCGAAAGAACGGCAGAGATACACCAATTCTATAACATCAAAAAAGAATGGGGCTGATTTCCGTATTAGAGGAGATTGTTCGTGTGAAAAAGAGGGTATGGTATACGTGCTGGAGTGCCCTTGTGGGCTCCAGTACGTGGGCAGGACGGTCAGGAAACTGAAAGTCAGAATACAGGAACATCTACGTAATATAAAAAAAGGCCTGATGACCCACAGTGTATCAGCACATTTCAAATTAAAGCATGATAAAAATCCGCGAGGTTTAATATTTGTGGGAGTAGAAAGTGTTAAACATCATTGGCGAGGAGGGGATGCTTTGGCACAGATTAATAAGAAAGAGGTGGAGTGGATCTATCAATTAGGGACCCTACAACCAGGAGGGCTCAATATCGAATTTGATTTGAAACCTTGTATACTGTAACTTGTTCCATTATCGTGATCTGGCTCTCCACCACCGCGCCTCCAAAGGACCTGTGGGTGACGTCGTGGGGGTGGAGTGACGATGCCCCAATAGACGCGCGCCAGGGGAGGGAGGCGTGGTTGAGGATACCCGGATTACGCTATAGGAGGAATTAGGTGGAGATTGTTGGATATAAGATCCAGGAGTGGGCAGTTTAGGGGACAGTTATATATCTACTATATGCTTTAGTAGTTTGTCCGCACCCATGGCAGCATCTGTCCTTCTTTTGCTTGGCTTCTCAAGGACCTGTGGGTGACGTCATGGTGCCCGGACCGTTTAATTGGGCGGTGCTGTCACATGCTATGCACGACAGAGGAGGGAGGCGGGGTAAGGGATACCGGGATGACGCTATCAAGAAAGGGTGGGGACACCAGCATTATGCACTAGGAGTGGGTGGATACAAGGAACGGCAATGTAGATTTTGGGTATGTGATGATATAATTATAATGCGAATAAGGCTGTAACTTAATATGTAATGGTGCGGCAACCAAAGGATATATATGTGGTTTATTTTTGTAATAGAGGGAATTGGTCCCCTATTTTTGATCTATGTCTTTTATTAATGTTTTATATGTTTTATGTATGATTTTATGAAACAGGAAGGAATTGGTCTTTACTTTTAGATCTAATGTGTTTGTGAATGCATAAAGGAATGTCAATGATAAAATAAGAATGTGAGATGTACAACTGTGTTTTAGTAACTGCTGCATGTTCCGGAACTACACCGGTTAACTGATTAAGAGCAGCTGGGCTATTTAAGGGCCTGAGTGCAAGCCTGCACAGTAGATGCCCCTGAGGAAGCGAGGCAGCGAAACCCGGGTCGGGCAGGAACCTGACGTTCTGACATTTGTATTATATGCTTTTTGTCTACCAACTCTTGTGAGTATAATAAAACCTTTTAAGAAAAAACTGCAAAGGGTGCTTCACTATTCTGCCTATCCCATTTGAACCCTTAGAGGAGGAGATCTTTTGAAGATTGGATCCTTTGGGTGTTGGGAAAAAGGGGCTCATCCTCTGCCATCCACGTTTATCGGGAGACTCGGTTCAGAGCAGCGCGGTTCCAAAACCCTTCATACTGTAATGTTTTGTGTCTGCACTCGTACATGCCTACGGTGCAGGTGTATTCAGCACCTACATGGGATGGCACATGTTTGACCTTCATCAATGCTGGGGCTCCTGCACATTCTCTCAGCAGATATGCATATTTTACGTCTGCTCCTTTACTGTGATAAACATTGTTGATGACACAAATATGAGCAGAGCATACCTGGCAGACAATATCACATGCTGGTTGTATGACACATAATATTGGGTAAGAATGGATGGGTTGAAATCTGATCATTTGACCCACTTGAGATCATGAGGTAAAATAAAAGTGAGCAAATTATCCACCTAAAACTGTAACAGTGTGCACTTTTATACCACTAATATGCCTTTTTACTGGCTAAACAACTGGCTTTAATCAATAATTACATGTTCCCAAAATGGTGCATTAAAAACGATAACTTGTCCTGCAAAAAAATAAGACCTCATACAAGTACATTGATGAAAAAACTAAAAGGTTCTAGCTCTTGGAATGCGATTTAAAAAAAATGCACGTGGTCACTAAGGGTTTAAATTAAACTATTTACTGTAAACTATTTACTGTAGTCCAAAATATTCTTGAAAGTTTCGTAGACCATCATATCTATTTTACTCCATTTACACCCAAATAGCACAAACCTGTTAGATGACCTAGAGGTATTATTGAAAGCAGGTCATTGTTACCCCAGATGACTTGATTAACTATTGATTTCGTGTTAGACTGCGCACACATTGATCATGCCACTTTTCACCTTCATATCATTGCTCTCTTCACAATACATTACAAAAAAATGTTAATTCCTGTAAATCTCCCATTACTTTACAGGTGCCGTATACGCTTCACTTAGAATGGTGTCAGGTTCCATGAATATCAGCTAGCTGAGAGCTGTCACTGCAGTTATTCTGATCATTATCAAAAAGAATGATGAGTAGAACCAGTTGGCTAACCTAATGTTAATCCTTCTCAAGCTTGTGTCAGAGATTGATGGCTATGTACTAATAGATGTCATGCTACAAGATACTTTCCATTGTAGACAAAGTTTTCAGCCAGTTGTTTGACCAGCCAGTAGGGTGTCAGTAAGGTGTTAGTTGCATAAAATGTGAAAAGTATAGACAGTCAATGCAAAAGAAAATATAGATAGACATTTTATACTATATACAGTATATACTACCGGTATATATACTGTATAAATGTGTATATATATATATATATATCTGTATATATATTCTCTATCTTTCTCTCTCTCTATATATATATATATATATACAAACCGGATTCCAAAAAAGTTGGGACACTAAACAAATTGTGAATAAAAACTGAATGCAATGATGTGGAGATGGCAAATGTCAATATTTTATTTGTAATAAAATGTAGATGACAGATCAAACGTTTAATCCGAGTAAATGTATCATTTTAATTTGATTCCAATTTTCACGGTGTCAACAAATCCCAAAAAAGTTGGGACAAGTAGCAATAAGAGGCTGGAAAAAGTAAATTTGAGCATAACGAAGAGCTGGAAGACCAATTAACACTAATTAGGTCAATTGGCAACATGATTGGGTATAGAAAGAGCTTCTCAGAGTGGCAGTGTCTCTCAGAAGCCAAGATGGGTAGAGGATCACCAATTCCCACAATGTTGCACAGAAAGATAGTGGAGCAATATCAGAAAGGTGTTACCCAGCGAAAAATTGCAAAGACTTTGCATCTATCATCATCAACTGTGCATAACATCATCCGAAGATTCAGAGAATCTGGAACAATCTCTGTGCGTAAGGGTCAAGGCCGTAAAACCATACTGGATGCCCGTGATCTCCGGGCCCTTAAACGACACTGCACCACAAACAGGAATGCTACTGTAAAGGAAATCACAGAATGGGCTCAGGAATACTTCCAGAAACCATTGTCAGTGAACACAATCCACCGTGCCATCCGCCGTTGCCAGCTGAAACTCTACAGTGCAAAGAAGAAGCCATTTCTAAGCAAGATCCACAAGCTCAGGCGTTTTTACTGGGCCAGGGATCATTTAAAATGGAGTGTGGCAAAATGGAAGACTGTTCTGTGGTCAGACGAGTCACGATTCAAAGTTTTTTTTGGAAATCTGGGACGCCATGTCATCCGGACCAAAGAGGACAAGGACAACCCAAGTTGCTATCAACGCTCAGTTCAGAAGCCTGCATCTCTGATGGAATGGGGTTGCATGAGTGCGTGTGGCATGGGCAGCTTGCATGTCTGGAAAGGCACCATCAATGCAGAAAAATATATTCAGGTTCTAGAACAACATATGCTCCCATCCAGACGTCATCTCTTTCAGGGAAGACCCTGCATTTTTCAACAAGATAATGCCAGACCACATTCTGCATCAATCACAACATCATGGCCGCGTAGGAGAAGGATCCGGGTATTGAAATGGCCAGTCTGCAGTCCAGATCTTTCACCTATAGAGAACATTTGGCGCATCATAAAGAGGAAGGTGCAACAAAGAAGGCCCAAGACGATTGAACAGTTAGAGGCCTGTATTAGACAAGAATGGGAGAGCATTCCTATTTCTAAACTTGAGAAACTGGTCTCCTCGGTCCCCAGACGTCTGTTAAGTGTTGTAAGAAGAAGGGGAGATGCCACACAGTGGTGAAAATGGCCTTGTCCCAACTTTTTGGGGATTTGTTGACACCATGAAATTCTGATTCAACATATTTTTCCCTTAAAATGGTACATTTTCTCAGTTTAAACTTTTGTTCCGTGATTTATGTTATATTCGGAATAAAATATTAGAAGTTGGCACCTCCACATCATTGCATTCAGTTTTTATTCACGATTTGTATAGTGTCCCAACTTTTTTGGAATCCGGTTTGTATATGTACATCAGGGGCATAGCTAAAAGCTCATGGGCCCTAGTGCAAGAGTTCAGCTGGGGCCCCCCTTCCCTCAGTGCTTGTTGGAAAGAGGCAGGGGAGCACATAGCCTTCCTGCTGCCTGAGGCAAACATTGAAAGGGCACCCCCTCATGCCAAATTCTTGACCTAACCCCTTCCCTCCAGCCAGAGGTGTAAATTGACCAGCATGCACTTTCTATAATGCCAGTGTCTTATGTGGCACAAGGGTCTTTGGGCCCCTCAGGCTCCTGGGCCCGGTAGCGACTGCTACCTCTGCACCCCCTATAGCTACGCCCCTGATATACATATATATGCAGTGGATATAAAAAGTCGACACACCCCTGTTATAATGTCAGGTTTCTGTGATGTAAAAAAAATGAGACAAAGATAAATCATTTCAGAACGTTTTCCACCTTTAATGTGACCTATAAACTGTACAACTCAATTGAAAAACAAACTGAAATCTTTTAGGCCGAATGCACACGTCCGTGGAACACGGTCTGTGTGATACCGGCCTGGATTTCTTCTGAGTGCAGGAGCGCACGGCGTCATTGGTTGCTATGACGCCGTGCGCTTCCTGCTGCCGCCGCAGTACAGTAATACACTGGTATGATCTATACCAGTGTATTACTGTACTGCGGCGGCAGCAGGAGGCGCATGGCTTAAAAGATTTCAGTTTCCAGGCCAGTATCACACGGACCGTGTTCCACGGACGTGTGCATTCGGCCTTAGGTAGAGGGAAGAAAAAATATAAAAATAAAATAATATGGTTGCATAAGTGTACACACCCTTAAACTAATACTTTGTTGAACCACCTTTTAATTTTATTACAGCACTCAGTCTTTTTGGGGATGAGTCTATCAGCATGGCACATTTTGACTTGGCAAGATTTGCAAAAACACTCCAAATCTGTCAGATTGCGAGGGCATCTCCTGTACACAGCCCTCTTTAGATCACCCCACAGATTTTCAATCGGATTCAGGTCTAGGCTCTGGCTGGGCCATTCTAAAACATTAATCTTCTTCTGGTGAAGCCATTCCTTTGTTCATTTGGATGTATGCTTTGGGTCATTGTCATGCTGAAAGATGAAATTCCTCTTCATGTTCAGCTTTCTAGCAGAAGCCTGAAGGTTTTGTGCCAATATTGACTGGTATTTGGAACTGTTTATAATTCCCTCTAGCTTAACTAAGGCCCCAGTTCCAGCTGAAGAAAAACAGTCCCAAAGCATGATGCTGCCACCACCATGCTTTACTGTGGATATGGTGTTCTTTTTTTGATGTGCAGTGTTGTTTTTGCGCCAAAGATATCTTTTGGAATTATGGCCAAAAAGTTCAACCTTGGTTTCATCAGACCATAACACCTTTTCCCACATGCTTTTGGGAGACTTCAGATGTGTTTTTGCAAAATGTAGCCTGGCTTGGATGTTTTTCTTCATAAGAAAAGGCTTTCGTCTTGCCACTCTACCCCATAGCCCAGACATATGAAGAATACGGGAGATTGTTGTCACATGTACCACACAGCCAGTACTTGCCAGATATTCCTGCAGCTCCTTTAATGTTGCTGTAGACCTCTTGGTAGCCTCCCAGACCAGTTTTCTTCTCATCTTTTCATCAATTCTGGAGGGTCGTCCAGTTCTTGGTAATGTCACTGTCTCCAGTTCTTCACTGTGTTCCATGGTATATTTAATGCCTTGGAAATTCTTTTGTACTCTTCTCCTGACTGATACCTTTTAACAATGAGATCCCTCTGATGCTTTCGAAGCTCTCTGTGGACCATGGCTTTTGCTGTGGGATGCGACTAAGAAAATTTCAGGAAAGACCAACTAGAGCAGCTGAACTTTATTTGGGGTTAATCAGAGGCACTTTCAATGATGGCAGGTGAATGCTGACTCCTATTTAACATGATTTTGAATGTGACTGCTTAATTCTGAACACAGCTACATCCCCAGTTATAAGAGGGTGTGCACACTTTTGCCACCACATTATTTTAGTTTTTTTTGTGTTCTTCCTTCCACCTAAAAGATTTCAGTTTGTTTTTCAATTGAGTTGTACAGGTTATAGGTCACATTAAAGGTGGAAAAAGTTCTGAAATTATTTCTTTGTCTCATTTTTTTACATCACAGAAACCTGATATTTTAACAGGGGTGTGTAGACTTTTTATATCCACTCTCTCTATATATATAGTACATAACCAAGAGTTAACATGTCACTGTGTAAATTGGCATGCAGTTTCCCCATTGAAATCAATTCATGTGTTGACTGTGTGGATTTTAGGCATGGAATCCTCATCAAAATCCACATAAAAAAAGCTGTGAGTTAGCTGAGCTTTAGGATACCAGTACACATTTAGGTTAGGCCTCATGCATACAACCATGGCGCCGCCATGCCCATGTGGGTCCACAAAACTGGGCACCGTCCATTAATATAGCATTAAATCATAAAGTGTAATAATTTATAACAAAACAAAATACAATATGCTGCTGGGTCCTAGCAAAATATAGTCATTTGATAAACTTTAGAGTATCGTGGTAATGAGCAATACGCTACAAGGTCGATCCAAAAGAATAGTGGATTATCCCGACTGTGAGGTAAGTAGCCAGTATAAATCAATTGTTGTGATAATCAAAGTAAAAGTTTATGCTGTGTTTGTCTTGATAGCACAGGCAGGGCCGGTACAAGGCAGGGGCCGAAGGAGCGGGTGCCCTGGGCGCTACCATTTGCGGACAGGAGGGGGGCGCAGGTGAAGTGCCAGCAGCAGTGGCGTCGCCAGGGGGGGGCCAGAGGGGGCCACGGCCCCCCCTACATCATGCTGTGCCCCCCCATGTGCCCCCCCAACTAAAATGACCCCCCCCCCCCCCCAAGTGAGCAGCCGCCGCCGGGCACAGGGAGATGAGCGCTTCCATTGCGCTCATCTCCATTGTAAACTGTCTGTGCCAGCGAGGTGCAGGGGAGGGAGAGGCGTGTCCCTTCCCTTTCCTCTGATAGGCTGCAGGCAGGCACCGAAGTGGAGGAGAGGCCCCGCCCCCTAATTACTCCTGTTTACCTTTCTAAAGCTAAAGGACCTTTGATGATGTCATCACAGGTCCTGTAAGGGAACTGCACAGTGTAAAGTGTAGTTCCCAGGTTAGAACAGTGCATCTGCCAGGACCTGTGATGACATCATCTTCAACATCACAGGTCCTGCAGAATCTAGCAAAGGAACTGCACCAAAAATGGTGTAGTTCCTAGGTTTCAAAGGTACATCTGCCAGGACCTGTGATGACATCATCACAGGTCCTTCAACCCCTAACAGCAAGTATTAAAAGTTCACAAGCAGCTCTGTATTGATCCATACAGACTGGAATGGAGAGGTAAGAGGAGGTCCTCCACTTTTCATCATTTACCCCCCCCCCCCCCTCCATGCCCTGTTTTTACTCATTGCTCACTCATGTATACTACTTCAGACAGTTACCACTACCTCATGTACCTCACAGTGACTATAATGCATAACTGACCACATATTTCTATAAACACTGCATCTACAGTATTATACCTTCTATGTGTCACATCAATACACTGCTCTGTATATATATATATATATATATATATATATACACACACATACATGCACACACACTGAATATATTACACAGTATTATACATGCAATATGTACAGATATATAGTATATACCGCAGTGCACTGATATGTGAGGTATGAGGTATAATAGATGCTGTGTGTACAGATATCAGTACACTTCTGTATATACTATATATGTGAGGTACGAGGTATAATAGATGCAGTGTGTACAGATATATAGTATATACAGCAGTGTACTGATATGTGAGGTACGAGGTGTCAATACACTGCTGTATTTACTATATACCTGTACACACTGCATCTATTATACCTCGTACCTCACATATTACACTACTGTATATACTGTATACACTGCATATATTATACCCCGTACCTCACATATCAGTACACTGCTGTATATACTATATACCTGTACACACTGCATCTATTATACCCTGTACCTCACATATCAGAACACTAGGGAATATACTATATACCTGTACACACTGCATCTATTATACCGCGTACCTCACATAACTGTACACTGCTGTATATAATATACATCTGCATCTATTATACCTCTTTTGTGTGCCAGGGCTGTTTTGTAATCCCATTCCGGCCCTGATGGCATAAATTATAAAACGCAGCAGCAAGAATAGTTCATGGAACAAAGGGAGGGGCTATAAAAGGGGAATGGGGGCCCAATTTAGATTCCTGCTATGGGGCCCAGTGATTTTTATGTACGCCCCTGGCTGCAGGCACTAGGCCGGCAGCCTATCAGAGGCCGGCGCAATGACGTCATCGTGCCGCCTGAGCCTTACATTACAGCGTGGGACACAGGAAGAGGCTGCATCGCATCGCTGACACTTAGGTAAGTATAAGTGTTTTTTTTTTGTTTTTTTTTACAATAGTGTTACTGGCACATTGGGGGGGCTTATTACAAAACTGGCACATGATGATGGGGGGGACTTTATACTGGCACATGATGATGGGGGGGAACTTTATAGTGTCTGTGACTTTCAAAGTCCCACAGTCCTTTGTTCTATTGCTTTAAGTATATTCTTGTTTTGAAACAACATTGATTCTTTCTTAAAAACGGGGGGGGGGGGGGGGGGGGGCGCAGTTTGCCATCTTCGCCCTGGGCACCAAATGGCCTTGTCCCAGCCCTGAGCACAGGCTTGTATTGTAATCAATTAGTGTTAAATATATGCAGGGTGATGGTTCTGTTGCTCCTTCCATGTTGGCTATAATAAAGAATCAAATGTGATGAAAGCCACTTACTGTAACTCTCAGACCGGAAGAAACACAGCAGCTGAGTTGAATGGATGGTTCACAAACATAGTTGGCACCTTAACGACCCTTGTGGACAATGCAGAAAAGTAAAACGTAACTGTACCTGTGCATCTAAGTTTGAAGAGCAAGTTACTCTCCTTACACAACAGTTTATTGCAAAACAGTACCCCGAAAATAAACAGTCTCTAGAGAGTGTACAATCATTGTTAAGGGAAACATGTTTCACTAATAAAGGGGTGGATCCACAAGTCTGTCTATTATAAGTCTAATATTAGTCTAAAAGAAGTGTATAACACTCAGTATAATCAGTAAATATATCTTTGCTATAGGACTGGTTACATTTACATTTATACCTAAGTACCAAATTATGGTACTTATCTTATTTTACATAATTTTTTCCCTGCTGGTACTGCGTTAAAATTTGTGCACTTGGTCATAGAATATATCTCATATTTATTCAAGTGAGCCCTCTATAGTTTCTTATTCATAAATTTACAAACATGGGCGAAATGAAAAATTCTATTTAGAAAAACCTTTAGGTCCTTCTTTCTTTCACACACTGAGGGAATTTCAAGACGGCCTTTTCTCATGATTGAGATAGTAACTGGCATAGATTTCAGATGTTTTTCGTAGCATAAAACTGGAGTAGGTAATCCTAAATGTGTTGGGCCATGTGAGCTCCCCCCCCCCCACTTTTTTTTAAAAGTGATGAACGTGGTGTAAAAGGGAAAATAGTTGCATTTGTTTGCGTAAAGCCTCATTCACATGTCAGTGTTTCACGGACATGTGCTGTATGTGTTCTCCACGGACAGCACACGTCCCCATTCACTTTAGGCTACATGCACACGACAGATGTTTTTTGCGGTCCACAAATAGCAGATCCGTGTTCCTGTTTTTTTTACTTCCACATCCGTTCCGTTTGTCCGCAAATTTTGTAGGTTGTGTTTCTGAAGGCTGTAATTCTTATAATTTAATATATACAGGTTTCCCAGCAACCATCCGCAAAAAAACCGGATGCGGATGACATACAGATGGCTTCCGTTGGTCATCCGCATTTTTTTTCTGGACCCCTTGACTTCAATGGGTTCGCAAAACGTTTATTGCGGACAAAAATAGGACATGCAATACTTTTTTTGCAGACGGGAAACACAGACAGCGGACATGGAAAAGAAATGGTTGACTACACTGCAATTTTAACGGCTCCATAGAAATGCATGGGTAACCATCCGATCAGCCCAAAAAAAATGAACGGACGCAGAGAAAAACAACTGTCGTGTGCATGTAGCCTTAAAGGGACACTGACAGGCCAAATCAGCATATATAGTTAGATTTATGACATTACAGGTCTTATAGAGTCTTTTAAAAGCATATAAATATCCCCCCTGTCCACCTTATAAAGAGCGAAATATAAAGTTTTATAACCTGCTTGTCCGGTCAGCAATCTGCCCAAGGGGCGGCGTTTCATGTGAAAATGCGCCCAGCTAGCCGCTCCCAACTGCCGTTCTTAAGCCCCGCCCAGCTCATCATTATTCACTTCGCTGGGCGGCGGCTAGAACTCTCCCCAGTCCCGATCCTGCGCATGGGCAATTCAATCCTCTGGGCATCGTTCATGCCCAATCTTCTGGGCCCCGCCGTGGTTAGATCGCGCATGCGTACACACACAGCCTGCCTGCGTCTTGGAGGCAGCTGCAGCCTCAGCCTCAGCCATGCACTGTTCAGAGCAGCGCTTCAGAGCACTGCTCACTCACATCGTCAAAGGGGTTAATAGTGCGTCCCAGAGGATTGAATTGCCCATGCGCAGGATCGGGACTGGGGAGAGTTCTAGCCGCCGCCCAGCGAAGTGAATAATGATGAGCTGGGCGGGGCTTAAGAACGGCAGTTGGGAGCGGCTAGCTGGGCGCATTTTCACATGAAACGCCGCCCCTTGGGCAGATTGCTGACCGGACAAGCAGGTTATAAAACTTTATATTTCGCTCTTTATAAGGTGGACAGGGGGGATACTTATATGCTTTTAAAAGACTCTATAAGACCTGTAATGTCATATATCTAACTATATATGCTGATTTGGCCTGTCAGTGTCCCTTTAATGTGTATATTCAGACATCAGTGTTTTAGCACTGTCCGTGGGTCAGTGTTTTTAGCACAGATACATGCTCTATTTTGTCCGTGTTCACGGATCCATCACGTCTATTATAGTCTATGGGTCTGCGAAAGCCACAGATGCAACATGGACGCCATCCGTGTTGCATCCGTGTTTCACAAATCATTAACAAGAGATGCTTCGAAAAAAAAAATTCAGCTGTTTAGTGTTAGTGAAACACGGATGCAACACGGACAGCAAAAAACGAACACACGGACCCAACACGGATCCTTCACGGACAGCTTCACGGATGCATCACTGACCACCTGCTCACGGATTTGAGCATGGACACAGACTTATAAATGAGGCTTAAAACATTGTTTTCTTTTGTTTTTTTTTGGGGGGGGGGGCGGAGCCAACGGAGCATGGTGCAGGACGCTTGAACTCAGAGCTCCTCACCACACCACCCGGCTTATTAGCTAAAATAGCGTTTACTACTGCCGAACCATGGGCAAACTCAGTAAAGAAAGAGGGAGAGACTCGGAGGCCACCCCGAGGGTCAAGAAATCTCGTGGGGACATGAACAAGTTCTTCCAAAAGAAGCTGTCCTTAATGGCCGAACGCAGCAAAATGGCGCCGGCTGATTACAGCGATGCGGCGCATGAAGATGAAGACTCTGATGGCGCGAGTTCCTGCGCTCACTCTGAACCACCAGATCGGGAGGACCCGATGCCTATCACCAGATCCTTCTTAAAGCACACACTGGCACAAGCTCTTTCGCCAGTCATGAAGGAATTGGCTGACATAAAATCAGAGGTGACACACATGGGGCACAGAGTGGAAACATTAGAAGAGTCACAAGCTTCAGTCATCCAGCACAGCAAAGGCATGCAATCACAGATGCAAGTGCTTCGCTCGCAGGTCAACAATGCTTACCTGTATCTTGAGGACAAGGAAAATCGGGGTCGGCGGAAGAATGTGCGGCTGAGAGGAATCCCCGAGTCAGTTCCCCCTGACGAGCTGATGGAAGCCGTGTATTCGCCATGCTGCTGGGACCAGAACATGCGGCAGCCATTACAATAGAAAGGGCTCATAGAGCATTACAATCGAAACCTCCTGCAGGTGATCCCCCCAGGGACACCATTTGTGTCTTACTTAAGATCTGCGTAAGATCTGGGAGGCATTAGATATCGCAGAGGATGGAAATTCCACCCTGGTTGCTGATTTTGATGAACTTCCCAAGTTAACCGTTCCTTCTCCATGGAACCGAGTGGGGAAGTTCAAATCCCCACAGAAGAGAGCTGATCCAGCGGACTGAGGTCCTTCACGTGAGACTTTCATGACAATGTCTAACCTTTTACTTTTCAGGGTCGAGTGAAGGGACTTGTTATCATGGTTGTCTATTGTTAGTATGCTTACAGGGAGTGCAGAATTATTAGGCAAGTTGTATTTTTGAGGATTAATTTTATTATTGAACAACAACCATGTTCTCAATGAACCCAAAAAACTCATTAATATCAAAGCTGAATATTTTTGGAAGTAGTTTTTAGTTTGTTTTTAGTTTTAGCTATTTTAGGGGGATATCTGTGTGTGCAGGTGACTATTACTGTGCATAATTATCAGGCAACTTAACAAAAAACAAATATATACCCATTTCAATTATTTATTTTTACCAGTGAAACCAATATAACATCTCAACATTCACAAATATACATTTCTGACATTCAAAAACAAAACAAAAACAAATCAGTGACCAATATAGCCACCTTTCTTTGCAAGGACACTCAAAAGCCTGCCATCCATGGATTCTGTCAGTGTTTTGATCTGTTCACCATCAACATTGCGTGCAGCAGCAACCACAGCCTCCCAGACACTGTTCAGAGAGGTGTACTGTTTTCCCTCCTTGTAAATCTCACATTTGATGATGGACCACAGGTTCTCAATGGGGTTCAGATCAGGTGAACAAGGAGGCCATGTCATTAGATTTTCTTCTTTTATACCCTTTCTTGCCAGCCACGCTGTGGAGTACTTGGACGCGTGTGATGGAGCATTGTCTTGCATGAAAATCATGTTTTTCTTGAAGGATGCAGACTTCTTCCTGTACCACTGCTTGAAGAAGGTGTCTTCCAGAAACTGGCAGTAGGACTGGGAGTTGAGCTTGACTCCATCCTCAACCCGAAAAGGCCCCACAAACTCATCTTTGATGATACCAGCCCAAACCAGTACTCCACCTCCACCTTGCTGGCGTCTGAGTCGGACTGGAGCTCTCTGCCCTTTACCAATCTAGCCACGGGCCCATCCATCTGGCCCATCAAGACTCACTCTCATTTCATCAGTCCATAAAACCTTAGAAAAATCAGTCTTGAGATATTTCTTGGCCCAGTCTTGACGTTTCAGCTTGTGTGTCTTGTTCAGTGGTGGTCGTCTTTCAGCCTTTCTTACCTTGGCCATGTCTCTGAGTATTGCACACCTTGTGCTTTTGGGCACTCCAGTGATGTTGCAGCTCTGAAATATGGCCAAACTGGTGGCAAGTGGCATCTTGGCAGCTGCACGCTTGACTTTTCTCAGTTCATGGGCAGTTATTTTGCACCTTGGTTTTTCCACACGCTTCTTGCGACCCTGTTGACTATTTTGAATGAAACGCTTGATTGTTCGATGATCACGCTTCAGAAGCTTTGCAATTTTAAGAGTGCTGCATCCCTCTGCAAGATATCTCACTATTTTTGACTTTTCTGAGCCTGTCAAGTCCTTCTTTTGACCCATTTTGCCAAAGGAAAGGAAGTTGCCTAATAATTATGCACACCTAATATAGGGTGTTGATGTCATTAGACCACACCCCTTCTCATTACAGAGATGCACATCAACTAATATGCTTAATTGGTAGTAGGCTTTCGAGCCTATACAGCTTGGAGTAAGACAACATGCATAAAGAGGATGATGTGGTCAAAATACTCATTTGCCTAATAATTCTGCACGCAGTGTATATCTATGTCTAGAATTACATCAACCGGGGTCATAGAAAGCTGCGCTATCATAGGATATGGATGTATGCACAGTTAATGGTTAATGTTTTTCACATCATTTGTTCATGTGGACGACTAAGTCTAAGTTACTGCTTTCACAATCCAAACAGGTGATAGTGAGCCCAGGTACAGACCTACGGGTATAATTGTATAAGGGTATTACCCCTTCGTCATTCACTGAAGGGACCCTCATTTTGGGGGGAGATCTTAACCTGGCATTGGACCCTTCAAAAGATTCCACTTCCAGACATGCCTCTATCTCTCTGAAACAGATACGTAGGATCCAAATTAGTCTGGCTGATTTGGGAATATCTGATGTCTGGAGGATACTCCACCCGAGTGATAAGGACTATACCTATTTCTCCCAGGTCCATAGATCCTATCAAAGGTTGGACTATTTATTTCTTTCTAATACTGCCCTAACGTCTGTCACTAGCGCATCGATAGGTTCTATAACAGTGTCGGACCATGCCCCAGTAAGTATATGTTTAAGGCTCCAGGACATACCACCAAAAGCTTGGTCTTGGCGACTCAATACTACGCTCATAGAAGAAGTGGTTAATAGAGACATGATGAAGGATAAAATATTAGAGTATTTCAAGGTTAATGACATACCCGACACTTCAAAAACCATATTGTGGGAAGCTCATAAAACAGTTGTTAGAGGGGAGTTGATTAGCCTGGGTACCAGGGTGAAAAAACAAAGAGCAAAAAAATAGAACAACTCCTGTTACAAATCTCCATATTAGAAAAACGGCACAAGTCCATTATGACAGATGATGCTCAAAATACTTTGAGTCTCTTACGCTCCCAATTGAAGGATACGCTCAATGTTAAGTCGGCCAGAGCCCTGCAAGCGTTAAAGTTTAAGTACTATTCACATGGGGATAAGGGATCTAAACTAATGTCATCTCTATTGAAGGCCCAGAGAAATAAGACCTTTATTTTTTTTTTATTTTTTTTTTTAAATATATCTACCATTTTATGTTGAATGACAAGATTTAACAGTTGAACCACCATCTTAAAGGGAACCTGCCACCGGGAACCTGCGCACAGAGCTGAGGACACGGGCCGCCAGACGGCCACCAGCACACCCGCAACACCCAGCGCCCACAGCCCTGTGCGCTTCCACCGTGCAAAAAAAACGATTCGATACACATGCAAATCAACCCGAGACGAGTCCCGTCCCCGACTCATCTCAGGGACAGGACTCATCTCAGGCCAATCCGCACATGCACCAAATAGCCCCCTCTACACAACAAAAGCACACAGAGCCACGGGGACTGGGCACCGCGGATGCGCCAGCGGCCATCCAGCAACCCGCGTCCCCAGCTCCACACACAAAATCCCGGCGACAGGCCCCCTTCAATCATACTGCCATTTTGTGATATCTTTTCAACATTTGTTATGTACAGTCAGGTCCATAAATATTGGGACATGGACACAATTCCAAAATTTTTGGCTCTATACACCACCACAATGGATTTGAAATGAAACAAACAAGATGTGCCTCAACCGCAGACCGCCAGCTCCAATCCGAGGGCACTCACATCCAAACCAGGCGAACGGTGCAGGAACCCCAACAGCCCGCACATGTGCCACCCACTTGTTAAGGCACCAAAAGTAATGGGACAATTGGCTTCTCAGCTGTTCCATGGCCAGGTAAGTGTTGTTCCCTCATTATCCCAATTACAATGAGCAGATAAAAGGTCCAGAGTTCATTTCAAGTCTGCTATTTGCATTTGGAATCTGTTGCTGTCAACTCTCAAGTTGAGATCCAAAGAGCTATGTAACAAGGTTAGGGGGCACACCAAGTAATATACGGAGTGCAAGGGGCGGTGAAAGAGCATGAAACAATAAAACCTAACCCAAGAAAGGGTCACCAGAACCACCCCATAAATGCACATCCGACAATGAATCAGTATAAAAAGTATATAAAGTTTAATAGACACACCAACAGACACATTAAAAAATTGTATACAATTAGAACAAAGTGCGGTATGCAATAGATATAATATATAACCAGCACATACAGGTCCACTGAATTGCCCCACCATAGGCACAAATAATAGAAACCAGCATATAATGATATCAATATAAAGCATAAAGAGAATGTACTATAAGGTGAGACCTCTGAAAATGCAAACAGACCTGAATATGGTCACAATGGAGGGGCCAAACCTACATGAGCAGCTGGTGCAGCGGACCTGGAGAAAATGAGAAAGCGCCCCGCACATATGCAAACTGTTGTAATCTCCACACCGCCCACCTGACCCGGATGCAAACACCCCCAAACCAAAGCTGGCAGTCTGCAGCCAAAGCAGATCCCGTTCATCTCACCCCAAATCCACTGTTTTTTTTATTATTATTATCTTTATTACTTGAAATATAAAAACAGATTACAGTACAAGAAAAAAGAGTTTTTTTTTTTTCATTTTCCTTTCCCCTTATCCCCCCGCCCCCCTCCCCATACCTGTGGTGCGTCAAAACACAAAAAAAAAAAGGAAGGGAACAATTATACAAAGTGGTCAAATCCTCCAACCGCCCCATATCTTAGTCCACTTCTCCTCAGCTTCCCTCTGTTTGTAGATAATTTTCTCATAATTTTTTACCTTGTTAATTAGGTTTATCCATGTATTCATCTCTGGAATACATCGAGCAAACCAAGTCCGACTCACCAAAACTCTGGCCAACATCAGTATTCTACCTAGGAAAATCTTTTGATATTTATGGTTGTTTATTTTGGAAAAATCATTAAGCACAAACACTTGTGGTTCGAGGGGAATTCGTATTTTTAATTTATAGCGGATAAAGTTGTTGATACTATTCCAGTATTTTATAAGTTCTGGGCAGGTCCAGATCATATGAAGATAATCCGCACCTGAAGTATCACATTTAGGGCAATTAGAGGTGTCTCTTAGCCCACATTTATTCATCCATAAAGGGGTAACATATAATCTATGACAAATATTAAAATGTACTAAAACATGGTTAAAATTCTGGGATAGTGACCCTAAATTCCCAAAAATATTCTCCCACCCTTCTACTTGTATATTCGGACAATCCATCTCCCACGCTCTTTGTCCTGGTGATTGTGTATCACTAAATCGTGCCTTAAGTAGTGACTTATATATATTTGAAATCTTCAATCTAGGCAGTGTCCCCCCTACCCAATCGTTCAAAAAAGATGAACTATCTATATCCAACACCGATTTATCGTCCAAACTGGAAAATGCTGAACGCAGTTGAAAATATCTAAACCATGAAACATTTTCTATATTATGTGATATCTCTATAAATGACTTAATCTCTCTATCCTTTACTACCTGTGAGATATACAAGACTTTATTTTTTTGCCAGAATGTGTCAGCTGCAATATCATCTAACCTTTGTAAGTGCAGGTTATGCCAAAGAGGCGTGAATGTAAGTGAACCCTTTACCTTCAACCATGTCCTAGTAGTAGCCCACACTTTCAGGAGTAGTTTTGTAGTCTCTCTATAGCCCTGCTCATAGCTCCTCAATAGCCCAGATTCCAGAAGAGTGAATATATTACTATGAGCGTGGCCACCCACTATTTTCCCTAGAAGTGCACTATTTTCTGATTCATAGCACATCAATAACTGCGTAGCAATAAAATAACCTTTGAAGTAAGAGAGATTTAAACCCCCACACTCCAGTGATTTATACAAATGTTCTAACTTTATTCGCAAGTTAGACCTTTATTAGTGCGGTAAAGTCTAATAAGGGTAATAGACTGACCTCGACCCCAGCCATAGCTGAAGAATTCTGTAAATTCTACACTTCACTTTACAACCTAGAGGAATAAACGGATGCTCCTGGGATTTCTCCCCCCCCCCATATACAGGATCATATCGACTCTTTTCTCCATTCCATCAAAATACCTACTATCTCAGAAGCAGGGAAAGCTAGCCTCTTAACACCTTTCACAATACAGGAGATAGAAAAAACACTTCATACTATCCCTTCTGGTAAAAGCCCGGGTCCTGACGGGTTCCCGATTGCCTATTATAAAAAGTTCAAAGAGGTATTGCTGCCACACTTCACCAATATGTGCAACTCTCTGATGTTGGGTTCCTCCCTCACTCCCCAGGCCCAGTTGGCACATATAACTATTTTGCATAAAGAAGGGAAGGATTCGGAAGAATGCGGTAGCTATCGACCCATTTCCCTCCTTAATACGGACCTGAAGTGGTGGGCGAAGCTTTTGAGTCAACGCATATCAAAACTGCTCCCAGACCTAATAGGGGAAGAGCAGGTGGGTTTTGTGCCGGGGCGGGAGGGTAGACACAACGTCAGTAGAGTACTGCATTCCATATTTTTAGCTAAAGAAAGAAGGTCCCCACTTTTACTCTTAGGGACAGATGCTGAAAAGGCGTTCGACAGAGTTAATTGGCTTTTCATGAAATCCTGCTTAGTTGCATTTGGCTTTCCCTTACAAATCATTGACGCAATTTTTTCACTGTACTCAGCCCCCTCGGCCAAAGTACTGGTTAATGGAACTCTGTCGAACGCCTTTCAGATTAGAAACGGAACTAGACAGGGATGCCCCCTTTCCCCCGCCCTGTTCGTTTTGACTTTAGAGACACTTCTCTTGAAATTTAGACAATCCCCCAACATTAAAGGATTAAGAATAGATGGCGTACATCATACGATGGCGGCGTTTGCCGACGACCTTCTACTGATGATAACGTACCCAGAAGAAGCTATGCCTCATGTCCTTTAAGAAATTTGGAAGTGTCTCTAATTTTAAAATTAATATGGGGAAGTCTGAAGCTTTAGGAGTCTCATTGGACCCTGCTAAAAAGAGACATTTAGAAGCCTCGACCCCCTTTAAATGGCCCTCTGAAGCTATAAAATATTTAGGGATAATGATACCGGCTAATCCAGCTCGCCTCTTTAGACTTAATTATATCCCCTTATTAAATAAAATAAAAACGTTTCTCTCTAAACCCTCGATGCCTAACCTCTCTTGGTTGGGGAGAAAAAATGTTTTGACGACGTATATTCTTCCTCAGGTTATGTATACATTCAGGTCTCTTCCAATCCCTGTCCCAAAACTATTTCTGAATAAACTTAAAACACTTATGGGTAGATTTCTCTGGGCAGATAAAAGAGCCAGACTCTCTTTTTTGCTTTTAACCAGACGTAGAAAACAAGGTGGTATCTCCCTCCCGGACTTGTCTTCGTATATTCAGGCTATCCACCTGGAAAGATGGTTGGCCCTGTCCAGGCCGCAACCTCTCCCACTGCATGTTTCTCTAGAAAGGGCTCTATTAGGAGTGAATCAAGAACACCTTCTGTGGAGACACAGTAGCAAGATCCCCAATAGACAAGCAGTTAAGAGTGAGATTACGAGGTGTACCATTATGCACTGCAATGCTTCCCCAGCTCTCCACATGTGTGGGAAACGTCTTTCACCCATAATACCCCTTCCGCTACTGCCACATATACTCTCCACTAATCCACTTAAACGGTCTAGGGTTTGGAGATCTTTTCATAATCTCAGAATGGGCGACCTAGCTAGAATTCCCCCGAACTCTGACTATTATTCTGCCCTTACTGGAAACCCTGCAGTTGCAATAAATATGATCCAGAAATGGGACTTTGAAAGCACATGTGCCAAATTTTCAAGGTCTTCGCACCTTCCCCTTCCAGATCCTACCTGGCTGGAGAATTATGTCCTTCTCCCTTCCATTCCCCCAAAGTGCCTTTCTTTAATCTATAGACAATTACTAGCTGGGAGGGACCAGAAGACCCCAGCTTATTTGAGGGAATGGGAGAGAGAACTGAATATCACAATTGATGATCCAGATAAAGCATTTATACTTTCTCATTCCCATGGATTCTCTAGGTGTGTGAGGGTCCAAGAGAATTCGGTCAAGATACTTACTAGATGGTATCGAACACCGGAATTTCTTCACAAAATTAACTTAATCCCTTCCAATAAATGTTGGAAGTGCACTACTGGAATAGGTAATATCTCACACATCTGGCGGACTTGTCCTGCCCTGAGACATTTCTGGCATGAAGTTGAAACAACTATTAACAAGATTTGTCGCATCCAAATTGAACTCACAGGCCCACTGATCTTACTGTGGCGCCCAGAGAAAAACTTTAAGCCAAATAAATCTTCGCTAACCCCTCATATGATCACAGCTGCAAAGCTCCTTATTCCCATCAAATGGAGGGAGGTGGACCCCCCCACTTTGACCATGTGGTATGATAAAATGAATCTTATGTGTCGAATATAGGAATTGGCGGGGTGGGAGAACAACAACAGGAGTGTGTTCCTTAAAACTTGGCAACCTTGGCTTATGCACATGGAGGAGAAATATGCCCAGGCCAAGGGTTAGTCCACCTGGTGCCCCCTTTCCACAAATCTGGTGTTGTGGATTTTGCATTCCCCAATTGTTCACATTTTTTATACCCAAGAGGTTAACGGTTTATATGTGACAGGTCTATGATCGAATGCTTGATATCCTGACTGACATGTATTTTTTCCCCCTATGTTCTTATTGTTTAATGTTATCATTGTCTGTCCTCTAATTTTGCTTTAAACAATATGGAGCGAGATCCTTGGGGGGCCTTGGGTCTCTTAACCAAATTTCTACCCAGGGCCTATGATTAAAGTAGCATGATTGGAAGAGTTAGTAGACTCTAGCGTAAAGTTTTGGCCACAAGTGTCCCTTACCTGCGGCTTGGGGTACCGGGAGCCCCTCCAGTTGGTCTTATCTCCATCTTGATTGATTATCAGAGTGGTGACTTATTGATGATTATACATGCTTTAATCTCTGATGTACTTACATGTGCTGTGTATGTCTTTGTATTGACATAAATAAAGATAAAAAAAAGAAAATGAAAAAAAAAAAACAGTTTTTTTGTTGTTGCCACTATTCTGGTACAGGGGCTTAATAAATTCCCTAAATTCCCACTATAGTGGGTTTTTTTTTTTTTGCCTTCTTTTGTGATTAAAAAAACATGCATGATTATTATTTTGCATCATTTTTTTTTTTACAGATGTCTAAGGAATAATCACCTGAAATAGTTCATGCCCATATCAAACCCTCAAAAACTGTGAAAAATGCTATGCAAAGGCATAAAAATTGCACTGCTTGTAATGACTTTCCTAAAGTACCATGTGGAGACATAAAAAAAACAGTAAATTAAACACTATAAAACAGCTAAAAATGACAAAATATAAGACTTTGTGAAATTAGCCCCTTGCTTCTTCTTCTTGTGGTAAAAATATGGTGCAAAAAAAAATTCCATTCAAAAAATACTGGTGAATTTCATAATGCACTATAGACTTTAATAGCTAGATGTAAAAAAAAAAAAAAAAAAAAAGTGAAAAAAAACTGCAGAAAACTGCAGTAAAAAGTGCAAAAATGGCAAAAATGTATATGGGAGTAATTTATGATTTCATATATATTTATATTTTTTCAAAAGTATGCAACATTTTGGTATTTTATGCTGCTCATATCACTTTTGAAAAGTGGGTGGGAGAATGCATGTGGATAGCTATACTATTAGCACCCAGCAAACCCAGGCAGGTGCTGGGCCAACAGTGCCTCGAGGGCCCATTCCACTGATATAGCTTTGCATAAAACTATGGCAGAAAGCCTTTGGCTTTATTAGACTTGTAAGCCGCAATATACAAGTTCAAGCCTGAGTTCTAGGACACGCATGCTGATTATGTCAGTGGGCCTCTGATGCAGATCAATAAGTCCCTTATCATGGGAACCGGATTAGGTGAGTAACATTTTTTTAGGGGCGCAGTTAATGGTGGGATATACAATATTGCAGTAAGAGACGTACAAGGAGGGCATCTGTCCTGTGCGGAGGCAGAAAAGCTGGCATTTCTACAGAGGGGAATAAAACGTTGCACTATTGCAAGTGGGGCATAATTACAGAGAGGAGCATTAAAGGGGACGTTATGCCTCAGAAGAGCACAAATGGGGGCACTATTTCTGAGTGAGGGCATTAAAGAGGACACTTTTACTAGAGAGACATAAAAGGGGACACTGTTCCTGAGAGGGGCACAAGAGGGGGCACTATTGCTGAATGAGGCATAATGGTGACATTTTTACTAAGTAGGGCAAAAAAAGGACATTCTTACTGAGTAGGAGAATAAAAGGGGCATTACTACTGAGTTTGGGGCAGAAAAGGGAGCATTATTTTTGAGAGTACCAATTGGAGCAAGGGAGCACTATTAAAGGGTTTGTCTCACTTCAGCAAATGACATTTATTAAGTAGAAAAGTTAATACAAGGCAATTTCTAATGTACTGTGATTGTTCATACTGCCTCCTTTTCTGGCTGGATATATTTCTCCCTCACATTATACCCTTCTCGTTTCTCAGGTTATGACCACCCAGCAGCCGTGGCCGTGCTTGCAAACTATAGGAAAAGGCATAAGCTTCTCTGGTGGCTGGAACCACGGGAGTACGCTTAGGTTGGCACTTTTTCCTATAGCGTTTTCTAAGCCTGGCCACCATCGCTGGATTTCAGGGTAGTTGTAACCCACTAAATATGAGCAGTGTATAATGTGAGGGAAAAATGAATCAAGTCAGCAAAGGAGGCAATATGGACAACCACAATACATTAGTAAGTGCCTTGTATTAACTTTGTTTACATTGGTGAAGTGAGACAACCTCTTTAATGTATTACTGTGAGGAGGGCACTTACCGTGTGGAGCCTACAGTCAACATAAAAGGGGGGTACCAATACAGTGTGGGGAACCAAGGGTGGCATTATTACCATTTGGGGCACTATGAATAAGGAGTTTGTTTAGAGGGTACAGAAAAGATGGGGATGGTGAAAGTGAGGAGCCAAAGATGTATGTGTGTCAAATTTCACAGATATAAGCATAGTTGGGAGAAGTCATCATGGTGGTCTGGACTGGAGTAAATGTCACCTGTAATTCACAGGATGTAATTGTACCCTATACACTTATATGGTCTGCAGTGCAACTGGTATCTACCATTATAGGGTCATGGTATGGTTCACTGCTGTTCAGTAACAATATGGTGGTAATATTCAGTTACTGGTGGTTATATGTGGTCGTGATGTGGCATAGTGTTGTATAGTGTTAGTATTGGATAATGTTGGTCTTGTTATATTGGGTTTTGTTCAGTAACAGTAAGATGGTAATATGTAGTAATAATATTTGCTCTTTGTATACTGGCATTATTTGGAAACTGTTGGTGTAATTTATTAAGACCGGTGATATACGCTGGTCATAATACCCATGCGCTGGTGGTGGATGCGCCTCATGTAGAGGTGCAGGCCCTTATTGCAGTTCCATATGATACAAACTCAATATATACATGACCTTTTCTGTCCAAAACACAGACCTTCTTCAGACACAGATTGCGGAGTAAATCAAATGTACATTGGCAATGCAGCTGTGTGAAATGGTACTCCCACTAAAAATAGGCTGCCCCTATACCTAGCAGGAGTACCGTATAACAACTCTGTATCACCAATGTGCGTTTGATTTACTCCTCTGCAATCTGTAACTGAAGAATGTCCGTGTTTTGGACTGAAACATTATGGGGGAGATTTGTCAGAACTGGTGTAAAGGAAAACTGGCTTAGTTGTCCATAATAACCAATTAGATTCTGCCTTTTGTTTTCCAGAGCTCCTTTGGAAAATGAAAGGTGGAATCTGATTGGTTGCTGTGGGCAACTAAACCAGTTCTACTTTACACCAGTTTTGATAAATCTCCCCTATGTGTATAAAAACATTTACTGACAAAAAAAAAAACGCACCAAGAATGAGTTGTTAGAATCAAATGAAACTTTATATGTATGAATGGAATGACAATATATGTGATAAGTGATTTCAATATTAGAGAGAAAGGGTAAGTTTATTGTACAATTGAAACAAGTCTCTAGTACCATGTTGGACCACCTGGAGGCATACAAGTTCCATATGGTTACTGCAGCTAGCCACCTTTCCCAACAAAAAATACCGGCCAAGTTAAGCCACACCCCAAAGGGGGAGTGGTTGTGGGGTTATATAGCTTAAAATGGCTGTTAAGTCACTATGTCATAATGTGGCTCCCAGTATTAATAATGCCCCTATTAGTGCCCCCCAGTAATATTAATGCCTCCATTAGTGCCCCGCAGAATTGATAATGCCCGCTATTAGTACCCACCAGTAATAATAATGCCTCCATTAGTGCCCCCCAGAATTAATAATGACCTCATTAGTGACCCCCAGTAATAATAATGCCCCATTAGCTCCCCCCAGAATTAATAATGCGCCCATGAGTGCCCCCAGTAATAGTTATGACTCCATTAGTGCCTCCCAGAATTAATAGTGTCCCCATAAGTGCCCCTCAGTAATATTAAAGCTCCAATCAGTGTCCCCCAGAATTAATAATACCCCCAGTAATAGTAATGCCCCCATTAGTGTCCCCAGTAATATTAATGCCCTAAATAGTGCCCCCCAGAATTAATAATGTCCCCATTAGCACCCCCAGTAATAGTTATGCCCCCATTAGTGCCCCCCAGAATTACTAATGCGCCCATTAGTGTCCTGACCCCGGTGCCATCTATTGGAGGAGGTGAGGTTTTATTTTTCTTAACACAAGTGGGGGAAGGGGTGCGGCTGGTAAAGGCTGGACCTATGAGCGTTCCAGAATGGAAGTGCTCATTAGTAACAGTCCATATATAAAAATTACCGGCACTGGCAGGGGCACTAAATTACCGGCCTGGCCGTTGTGTTCCTAGCCAGGTGGCAACCCTACCTGTGGCATATTTCACCACAAATGTTGCAGCTAGTTCTGTGGATCCTGCACACTCGTAGGTTGCTGAAGCTGGTGTCCCAGCTTGTCCTGTAAATGCTTGATTGCCAAAAACTCTCATGACTAGGCAGACCAAGGAAGTGATGCAGTCTGGGGGAGACATTCCTAGCAAACCCCTGCTGTGTGTGGGTGAGCATTATCCTGCTGAAAAATGCCAGTTGGAAGCCCTGCTGTGAGAGGCAACATGTGGCCGCACATATCCTATATGTCCTGCACATATCGTTGAGCTTGTGTCCTTCTTATAACTACTAGGGATGAATGACTGACATATGCGATGGCTCCCCACATCATCACACCAGCAGTTGGGGCAGTGTGTCGCTCCACAACAAAGGCAGAATTGAAGCTCTCATCCCGAGGCCTCTATACTCAAACTCAACCATCGCAGGATCCCAAAAATACCTGGATTTCTCCCTAAAGACAATATGGTTCAAGTCTGTCGCAGTCCAGGTTCCTTGTTCACACCACTGCAAACAATGGCAATGATAGCTGTCTATCAATGGTCAGGCACGTAATGGGCGCCATGACACCAAATTTCCTTCTTCAAATCGTCTGGAAATAGTGGAAGGTGCCAACTGTGTCTGGATGGTGTACAATGAAACCGTGAAATCTGCACATGCTTGTCAGTGGATTAAACAATTCTCTATATTGGCCATGTGTACGAGCGCCCTCACGTAACTCCTGCTCCCACTACCTGCTAACAGCTAAGTCAGAACGCAGTTGGCGGGATGGAGGACAGGTCATCCAAAAGACCGTCCGGCTTCTCTAAGTCAAATGATCTGCCCCCTCTCAAAGATTGTCAATTGGGCAAAATGTCTTTGATTGTGTAGTAAAGGCATGTCTAGCAATCAACGATTTCTCACCGAGGTACACCACCCAAAAATAACCTCTGTGAGTCTTTTTATAGGGCATCAGGGGAAGCACTTTTTCATCCTCTTGCGGCAAGACCCAGGGTCTAATCCGACCAGACCTATAATCATTTACACATTTGCCAGAGACCTAACTGCATGCCAATTTTTTTGCAAAAATCAAACATTTCTATCTAGGTGCGTTTTTTCTTTTGTTAATGAGTGTATATACGTGACTACTATTGTCTACAAATACAGTTTTTCCTGTTCAAAAAATGTGGAAAATCTGGTATGTGTGAAAAATGAGCATCTATGCATATGTTTTATTCTTATGCTTCATTTACAGTACTCGGTTCCCATACATAAAAGGTCCTGGTGTCTTCAAGTGTGATGAGAGTTCTGCCAAGATCATTTTGATAAGGACTTATCTTAACGGACTGAAAGAAAGAAAAAAATGTTATGCCGGAAAGAGTGAGGAAAATACCATTTATCTGTCTGATACCTACCTAACTGGTTTATTCTATTTCCCTAGTTTGTCATTCCTTATACTGTGAATTTAATTTGCATTTGTAAAGAGTAAAGACATTTTTTCTTGCTAAACCTGTTGCCAATAAATTTCTGTGCATCACGCAATACTGCAATAGTAGTTAAACGATAATCTCTAAGCCTAGCATTTTTGCTTCCTGAGATGGGCAACAGGATTTTTTGTGACTCACTTGTAAAATCCTTTTTTCAATACGTTTATTGGGGGAAATAGGAGACCCTGGGTATAGTTGCTGCCACAAGGAGGCAACACTAACAAACAAAAAAAAAGTGTTAGCTCCTGCCACCAGTTATATCCCTCCCTCCAGAAGCCCTGGACCCCACATAGGGAAAGGGAGGACGAGTCAAACCGGCTGAACTCAGAGCTCACCCTAGCATGAATGACAACCAAATAGACTGCCCAACAGGCACCTGGTGAACAGAAGGGACCAAAACAACTGGCTACCGACCAGCGAATGGACTGTAGGATTGACCAAGGAGACCTAGTGATCTAGGGGACCTAGATGGTTTAGCCTACGGGGAAGAATTCACCTGTCAGGAGGAAAATGGTTGGTAAAAACCCCAGGACTAACCCTGCTCTAGAAAAATATAAATAGCAAGATGAACAAGAAAATTAACCAAAATCACGGTAAGGAGGAGTATCCAGTGGAGATGCATGGGGCCAGAGTGGCTCCTTGAGAAAATTGTCACCAAGCAGAAAACCACAAATAGGAGTGCTGCAGAGAGCACCTCTATCCATGGCTCTGCAGAATCGCTGAACAAATTACACGTTGATAAGCTGCGGGATGACTCTTTAAATTGAATAATTCTAGGCGCACTAAAAACAGAAACATTAGACGAAGAAACAGAAAGATGGTCCAGGGAGACTGGAGAAATAATCCAGTAGACCAAAGTAGAGAATTGCTATGACTGTGGCAAGCAGCAAAGACAGATAGAGTAGGTTGTAGGCACCCTGTAGATATATACATGGAAGAAAGACTGATGGAAGGTTGCTAAAAAGGAACGAGCCTGCACACCAACAGAATATGTCAAGGTGAATCTTCACAGTCAGGTCAGAGATAATTCTTCTAACCCAGAGTTTGAGTATGAAAGATGATGACCCAATTAGTGACAAGAAGTCTGGAAAACCCAGACCTGAAAAGCATCCATTCCCATAAGATGATGTGCTCCAAAGGCCTAGACCTGGACATTGCAAGGTCTTCTAGGGTAAGAGAAAAAGCCTTGCAACTGGGGTCTTAGAGAACCCTGTCAAGCCTAGGAACAAGACACAGACTGTGTCCAGAATAATCCCAATGACTGAAATAGGAGCAAACAGGTGCCTGAATTGTAGTGTCCCCACTAGATAAGCGTGGGCACTACACAAGGGTCAATTGGTGTGTGCGCTACTCCTCCTCACTGGGGACAGGAATGTTATCTCTAATTGTGCATTTTATGTAATTTATAAGGTATTGTTTGTATGCAATGTTTCCCTGTTATATGCATTATCAGGCCTAGTCTCTGTAGTTAGTCATCCCAGACGCTAGAGGGAGCTAGAGTACCCCTGGTATAAGTATTCAGGCCCAGACAGGGAAAGAGAGTTGAAGGTCAGGAGTCTACAGAGACAAGCTAGAAGGCTCAAGCCAGAGCTTTCTCCTGACATGCAACTAGACAGTCCAGGCTT
Source organism: Bufo bufo (assembly GCF_905171765.1). NCBI lineage: Eukaryota > Metazoa > Chordata > Amphibia > Anura > Bufonidae > Bufo > Bufo bufo. Next base: position 413,179,426 of record NC_053390.1, read on the forward strand.
CTAGTTGCCACCAGGAGACTAGTAGAGGGATCCTAGTCTACCTGCTGATCAAGAGAGCCATGGTTAGCTCAGAAGATCTACCCCAGGGGAAGAGGTTACCTCCTGGAAGCAACCCTGTAGTTCCTACCAAGTCGAGCAGAGTAAACATGTCCAGCTAATACAAGTAAGCTGAAGGGCAGAGAGAGTAGAAGTGTAAAGCAAGAATGAGTACCTGAGGAGGATTATTTACCAAGGATAAAAGCCTACAATAAGGTATCCGGACCTTGGGATTAAAGCCAGACAGGAGTTCTAGGGAACAGTGTACACTATCTCCGAGGAGTCTGTACAGCCTGATTCTGTGCATGTGGATGTTTACCCTCTGTGTATCTTGCCAAAGTACCGTATACCTGCCATAACTGTGAAACCCTGCTTGCGAAGTGTACTTGACATATGGAACTGAGTTGCCGTCTAACTGTATAAAGTGGAATTGATTACAGTAAAGCAAAGTTTGGTTCACCCTGCCATCTGTGTTCCTTGCTTATTAAGACCTTCCACCGGTGTGCCACCGTTACCGGCACTGGCGTCACGTATCTTAAAGGGACCTTGCCCCAGGCACATAAAACACCTGTAACACCCAGGGCACCTCATCCATCACCAGGCCTGGTCCCCGAATCCAGAGTGTGCCCCAGAGGACTCTTGTGCCAGCCTCTCCTTCACTGCTGTATGCCTGCCCAGGGTTTCCTTATATAACTGTGAGTGACCCTCGCTTGCCATTGACCGTGACCTCACAATCGCATTACCCTGCATGTCTGGCGTACCGCATAAATTGGCGTCAAGAACAGGATCCGAGCATATCTGCGCCATTGTTGGATTACAAAACTGTGTGCCATTATCCACCTAAAAAGTGACTAAGCCCTATTGCTTTATTGAAAAATTGCTGGGCTAAAGAGAACTTTAATAATTTGCGGTGTGAAGATAGTGTGTTCTGGACTGTTTGCTGCTTATTTAAGCCACCGCTTGCTGTCAGTGAACAGACAGCGTTTTGCTAAAGATGGCCGCTGAGCTTGCTTGAGTTTACTGCTGCGTCATCTTCATCCTGAATTGGTGGTAAAAGTTGGCGCCTTTTTGCTGAGAAGAGCGGGAAAACGCTCAAAGTCGGCACCACCGCCCTGTCTGGACATTTGCATGTCTGTAGAAATGGACTCCGCCTCCCCATACTGGAGTACCTGGGGGGCGGCCTCCCAGTGCAGTGGGAGGATCTGTCTGAACTTATTGGCGCCACCCTGTTGCTCTCCAGAGAAGGATCGAGCATGTTGGAGAGTGAAGACTGCTCTGTTGGGATGTCCGTGCCTGATTTATTAAAAATGGAAGATGTTGGTGTAGAGCCAGAGGACGCTCCACCGGCCTACTCTCCGGGACCGGAGAGACCCGCCTGCCCGCCACTGGGGAAAGAACCGGAGAACTACTATGGCTCCTGGAGAGACTTCTTTCAGCCCTCATTCAAGTGGTCAGCACTAATGGCAGAGATCCGGGAGGCCGCCATAAAGAAAAATACCAAGACTAAGATCTACTACGAAGAACTGGCTAAGTCCGTTCACGAACGTCACCCTAATACCCAACCCCGCCTGGAAAGGAGAAAGGGGTTGGTTGTGTCTTTTGATAAGAACCGTGGCTACGGGTTCATACAAGATTATATTACTGGCAGAGACTTATATGTCAACCGGAGGTCCGTCAAGCGGGATTACCTCCCCGAGCATCTGCATAACCTCCGCGAGGGAGAGGAAGTAGAATTCACCCCTGCCGAGAGCCTGCGAGGCCCATATGCTACTGCCGTGACCCGTCCTAAGAAAGAACCGGAGGACTGGGAGGCAGATGAGGACTACTCTGGCTGCGAGTTCAAACCTGTGCGCTCTCCAGAACAGGCCCATCACGCATTCCAAGAGCGGGGCTCTTTCATTGGCCCTAACGTCTTTTGGCAGCCAACTGTGTTAGAGAAATGGGTGAGTCCCTATCCATCCCCCAAGCTGCCTCGCCGGGAGAAAACAATCCAAGACATGGAGAATCTGAAAGGACTCCGCGTTACCCTGGAGAATATCCGGAAGGGTAGGAGACCTGATGCGCCACCGGAACCTGCAGCGGCCGCGTCCGATGCATCCTACACTGTACCTGCGCCGGCGGCGACAGCAGAAGACAGCGATTCTGAGACTGAGAGCCTGGGTGACCGGATCGTCCGTCTGGAAGAGAAGTTGCGGGAGCTACGCAAGATTGCCACCGCCAGGATCCAGACGCCGCCTAAGAAGGAAGAGGTAAGGGTGCCTGTCTCCACCCGTAGGCCACCTTCTGCTACCACCGCTCCGTCGGGGCTCCCAAGAAGGCCCTCTAACCCTGTGACTTGCTGCGCAGAGTCAGTTATTCCAAAGCCCACCGGACCGCTTGCGGCGGCGGTATCTAATCCAGCACAGCCTACCATAATCATGCCTGGACCGGTGCGGTCCACAACTGTCCTTACCCCTAGGCCTATGGGGCCAATACCTATTAGGGGTCCCTTCATGCTGCAGCTGCCCCCTAATACTGTAATGTGGGCACATCCGCCTGTGGAGGATTACTACAGGCCTTATTTGCCAGCAGAGCTGGGTGATTATGATAAGCCCTTGTGAATTAGCCTGCTAGGCCTTTGATTTGCTTTGCCAAGGGATTATTTCTGAAAATTTAGCCCTTTCAGGACAGGAGTCCTTTGTTTTTGGTCCTTTGTTGCTGCTGCCAGTTCACCCACGGCTTAGTGGTAGTGGTCACCCACTGAAATAAAAATGTCAGCAAAGCCATGTGTGTTTCCAGGACCTCCTGCCTACTTCTACTATCCCACACCAAGTTGTGCCTGTTCCTTTGTTGCACCTTAAACCCTTAACCCCCTTTTCAGGTTGATCAGGGGTATTACAGCATTCGTTTTTATGCCATTTGGAAAGTGTGGGCTATCTTTCATGTGCTGTCATTTGATGGTGCAACTTGATGCTAAGGAACCGTGCCCAGTGATAGACTCAAAAGTACCTGAGCCTCTGAGATTTTTACTCTTTTAAGGAAACGTGCCCAGAGATGGACTCCACTGTAAGCGAGCCTCTGTGATTTGCTATTCTACCTTGCTGGTGACAGACACTCACACTAAATAAGCACAAGAACCTGGGTACGGACTCATATTTGTTCTTTGAGCCTCCAAGAATTTTTAAATTGTTTTTTTTTTCTCTCTTGCTGTTCTATTAAGGACAATTTGCACATATGGACTATCCTGGTAACACTGCTACGCTGTGCCAGGTCAGCGCCCCTGTTCCCTCATATGATCCTGAGAGAAGAGAGCGACGCCCCTTTTCACCGTTACTTGTTCCTAAGCCAGTGGACTGCCTGATTTATGCATGTAATGTGCTCCTGCAAATGTAGATCTCTTTCTCCTGCTTTACTTTTTGGTCTCTTTTTCAGGTGCAGTATCCAGCTGGGCAGGGCCCCTCCATGTTGCGCCGAGGTCGGGCAACGTTAAAGCGTGGTTGTATGTAGTGTCCCCACTAGATAAGCGTGGGCACTACACAAGGGTCAATTGGTGTGTGCGCTACTCCTCCTCACTGTGGACAGGAATGTTATCTCTAATTGTGCATTTTATGTAATTTATAAGGTATTGTTTGTATGCAATGTTTCCCTGTTATATGCATTATCAGGCCTAGTCTCTGTAGTTAGTCATCCCAGACGCTAGAGGGAGCTAGAGTACCCCTGGTATAAGTATTCAGGCCCAGACAGGGAAAGAGAGTTGAAGGTCAGGAGTCTACAGAGACAAGCTAGAAGGCTCAAGCCAGAGCTTTCTCCTGACATGCAACTAGACAGTCCAGGCTTCTAGTTGCCACCAGGAGACTAGTAGAGGGATCCTAGTCTACCTGCTGATCAAGAGAGCCATGGTTAGCTCAGAAGATCTACCCCAGGGGAAGAGGTTACCTCCTGGAAGCAACCCTGTAGTTCCTACCAAGTCGAGCAGAGTCAACATGTCCAGCTAATACAAGTAAGCTGAAGGGCAGAGAGAGTAGAAGTGTAAAGCAAGAATGAGTACCTGAGGAGGATTATTTACCAAGGATAAAAGCCTACAATAAGGTATCCGGGCCTTGGGATTAAAGCCAGACAGGAGTTCTAGGGAACAGTGTACACTATCTCCGAGGAGTCTGTACAGCCTGATTCTGTGCATGTGGATGTTTACCCTCTGTGTATCTTGCCAAAGTACCGTATACCTGCCATAACTGTGAAACCCTGCTTGCGAAGTGTACTTGACATATTGAACTGAGTTGCCGTCTAACTGTATAAAGTGGAATTGATTACAGTAAAGCAAAGTTTGGTTCACCCTGCCATCTGTGTTCCTTGCTTATTAAGACCTTCCACCGGTGTGCCACCGTTACCGGCACTGGCGTCACGTATCTTAAAGGGACCTTGCCCCAGGCACATAAAACACCTGTAACACCCAGGGCACCTCATCCATCACCAGGCCTGGTCCCCGAATCCAGAGTGTGCCCCAGAGGACTCTTGTGCCAGCCTCTCCTTCACTGCTGTATGCCTGCCCAGGGTTTCCTTATATAACTGTGAGTGACCCTCGCTTGCCATTGACCGTGACCTCACAATCGCATTACCCTGCAGGTCTGGCGTACCGCAGAATGTCATCTTGGAACCAGGCAGCAATGATCAAGTAAATTGCTTAGTTAAAGGAATATTTTGCAGCAGCATAATTACTCTGTCAACAACTTGACAGCTATTGCTGAGTGCAAATATGTAACTCACATCCAGGTCAGAAACTGCCTCAAGTCTGCTTGGCTTGCTGGATTAGACAAGGAAAACACCATCCCTTGCTCGTTGCAGACATGGTAAATACAGTTAATCGCATGGTACAAGTAACTGTGCCATGTAATGGGCTGAAGCAGTGGGCTAGTGACTGCAAAGGCATCACACCGATGTCAGAAACTATGATGCAGATGGAAAAGCTAACACACCATTACTTATCCCAGGGAAGTTGGAAAGGTTGGCTGACAAGTGCATAGCTGTCACGAGGGTATCGAGAACCACGCCTGACTCCGTTATACCCGGGGTCAGGAAGTCGCAGCGGTTGGCTGCACGCTCTATTTAAGATAGGGCTGTTTTCCTTATGGTAGCTTTCTGGGTTTGCTTTGCAAACCCTTTTAGCTCACTCAGGGATCCGTAGCTCCTTCTCCTCAGCTGTTCCTTGTCCAGCACTCCCAAATCTCCTTATATTCCTCTCTCACACTTCTCTGGTTGCCAGAGATAGAGCTTCCTGCCTGGACATCTATTCTGACCTTCTGGAGCTGTGTTGCTGCGTTCTCTGGTAGTTGGACCTTTGTGGACTGCTGTGGTCGCCCACCTTGGTGTATGTGTTTGTCTGGATGAAGATATGAAACTATCTATTTCCCAACTCGAGGACACTATTATGCAATATAAGCATTCTAAATACCTGCGGGATGTGTATGATTATAACCATGACCAAGTTTATGAGTGGGGGAGGCGGGATAATGCTTACTCCACACCAAAATCAATTCTGAAAAACCGCAAGAAAAAACACACATCTAAACGCGTGTCCAGAGTTAGTTTCTCTTCAGACACAGAGGGATCTGATTTTTCATATGTTGCAGGTGAGTTGGAATCCCGGCCTGAGGTCTCCGCCCACCCCTGTTCACAGGATGAGATGGGCAATATTGCCTCTTACTATAAAAAATCCAAAGTAGAGAAAGATAAAAGAGACGCCACTATTGTCTCAAAAAACGTAGAACGAGGGGTGGACGGAGACACCAGTCAGCGGCATCCAAGAACAACTCGACTGCAAATGAAACAAAAGTAAATCAGTTAAGTGTTGTTAATCTGTCCAGTGTTGTTTTAAGTGATGAACAGAGATGCGTGCTTTCCCTTGGGCTGAATTTTGCACCCACTAATCATTTTGACATGTTTTCCACCCTACTTGATATTAACAAATTTGTACGTAACATCACGGTCAGACGACATTTTCATGATATTCCATCTTCCCTTGATACCCCACAAAATGAGACACCGGATTATGAAGAGAATTCTTTCAAAAATCTATTTTTTAAGGAACAGGTGTCTCTTTGCTCTCTTGTGGGTCTTCAAGAGGAACAAGGAATTAGGGAGCTTCCCAGGCCTCCTGGAAGATTCCATACAAAAAATACCAAGTTTTACCCTGTTATATCTCGTACGGGTAGTATGGATGTCTTCCAGGAGGTCCTGGAGAAGGAGCTTAGGAGCATAGAGATAGACAGTAAAAAACAGAACAATTCCATGAATCTCAGTGCCTCCCAGGCTCGAGCACTCCAGGAATTACAGGAGTGTGACTCCCTAGTCATTAAAATGGCGGACAAGGGGGGGGGGGGGGGGGGGAGGTGGTCGTGATGGACAAGGAGATATATGGCAAGCAATTACGGGATATGTTGGCAGACACATCCACGTACAGTAAATTACCAAAGGATCCACTACGAGAATACATGGATAGTTACCTGTCATTGATTATGAAAGGAAGAGATAGGGGTATTTTCAATGACGGTGAATATAGATATCTGTGCGTGGATGTCCCTGTCACACCCATTATTCATGCATTGCCTAAAGTCCATAAAGGCGTCCACCCCCCCCCCCCCCCCCCTTCGTCCTATAGTTGCCGGCATAGGCTCGCTTACTGAGCGTTTGGGGAGTTGGCTGGATCATCTTCTCCAGCCTCTCGTTAGACGTATACCTGGGTATTTAAAAGACACAGGTGATGTACTGCGAGCTATGTATGATTTCAAGTGGGAACAGAATTTTATTTGGATTACAGCTGATGTGGTTTCCCTCTATCCGTCCATTCCCCATGGGGTTGCTCTGATGGCAATGGAATATCACCTCCATCGCTACACCGGACTAAATACCGGTTATATCGATTTTGTGTGCGAAATTACAGCATATTTATTGACCCACAACTATTTTGCATTTGATGGTGTGCATTATCTTCAGACCCGCGGAGTGTCAATGGGAGCCAAATTCTCTCCATCCCTGGCAAATCTGACTATGTCATTTTGGGAGGAAAAATATATTTACAACCTGGATAATCCATTTATGCCTGGTTTGGTCTGGTACGGCAGGTACATCGATGACGTGCTCATGGTGTGGGCAGCCGGTGTATCTGCCGTCCCAGACCTCCAGGCATATTTAAACCATAATGACTACAATTTGAGGTTCAAATTTGAGGGTCCCTGGTGAGATAGTGCAGACCATGACTTTTAGGAAAGAGGTGGCAGGTAATACCATACTAAATGCCAAAAGTCACCATCCAATGCATACTGTCAGAGCAATTCCCGTGGGTGAATTCATCCGTACTGTTAGAAACTGTAGTGTAGTGGAGAGACTAGAGGAAGAATTTGAGAAAGTGGAAAAAAGATTGAGGGACAGAAATTATCCGGATTGGATGATTAACAGAGGAAGAGAGATAGCCTTGCAAAAAGAAAGAAAAGACATACTGTTTGGGAAACCAAAATATAAGTCAAATATGGTGACCCCTGCTGGCAGTGTCGAGACGCGGGTAGACGGTGACCTGGACAGTGTTCCTACTCTTTCTCTGACATACAGCAGTGAATTTAGTACAATTAGTTCTGCAATAAAGAAGTGCTTACCTATTCTGTTTGATGACGATATTTTATATCAAGCACTCAAATCAGGTTGCAGAATTGTCTCTAGAAGGGCTCCTACCCTGTCCAGCTCGCTGTCCCCATCTCTCTACACTGCCAGCAGCAGTGGAACACAACCTAAGCCAAGTTGGCTTATTTATAAAGGATTTACAAGATGCGGTAATACTCGCTGTAAGACCTGCGACTATGTACTACTTACAAAATCATTTGACAATGTAGATCATTCACACAACTTTCCAATTCGCACGTACATCAATTGTAACACGAAGGTGTCATTTATGTCATCCGATGCACCCAGTGTGACTTGATGTACGTGGGAAGTACAGCTCGCAGGTTTAAAAGTCGAGTACTAGAACATCTCAACTACATCAGTAACCCCAACATTTTAAATATTTCAAACATAGCAAGGCACTTCATACATGTTCATGCCCGCCAGGCATCCTTTTTCCAGGCGTATGCTATTGAGCGAGTATTAGCTCCGAAAAGGGGCGGTGATCACTGGAAGAAAATTCTTCTTCGTGAGGCCTACTGAATCTTTAGACTGGGTACTAGGGTTCCAAGGGGTCTCAACCTCAAAAAAGAACTCATATATATTTATCAGTGAATTAACAGGTGCCCATAGTAAGGTGTTAAATGTTATACATCATTACCAATATACCATGTCCACCATATCTTTATTTGGGTGGGCATATATCTTTCTGATGTTTATTTTACTAATATTAAAGGTGATAGGACAGTTTTACACGATCCCAATAACAGTATATAACATGTGGGAGTCCCTATCACCGGGACGTGTGCGCATCTCTGTTCATCCATGTTCTTACAACGCTGGTCAGATAGAGTGGTTTCTTTCATTTATCCTGGTGGTGCAGGATATTTTCTGATAAATGCACCCAGGATTATTGCAATTACTTGTCATGTTTCACTAGTTATTCTACTTATTTTGTAATATTTAGTAAGTGGTCTAAAACTCTCAGCCTGATATTGGGATGGTGGTGTCTTTGCATTCCTACTCCTATTCTCTCATTTATTATTATATGTCCAGACAAGTCCGTTTTGAGATTGTTAGTACCAGATAATGGATTAGAATATGCCGAAAGGCAAAAGGCCATTGTATTTGTATTTGTTTTTGTACAAATTTTTGTATCAGGTTTTTATATATATATTATATGTTTTTTATGAATGAACCAATGGAGTATTCAGACTGTGCGGTTTCTGCTGAACGAAGACACGGGGCAACCCGGGGTTAACAGGTCAAATGAAGGCTCGCACAGTGTTTTACTAATCACAAATTGATTGATGTAAGCTGAGAAAAAAGGTGTGTCTAGGTGTGTTGCAACGGATGTTGCTTGAAACCAGTCCCTCCCTATTGGAGGAGGGGTGCTTTCAACTCCTTTATATTGAGGGGCCACACTGCTCATAACTAATAAAGAAGAGCTGAAAGAGGACTTTATCTGTCTCCGGGATCCTTCCTTTACTTTTCACTGACTGCTGTGGTCGCCCACCTGGGTGTATGTGTTTGTCTGTTTTGTCTGTCCTCTCCCTGGTGTTTCCCTCTTAGTGATAGTGGACGCGTTAGAACCCGTCTAGGGACGTCAGGGCAGTCAGGTGCCAGCCGCAAGGTGAGTTAGGGGTCACCACCTTTCCCTCTCCCTTGGGCGGGGCTTTCCCTTTTTTCCTCCCTGTGCGTTACGTCGGTCATTACATTATCTCTGGCCACCATTTTGTGTAGGTAAAAAAAAAAGTATGGATCAAATTGCTGCTCTGTCCAAACAATTTCATGGCCTGTCTTTGGAGGTGGCAGGATTGAAGGCGTCGGTCCTCCAGCAACAGCAGCGATTGCAACTGACCGCAAGCCCAGCGGTTGCTACTGGTAACCAGGTTGTTGCGGAACCCAAGGTCCCTCTCCCTGACAGATTTTCTGGGGGAAGGGACAAGTTTTTGACATTCCGTGAGGCCTGTAAGTTATATTTTAAACTGCGCCCTTACTCCTCTGGTAATGAAGATCAGCGGGTGGGGGTTGTTATTTCCCTGCTGCAGGGGGACCCGCAGACCTGGGCGTTCTCTTTACCTACTGATTCCCAGGCTCTTCGGTCAGTGGATGAGTTTTTCGGGGCCTTGGGTCTCATATATGACGACCCTGACCGAGTCGCACTGGCTGAATCAAGATTACGGAGACTCTTACAAGGAGAGCGGCCGGTAGAGGAGTATTGCTCTGAATTCCGTAGGTGGGCTACGGATACCCAATGGAACGACCCGGCTCTCAGGAGTCAGTTCTGCTCTGGGTTATCCGAAAGGGTTAAGGATGCGCTTGCATTATATGAGACCCCCTCTTCCCTTGATGCGGTTATGTCCCTTCCTATCCGAATAGATAGACGCCTTAGGGACAGGTTGAAAAAACCGGAGCAATTGGTAACCCCTCCCAAGCAGCAGTTAGTCTGTACGGACTTAGACGAGCCTATGCAGCTAGGAGGAACTACTCGTCAGGTCTGTCCTCCTGAGGCTCGCCGTAGGCGTGGGGTTTGTTTTTTTTGTGGGGAGAGGGGTCATTTCATTAATGTCTGTCCTTCTTTCCTCAGAAACAAAAGACCGTCGGAAAAACTACTAACCCCAGGCTGTGTGGAGGATGTCAGCCGGGGAGTATACGTTTCCTCCATACGAACATCGCAATTTGTGTTGCCAGCGGTTATTATTTTTGGTGATAAGACGGAGACTATTTCTTTCTTTCTAGACAGTGGAGCAGGGGTAAATTTGATAGATGCCCATTTTGCCCGCACTTTGGGTTTGTCTCTCTGTACGTTACAGAGACCTATTCCCATATTCGCTATTGATTCTGCTCCTCTGTCTCAGAGAAACCTCACCCACATTGTTCATAATTTACACCTTCGGGTAGGGGACCACCATAACGAGATGCTTTCAGGTTATGTTCTGGAGGGGCTTCCCACTCCGGTAGTGCTGGGTCTTCTCTGGTTGGTAGCGCACAATCCAGTAGTGATTGGCAGGCCAGGGAGATATTGGAGTGGAGTGAGCATTGCAGAGAAAATTGCTTAGTCGCCTCCATAACTACCCTACCAAATTTTTTTTCCGATTTTGAGGATGTTTTTTCTGAAAAGGGTTGTCAGAAGTTACCACCTCATCGTCCTTATGATTGCCCGGTTAACCTTATTCCCGGCGCAAAATTACCCAAGACCAGGTTATATAATCTTTCGGGTCCAGAGAGACAAGCCATGAAAGATTATATCTCCGAGAGCTTGGCTAAGGGACACATCAGACCCTCTTCTTCACCCGTGGCTGCAGGGTTTTTCTTAGTTAAAAAGAAAGATGGGGGCCTGCGTCCTTGCTTAGATTTTCGCGAATTAAATCAGATAACCATCCGAGACCCATACCCTCTTCCTCTCATTCCTGACCTGTTTAACCAGATTGCGGGTGCTAGGTGGTTCTCCAAACTTGATCTTAGGGGGACCTACAATCTGATTCGTATCAAGGAGGGGGATGAGTGGAAGACAGCTTTTAACACCCCTGAGGGGCATTATGAAAATCTAGTTATGCCTTTCGGTCTGACCAATGCTCCTGCCGTCTTTCAACATTTCGTTAATGACATTTTTAGTCATCTAATCGGCAGGTTTGTGGTAATATACCTAAATGATATTTTAATTTATTCGTCTGATCTGAAAACACATGAGGTGCATGTCAGACAAGTACTGCAGGTCCTACGGACGAATGAATTATATGCTAAAATTGAAAAATGTGTCTTCGTCGTTCAGGAAATACAATTCCTAGGTTATTTTTTATCTGCTTCAGGTTTCCGTATGGATCCTAGGAAGGTCCAGGCAATTTTAGATTGGGATCTTCCTGAGAACCTTAAAGCACTACAACGGTTCTTGGGCTTCGCGAATTTCTATAGGAAATTCATTAAAAATTATTCACTTATTGTAAAACCGCTTACTGACATGACTAGGAAGGGGACTGATTTTTCTAAATGGTCTGACGCCGCTATAGTTGCTTTTTCCTCTCTAAAAGAGAGGTTTACCTCGGCACCTGTACTAGTCCAACCTGATGTCTCTCAGCCTTTTATTGTTGAAGTCAGAGGTGGGAGTGGGGGCAGTGCTGTCACAGGGTCCGTCTCCTGGCAAATGGCGTCCTTGTGCTTTCTTTTCTAAAAAACTATCTGCAGCAGAAAAGAACTACGATATTGGCAATAGGGAACTATTAGCTATTAAACTTGCGTTTGAGGAGTGGCGTCACTTCTTAGAGGGGGCAGTCCACCCCGTCACTGTGATTACGGACCACAAAAATCTTCTGCACCTCGAATCAGCTAAGCGTCTCACCCCTAGACAGGCTAGGTGGTTGCTATTTTTTACCAGGTTTACCTTTGTGATTACCTATCGTCCTGGGGCAAAGAACACCAAGGCTGATGCATTATCTCGTTGTTTCCCTGGAGGGGGTAATGTGAGTGATCCGGTGCCCATTCTTCAAAGAGGAGTGGTTGTTTCTGCGGTACACTCTGTTTTGGAGGGGAAGGTGTTAGAGGCCCAGGGGGGCGCCCCGGTCTCTTGCCCCTCAGAGAAATTGTTTGTACCGTTGAACCTACGTTTCGAATTATTAAAGGAACATCATAATTCGGCACTTGCTGGGTACCCGGGTAGTAAAGCAACCTTGGAGCTATTGTCTCGTCGTTTTTGGTGGCCAAGGTTGCGTCAGGATGTATTGGATTTTGTGTCTTCTTGTTCTACCTGTGCGCGCGCAAAAGTTTCACATACACATCCTGCAGGGTCTCTATTACCACTCGTCGTCATTCCCAATAGACCGTGGACACATCTGTCAATGGATTTTATCACTGACTTACCTTTGTCTGCGGGTAAAACAGTTATTTTGGTAGTAGTGGACAGGTTTAGCAAAATGGTACACTTCATTGCGTTACCCGCACTACCTAATGCTAAGACTCTTGCTCAGGTATTTGTCAGTGAAATCGTGAAGCTTTACGGGGTCCCCTCCGATGTTGTTTCGGATCGGGGTACCCAGTTTATTTCTAAATTTTGGAAAGCTTTTTGTTCCCGTTTGGGGGTACACTTGTCCTTTTCCTCAGCTTTCCATCCTCAGTCGAATGGACAGACTGAGCGTACCAACCAAAACCTTGAGACATATCTAAGATGTTTTGTGTCTGAAAACCAAGAGTTGTGGTCATCATATTTACCGTTAGCTGAGTTTGCCATAAATAATCGTCGTCAGGAATCCACTGGCAAGTCACCATTTCTTGGTGCATATGGTTTTCATCCCCAATTCTGTACTTTCAAAGAGGGGGGGTCTTCTGGGGTTCCCGAAGAGGAACGGTTTTCTTCATCTCTTTCATCGGTATGGCAGAAGGTGCAAGCTAACTTGAAAAATATGGGAGGTAAATACAAATGCATGGCTGATAAGAGACGGTCGCCAGGTCCGGACCTAGGAGTGAATGACTATGTGTGGTTGTCTACTAGGAATATTAAATTGAAGGTTCCCTCTTGGAAACTGGGTCCTAGGTTTATTGGCCCTTACAAAATTGTAGCCATCATCAACCCCGTGGCTTTTCGCCTGGAGTTACCTCAGACTTTTAAAATTCATAATGTTTTTCATAAATCGTAAAAAAATATGTTCCACCTCTAGAACCGTCACCGCTGCCACCCCCTCCTGTTGTCGTGGATGGTAATCTAGAATTTCAGATATCCAAAATTGTTAATTCTCGTCGGGTCTGCCGCTCTCTTCAATATCTGGTGCATTGGAGAGGTTACGGTCCCGAGGAAAGAATGTGGGTTCCTGCGTCTGAGGTAAACGCCGACAGGCTAGTTCGGGTTTTTCATGCCTCTCATCCTGAGAGACCTGGTCCTGAGTGTCCGGAGGCCCCTCGTAGAGAGGGGGGTACTGTCACGAGGGTATCGAGAACCACGCCTGACTCCGTTATACCCGGGGTCAGGAAGTCGCAGCGGTTGGCTGCACGCTCTATTTAAGATAGGGCTGTTTTCCTTACGGTAGCTTTCTGGGTTTGCTTTGCAAACCCCTTTGGCTCACTCAGGGATCCGTAGCTCCTTCTCCTCAGCTGTTCCTTGTCCAGCACTCCCAAATCTCCTTATATTCCTCTCTCACACTTCTCTGGTTGCCAGAGATAGAGCTTCCTGCATGGACATCTATTCTGACCTTCTGGAGCTGTGTTGCTGCGTTCTCTGGTAGTTGGTCCAGAACGCTACCCTCCGGATCCCTGTTGGACCTTTGTGGACTGTTGTGGTCGCCCACCTGGGTGTATGTGTTTGTCTGTTTTGTCTGTCCTCTCCCTGGCGTTTCCCTCTTAGTGATAGTGGTGCGGACTAGCGATCCCACCGGCCCGTTCACTATCTAGGGCTCATTTTAGGGAAAGCCAGGGTTTAGGCACGTGATCGCCGCACGGGTGAGGAACCCGTCTAGGGACGTCAGGGCAGTCAGGTGCCAGCCGCAAGGTGAGTTAGGGGTCACCACCTTTCCCTCTCCCTTGGGCAGGGCTTTCCCTTTTTTCCTCCCTGTGCATTACGTCGGTCATTACAATAGCCATGCCGGTGTCCACCGTGAGAACAAAACTCCATCTATGCAATGGAGTAGTGTGGCTGCCTGACCTCAAAAAAATTGAGAAACCATGACAGATACAGTGGATAGTGTTGTCCTATTACTCAGTGTAATGGGCCGGTGCAAGGATTTTTGCCGCCCCAGGCAAGATGAAAATTGCCCCCCCCCCCCCTTATCAGACATCACATATGTTCCACCCCTTTCTCAGCTTTTAAATTAAAAGAACTGCTATGTTTCCCTTACGGTTAAATCAAGCTTCTTGTAGCTGTCTCTTTTTGCGGAACGGAATTGTGGACCCATACATTTCTATCCGCAATTCCGATCCTGAAAAAAATAGAACATGTCCTATTCTTGTCCACAATAGTGGACAAGAATAGGCATATTCTTTTAGTGCCGGCAATGTGCGGTCCGCAAAATGTGGAACGCACATTGCCGCTGTCCGTGTTTTGTGGATCCGCAAAACACACACGGATGTGTGAATGAACCCTAAATGTGAGGTAAATTTGTTTCCAATGTAGTATTAATAACTAAACAATTACATAATAAACATATTGCATTGTCTACTTACCACCAGGACAATAAGATGATCTGGTCTCTGGCTGCAGTCTGGCTCTTGGTCTGGCTCTGGGGACTCCCTTGTCACTCTCTTCCCCCCCTCCCTCCCTTGTCACTCTCATTCTACACCCCTCCCTTGTCACTCTCACTCTACCCCCCCTCCCTTGTCATTCTCACTCTACCTCCCCTCCCTTGTCACTCTCATTCTCCCCCCCCTTGTCACTCTCACTCTACCCCCCCCTCCCTTGTCACTCTCATTCCCCCCTCCCTTGTCACTCTCATTCCCCCCCCTTGTCACTCTCACTCTACCCCTCCCTCCCTTGTCACTCTCATTATTTCCACCCCCCCCTCCCTTATCACTCTCATTTACCCCCCTCCCTCGTCAATCTCATTCGACCCCTCCTTGTCACTCTCATTTCCTCCCCCCCTTGTCACTCTCATTTCCTCCCCCCTTTAACACTCTCATTTCCATTCCCCCCCTGACACTCATTCCCCCCCCCTTGTCACACTCATTTCCATTCCCCCCTTGTCACTCTCATTTCCATCCCCCCCCCCTTGTCACTCTCATTTCCATTCCCCCCCTTGTCACTCTCATTTCCATTCCCCCCCCCCTTGTCACTCTCATTTCCATTCCCCCCCCTTGTCACTCTCATTTCCATTCCCCCCCTTGTCACTCTCATTTCCATTCCCCCCCTTGTCACTCTCATTTCCATTACCCCCCTTTAACACTCTCATTTCCATTCCCCCCCCTTGACACTCATTTCCCCCCCTTGTCACTCTCATTTCCTCCCCCCCCTTAACACTCTCATTTCCATTCCCCCCCTTGACACTCATTCCCCCCCTTGTCACTCTCATTTCCTCCTCCCTTTAACACTCTCATTTCCATTCCCCCCCTTGACACTCATCCTCCCCCCTTGTCACACTCATTTCCCCCCCCCCTTGTCACTCTCATTTCCACCCCCCCCTTGCCACTCTCATTTCCATCCCCCCCCTTGTCACTCTCATTTCCATCCCCCCCCTTGTCACTCTCATTTCCATCCCCCCCCTTGTCACTCTCATTTCCATTCCCCCCCCCCTTGTCACTCTCATTTCCATTCCCCCCCCCTTGTCACTCTCATTTCCACCCTCCCCCCCCTGTCACTCTCATTTCCATCCCCCCCCCTTGTCACTCTCATTTCCATTCCCCCCCTTTAACACTCTCATTTCCCTTCCCCCCCTTTAACACTCTCATTTCCATTCCCCCCCTTGACACTCATTCCCCCCCCTTTGTCACTCTCATTTCCATTCCCCCCCCCCTTTGTCACTCTCATTTCCATTCCCCCACCCCGTCACCTCTAGTGTAGTGTGGCCGAGCTCTGTTCGGTCCACGGTACAGGAGCATTTGTTTCCTGTACCCGGCCGGACTGAAAGTAAGTGCACACTAAGTTAGCACTTCCTGTCAGTCCGGCCGGGTACAGGAATCAAAAGCTCCTGTACCGCGGACCGAACAGAGCTCGGCCACGCTACATTAACAGCACAGAGCAGACACAGCAGGCGCAGGCAGGCTGCGCAGCACTGAGCCGGCGGCCGGAGATTCTTTAGAGGAGCGGCAATCGCTCTGCCGCTCAGGAGGCGTAGCATGAGGGGCGCTGCCGGCCGGCCGAACTTATATAACCAACTTTTTTTTTTTTTACACCACACCGCAACGGGCGCCCCCTGCTAAATGGCGCCCTAGGCGACTGCCTAAGTCGCCTTACTGGTGGCGCCGGCCCTGAGTGTATGTAAAGGAGAATGTGTGCTTTCTTGGCAGACAGATTGTCCAGCAATGATCCAAATACTGTATGATGATTGGTACTTGCAAGGCTGGGGAACAAACAAATAGAGCGAGGACCAACTCATTAATGATGAGGCCACAAAACTGCCTAATGAGAAACTGAGTATACTAATTGGCTGCGTCAACTAGCAACCAAACCGAAACCTTGCCTATGGAAGGTGGTAATACTGCCATCTAATGCAAATCAGAAGGCATATGATCGATAGATATGGCCTCTATCAACAACACAACTAGGCCTCCATAGATTGAGGAAACAGTAGTCCAGTGCACATCCACGATGCATAGACTCGTCACAGACAATAACAAGCTATAGCACTATTACTCTTTCAATACAGTTGTCTGGTACATGAAAAAACTGTGTATGCCTGACAGATACAGCATCTAGTGATACTACAATAATTTTTCAATCAACTGGCCTACAGGGGAAGAGGTGCGGGAGGGCAGAGAGGATGGGAGTGGTGGCTGAGGTGATGAGGGTGGTCGTAGTCATTTGGGCAGATCCTATTTTAACTCTGCTGCATGGATTGGAGTGGCACAACCCTTCTTCCCCTCGGGGAACACCCTAGACTTGTGGGACCTCCTGGTGGTTGGGGTGCCCCTGATGTTAGGATGAGCAGTGAGGTGCAAGGCAGGAGAACAGGAGGGGGATGATAATGATCCTGTATAGAGACAACAGACCAGGCCAGCTTGATTATGGCAAAATAAAGGCTCTCCTGAATAGATTATAGCAGTCACAGTACAAATACATCCAGCAGATACCGTCCTGAAGTATTTCACTGAGTAGGCTTTTTCCCAAAAGAAGGTGTATGTAGAAGGTGGCAATAATGGCAGTAGTCCTCCCTGAGTGTCTCTCTAGAAAAAACTGTGATCTACACAAATGACCACAGGCATGCATTTCCTAAAATGTATCTGCAATACCCAGTCTGAGGGGTGCTGTCCTAGATTGGATAGCTTATCTGTTTCAGAAGAGTGTCAGGCATCAGAAACCATAAACCCAGATCATGGGCAGTAAAGTGCAGAACCATAGTTGTGTGCTATCTTTACTTACTCAGTTTAAACATGGCCTCCATGGTCCTCAACCATTTTTAAAATACCATGCTTTCTTTCTCTCAGAGGTAGTTCTCAGAAAAGTTGCTTTTTCTGGCAGCTCTCTAATGATAATCAGGGGAAAATGGGACAAGGCCAATTATCTGGCTACTGTAACTAAGGCTGTTTCACTATGAACACTTTAACCACTTTAGTAATAAGTTTACATTAAGACTTCAGCAGTGAACCTGGCATTAACTTGCTAGAAGTGACGAATCATTGCAATTCTACCTAAGGACGGAAAAGGAACTGTCTAGCACCATCACTTTGCCAACTGAAGAGAGAAATGCACCTGCCTGTGAATGTCAGATACAGTATCTGGAGGCAGTGCATATACTAGACCTATTGAAGAGAGAAATGTGGCTGTCTAGTGCATGACAGAACTGTGTAGATCTGTCAGATACAACATCTAGCGATGCTGCAATTGTTCCACTAACTGCAATGCAACCCAGTAAACACCAGAATTGTGCAGGCCTGTTAGATAAAGAGTCTGATACTAGTGCAAATACTCCACCTTTTGAAGTACTACAGCTGCCTGGTGCAAATTAGAACTGCGTAGCCTTGTTAACTACAGCAATGATAAGGCAATTATTCCACCCTGTAAATGGAGTAATGCAGTTGCCTGTAGCACATCAAAAGGCTTTCCAGTATCGCAGAAACTGCAGTGGCTGGCCAAATTTGGGGTGGTCCCAATGCGACGTTGGGTCCCTCGGACACCACCAAGATGTCTCCACATGTTGCTACTCTCCGGAGGGGTATATACTATTGGGGGAACTATAGGGATCATTATTAGACGAAGTCCAGGCAGCATGCTGAAGGTATGGCTGGCTTGGTGTTGTGGCCCAAATCTCACCTAAGCCCCCTGCTCAATATCCATATTAGAGACAATGGAGGAAGGAAGAACATGCAGCTATTGATGGCCACCACAGAGGGACAGCTTCTGGGAGGTATTCTGTGCTACACTGTGGTATATGGTTCTGTGAGATGGTATCCTGTGCTGCACTATGGTATTACTGACCCTGGCAAATTGTATTGGCCCTGTCTACTTGTTTTGTTACACCTTATGTCAATTTAGACCCACCTACAACATAGGGGCCACTTTTAAGTTTTTTCCAGGGCCACTTTAAATTCACAGTCCGCCCCTGTCTACAAGTTCCCAATGTTGGTGCATACTGGTCGAATCACTTGGGTACGAATACAGCTTTTCCTTCAACTCTACCCACAAATGTTCAATTGGGTTGAGGTCTGGTGACTGTGCCAATCTCGATGTATGCTTCGGGTCATTGTCCTGCTGGAACACTATGTTGTCCTTTTCATACCCATACTCGAGTGTACGAAGTAACTCATCTTGTAGGATACTCGCATATATCTCAGCATTGAGACCACCATCGATTCTGATCAAGTATTGACCGCTTTTGGCAGTGAAACAACCACATATCATCAGGCTTTCTACACCAAACTTGACAGTTCCTTCAATTTCTCAATCTATTAGCCCCCTTTTCCCTTGTTTCTTCCAGACCTAATTTCACCCATCAGAGCCCAGTCTATTGACTTTTGGCTCATCGCTTCAAATCACCCGCTTCCAATCTTCTAATGTCCACTGTTCGTACTTTTTTGCAAACTCGAGCCGACAAGATTGAAGTCGAGGCTTCTTCACCTCATTTTGGGACACCATTCCAGACTTGTGTAATGCACATTGCATGATGCTTGCATGGATGTCTGTGAATTTCACTATTACGAAGCATACAAGCTATCTTCACTGCTGTGTTTTGTCGTGCCAGAACTGATAGACCTTGTGATGAGCCGACTTGTTGACTCCAATATTTTGCCTGGATGTCCATCTATTGGCTATGGAATGGATGAACTGACTTAATTTCATATTCTTCCAACTATCATGCACTCACATGATGCAGTTTGGCAATTTTCTTCACCGAGATACCGCGATCAATGAGCTGGATGATGCTGTTTCTCTTTTCTTGGGAAATCTTCTTCATGGCTGCTCCTCGATTCGAACCAGTGACCTTTTGCTTGGGAATCAACCTAATAATACACTGAGCTATTAGTGAATGTGGGAACAGGTTGTAATTTATAATATACAAGAAGAAAAAGATTGTTCCACCACCAGGAGCAAAACAATAACAATGCAATCACATGACAAGAATCTGCAGAACTAATCATATGCTAAATAGTTGCAAGACCAATTTATGTATGAGATAGCCAAGAGGATTGTCCATAAAATGATGGTATTCTAACGTTCGAAGCTATAGTGGATGGTGAGATATGGAGCCTGAAAGTCAAAAGTTCAAAACATTGTTACCCTTTTGCTTGTTAGTATATTAGAGACATGAAAATGATGAAAGAAGTAGAGATGAGCAAACGTCTTGAAATTTGTATCGTGTCCGATTCATCGAATTTGTGAAAAAATTCAGGGGGTCATTTATCAAGCTGAAATACGCCTAAATTGGGTGTATTTCAGGCGCAGATCAGGTGCTGGTTAGTTGTGCCACAATCTGCGACTTCTCCCCACTCACACCAGGTCTAAAAAAGTGGGCGTGGCGTGGACGGGGAAGGGGATGAGCCGGCAGGACAGTCTCATTTACCATTTTCTACAAACAATTAACAGGCACAGAAGCTATAAACCGCACAGCATAGTGGGAGAAGCAACTATAAATAAGGAAGGTTAAATGACCACATAAGCAACACCTGGAGGCAAGGGGTGTGGCCATTACCAGAAACAATACAGACACCTATTGATCCACAAAGAAAACCTGTCATCAAACCACGTGTTGCCAGTCTCACAGATCTCCTGCCACTCACTGTCGCCGAGACGTCCGTATGTCTTGGTACGTCCGTGACAGTGGATCCCGTCTTATCTGTCATTCTTATCCTATCTGAAAGGATATCACTTCTGTGTACAGATAAGCAGATAACTGCAGTAAAGTGATCTGTACAGACTAAGAAGTGGCGCCTATTATTAGGCTTAGTGGCCAGAGCGAAAACTGCATGATTTTATGGTTCTTGCTTAACACCTTCAGGACCCTGCAATTTTTTTCCTTAAAGGGAACCTGTCACCAGTTTTATGGTGTCCTAACTAAGGGCAACATAAATAAGTGACTGATTCTCTTAGCAAAATGCTGGGTCACTTTCTTTAATTGACCCAGTCAATCTGCCAACATCTTGTATTGAAAAGCTCCAGCTGATAATGATGAGTCATGAATATTTATGAGCTCCTGACTCTCCCCGCCTACCTGCTGCTGATTGACAGTTTTTTTTCCATATGAATCAGCAGCAGGTGGGCAGGGGAGTGGCTATATCTCTGAATTAAAAAAAAATGCTGGACTCACTGACATCACGCTGGACTCAAATCAGATCATTAGCATGCGGCATCTTTGTTAACCATCTGTCACACCAGTAAGTGAATACATCTAAGGTTCTTTTAGTAGTTAATGATTGTAGATAATTAGTTTGATTATAATCAAATATCCACATGACAGGTTCCCTTTAAGGACCAGGCCATTTTTATAAAACCTGACATGTGTCACTTTATGTGGTAATAACTTTAAAACGCTTTTACTTATCAAGGCCATTCTGAGATTGTTTTCTCGTCACATATTGTACTTCATGACAGTGGTAAAATTAAGTAAAAAAATTTCATTTTTATTTATAAAAAAATACCAAATTTACCAAAAATTTGGAAAAATTTCCAAATTTCCAAATTTCTATTTCTCTACTTTTATAATAGATAGTTATTACTTTACATTCCCCATATGTCTACTTCATGTTTGGATCATTTTGATAATGATATTTTATTCTTTTGGGACGTTAGAAAGCTTAGAAGTTTAGAAGCAAATCTTAAAATTTTTAAGAACATTTCCAAACCCCAATTTTTTCAGGACCAGTTCAATTATGAAGTCACTTTCTGTCACGGCCATGGTCATGCCCGTGACTCCTTTACCGCATGCGGTTGCCTGCGGTCTGGTTTAGTTGTTCAACCACAGGTGAGGGCCGCTAGTGTGTAGCCTCACTTGTGGTTGCCGCGGGCAACAAGTAGTTGGGTATTGTCGCAGTAGAGCAGCCTGAGCTGGTGCTAGGCAGCTTGCGGCAATGTGCATGCGGTTGCACCTAGCAACCTCTCTGTTAGGTGTGTGTGTGTATGTTACACCCTAGCGTAGGGACCGGCGGAGGGCGAGTAGGGACCCGAGGATCCAGAGCATGAGTCCTCCTACCTTCAAGGTCGGCTCATGTTTCTAGGAGTTAGGGTCAGATTAGGGAGGCAATAGGAGGTGACCTGCTCCCTAGTTCTGTGGTTCTGGCCAAGACGTGACTACCATCCTCTGTCATCGCACGGCTGAGGGTTTTCCCCATTCTCAGCCGTGACACTTTCTGGGGCTTACATATTAAAACCACCCATAAATCACCCCATTTTAGAAACTACACCCCTCAAGGTATTCAAAACAGATGATTTTACAAACTTGGTTAACCCTTTAGGTGCCCTACGAGAATTAAATGAAAATGGGAATGGGCATCGGGGTAGCGCCATCCTGGTTTTGGACACACTGGGCTCTTGAGGTAGGTCTCCTCTCACTAGATTTTGTCTTAGGCCTGGTATTATATTGCCTGACATTGCGATTTCTGAGCATTGCTGGGAACTTTTTGCAGGCTCTATTATTCATGTGTATAGCCATGTAAGATATATGACTTACCCTCATTCATTATATGCTTATAAGAAGCTTTTACATTATAATATGAATATGTAGCCGGTGTCCCACCAGGATGGTGTTCTTTTCTGCCACCTTCTTTTTAATGGCAACGTCGTTTATGTATGTATGGTTGTGATTCCAATAAAATATATATGTTTTTGTACTGGTACTTTGTGAGCTCCATTTTTTTGTAGGTTGAACATTTTAAGTGGTAGAAAGGGTACTTTTCAGCAAACAGGTGTCTCACAGAAGAAAGAAATACTTGGAAAGCATTTCGTAGCACATATTTGTGAAAAAAATAATAATTGCTAGCAGACCCCAATTTTTTTTCCACAAGGGGTTAAAAAAGAAAATGCACCCTAGGTTGTGTTCCCCATTTTCTCCCCATTCAGGAAACACCCCATATGTGCTTGTTGCCTGCTGTATGTGCGCACAGCAGGCAAATGGCAAAATATTAATTTTGCTGACAGGCCTGAATTGGCAGACATGGATTTTAGGTGCCATGTCGCATTAAATAAATTCCTGAGGTCCCCAGAAATGAAAAACCCCAAGAAGTGACCCCATTTCGGAAAGAGCACCCCCGTACGAATATTTTAAGTGGTGGAAAGGGTACTTTTCAGCAAACAAGTGTCTCATAGAAGGCAGAAATACTAGAGAAAGGATTTTAAAGCACACATTTGTAAAAATGAAAAATTACTAGCAGACCCCAAAATAAGGGGTTAAAGGAGAAAATGCACCCCAGGTTGTGTTCCCCATTTTCTCCCCTTTTTGCAAACACCCCATATGTGCTTGTAGCCTGCTGTATTGGCGCACAGCAGGTCTCTAGAGGCAGAGTGTAAATAGCACTTATTGAAATGGAGATCTCTACTTTGCAGAAAGCGCCAAAGCTTCTTGCACTGAAATACCAGTGATTTAGATAAATCTGAATTCTGTGCAGAAATTGAAAGCTTCAGATTTTAAGAAGCTGCTATACTGCCAGATGTAAATGCTGCAACGCAACTTTCACTATTTCAAATAATTTAGGAGTACTCCCTTCAGTCCTGTTATCCACATATAGAAATAGCATTGCACTTATTTTTTAACACCTGTGACCGTTGCATCGTGTGAACAAAGTTTTATCAAACTAAAAGCAACTTACAAAAAACTATTTATGTTCCACTAATGGTCAAGAAAGAGTTTTAAACCTTAGTATTTTGTTTATTGAATATACAAAATCACAGAAATATAGTGGCAAATATGGGGGAACTGCTCAAACCCCAAACACTGTAGCGTGTTTCTCATTGGGGGAGCAGTCCCACCGCATGTGGACTGCATCAAACGACCATCCCCAGCAAAAAATGTGTACAATGGAGGATGCCGGCGCGGTCCACATGCACCACAAAGGCATCCTACACAAAACGGAGCATTGTGTGGGTGAAAATATAATTATATAAATCACAGAAAAAAAATGCACCAAACGGATTTGCCACTGACTATACTAGCTAGTCATACAAGCAGATATTAAAAGCTGAGACTTTTGCTAATATATTCCTGTCAGGAACACATCGGAGCCCATCATGCACCACGTCACGGTCTCTCAGCATGGCAAGGGTCCTACCACTACGCTAACTATGGTGTGAACACGGTCTGAAGGTGATGAAATCCAGCTCACAGCCAAGCTTTCACACAACCGCATAGCAGGACAACTAATGCAATGTGAATAAAGCAAGACTGTAAGCCACACCCATATCAGACCGTGTGATGGAGGCTACCAGGTGCAAAAGAATGTTTTTAAATGCCAGGTAAAGGCACATTCAATACATATGTAACAAAATCACTGAAATATAGTAGCCAATATGGGGGAACTGCTCAGACCCCAAACACTGTAGCGTGTTTCTCATTGGGGGAGCAGTCCCACCGCATGTGGACCGCAGCAAACGACCATCCCCAGCAGAAAATGCGTACAATGGAGGATGCCGGCGCGGTCCACATGCCCTACAAAGGCATCCTACACAAAACGGAGCATTGTGCGGATGAAAATATAATTATATAAATCACAGAAAAAAATGCACCAAACGGATTTGCCACTGACTATACTAGCTAGTCATACAAGCAGATATTAAAAGCTGAGACTTTTGCCAATATATTCCTGTCAGGAACACATCGGAGCCCATCATGCACCACGTCACGGTCTCTCAGCATGGCAAGGGTCCTACCACTACGCTAACTATGGTGTGAACATGGTCTGAAGGTGATGAAATCCAGCTCACAGCCAAGCTTCCACACAACCGCATAGCAGGACAACTAATGCAATGTGAATAAAGCAAGACTGTAAGCCACACCCATATCAGACGGTCTATTATAATCAAAGTCCTGACTGACTGCAAGTATGAACTGACCCTAGAGGTAGGTGAGTTCATACACAGGAACCTAAAGTCCTAACTCACCTTGTAGGACCCCGGTACTAATGTCAGGACTAGAGATAAGCAAATCGACTTCCGATGAAACATCCATAGTCGATTCGCATAAAAGTTCGTTCTTATACTGTATGGAGCACCTGGCACCTGTCACGGAAACGTCTGTGACACCGCCGTAAAAACTGCAGGAACCCGTTTACACAACTGGAACATAGAAACAGACAAACACACAGAGAAAGGTCGTGCAGAAAAAGTTCAAAGCTGGGAGGTCAATACAGTACCAAATCACAAAGCAGAGAGAGAGGTCCAAGTCAAGCTGAAGTCAAATCCAATAGTAACAATCCAAACAGCAAAATAGCAACTGGAGCACAACAAGGAAAACCTATAACTGGCAAGGGTGTATTGTCAGCAGGGGTTTAAATACAGTAGAATGCCGAGTCCCTGGATCAGAACCTGATAGGTCAGTGCTCCATTAGTCAGAACACAGTACACAAGAGAGATCCGCTGAACAATCAGCCCACTGCTAGTCTCCTCCAGCACACGCCCACTGCGGGGAGAAAGAGCAGTGCATCTAGTTGCTAATGATGCTGTCGCATCACCAGGGGATGTGGCTTAGCAGCATGTCTCTCACGGCCTAGTTGCGCCGAAGCTGGAGATCTCACTGCTGGAGACCATACAGGTGACACCAATACATTTTATTTTTTTAGCTCAAAATGAATAGAATGCAATAATCCAAAAATTGCCCCCAAAGGTGTTCATAGCTTTTAATCATTGGGGGTAACAGAAGATGGAGAAAGTGGATGCAGCAATGAGGACCAAAGCAGCGTGGAACAGGTAAGTATGAATCTTCTAGTTCCGGTGGCAGGTTGCAGGCATTTGCTTAAAAAACAATATTACCAGAAAACCTCTTTAAACAAAGCTCAATATGTTTTATATTTTAGATGCTTCAAAGTAGCCCCCTTTCGCTTTTATGACAGCTTTGCACACTCTTGGGATTCGCTCAATCAGATTCAAGAAGTAGTCACCTGGAATTGTTTTTAATTAACAAGTATGCCTTTTCATGAGTTAATTTGTGGATTTTCTTTCCTGTCTTCATAAAGTTTTTTAGGCTATCAGTTGTGTTGTGCACAGGTAAGACTAGTGCACAGTCTCATACAGTGTTTAGCTGTATTCTGCTAATGTTCTAATCCTGGGGTACTCAAGTACTTTTTGTAAAGGTCCACATACCTGTCTGCTGCAGGATGAAGGTCCTAGCTGCAAAACAAAAAAATATATCAGGAGGGACAACACCATTGGCGTGTAGTGCTGCATTATAATATTTTTTTTTTACAAAAATCCACACCTCCAAGCCCAGCTAATATCCTTTCTGCCGACTAAACAGTAAAAATGTCCTTTCAGTGCCACCTAACAATAATGATGCCCCTTTAATGCCCCTCAGACAGTATGATATCCCTTTAGTGCTCCACATAGTATGATACCCCTAAGTGCACCCTCACAGCAGGGTTATCCCTTGGTGCCCCCACACATTATGATGCTCCTTAGTTCCTCCCCACCTCTGGCTGCATATGAACCGCGCTCTCCACAAGCGCGCAACGACTCTGATTTTGAACAAAGCTCGACAAATTTCTCCCCTATCTCATGAAGGAGTCTCCATCACACTGCTGCAAGACCTTTCACACCACACTCTGTCACAGCGAGCGGCTCTATGTCCACTCCTAGACCTCCTCAAAGATCAAGGCATTCCCTATCGATGGGGCTACCCCTTTGCCCTATTTGCAGGTCCCAAAGGACATGTTGTTGCTCTCCGTAATCCTTCGAACTTACCGCATTTTCTCCAACAACTAGACCTGCCATCGGTCGACTTGGGCCCCTGGCCATCCATCCTCCCACCTGCCTCTGCATCACAGAAATACTCTCGTCCTTTACATGCCGTCAACACCAAAACATCTGGACCGAACATGTCAACCCTCGAGCGGACGGCGGCAGAAACGATCTGCTGGTCCTTGATGTGGATCTCCATCTAATCCTATTACCTGAGGGACTACCTGCTGTTTCTGATCGGGACCATTAACTAGTAGCCATAATGGCTTCTTTCTTCTGTTTGCCTTGCACTTATGTGATCTCCTTGCTCTCTTTCAGAGGTTGGTGGTATTGATTTACCAGTTCAGTTTGATAGGGATTGTAGCAGGCCTGCTCTTCTCTGGCTGTTACTTTCCCCCAATAGTTTGAGACACTCCCCTGGGACGGTTTGCTCCCTGGTGACTGCCTACTTAGACCTCTAGGTCACACTAGTTATCTATTCCCCCCCCCCCTTTTTTTTTTCTTCCTTTGTCGCATTTCCTTCTTTTTTTTACCTTTCTTCTTTTCTTTTATTTCTTACTCGTCTTTTGTTTGTCACCCTCCTCTTTGTTCCTTGTGTTTTTCCCCCCTGTAGATATGACGACACTCAAGATTGCATTTTTCAATGCAAAAGGCCTCAATACTCCTGAAAAGAGAGCCCAAGTACTTCACCATTTTCATTGCCAGAAGGTACACATTGTCTGTTTTCAAGAGACACACTTCAAAGAGGGTGGTGCTCCTAGCATACGACATCGGCACTACACAGCCTGGCACTTTGCAAACAATCCGGTGAACATGACAAAGGGAGTCGCCATAGCGATCCATAAATCTTTGCCTAGATATCATCCACTATGCTAAGTCCAACAATATTCCCCTTATGATCTTATCCCTAGATGCTGAGAAAGCCTTCGACCGTATCTCCTGGCATTCTATCCAAACCGTCCTTTCACACCTGGGCATAGGTCCGGGATTTCTGTCGAAGATTCTAAGTTTATACCAACAACCTTCCACACGAGTCAAAATAAATGTCTCTCTCTCTCCCCCTTTTTCTATTCACAATGGGACACGACAGGGCTGCCCGCTGTCCCCTCTACTATATGTCCTGGTTAACCCGGACATCTCGGGAGTAAAGATCGGAGACCATGAATACAAGTGTGCGGCTTTCGCAGATGATCTCCTGGCAACCAAACGGGATAACATACTTAGGCATGAAAATCAACGCCGACCTGTCGCGGCTTTTTAAATTGAACTTTACCCCTCTTCTCCAGCAATTTCAGAGGGACTTGGAGGCCTGGCTCCGATGGGATTTCTCATGGTTTGGCAGGATTAGCATTTTGAAGATGATCATTGTAGAATCTATTATCACTGTAATGCCTATGCTCGGCTCTTAGACATGATGCGCATTGATACCTCCAAGTCCTGGGTACATATTGCACGAGAATCCTCTTCACACTCCTTAACAGTCCTTCCATGGTTAATGGGCGCCCCACGTTCCCCCTCTTCTAAGCTATCCTTTACAGCCCACCACATGTTCGCAATATTAGTGTCCATAAGTCACCATACTTCTCTAATTGATCCCAAAGGTCATCTGGTCCCAATCACTGATCATCTTTGCTTCGCTCCGGGGCGCTCTTCACACCCTTTCCTTCAGGGCACATAGATTCGTCCACTCAGATTTTACCATGTCCTTTCGGGACCCCTTCCCCATTACTACGTAATTCCTTTGAATACATATAGCTCCAGCATTTTCACTTCTATATGAGTAAGATGTGCATAACCCCCTCAACGGTTTTTAGAAACATATAAACTGTATACAAATTACTCATACATCACTGCTTCTTGCACTCCCTCCCATTCTGTCGGGCCTGGGAACAGGACTTAGGTATACACCTCACCCAATCCCAATGGAATAGGACTTTTCTCCTGACCCATAAAGCATTGATCTCAACTAAGGCCCAAATAACAACCTATAAAATCTTAACTGGGTGGTGCAGAGTGCCTGCGTTGCTTCACAAGTGGTTTCCAACAGTGTCTGTTCGCTGCTCAAGATGTCATACAGAGGAGCGTACGATGGTCCATATTCGGTGGCAGTGCACTGTCCTGCGCCCTTTTTGGAACTTTGTACGCAAGGTAATCAAAAAAGTAACGGGCATACCTGTACAGAACACCCCTGAAGCCCTTCTACTTTTTGTACTTGACCTGAATATCCCTGCCTACAAGACTTCACTTTTGAAATATATGATCCAGGCAGCTAAGGCAGTCATACCACGACACTGGAAATCCACCTTTTCCCCCTCATTGAAGGAATGGTTTGAAGAGATAGCCCTATATCAGAGAATGGATGACCTTATTAGTGTGACACCCTCAGATTCCTCACGATTTTTGAAGACCTGGGGTTTATGGGATACGTTTCGCTCCTCAGAGTCATTCCAAAACGTACAAATGTAAATACTACATAGCTAGTCTTTAACCCCTTCTTACCCTTCCCCCTCTACCCCCCACTGTCTTTTGATTTTCTTTATATCGTTCTCTACAGTGACAGAGTTAACTGCAGTTTCCGAATCCTTCACCTTTAGTCTCAGCTTCGTCATTTCGTCTCTTATTATGCTAACATCCCCTTGTACTACTGCAAGGGAAGAGGCCAACTCTGCAACCGAAGTACTAGTAGCATTTACCACTCCCAGTATATCCTGCAGTTTGTTATTAATGCTCTCAAAGCCTTCACTATGGGAAGAGCTGGACTTTGATAAACCCTGTTCTACGCGGTCCGTGTTATCTGAACCTAACTCAGCCTGAGGGACAGATCTCTGTACCCCTCCTCTAGTTTTAGGTGGTGGTGACTTCAGAAATTTATCTAATTGAGCCTGTGGGCTTCCCCCTGATCCACCTTTTGGAGAGGTCAAACCACCTGATTTACGGTATTTTGGCGGCATTTTTATATATGTAAGTCAATATATTGCATCTATGTACATAGTTCCCACACAGCAATATCTCATATATGTATACACAGAGCACCACCCATCGATATTAACAGGTACACATAAGAGAGAGATACAGATAATGGTTAGATATAAACGACGGAGAGAGAGGTAATCACTGAGTCGATCTAAATGCCAGAGACCCTGGGTAAATGCGAAATAACTGGTTACCTCCCCCAGATCATAAGGAAAAATATAATTGCCAGCAGTTATATAACGGCCATATAGAAGTAAATGCAGCAATCCCAATTAAGCTCTAAACAAGGTGCTGAGGCTCAGCTTTAAGGTATATGTTCCAAAAGAAAAGTGCCGGAGCAGGGTATCCAGTGGGCGCACCTTCTTAAGTTCAATCTGCGCACACCAAAATTTGGCTTTTCCACCGCACAGATGCGATATCGGAGTGCCCCACAAAAAGCTGAGATTATCAAAAGAGCCGGTCCGACCAGAAATAGAAGGAGGCACGGTCCAGAGAACTATAACACGAAGAGGGCCTTTATAGGGCTAACTGTTCATCTGTATTTGCACAATGAAGGAAGGTTCACCAGAGAAGGCTTACCAGCTCCAACACCCAGCACCACACAGGCAGCAAGACAGCGTGCAGCGAATCACGCCAGGGAGCGGGCGTCGGATAACGGGACAGAGCAGGCAGTGTTCAGGTGGCCGATAGCAGCAGGCAGCGGCGGCAGGGTAGAGCAGGAGTCCGGAGCCAGTGTAATAGGAAGCTTACCAACTCCAGCACCCAACACCTCAAAGGCAGCGAATCACCCTCAGCTGGTCACAGCAAGCAGCCGGCAGTAAATCAAAGCAGTCAGCTTACAGCTTGCGAAGGATCACAGCAGGCAGCAAGCGGCGGGATGCGGTAGATCAAGGTTCCATCTAGGCTCGACTAGCCAGGCCTGGCCAGGGGACGGCGTTCCTTAGGATCCACATCAGAGCGAACGAGGCGAGGCGGATAGAGAGAGGAGAGGGCTGTCGGAGGAGGAGCGCGGCACACCTACGTCATGCCGCTACGGAGCTCACATTTCAGTATGAAATAACAAAGCATTGTGTGTCGCATCCAACTCGTTGCACAGTTGCGAAAACAGTCGACTGTTTAACCACCTCAGCCCCCAGTGCTTAAACACCCTGAAAGACCAGGCCACTTTTTACACTTCTGACCTACACTACTTTCACCGTTTATTGCTCGGTCATGCAACTTACCACCCAAATGACTTTTACCTCCTTTTCTTCTCACTAATAGAGCTTTCATTTGGTGGTATTTCATTGCTGCTGACATTTTTACTTTTTTTGTTATTAATCGAAATTTAACGATTTTTTTGCAAAAAAATGACATTTTTCACTTTCAGTTGTAAAATTTTGCAAAAAAAAACGACATCCATATAGAAATTTTGCTCTAAATTTATAGTTCTACATGTCTTTGATAAAAAAAAAATGTTTGGGTAAAAAAAAAATGGTTTGGGTAAAAGTTATAGCGTTTACAAACTATGGTACAAAAATGTGAATTTCCGCTTTTTGAAGCAGCTCTGACTTTCTGAGCACCTGTCATGTTTCCTGAGGTTCTACAATGCCCAGACATTAAAAACACCCCACAAATGACCCCATTTCGGAAAGTACACACCCTAAGGTATTCGCTGATGGGCATAGTGAGTTCATAGAACTTTTTATTTTTTGTCACAAGTTAGTGGAAAATGCTGATTTTTTTTTTTTTTTTTTTCATACAAAGTCTCATATTCCACTAACTTGTGACAAAAAATAAAAACTTCCATGAACTCACTATGCCCATCAGCGAATACCTTGGGGTCTCTTCTTTCCAAAATGGGGTCACTTGTGGGGTAGTTATACTGCCCTGGCATTCTAGGGGCCCAAATGTGTGGTAAGGAGTTTGAAATCAAATTCTGTAAAAAATGACCAGTGAAATCCGAAAGGTGCTCTTTGGAATATGGGCCCCTTTGCCCACCTAGGCTGCAAAAAAGTGTCACACATCTGGTATCTCCGTACTCAGGAGAAGTTGGGGAATGTGTTTTGGGGTGTCATTTTACATATACCCATGCTGGGTGAGAGAAATATCTTGGCAAAAGACAACTTTTCCCATTTTTTTATACAAAGTTGGCATTTGACCAAGATATTTATCTCACCCAGCATGGGTATATGTAAAAAGACACCACAAAACACATTCCTCAACTTCTCCTGAATACAGAGATACCAGATGTGTGACACTTTTTTGCAGCCTAGGTGGGCAAAGGGGCCCACATTCCAAAGAGCACCTTTAGGATTTCACAGGTCATTTTTTACAGAATTTGATTTCAAACTCCTTACCACACATTTGGGCCCCTAGAATGCCAGGGCAGTATAACTACCCCACAAGTGACCCCATTTTGGAAAGAAGAGACCCCAAGGTATTTGCTGATGGGCATAGTGAGTTCATGGAAGTTTTTATTTTTTGTCACAAGTTAGTGGAATATGAGACTTTGTATGAAAAAAAAAATTAAAAAAAATCAGCATTTTCCACTAACTTGTGACAAAAAATAAAAAATTCTAGGAACTCGCCATGCCCCTCACGGAATACCTTGGGGTGTCTTCTTTCCAAAATGGGGTCACTTGTGGGGTAGTTATACTGCCCTGGCATTTTCCAGGGGCCCTAATGTGTGGTAAGTAGGTAAATGACCTGTGAAATCCTAAAGGTGCTCTTTGGAATGTGGGCCCCTTTGCCCACCTAGGCTGCAAAAAAGTGTCACACATCTGGTATCGCCGTATTCAGGAGAAGTTGGGGAATGTGTTTTGGGGTGTCTTTTACATATACCCATGCTGGGTGAGATAAATATCTTGGCAAAAGACAACTTTTCCCATTTTTTTATACAAAGTTGGCATTTGACCAAGATATTTCTCTCACCCAGCATGGGTATATGTAAAATGACACCCCAAAACACATTCCCCACCTTCTCCTGAGTACGGGGATACCAGATGTGTGACACTTTTTTGCAGCCTAGATGCGCAAAGGGGCCCAAATTCTTTTTAGGAGGGCATTTTTAGACATTTGGATACCAGACTTCTTCTCATGCTTTGGGGCCCCTAGAATGCCAGGGCAGTATAAATACCCCACATGTGACCCCATTTTGGAAAGAAGACACCCCAAGGTATTCAATGAGGGGCATGGCGAGTTCATAGAAATTTTTTTTTTTTGGCACAAGTTAGCGGAAATTGATATTTTTAATTTTTTTCTCACAAAGTCTCCCGTTCCGCTAACTTGGGACAAAAATTTCAATCTTTCATGGACTCAATATGCCCCTCACGGAATACCTGGGGGTGTCTTCTTTCCGAAATGGGGTCACATGTGGGGTATTTATACTGCCCTGGCATTCTAGGGGCCCTAAAGCGTGAGAAGAAGTCTGGAATATAAATGTCTAAAAAATTTTACGCATTTGGTTTCCGTGAGGGGTATGGTGAGTTCATGTGAGATTTTATTTTTTGACACAAGTTAGTGGAATATGAGACTTTGTAAAAAAAAAAAAAAAAAATTCCGCTAACTTGGGCCAAAAAAATGTCTAAATGGAGCCTTACAGGGGGTGATCAATGACAGGGGGGTGATCAATGACAGGGGGGTGATCAATGACAGGGGGGTAATCAATGACAGGGGGGTGATCAGGGAGTCTATATGGGGTGATAACCACAGTCATTGATCACGCCCGTGTAAGGCTTCATTCAGACGTCCGGATGCGTTTTGCGGATCCGATCCATCTATCAGTGGATCCGTAAAAATCATGCGGACGTCTGAATGGAGCTTTACAGGGGGGTAATCAATGACAGGGGGGTAATCAATGACAGGGGGGTGATCAGGGAGTCTATATGGGGTGATCACCACAGTCATTGATCACGCCCCTGTAAGGCTTCATTCAGACGTCCGTATGCGTTTTGCGGATCCGATCCATCTATCAGTGCATCCGTAAAAATCATGCGGACATCTGAATGGAGCTTTACAGGGGGGTAATCAATGACAGGGGGGTGATCAGGGAGTCTATATGGGGTGATCACCACAGTCATTGATCACGCCCCTGTAAGGCTTCATTCAGACGTCCGGATGCGTTTTGCGGATCCGATCCATCTATCAGTGGATCCGTAAAAATCATGCGGACGTCTGAATGGAGCTTTACAGGGGGGTAATCAATGACAGGGGGGTAATCAATGACAGGGGGGTGATCAATGACAGGGGGGTGATCAGGGAGTCTATATGGGGTGATCACCACAGTCATTGATCATGCCCCTGTAAGGCTTCATTCAGACGTCCGGATGCGTTTTGCGGATCGGATCCATCTATCAGTGCATCCGTAAAAATCATGCGGACGTCTGAATGGAGCTTTACAGGGGGGTAATCAATGACAGGGGGGTAATCAATGACAGGGGGGTGATCAGGGAGTCTATATGGGGTGATCACCACAGTCATTGATCATGCCCCTGTAAGGCTTCATTGAGACGTCCGGATGCGTTTTGCGGATCCGATCCATCTATCAGTGCATCCGTAAAAATCATGCGGACATCTGAATGGAGCTTTACAGGGGGGTAATCAATGACAGGGGGGTGATCAGGGAGTCTATATGGGGTGATCACCACAGTCATTGATCACGCCCCTGTAAGGCTTCATTTAGACGTCCGGATGCGTTTTGCGGATCCAATCCATCTATCAGTGGATCCGTAAAAATCATGCGGACGTCTGAATGGAGCTTTACAGGGGGGTAATCAATGACAAGGGGGTAATCAATGACAGGGGGGTGATCAATGACAGGGGGGTGATCAGGGAGTCTATATGGGGTGATCACCACAGTCATTGATCATGCCCCTGTAAGGCTTCATTCAGACGTCCGGATGCGTTTTGCGGATCGGATCCATCTATCAGTGCATCCGTAAAAATCATGCGGACGTCTGAATGGAGCTTTACAGGGGGGTAATCAATGACAGGGGGGTAATCAATGACAGGGGGGTGATCAGGGAGTCTATATGGGGTGATCACCACAGTCATTGATCATGCCCCTGTAAGGCTTCATTGAGACGTCCGGATGCGTTTTGCGGATCCGATCCATCTATCAGTGGATCCGTAAAAATCATGCGGACATCTGAATGGAGCTTTACAGGGGGGTAATCAATGACAGGGGGGTGATCAGGGAGTCTATATAGGGTGATAACCACAGTCATTGATCATGCCCCTGTAAGGCTTCATTCAGACGTCCGGATGCGTTTTGCGGATCCGATCCATCTATCAGTGGATCCGTAAAAATCATGCGGACATCTGAATGGAGCTTTACAGGGGGTTGATCAATGACAGGGGTGTAATCAATGACAGGGGGGTGATCAGGGAGTCTATATGGGGTGATAACCACAGTCATTGATCATGCCCCTGTAAGGCTTCATTCAGACGTCCGGATGCGTTTTGCGGATCCGATCCATCTATCAGTGGATCCGTAAAAATCATGCGGACATCTGAATGGAGCTTTACAGGGGGGTGATCAATGACAGGGGGGTAATCAATGACAGGGGGGTGATCAGGGAGTCTATATGGGGTGATCAGGGGTGATCAGGGGCTAATAAGGGGTTAATAAGTGACGGGGGGGGGGGGGGGGTGTAGTGTAGTGTAGTGGTGCTTGGTGCTACTTTACAGAGCTGCCTGTGTCCTCTGGTGGTCGATCCAAACAAAGGGGACCACCAGAGGACCAGGTAGCAGGTATATTAGACGCTGTTATCAAAACAGCGTCTAATATACCTGTTAGGGGTTAAAAAAAACACATCTCCAGGCTGCCAGCGAACGATCGCCGCTGGCAGGCTGGAGATCAACTCTCTTACCTTCCGTTCCTGTGAGCGCGCGCGCCTGTGTGCGCGCGTTCACAGGAAATCTCGGCCATCGCGAGATGACGCGTATATGCGTGACTGTGCGCAGCGCTGCCACCTCCGGAACGCGATCCTGCGTTAGGCGGTCCGGAGGTGGTTAAACTGCTCGCCTTTACAAAATTGACACAACTTATGACGCTTTTCATAACTTCCTGTAAATTTTGTGGCAGCGTCTTCGTTGCTAATATTTGCCTATGAATCATACAGTGAGTTCCAATGACTTTTGGTGACTCATTCAGTACCACACGTTGAAATCCAGATCGACATCCTAGCATAGCTGGAGCACAATCAGTACAAACACCACAAACCTTTTCCCAAGAGATCTGATGCTCTTTCAGAAATGATCCAACTTTGTCAAATACATCATGTGCAGTAGTTGTCGTTTCAAGAGGTTTGCAAAAAAGAAACTCATCTTTAAAGTCGCCGTCATTAATATACCTCACAAAAACCAGTAACTGTGAACAGTTTGCCACGTCTGTAGATTCATCAAGCTGGATACTAAATATTGGAAGTGGAGCAGATTTAATTTCCTGTACTACCTTACTAAGAATATCAGCCGACCTGTCATCTAATCGTCTGCGAACAGTATCGTTAGATAAGAAAATTGCATTCAATTTCTTAACATATTCGTCTCCGATCATAACTCGAACAATGTCTTTGGCCGCTGGCAACAGTAAATCCTCACCAATGGTGTGAGGTTTCATAGCTCTGGCAATTCTACGTGCCACCAAATATGAAGCTTCAACGGCTGCTACGTTTTGTTTGTAATACTTGCCACCAGTGTCAAGTCTGGCTTTTTTGAGTGCATCAGCTTTGCTTCTAAAATAGTTGGTATCCCTGCCGGCAAAGCTCGGATGCTTGCTATCAAAATGGCGTTTTAGTTTGTTTGGCTTCATAGATTCAGCTGATAGAACTTCACAACAAATAACACATTGTGGTTTCTCAATCCCTACTGTAATTATTGAGGTAAAACCATACTGTAAAAAATCCTCACTATATTTTCTTATTTTATGGTTCTTCTCTACACGATCCATTGTCATGGGGTGGTTTGTTATCTAAATGAAAATAATATATGACAATAGCTGATGAACAATAATTCAAGTGTTGCCCTGTCTTACCTCCAATGCCTTTAACACAGCAGCTGCTTTCTACAATACCTGCTCTCTGCAGATGTGTGACCAGTCTGCATAAATACAGTGGCGCCAACCCCAGTGTCGGACTGGAACTCCCGCCAAAAACACGCACAGGGGGGGGGGGGGGGGGCGTGGCCTGACCGGCATGGAGTGAGGACGCAGGTCGCTTCAGCTCCGGTATAATCCTGTCTGTATCCTGACCATCCGTTCTGGTGGAACCCGATTTTTTATCAAAGGACCCTCAGTGAGTCTCTGTGACTGACCCCCCTAAGGCTCGCCTGTCTCTGTGCCTTGCGGCTGCTGCCGGACGCTACCTTGGGGCCGGGCCTGTACCCCAGATGACATCCCTGTCTGCTGGCCGGTTCTATCGGTGGGGGCGCCGGTGAAAAACAGTATCCTGCTATACTCACCTGCACCGGAGGCCGAGCAGAGCTTGGAGACTCATTCCGGTGGGTTGCACTTACCTTTCTTCCCGGCCGGACGGTTAATCCTGCACGCTTGGAGCCGCGGGCGCCATCTTGGCCGCAGCTCTGAAGACGTCCGCACCTCTCCCTCTGTAGCCCGCG
Organism: Bufo bufo; assembly: GCF_905171765.1. NCBI lineage: Eukaryota > Metazoa > Chordata > Amphibia > Anura > Bufonidae > Bufo > Bufo bufo. The sequence goes on from NC_053390.1 coordinate 413,216,609, forward strand.
CTCCAGGTAAAGATCCTTCTCTTCTCCTGCATTACTAAAGAGACTTTCCTGGGGCGGTGTGACGCCGGTTGGGGACACTGGGACTACATTTGCCTCAGTATAGAGAGAGCTGACACATTTACTAGGCCACAGGCGTTTTTGCTGGAGTGCTTCCTCTTTAATATCAAAGTGTGGTGCTTGCAGGAGGTTTTATGGGCCGCAAAACGGGCACCTCAGGGCCTGCTATCCCTCCTAAGTTGATGCTCGACAATATGAGCCAAACAGATGGCCAGGAAGCTGGGGCTTCTTCTCCACGTACAGAGGTGGACCTTGCAAAAGTTATGGCGGCCATTACTAACTGCCAAACGACACTCACGGTCAAAATTGACCATGTACAGGCCGACCTAACTCTCCTCAGGCATGATATCGATAAGATCCGGGAGAGAACAACTGAGGTGGAGAGAAGGCTGGGAGAGGTGGAAGATACTGTTCAACGTGAGGATTCGGTGGTCCGTGCTCTGCAAAATCAAGTTAAAACCCTGGCAGCAAAAGTGGAGGATGCCGAAAATCGAAATAGGAGAAATAATATCAGGATTATGGGTTTACCGGAGAGGGCAGAGGGTCCATCCCCTGAGGAATTTACGGAGCGCCTTATCAAACAAATCCTGAGCCCAATTACCCTATCGGGGACTTTTGCAGTGGAGCGGGCGCACAGGATTCCTACTCGTCCTCTGCCCCCTGGAGCCCCGTCACGTCCTTTTATCTTTAAAGTGCTCAACTATAGAGACCGGGATGCTATACTGGCGACGGCCCGTCGTATGAAGGACATTCATTTTGACAACGTCCGGATTTCCTTCTACCCGGACTTCTCCACAGAGGTGCAGAAACAACGCAGGCAATTCACAGCAGTGAGAGTTCGGTTGCGGGAGAAAGGCCTTGTCTACGCCATGATGTATCCAGCACGTCTCAGAGTCCAGGATGGAGAAGTGGTGAAATTCTTCGGCACCCCAGAGGAGGCGTCCGACTGGCTGGACCGCAGGGGCTGAGTAAATTGGGACCTGTGTACTGAGAGTCTTAATTCATGTTCAGGATGGTCACTTTATATGTGGGAGCTGAATGTGCTAAAGCTAGGTTGTCCTACTGTCTAGGTTCAGTTCTTAGGTTTACCTAGAGTGGTGGGCGGCAGCACGGGCCTCCCCGTCCTGATCTACTAGAGAGGAGATTGATCATGGGGTATTCAGGCTTGGATAGGTTGGGGATATCTGGGCAGGGTGGGGGGAGTTGCCCGCAGTTCTGGGCATGTTGGGATGGTTTTACTGCATTCTTGAAGTATGGGTGTGACTGTGTGTATGTATGGTTTGGGTGGTGCATTCTCCTTGTGGGGTATAGCTTTGACACTCCACCGTAATGGCAATCTGTCGGTTTGTCTCCTGGAATGTCAGGGGACTAAATGATAAAATTAAAAGATCCCTTGTCTTCAATTTTGTAAAGAAACATAACCCTGATTTATTGATATTGCAGGAGACACATCTGCAGGGGCGGAAATTGCTGGCGTTGAAGAGACCTTGGGTGGGAGCGGCTTACCATGCGGTATATAGTTCCAGAGCGAGAGGTGTGTCAATTCTGGTGGCGAAGTCCCTTCCCTTCCGATCTTATTCTGTTCAGACTGACATGATGGGGCGTTTTGTGATCCTTCATGCTGCAATCAGAGGCATTGATTATCTCGTGATAGGGGTGTATGTCCCTCCCCCTTTTCAGAGGGATGTGTTGGACGAAATTATGAAACGTGTTGCAGCGTTGCCTCCGGTGCCTCTGATTGTGCTTGGGGATTATAATGCGGTGTTAGACCGTGCGATGGATAGCCTTCGCCCTGGGGGGACGCATACTGATGCGTTGAATTCCTGGGCAGAGGTATTTGCTCTAACAGAGGGCTGGAGATATATGCACCCTGACCTTCGGCAATACTCTTGCTATTCGGCTTCCTATGCAGCGTTCTCTCGGATCGACTTAGTATTTCTCAGTAAGGAGCTGTTACCCTCGCTGGTAGCCACGGAATATTTGCCGAGAGGCATTTCTGACCATGCCCCCCTATTGGTGATTCTGAGACAGCCGCTTGCACCTGCCGAAAGGCTATGGAGACTTAATAGTAAATGGCTTGAGGTGTTGCCGGTGGGTTGGGCTGCACAGCAGGGGATGAAGGATTATTGGGAACTTAATGAGGGCTCTACTAATCCTCTGGTGGAGTGGGAGGCATTTAAAGCTGTGCTACGTGGTACGTTGATTCAGGCAATTGCATCATACAGGAAAGAGCTGAGTGCCACTAGAGTTAAACTAGAAGACGAGGTAGTAGGGAAGGAGCAGGCCTATATCACAGACCCAAATGGTGCGAACCGTAGTTTGTGGGATGAGGCCCAGAGGAAACTTAATTTGCATCTCACTGAGTATACCCAGAAGAAATTGCTGTTCCAGAGGCGCCTAGTCTTTGCAGATGGCGACAAAAATGGGAGTGCCTTGGCTTTCCTGGCTAGGACCGAGGTGCCACAGACGGTAGTTCCGCACATTACCTGCAGGGATGGCTTGAAGGTATATCGACCGGCAGATATTTGTGAACAGTTTGTTCAGTTTTATACTGACCTATACAGTTCTAAATCCACTTCCTCCCCAGAGGGGATTCGTTCATTCCTTCAATCCATCCCACTTACACCTTTGGCTGCGGCTAATAGTAAATATTTAGGGAGAGCTATTGATGAAGGGGAGGTCAGGGCAGCAATCGAGGACATGGCGCCTGGGAAGTCGCCTGGTCCGGACGGCTTCCCGATTGAATGGTACAGGTTGGATGTTACTTTGCAATCTGCACGTTTACTCAGGCTTTTTGATTATGCATGTGAGTCCGGGAAGTTGCCTTCTCCCTTTGGGGAGGCGACCATCGTGGTAATTCACAAGGTTGGGAAGCCTCCGGATCAGTGTGCTTCATACAGGCCGATTTCCCTTCTAAACACGGATGCCAAGATCTTGGCCAAAGTTCTGACTAAGCGTCTTGGTGAGGTGATACTGTCCATTATTGACCCAGATCAATCTGGTTTTATGCCCGGGAAGACGACTGATATAAATCTTAGGAGATTATTTACCAACTTGCAGGTCAGGCACGATAATGCGGGTTCAAGAATCTTGGCAGCCCTAGATAACGAAAAGGCCTTTGACTCGGTGGAGTGGCATTTTATTTGGGAGACAATGTTTCGCCTTGGTTTCCCTTCCTCCTTTATTAAGTGGGTCAAATTGTTATATCAGGCACCTATAGCACGGATTAGAGTGAATGGAGTCATGTCCAGGCCCTTCAGGCTGTATAGAGGCACTAGGCAAGGGTGTCCTCTGTCCCCTTTGTTGTTCGCCCTGATAATGGAACCTTTGACACAGCTGATCAACAATAGCTCTCTGATAGAGGGGTGGACGATAGCCGGGATTCAGGAGAAGGTGTCACTGTACGCGGATGACCTGTTAGTCTACTTGGCTGACCCTGGCCCTTCCTTAGAGACCCTGCTAGACGTGGTGAATGGTTATGGGGGATACTCGGGACTACGGGTAAACTGGACCAAGTCTAGTTTATGTATTATAGATGTAGATGAACCTGTGGACATCTCCCCGGTATCACCACTGAGGGTAGTGGAAAGCTTTCTTTACCTGGGAATACATATTCATAGGGACCCTAGGCAGTTCTGTCAATTGAATCTGAGACCTACTATGGAATATGTCACGCGTAAGCTGGAAGCCTGGGAAAATCTTCCTTTGACCCTGGTGGGAAGAATCAACATTGTTAAGATGGTGTTGCTCCCCAAACTTCTGTATATTTATAGAGCAGCTCCGGTTAGGATCCCTAAGTCCCATTTTGACATTTTGGATAGAACCTTGTCCCGTTTCTTGTGGCTCCATCGGTCCCCCAGACTTGCGAGAAAGACACTGAAAGCCTCCTACGTACAGGGGGGTTTGCAGCTTCCGGATATGTATATTTACTACATAGCTACGCGCCTAATGTATGCATCTTGGTGGATTAGGGCAGATGCCAATAACCCGGCGGTGGTATTAGAGGGGGCGCTAGCTGGATCATTTGAAGCTCTAACTAATCTGGTGTACAGGGGGGGAAGGGTCACAGGTCCTGGGTTATATACAGAGTCTATGGTGACAGTTAGCGAGGCTTGGGTGAGATTTGTGGAGATACATGCTGAAAGTCAGGCGGTGGACACCTGGTCCCCTTATATTCCACTATGGCGTAATAGGCTTCTTCCAGAGCTCTTGCACCTTTCCGATTTTGAATTCTGGCCTAGGAAGGGCCTTAAGTATCTAACACAGTTATTCCATGAAGGGATCTTCCGTTCCTTTGAGAGCCTGCGGGCTGAGTTCCGGCTGCCCCGGACGAGCTTTTACCGCTTCCTCCAATTGAGACATGCCTGTGAGAAACAATTTAAATCCCTGTCCTTAAAATTAGAGTGTGGCCCACTAGAGTCAGTAGCCAGAAGGAAAATCCCATGCAAACCTACACTGCGTGCAGAATTATTAGGCAAATGAGTATTTTGACCACATCATCCTCTTTATGCATGTTGTCTTACTCCAAGCTGTATAGGCTCGAAAGCCTACTACCAATTAAGCATATTAGGTGATGTGCATCTCTGTAATGATAAGGGGTGTGGTCTAATGACATCAACACCCTATATTAGGTGTGCATAATTATTAGGCAACTTCCTTTCCTTTGGCAAAATGGGTCAAAAGAAGGACTTGACAGGCTCAGAAAAGTCAAAAATAGTGAGATATCTTGCAGAGGGATGCAGCACTCTTAAAATTGCAAAGCTTCTGAAGCGTGATCATCGAACAATCAAGCGTTTCATTCAAAATAGTCAACAGGGTCGCAAGAAGCGTGTGGAAAAACCAAGGCGCAAAATAACTGCCCATGAACTGAGAAAAGTCAAGCGTGCAGCTGCCAAGATGCCACTTGCCACCAGTTTGGCCATATTTCAGAGCTGCAACATCACTGGAGTGCCCAAAAGCACAAGGTGTGCAATACTCAAAGACATGGCCAAGGTAAGAAAGGCTGAAAGACGACCACCACTAAACAAGACACACAAGCTGAAACGTCAAGACTGGGCCAAGAAATATCTCAAGACTGATTTTTCTAAGGTTTTATGGACTGATGAAATGAGAGTGAGTCTTGATGGGCCAGATGGATGGGCCCGTGGCTGGATTAGTAAAGGGCAGAGAGCTCCACTCCGACTCAGACGCCAGCAAGGTGGAGGTGGAGTACTGGTTTGGGCTGGTATCATCAAAGATGAGCTTGTGGGGCCTTTTCGAGTTGAGGATGGAGTCAAGCTCAACTCCCAGTCCTACTGCCAGTTTCTGGAAGACACCTTCTTCAAGCAGTGGTACAGGAAGAAGTCTGCATCCTTCAAGAAAAACATGATTTTCATGCAGGACAATGCTCCATCACACGCGTCCAAGTACTCCACAGCGTGGCTGGCAAGAAAGGGTATAAAAGAAGAAAATCTAATGACATGGCCTCCTTGTTCACCTGATCTGAACCCCATTGAGAACCTGTGGTCCATCATCAAATGTGAGATTTACAAGGAGGGAAAACAGTACACCTCTCTGAACAGTGTCTGGGAGGCTGTGGTTGCTGCTGCACGCAATGTTGATGGTGAACAGATCAAAACACTGACAGAATCCATGGATGGCAGGCTTTTGAGTGTCCTTGCAAAGAAAGGTGGCTATATTGGTCACTGATTTGTTTTTGTTTTGTTTTTGAATGTCAGAAATGTATATTTGTGAATGTTGAGATGTTATATTGGTTTCACTGGTAAAAATAAATAATTGAAATGGGTATATATTTGTTTTTTGTTAAGTTGCCTAATAATTATGCACAGTAATAGTCACCTGCACACACAGATATCCCCCTAAAATAGCTAAAACTAAAAACAAACTAAAAACTACTTCCAAAAATATTCAGCTTTGATATTAATGAGTTTTTTGGGTTCATTGAGAACATGGTTGTTGTTCAATAATAAAATTAATCCTCAAAAATACAACTTGCCTAATAATTCTGCACTCCCTGTATATCTTCCTTTTATGCTGAAATTGTCAAAATGCAAGAATCCCCTATTAGGTGTTCCTTTGTTAAATGGGCTGAGGATATCCCGGATTTGGAGGATGCTCATTTGGAGGAGTGGCGTCTGAGATGGAAAACGTCGGTTATAAGTGCTAGAGATCAGCTCATTCAAGCTAAGTGGATGCACAGAGTGTACTTGACCCCACTGCGTCTTTATCAGATGCGGCAAATACCGAATCCTGGATGTGACAGATGTGGAGAGGCGAGGGACTCTTTCTTCCATATGGTGTGGCTCTGCCCGGTGATGAAGTCATACTGGAAGGGAATATGTAACTTTATTAATGTTAGGTTAGGGCTCCCAGGGATCTGTAATCCTATAATTTGTTTACTAGGGTTAGTCTCTGAAGCTACTCCTTCCAAATACAGCAGAATATTATTAAGATTGTTGATGTTCTATGGGAGGAAGAATATACTTTTGAACTGGAAACCGCCCAAGTGTCCTACAGTGAGCCAATGGGTACTCCTGATAAATAAAGACCTGCAAATGTACAAATTGACATACGAGGCAAGGGGATTGCCTGATCGATTTGATAATATCTGGGGCCTTTGGGTCCAGGCGGAGGGCACAACTTGAAGTCATTAGCGATGGCAAATGTATCACCCATTGTATGAATGTGAGTGTGTATGCGGTTTGAGTGAGTCCTAGAACTAATTTGATGATAACAGCGTTACCTTGTATTAAAGTCACTTATATGTCCTTTATGGTCAAGATATATGTTAATATTGGACTTGCCAATGTGAGTGCATGGGTCATGGAAGGATTGTTCTTCTCTATTCTCCCCTTGGGAGTGTTGTATTAAATGCAAAATGTTAAATAAACGCTATTAAAAAAAAAAAAAACACGCACAGACACCAATACACCAAATGTTAATACAAATACACAAGTATTCATTCATAACCACAGAACTTTAGCATAAATACAAAATATTTGTAAACCAAATAAATAACTTTAAAATAAATAATAAACAATAAATACCCCCTAAAAAATAAATCAGTGGTGCTCAGGGTACCCCTCAAATAAATAAATCAGCGGTGCTTCAGGTCCCCCCAAATAAATAAATCAATGGTGCTCAGGGTCCCCCAAATAAATAAATCAGAAGTGCTCAGGGTCCCCCAAATATATAAATCAGCGGTGATTCATGTCCTCCCAAATAAATTAAGCCTTGCTCAGCCAAATAATTAAAATAAAATTAGCCAGGCTCAATTAAATCATTGGTGGCAGTGGTGCCCAGCGGCGGTGTCATTAACGAAAAAAACTCGGACCTCAGCAGACAGGCGGCCCGACTTACCCGTCCAGACGTCAGGCTCCTTTAACCACCTCCGGACCGCCTAACGCAGGATCGCGTTCCGGAGGTGGCAGCCCTGCGCACAGTCACGCATATATGCGTCATTTCGCGAGACGCGAGATTTCCTGTGAACGCGCGCACACAGGCGCGCGCGCTCACAGGAACGGAAGGTAAGAGAGTTGATCTCCAGCCTGCCAGCGGCGATCGTTCGCTGGCAGGCTGGAGATGTGTTTTTTTTAACCCCTAACAGGTATATTAGACGCTGTTTTGATAACAGCGTCTAATATACCTGCTACCTGGTCCTCTGGTGGTCCCCTTTGTTTGGATCGACCACCAGAGGACACAGGTAGCTCAGTAAAGTCCCACCAAGCACCACTACACTACACTACACCCCCCCCCCCCGTCACTTATTAACCCCTTATTAGCCCCTGATCACCCCTGATCACCCCATATAGACTCCCTGATCACCCCCCTGTCATTGATTACCCCCCTGTCATTGATCAACCCCCTGTAAAGCTCCATAAGACGTCCACATGATTTTTACGGATCCACTGATAGATGGATCGGATCCGCAAAACGCATCCGGACGTCTGAATGAAGCCTTACAGGGGCATGATCAATGACTGTGGTTATCACCCCATATAGACTCCCTGATCACCCCCCTGTCATTGATTACCCCCCTGTAAAGCTCCATTCAGATGTCCGCATGATTTTTACGGATGCACTGATAGATGGATCGGATCCGCAAAACGCATCCGGACGTCTGAATGAAACCTTACAGGGGCATGATCAATGACTGTGGTTATCACCCCATATAGACTCCCTGATCACCCCCCTGTCATTGATTACACCCCTGTCAAGCTCCATTCAGATGTCCGCATGATTTTTACGGATCCACTGATAGATGGATCGGATCCGCAAAACGCATCCGGACGTCTGAATGAAGCCTTACAGGGGCATGATCAATGACTGTGGTTATCACCCCATATAGACTCCCTGATCACCCCCCTGTCATTGATTACCCCCCTGTAAAGCTCCATTCAGATGTCCGCATGATTTTTACGGATGCACTGATAGATGGATCGGATCCGCAAAACGCATACGGACGTCTGAATGAAGCCTTACAGGGGCGTGATCAATGACTGTGGTTATCACCCCATATAGACTCCCTGATCACCCCCCTGTCATTGATTACACCCCTGTCATTGATCTACCCCCTGTAAAGCTCCATTCAGATGTCCGCATGATTTTTACGGATGCACTGATAGATGGATCGGATCCGCAAAACGCATACGGACGTCTGAATGAAGCCTTACAGGGGCGTGATCAATGACTGTGGTGATCACCCCATATAGACTCCCTGATCACCCCCCTGTCATTGATTACACCCCTGTCATTGATCAACCCCCTGTAAAGCTCCATTCAGATGTCCGCATGATTTTTACGGATGCACTGATAGATGGATCGGATCCGTAAAACGCATACGGACGTCTGAATGAAGCCTTACAGGGGCGTGATCAATGACTGTGGTGATCACCCCATATAGACTCCCTGATCACCCCCCTGTCATTGATCACCACCCCTGTCATTGATCACCCCCCCTGTCATTGATCACCCCCCTGTCATTGATCACCCCCCCTGTCATTGATCACCCCCCTGTAAGGCTCCATTCAGACATTTTTTTGGCCCAAGTTAGCGGAATTATTTTTTTTTTCTTACAAAGTCTCATATTCCACTAACTTGTGTCAAAAAATAAAATCTCACATGAACTCACCATACCCCTCACGGAATCCAAATGCGTAAATTTTTTTAGACATTTATATTCCAGACTTCTCACGCTTTAGGGCCCCTAGAATGCCAGGGCAGTATAAATACCCCACATGTGACCCCATTTCGGAAAGAAGACACCCCCAGGTATTCCGTGAGGGGCATATTGAGTCCATGAAAGATTGAAATTTTTGTCCCAAGTTAGCGGAACGGGAGACTTTGTGAGAAAAAAATTAAAAATATCAATTTCCGCTAACTTGTGCCAAAAAAAAAAAATTTCTATGAACTCGCCATGCCCCTCATTGAATACCTTGGGGTGTCTTCTTTCCAAAATGGGGTCACATGTGGGGTATTTATACTGCCCTGGCATTCTAGGGGCCCCAAAGCGTGAGAAGAAGTCTGGTATCCAAATGTCTAAAAATGCCCTCCTAAAAGGACTTTGGGCACCTTTGCGCATCTAGGCTGCAAAAAAGTGTCACACATCTGGTATCGCCGTACTCAGGAGAAGTTGGGGAATGTGTTTTGGGGTGTCATTTTACATATACCCATGCTGGGTGAGAGAAATATCTTGGTCAAATGCCAACTTTGTATAAAAAAATGGGAAAAGTTGTCTTTTGCCAAGATATTTCTCTCACCCAGCATGGGTATATGTAAAATGACACCCCAAAACACATTCCCCAACTTCTCCTGAATACTGCGATACCACATGTGTGACACTTTTTTGCAGCCTAGGTGGGCAAAGGGGCCCATATTCCAAAGAGCACCTTTAGGATTTCACAGGTCATTTACCTACTTACCACACATTAGGGCCCCTGGAAAATGCCAGGGTAGTATAACTACCCCACAAGTGACCCCATTTTGGAAAGAAGACACCCCAAGGTATTCCGTGAGGGGCATGGCGAGTTCCTAGAAATTTTTATTTTTTGTCACAAGTTAGTGGAAAATGCTGATTTTTTTTTTTTTTTTTCATACAAAGTCTCATATTCCACTAACTTGTGACAAAAAATAAAAACTTCCATGAACTCACTATGCCCATCAGCGAATACCTTGGGGTCTCTTCTTTCCAAAATGGGGTCACTTGTGGGGTAGTTATACTGCCCTGGCATTCTAGGGGCCCAAATGTGTGGTAAGGAGTTTGAAATCAAATTCTGTAAAAAATGACCAGTGAAATCCGAAAGGTGCTCTTTGGAATATGGGCCCCTTTGCCCACCTAGGCTGCAAAAAAGTGTCACACATCTGGTATCGCCGTACTCAGGAGAAGTTGGGGAATGTGTTTTGGGGTGTCATTTTACATATACCCATGCTGGGTGAGAGAAATATCTTGGCAAAAGACAACTTTTCCCATTTTTTTATACAAAGTTGGCATTTGACCAAGATATTTATCTCACCCAGCATGGGTATATGTAAAAAGACACCACAAAACACATTCCTCAACTTCTCCTGAATACAGAGATACCAGATGTGTGACACTTTTTTGCAGCCTAGGTGGGCAAAGGGGCCCATATTCCAAAGAGCACCTTTCGGATTTCACAGGTCATTTTTTGCAGAATTTGATTTCAAACTCCTTACCACACATTTGGGCCCCTAGAATGCCAGGGCAGTATAACTACCCCACAAGTGACCCCATTTTGGAAAGAAGAGACCCCAAGGTATTCGCTGATGGGCATAGTTAGTTCATGGAAGTTTTTATTTTTTGTCACAAGTTAGTGGAATATGAGACTTTGTATGAAAAAAAAAAAAAAAAAATCATCATTTTCCACTAACTTGTGACAAAAAAAAAAAAAATTCTAGGAACTTGCCATGCCCCTCACGGAATATTTTGGGGTGTCTTCTTTCCAAAATGGGGTCACTTGTGGGGTAGTTATACTGCCCTGGCATTCTAGGGGCCCAAATGTGTGGTAAGGAGTTTGAAATCAAATTCTGTAAAAAATGACCTGTGAAATCCGAAAGGTGCTCTTTGGAATATGGGCCCCTTTGCCCACCTAGACTGCAAAAAAGTGTCACACATCTGGTATCTCCGTACTCAGGAGAAGTTGGGGAATGTGTTTTGGGGTGTCATTTTACATATACCCATGCTGGGTGAGAGAAATATCTTGGCAAAAGACAACTTTTCCCATTTTTTTATACAAAGTTGGCATTTGACCAAGATATTTATCTCACCCAGCATCGGTATATGTAAAATGACACCCCAAAACACATTCCTCAACTTCTCCTGAATACAGAGATACCAGATGTGTGACACTTTTTTGCAGCCTAGGTGGGCAAAGGGGCCCATATTCCAAAGAGCACCTTTCGGATTTCACTCGTCATTTTTTACAGAATTTGATTTCAAACTCCTTACCACACATTTGGGCCCCTAGAATGCCAGGGCAGTATAACTACCCCACAAGTGACCCCATTTTGGAAAGAAGAGACCCCAAGGTATTTCGTGATGGGCATAGTGAGTTCATAGAAGTTTTTATTTTTTGTCACAAGTTAGTGGAATATGAGACTTTGTAAGAAAAATAAAAAATAAAAAAATCATCATTTTCCGCTAACTTGTGACAAAAAATAAAGTTCTATGAACTCACTATGCCCATCAGCGAATACCTTAGGGTGTGTACTTTCCGAAATGGGGTCATTTGTGGGGTGTTTGTACTGTCTGGCCATTGTAGAATCTCAGGAAACATGACAGGTGCTCAGAAAGTCAGAGCTGCTTCAAAAAGCGGAAATTCACATTTTTGTACCATAGTTTGTAAACGCTATAACTTTTACCCAAAGCATTTTTTTTTTACCCAAACATTTTTTTTTTATCAAAGACATGTAGAACAATAAATTTAGAGCAAAATTTATATATGGATGTAGTTTTTTTTGCAAAATTTTACAACTGAAAGTGAAAAATGTCATTTTTTTGCAAAAAAATCGTTAAATTTTAATTAATAACAAAAAAAGTAAAAATGTCAGCAGCAATGAAATACCACCAAATGAAAGCTCTATTAGTGAGAAGAAAAGGAGGTAAAATTCATTTGGGTGGTAAGTTGCATGACCGAGCAATAAACGGTGAAAGTAGTGTAGTGCAGAAGTGTAAAAAGTGGCCTGGTCTTTCAGGGTGTTTAAGCACTGGGGGCTGAGGTGGTTAAGCACAGGCAGTGATAGGACATCACTTCCTGTGCGCGAGGATAAGGGGCCGCTGCCGTTGTGCGGGTGTAGCGTTATACTACCCTACCTCGTGAGATTTCGCTACCTCCTGACTTCCTATCGCACTGCTAATGACTGAGCATGCGCAGACCGACAGTTTATGGAAAATCAGCGGAGTTCAGCTTTACACCGGGACACTGCGCATGCGCAGGAGAGCCTCAGTAGGGAAATATTACGGCCCAGTGCGCAAGCGCGGCTAACTCCGGCTGGCGCGAAGCTGAACTCCGCAGAGATTTTCCATAAACTGTCGGTCTGCGCATGCGCAGATCGTCAAAACTCAGGAACACCTCCTCACGTCATTAGCAGTGCGACAGGAAGTCAGGAGGTAGGGAAATCTCACGAGCAGTGGCGTCTCTAGCTTTCAAATTTTGGGGGGGGGGGGGGGCCAGGACAAAAGTAGGGGGGCAGCTATAACAACGATACATTTACACAAGTACGCTTAGAAATGCTGCGATACTTTACCCAATACCTAAAACCGCAACAGGGAAGAAAAGTTCAGCTGTCTGTGGATGACACTTTTATAGAGAGGGGGATCTGTGGATGACACTGCTATGGGGGGGATCTGTGGATGCCACATACCGTATATAGCATCTTATGCTATATGTGTCATCCACAGATCCACCCCATGACAGTGTCATCCCCATTTCCCCCTCCATAACAGTGTCATCCACAGATCTCCCTCCCTATAACAGTGTCATCCACAGATCTCCCTTCCTATAACAGTGTCATCCACAGATCTCCCTCCCTATAACAGTGTCATCCACAGATCTCCCTCCCCGCCTCTCACAGGAGTGTACATATATAACAAACATATTTCACATGAACACTTACAGTTACTTGGCTTGGCCCTTGGGGATCTCGGACGCCACTTCAACACTTGGCCGGGGGCTCGGCGGAGCTGATGTTGTGTTTTATCCTAATGAGAAAGATTTCATAATAAGGATTTGGAGAAGGGGCAGAGGGATAGCAGAGCAGGGAGAGACTGGTTCTGCTACTAGGGGGTCATACCATGGGGGAGTAATAAAGCCCACCATAATGCCCCCCAGTAGAAATAATTCTCCTTATAATGTGACAGTGCAAAAAATACCCCCTTATGCCCCCAGTTGAGCTAATGTCCCCCATAATGTGCCAGTATAAGATACCCCTATATAGTGCCCCTAGTGAATGCCTCCATAGTGCTCCTCTCCCCCCTTCCTGCTAGTGCCCCCCCATAATGTACCAGTATAAAATGCCCCATATATCGTGCCCCAGTAGATGCCCTCAGTGTCCCCCATAATTTGCAAGTATAAAATACCCCTTCTTAGTGCCCCCGTAGATGACTCCATAGTACTCCTCTCCCCCCTTCCCCATAGTACCCACCATAATGTGTCCCAGTATAAAATGCTACTGTACAGAGCCCCCCATATAAAACACCCCTTCTTTGTGGCCTCAGTAGATGCCCCTATAGTGCCCACCAATAATGTGCCAGTAATAAGTGCCCTCAATAACGTGCCACTGCCAGTAACAAGAGCCCCCCATCACGTGCCAGTAACAAGAGCCCCCCATCATGTGCCAGTAATAAGCCCCCCATCACGTGCCAGTAATAAGCCCCCCCATCATGTGCCAGTATTAAGCCCCCCATCATGTGCCAGTATTAAGCCCCCCATCATCATGTGCCAGTATTAAGCCCCCCATCATCATGTGCCAGTATTAAGCCCCCCCATCATCATGTGCCAGTATTAAGCCCCCCCATCATCATGTGCCAGTATTAAGCCCCCCATCATCATGTGCCAGTATTAAGCCCCCATCATCATGTGCCAGTATTAAGCCCCCCATCATTATGTGCCAGTATTAAGCCCCCCATCATCATGTGCCAGTATTAAGCCCCCCCATCATCATGTGCCAGTATTAAGCCCCCCCACCATCATGTGCCAGTATTAAGCCCCCCATCATCATGTGACAATATTAAGCCCCCCCATCATCATGTGCCAGTATTAAGCCCCCCCATCATCATGTGCCAGTATTAAGCCCCCCATCATCATATGCCAGTATTAGGTCCCCCCATCATCATGTGCCAGTATTAAGTCCCCCCATCATCATCATGTGCCAGTATTAAGTCGCCCCCCCAATCATCATCATGTGCCAGTATAAAGTAGTCATCCCCCCAATCATCATGTGCCAGTATAAAGTCCCCCCGCCCATCATCATCATGTGCCAGTATAAAGTCGTCGCCCCCCCATCATCATCATGTGCCAGTATTAAGTCCCCCCCATCATCATCATGTGCCAGTATTAAGTCCCCGTCCCCCCATCATCATGTGCCAGTATTAAGTCCCCCCCATCATCATCATGTGCCAGTATTAAGTCGCCCCCCCAAGCATGTGCCAGTATAAAGTCGCCCCCCCAATCATCATCATGTGCCAGTATAAAGTAGTCGTCCCCCCAATCATCATGTGCCAGTATAAAGTCCCCCGCCCATCATCATCATGTGCCAGTATTAAGTCGCCCCCCCAATCATGTGCCAGTATAAAGTCGCCCCCCCAATCATCATCATGTGCCAGTATAAAGTCCCCCCGCCCATCATCATCATGTGCCAGTCAGTATTAAGTCCCCCCCCATCATCATCATGTGCCAGCCAGTATTATGTCCCCCCCCCATCATCATCATGTGCCAGCCAGTATTAAGTCCCCCCCATCATCATCATCATGTGTCAGCCAGTATTAAGGCCCCCCCCCCCCCCATTATCATCATGTGCCAGTATTGTAATAAAATAAAAAAAACACTTATACTTACCTCAGTGTCAGCGATGCGATGCAGGCCTCTTCTGGCCTGTGTCCCGCGCTGTAAGGCTCAGGCGGCGTGATGACGTCATCGCGCCGCCTGCACCGGCCTCTGATAGGCTGCCGGCCTAGTGCGCCGGCAGCCTATCAGAGGAAGGGGAGGGGACACACCCCTCCCTCCCCTGCACCGCCGCAGCACTGGCAGATTACAAGGGAGATGAGCGCAATGGAAGCGCTCATCTCCCTGTGCTTGACTGCGGCGGCGGCTCACTTAGGGGGCGGGAACGGGGGCATAATAGGAAGCCTCAGGCGACCCCCCGGAAAGGGACGATCGACCCCTAGGTTGAGAACCGCTGATCTACAGGGTGGGCCATTTATATGGATACACCTTAATAAAATGGGAATGGTTGGTGATATTAACTTCCTGTTTGTGGCACATTAGTATATGTGAGGGGGGAAACTTTTCAAGATGGGTGGTGACCATGGCGGCCATTTTGAATCCAACTTTTGTTTTTTCAATAGGAAGAGGGTCATGTGACACATCAAACTTATTGGGAATTTCACAAGAAATGGTTTTAACGTAACTTTATTCTTTCATGAGTTATTTACAAGTTTCTGACCACTTATAAAATGTGTTCAATGTGCTGCCCATTGTGTTGGATTGTCAATGCAACCCTCTTCTCCCACTCTTCACACACTGATAGCAACACCGCAGGAGATCTCCCTCCCTATAACAGTGTCATCCACAGATCTCCCTCCCTATAACAGTGTCATCCACAGATCTCCCTCCCTATAACAGTGTCATCCACAGATCTCCCTCCCCGCCTCTCACAGGAGTGTACATATATAACAAACATATTTCACATGAACACTTACAGTTACTTGGCTTGGCCCTTGGGGATCTCGGACGCCACTTCAACACTTGGCCGGGGGCTCGGCGGAGCTGATGTTGTGTTTTATCCTAATGAGAAAGATTTCATAATAAGGATTTGGAGAAGGGGCAGAGGGATAGCAGAGCAGGGAGAGACTGGTTCTGCTACTAGGGGGTCATACCATGGGGGAGTAATAAAGCCCACCATAATGCCCCCCAGTAGAAATAATTCTCCTTATAATGTGACAGTGCAAAAAATACCCCCTTATGCCCCCAGTTGAGCTAATGTCCCCCATAATGTGCCAGTATAAGATACCCCTATATAGTGCCCCTAGTGAATGCCTCCATAGTGCTCCTCTCCCCCCTTCCTGCTAGTGCCCCCCCATAATGTACCAGTATAAAATGCCCCATATATCGTGCCCCAGTAGATGCCCTCAGTGTCCCCCATAATTTGCAAGTATAAAATACCCCCTTCTTAGTGCCCCCGTAGATGACTCCATAGTACTCCTCTCCCCCCTTCCCCATAGTACCCACCATAATGTGTCCCAGTATAAAATGCTACTGTACAGAGCCCCCCATATAAAACACCCCTTCTTTGTGGCCTCAGTAGATGCCCCTATAGTGCCCACCAATAATGTGCCAGTAATAAGTGCCCTCAATAACGTGCCACTGCCAGTAACAAGAGCCCCCCATCACGTGCCAGTAACAAGAGCCCCCCATCATGTGCCAGTAATAAGCCCCCCATCACGTGCCAGTAATAAGCCCCCCCATCATGTGCCAGTATTAAGCCCCCCATCATGTGCCAGTATTAAGCCCCCCATCATCATGTGCCAGTATTAAGCCCCCCATCATCATGTGCCAGTATTAAGCCCCCCCATCATCATGTGCCAGTATTAAGCCACCCCATCATCATGTGCCAGTATTAAGCCCCCCATCATCATGTGCCAGTATTAAGCCCCCATCATCATGTGCTAGTATTAAGCCCCCCATCATTATGTGCCAGTATTAAGCCCCCCCATCATCATGTGCCAGTATTAAGCCCCCCCCATCATCATGTGCCAGTATTAAGCCCCCCCACCATCATGTGCCAGTATTAAGCCCCCCATCATCATGTGACAATATTAAGCCCCCCCATCATCATGTGCCAGTATTAAGCCCCCCCATCATCATGTGCCAGTATTAAGCCCCCCATCATCATATGCCAGTATTAGGTCCCCCCATCATCATGTGCCAGTATTAAGTCCCCCCATCATTATCATGTGCCAGTATTAAGTCGCCCCCCCAATCATCATCATGTGCCAGTATAAAGTAGTCATCCCCCCAATCATCATGTGCCAGTATAAAGTCCCCCCGCCCATCATCATCATGTGCCAGTATTAAGTCCCCCCCATCATCATCATGTCCCAGTATTAAGTCCCCGTCCCCCCATCATCATCATGTGCCAGTATTAAGTCCCCCCCATCATCATCATGTGCCAGTATTAAGTCGCCCGCCCAAGCATGTGCCAGTATAAAGTCGCCCCCCCAATCATCATCATGTGCCAGTATAAAGTAGTCGTCCCCCCAATCATCATGTGCCAGTATAAAGTCCCCCGCCCATCATCATCATGTGCCAGTATAAAGTCGTCGCCTCCCCATCATCATCATGTGCCAGTATTAAGTCCCCCCCATCATCATCATGTCCCAGTATTAAGTCCCGTCCCCCCATCATCATCATGTGCCAGTATTAAGTCCCCCCATCATCATCATGTGCCAGTATTAAGTCGCCCCCCCCAATCATGTGCCAGTATAAAGTCGCCCCCCCAATCATTATCATGTGCCAGTATAAAGTCCCCCCGCCCATCATCATCATGTGCCAGTCAGTATTAAGTCCCCCCCCATCATCATCATGTGCCAGCCAGTATTATGTCCCCCCCCATCATCATCATGTGCCAGCCAGTATTAAGTCCCCCCCATCATCATCATCATGTGTCAGCCAGTATTAAGTTCCCCCCCCCCCATTATCATCATGTGCCAGTATTGTAATAAAATAAAAAAAACACTTATACTTACCTCAGTGTCAGCGATGCGATGCAGGCCTCTTCTGGCCTGTGTCCCGCGCTGTAAGGCTCAGGCGGCGTGATGACGTCATCGCGCCGCCTGCACCGGCCTCTGATAGGCTGCCGGCCTAGTGCGCCGGCAGCCTATCAGAGGAAGGGGAGGGGACACACCCCTCCCTCCCCTGCACCGCCGCAGCACAGGCAGATTACAAGGGAGATGAGCGCAATGGAAGCGCTCATCTCCCTGTGCTTGACTGCGGCGGCGGCTCACTTAGGGGGCGGGAACGGGGGCATAATAGGAAGCCTCAGGCGACCCCCCGGAAAGGGACGATCGACCCCTAGGTTGAGAACCGCTGATCTACAGGGTGGGCCATTTATATGGATACACCTTAATAAAATGGGAATGGTTGGTGATATACTAATGTGCCACAAACAGGAAGTTAATATGTGAGGGGGGAAACTTTTCAAGATGGGTGGTGACCATGGCGGCCATTTTGAATCCAACTTTTGTTTTTTCAATAGGAAGAGGGTCATGTGACACATCAAACTTATTGGGAATTTCACAAGAAATGGTTTTAACGTAACTTTATTCTTTCATGAGTTATTTACAAGTTTCTGACCACTTATAAAATGTGTTCAATGTGCTGCCCATTGTGTTGGATTGTCAATGCAACCCTCTTCTCCCACTCTTCACACACTGATAGCAACACCGCAGGAGAAATGCTAGCACAGGCTTCCAGTATACGTAGTTTCAGGTGCTGCACATCTCGTATCTTCACAGCATAGACGATTGCCTTCAGATGATACGAGATGTGCAGCACCTGAAACTATGGATACTGGAAGCCTATGGTAGCATTTCTCCTGCGGTGTTGCTATCAGTGTGTGAAGAGTGGGAGAAGATTGTTGCATTGACAATCCAACAAAACGGGCAGCACATTAACCACCTCAGCCCCCAGTGCTTAAACACCCTGAAAGACCAGGCCACTTTTTACACTTCTGACCTACACTACTTTCACCATTTATTGCTCGGTCATGCAACTTACCACCCAAATGAATTTTACCTCCTTTTCTTCTCACTAATAGAGCTTTCATTTGGTGGTATTTCATTGCTGCTGACATTTTTACTTTTTTTGTTATTAATCGAAATTTAACGATTTTTTTTGCAAAAAAATGACATTTTTCACTTTCAGTTGTAAAATTTTGCAAAAAAAATGACATCCATATATAAATTTTGCTCTAAATTTATTGTTCTACATGTCTTTGATAAAAAAAAAAATGTTTGGGTAAAAAAAAAATGGTTTGGGTAAAAGTTATAGCGTTTACAAACTATGGTACAAAAATGTGAATTTCCGCTTTTTGAAGCAGCTCTGACTTTC
Source organism: Bufo bufo (assembly GCF_905171765.1). NCBI lineage: Eukaryota > Metazoa > Chordata > Amphibia > Anura > Bufonidae > Bufo > Bufo bufo. The sequence continues at coordinate 413,236,009 of NC_053390.1, forward strand.
TGAGCACCTGTCATGTTTCCTGAGGTTCTACAATGCCCAGACAGTACAAACACCCCACAAATGACCCCATTTCGGAAAGTACACACCCTAAGGTATTCGCTGATGGGCATAGTGAGTTCATAGAACTTTTTATTTTTTGTCACAAGTTAGCGGAAAATGATGATTTTTTTTTTTTCTTACAAAGTCTCATATTCCACTAACTTGTGACAAAAAATAAAAACTTCCATGAACTCACTATGCCCATCACGAAATACCTTGGGGTCTCTTCTTTCCAAAATGGGGTCACTTGTGGGGTAGTTATACTGCCCTGGCATTCTAGGGGCCCAAATGTGTGGTAAGGAGTTTGAAATCAAATTCTGTAAAAAATGACGAGTGAAATCCGAAAGGTGCTCTTTGGAATGTGGGCCCCTTTGCCCACCTAGGCTGCAAAAAAGTGTCACACATCTGGTATCTCCGTATTCAGTAGAAGTTGGGGAATGTGTTTTGGGGTGTCATTTTACATATACCCATGCTGGGTGAGATAAATATCTTGGTCAAATGCCAACTTTGTATAAAAAAATGGGAAAAGTTGTATTTTGCCAAGATATTTCTCTCACCCAGCATGGGTATATGTAAAAAGACACCCCAAAACACATTCCCCAACTTCTCCTGAATACGGAGATACCAGATGTGTGACACTTTTTTGCAGCCTAGGTGGGCAAAGGGGCCCATATTCCAAAGAGCACCTTTCGGATTTCACTCGTCATTTTTTACAGAATTTGATTTCAAACTCCTTACCACACATTTGGGCCCCTAGAATGCCAGGGCAGTATAACTACCCCACAAGTGACCCCATTTTGGAAAGAAGAGACCCCAAGGTATTCGCTGATGGGCATAGTGAGTTCATGGAAGTTTTTATTTTTTGTCACAAGTTAGTGGAATATGAGACTTTGTATGAAAAAAAAAAATATATAAAAAAAATCATCATTTTCCACTAACTTGTGACAAAAAATAAAAAATTCTAGGAACTCGCCATGCCCCTCACGGAATACCTTGGGGTGTCTTCTTTCCAAAATGGGGTCACTTGTGGGGTAGTTATACTGCCCTGGCATTTTCCAGGGGCCCTAATGTGTGGTAAGTAGGTAAATGACCAGTGAAATCCAAAAGGTGCTCTTTGGAATATGGGCCCCTTTGCCCACCTAGGCTGCAAAAAAGTGCCACACATGTGGTATCTCCGTACTCAGGAGAAGTTGGGGAATGTGTTTTGGGGTGTCTTTTTACATATACCCATGCTGGGTGAGAGAAATATCTTGGCAAAAGACAACTTTTCCAATTTTTTTATACAAAGTTGGCATTTGACCAAGATATTTATCTCACCCAGCATGGGTATATGTAAAATGACACCCCAAAACACATTCCCCACCTTCTCCTGAGTACGGAGATACCAGATGTGTGACACTTTTTTGCAGCCTAGGTGGGCAAAGGGGCCCATATTCCAAAGAGCACCTTTCGGATTTCACTCGTCATTTTTTACAGAATTTGATTTCAAACTCCTTACCACACATTTGGGCCCCTAAAATACCAGGGCATTATACCTACCCCACAAGTGACCCCATTTTGGAAAGAATAGACCCCAAGGTATTCGCTGATGGGCATAGTGAGTTCATGGAAGTTTTTATTTTTTGTCACAAGTTAGTGGAATATGAGACTTTGTATGAAAAAAAAAAAAAAAAAAAATCATCATTTTCCACTAACTTGTGACAAAAAATAAAAAATTCTAGGAACTCGCCATGCCCCTCACGGAATACCCTGGGGTGTCTTCTTTCCAAAATGGGGTCACTTGTGGGGTAGTTATACTGCCCTGGCATTTTCCAGGGGCCCTAATGTGTGGTAAGTAGGTAAATGACCAGTGAAATCCGAAAGGTGCTCTTTGGAATATGGGCCCCTTTGCCCACCTAGGCTGCAAAAAAGTGTCACACATCTGGTATCTCCGTACTCGGGAGAAGTTGGGGAATGTGTTTTGGGGTGTCTTTTTACATATACCCATGCTGGGTGAGAGAAATATCTTGGCAAAAGACAACTTTTCCCATTTTTTTATACAAAGTTGGCATTTGACCAAGATATTTATCTCACCCAGCATGGGTATATGTAAAATGACACCCCAAAACACATTCCCCAACTTCTCCTGAGTACGGCGATACCAGATGTGTGACACTTTTTTGCAGCCTAGATGCGCAAAGGGGCCCAAATTCCTTTTAGGAGGGCATTTTTAGACATTTGGATACCAGACTTCTTCTCACGCTTTGGGGCCCCTAGAATGCCAGAGCAGTATAAATACCCCACATGTGACCCCATTTTGGAAAGAAGACACCCCAAGGTATTCAATGAGGGGCATGGCGAGTTCATAGAAATTTTTTTTTTTTGGCACAAGTTAGCGGAAATTGATATTTTTTATTTTTTTCTCACAAAGTCTCCCGTTCCGCTAACTTGGGACAAAAATTTCAATCTTTCATGGACTCAATATGCCCCTCACGGAATACCTGGGGGTGTCTTCTTTCCGAAATGGGGTCACATGTGGGGTATTTATACTGCCCTGGCATTCTAGGGGCCCTAAAGCGTGAGAAGAAGTCTGGAATATAAATGTCTAAAAAATTTTACGCATTTGGATTCCGTGAGGTGTATGGTGAGTTCATGTGAGATTTAATTTTTTGTCACAAGTTAGTGGAATATGTGACTTTGTAAGAGAAAAAAATAATAATTCCGCTAACTTGTGACAAAAAATGTCTGAATGGAGCCTTACAGGGGGGGTGATCAATGACAGGGGGGTGATCAATGACAGGGGGGTTGATCAATGACAGGGGGTTGATCAATGACAGGGGGGTGATCAATGACAGGGGGGTGATCAATGACAGGGGTGGTGATCAATGACAGGGGGGTGATCAGGGAGTCTATATGGGGTGATCACCACAGTCATTGATCATGCCCCTGTAAGGCTTCATTCAGACGTCCGGATGCGTTTTGCGGATCCGATCCATCTATCAGTGGATCCGTAAAAATCATGCGGACGTCTGAATGGAGCTTTACAGGGGGGTGATCAATGACAGGGGGGTAATCAATGACAGGGGGGTGATCAGGGAGTCTATATGGGGTGATCACCACAGTCATTGATCATGCCCCTGTAAGGCTTCATTCAGACGTCCGGATGCGTTTTGCGGATCCGATCCATCTATCAGTGGATCCGTAAAAATCATGCGGACGTCTGAATGGAGCTTTACAGGGGGGTAATCAATGACAGGGGGGTGATCAGGGAGTCTATATGGGGTGATAACCACAGTCATTGATCATGCCCCTGTAAGGCTTCATTCAGACGTCCGGATGCGTTTTGCGGATCCGATCCATCTATCAGTGGATCCGTAAAAATCATGCGGACGTCTGAATGGAGCTTTACAGGGGGGTAATCAATGACAGGGGGGTGATCAATGACAGGGGGGTGATCAGGGAGTCTATATGGGGTGATAACCACAGTCATTGATCATGCCCCTGTAAGGCTTCATTCAGACGTCCGGATGCGTTTTGCGGATCCGATCCATCTATCAGTGGATCCGTAAAAATCATGCGGACATCTGAATGGAGCTTTACAGGGGGGTGATCAGGGAGTCTATATGGGGTGATCACCACAGTCATTGATCATGCCCCTGTAAGGCTTCATTCAGACGTCCGGATGCGTTTTGCGGATCCGATCCATCTATCAGTGGATCCGTAAAAATCATGCGGACGTCTGAATGGAGCTTTACAGGGGGGTAATCAATGACAGGGGGGTGATCAGGGAGTCTATATGGGGTGATAACCACAGTCATTGATCACGCCCCTGTAAGGCTTCATTCAGACGTCCGGATGCGTTTTGCGGATCCGATCCATCTATCAGTGGATCCGTAAAAATCATGCGGACATCTGAATGGAGCTTTACAGGGGGTTGATCAATGACAGGGGGGTAATCAATGACAGGGGGGTGATCAGGGAGTCTATATGGGGTCATCAGGGGTGATTAGGGGTGATCAGGGGCTAATAAGGGGTTAATAAGTGACGGGGGGGGGGGTGTAGTGTAGTGTAGTGGTGCTTGGTGGGACTTTACTGAGCTACCTGTGTCCTCTGGTGGTCGATCCAAACAAAGGGGACCACCAGAGGACCAGGTAGCAGGTATATTAGACGCTGTTATCAAAACAGCGTCTAATATACCTGTTAGGGGTTAAAAAAAACACATCTCCAGCCTGCCAGCGAACGATCGCCGCTGGCAGGCTGGAGATCAACTCTCTTACCTTCCGTTCCTGTGAGCGCGCGCGCCTGTGTGCGCGCGTTCACAGGAAATCTCGCGTCTCGCGAGAGGACGCGCCGGCGCGTCCACTCGGAATGAATCAACCACCTCCAGGACGCGTCTGTGCGTACAGCGGTCCGGAGGTGGTTAAACACATTTTATAAGTGGTCAGAAACTTGTAAATAACTCATGAAAGAATAAAGTTACGTTAAAACCAAGCACACCATTGTTTTTCTTGTGAAATTCCCAATAAGTTTGATGTGTCACATGACCCTCTTCCTATTGAAAAAACAAAAGTTGGATTCAAAATGGCCACCATGGTCACCACCCATCTTGAAAAGTTTCCCCCCTCACATATACTAATGTGCCACAAACAGGAAGTTAATATCACCAACCATTCCCATTTTATTAAGGTGTATCCATATAAATGGCCCACCCTGCGGTTCAACTGATGTGCCATTCATACCTGATCTGTTCTGTTATACATAGACTTACTGTGCGTCAGACTCAGTGTCAACAGGTGGTATAATATATAGGCATGTTTATCTAGTTTACCTCCTCTGCCATTCATATTTCATCTGTTCTGTTATACATAGACTTACTGTGTGTCAGACTTAGGCTACATGCACACGACCGTTTTTTTTTGTGCTCAGCAAATTGGAGATCCGTTGTTCCGTTGTCCGTTTACGTTTGTGTTTCCGTGTGTCTTCCGGTTTTTTTTGCGGACCGCAAAAAAAAAAGGAGAAAAAAGTGTGATTTAAATATCCACACCCAGGATACAGGTATATATGCTGGTCACCTGAGAGTTTGTTTGGTGGCCATTTTCTGTAGTCTTTACAGGGTACAGAGTTTTCTTGGCTTCCTTGGCTTTGCTGTTCTTGGATTCTCCCTTTTTGCGTCTTGGTTTCCCCAATGCAGATGTCTCTGAGGAAGAGGTCGTACTGCACTGGCTTGTTTCTCGGCGAAGGGGACAGCGGTCCCTTTTGTTGGACGAGGAACCGAGTAGAAGGCAGCGATTTTGGGTCCATCCCATTGTTTCCCAACGCTACCGGAAAGGACACTTTCATAGCCTCTACACAGATCTTCATCAGCATCCAGAGAAGTTATTTTTGTTCTGTCGGATATCAGTATCTACATTTGATTGCTTCCTGTCATCTCTACATACTGTCCTTACCTTCATGGACACCAATATGAGGCGCAGCATTTCTCCTGAGGAAAGGCTCATTGTCACGTTGAGTTAAGCAATATCCTATTAATTGGTCAAACAGTAATGTGCACTGCTTCTGTCATGAGTAACATGGTTTTGAAAATTGCTGGTGTAAGACATGTGCTAATGTTATCTGAAGATACCTTTCTTTGTCCTTAATATGTTCGGACCATTGTGAATTACCATTGTTTATTGTAATCCCTGCCACATAACATGGCAAGATGAAAGGTAGTTGTGTCTTTTATATAGCTTTACAATTTTTGTTCTGCCCACGTCATCATCATGCAAAGTGTCCACATCATCCTACTTTGTCCATACATTCTGCCTGGAAATGGCGTCTACACAGTAGGTGTAACATAGCTTGTTGGAGTAGTGCCCGCACCCCCATTGTTGCTAGTGTTTTGAGTTTACACGCAAATGTACATTATAAATGGATTTGTTTTGAAATGGACATAGACTGTTTTACCACATGTCTCATAGCAACCATTATAGGAACCATGTTTAGGATGTCCCCTTTTTTTGGCTAGTTAATGATATGCCTTGTTTTTTTTTACAGATTCCTTGCAACTGGGAACTCTCTTGTGTCCCTGCATTTTGAGTTTCTTTTAGGAACATCAACGATATCTCGGATTGTGTGCCACACTTGCCATGTCATCTGGCATCAACTCCGTGAGACAGTGATGCCACTGCCCAAGACGGATGATTGGGTTCGGATCGCTGAGGGCTTCAATCTTTCTGCGCAGTTTCCGAACTGCTTCGGGGCAATGGATGGTAAGCACATTCGTGTGAAGAAGCCTCCTCACTCAGGGACCCGATTCTTCAATTATAAGCAATATTTTTCGGCAGTGCTTATGGCTGTTGCTGACAGTAACTACCGGTTTATAATGGTTGATATCGGGGCCAATGGAAGCACAGCAGTTGCTCGCATCTTGAGTGCTTCTAGAATGGGTGAGCGGCTTCGTGCCAACCAGCTTCCCCTGCCTGAGTCCAGAAGACTGCCCGGATATGCAGGTCCGCCGGCTCCATTTGTGATCGTGGCGGATGAAGGGTTTGCATTGACTCACAATGTTATGCGGCCCTTCCCAAAGCGTGGATTGGATGTCAGGAGGCGTATTTTCAATTACCGGTTGACTCGTGCCTGTCGGTATGTTGAGTGCGCTTTCGGAATACTCTCTAGCAAGTGGAGGGTGTTTTTGTCATCCACACAGATGGATCCGGAGAATGCTACCCTGGTGATTCAAGCTTGTGTTGTTCTACACAACTTCACCAGGATTCACGAGACTTCCTCTTCCTTTGACATGGAAGATTTTACTACGTCAGCAGGTTTGGATTTGGATAGGACCCTGCATAGACGACCAGGGACTGCAGGCATTGCAGTTCGGGAACTCTATGCAGACTACTTTTTCAGCCCAGAGGGGTCCTTGCCATGGCAGAGGGATGCTATTCATTAGTTTTTTTATTATTTTTCAGATAGATTATGGAATTTTATTGTGGTAGTTGAGTGTAGGGACTCGCAAGAGAATGAGGACCCTTGACGTGGGCTTGCGGGCTGAGGTTTTTTGGCCATAACATAGTTCAAAGTAAATATAAATACTAATGATGTATTTGCCAAAAGTTAAAGGTGATTACCCAAATACCGATTATGTTCCTAAATAAAGTGATATTTTTCTAACTATCGTGCGTGTCTATGTTTAGTGGAAATGTGTAGAACTGTAAATGTTTTATGTGTATGAAAAACATAAATTCAAAGTCAATTGACAGTTTTTCAATAAACTTTACTGAAAACATGGTCAACCCAAATTAAAATCCCAGACAATGCCATTATGTAATAAATAACAATAAATTATAAAAAAATATAACATTTGACAAAATAACATTACAGCTCGAAAAGGTCTCGCGTAAAGGAGCCTGGGGCATATGATAAGCCTGGGCGTACATGGCCAGGATCTAGGGCCCCTGTTGCAAAACTGGGCTGATTACTTGCCTGGCTAAGGAAGGGGGGGGGTTGGGTCTTGTGACCCGCGGTATGGTTGGGGGTGGAAAGATGGCCCTTGAGGTGGGTGTGGAGGCTGGGTGTAGCTATGTCCATGCTGGGGAGGTGGGAGGCTCAATATGTGCCGACGCAGATCATTGATTTGCGTGACTATGTCTCCCTGGTAAGGGGAGGCATACATGTCAAACACAAGGGCCACAAAAGCAATACACTCGTTATGTCTTTGTAAAGGGACCTGCCTCAGTAATGGAGCAAGGCCCCTCAACAAAGACTCTTCTTGTCCCTCACTCCTCCTCTGGGCAAGGAACTCGATGACTCAGGCATCAATCATTTCCCGAGTCTGTTGCCCAGAGGAAGAGTGTGGGACATTCCTCTGACGCCTGGGCTGAGGCTGCTGTGATTCTTCTGGGCTACCCTGTGCAACGATGGCAGCTTCCCTTGCCGGTTGTTCTGGTTCCTCAGCCGGTGTTGGTGCTAGACTTGTGGCTGGTGAAAAAAAAGCCGGAGCGTCGCTTCCTCCCAAATCCAAATCCTCCGGCTCATCCAGACTGTCCACAGTACTGTATTGAAAAATGACATTGAAACATATACTACATTATTTCACTATTAGATTTCATAATCACGTAATCATTTTAAAAAATATATACTGCTGTATGTCTACTATATAAGGTATGCCTGCATAGATCACATAATGTTTTCAATTTTAGATTTTTAACTGAAAATATTGTAGATAGTTTTCCACTCCAAAAAAATTACGGATGTTTGCGATTTGACATTAGTCACAAAAGCAAACAACATTTCGAAGATTGCTTGGAGTTTGTAGCTGTCTAGCACACAAACATGTATACACATTCAAGGAGCTAACCAAGTGCTGATATTCTGTCTATTTTTTATCTGGCCTGTTTCAAACAGCAATCCTCCATATGTTGGTAAAAACTACAACTATCATTCCCGGACAACCAACATGTA